>NC_044310.1:119628968-120228968 GCF_007474595.2 Lynx canadensis
CTGCACAGACAGGTCTCATCTCAGTGTGGATCCATGGCAGGCAGGCAGCTGAAGACTCTGCTCAAGTCAGCAGTCTCCGGGCTGGTTGGTCGGTTCCCACCCGAATGTTACTCCCTCGGGCTCATCTTGCCACTTGTTGGGTAAGTGGCTTCATCAGAAGTGGGGATAGAAGCAGAGTAAGGTGAGGAAGCAGAAAGCATGCATCAAAGAGAGTGGTAAGCAGTTCAAAGCAAGGCAAAATTGAGAAGGGGGGCTATTGCGAGGTCTGAAAGTACCTCCATTTCCCCTTATAGGCTGATTTACATCCCACAGCCTGCTCTGAGTGTCCAGGACCAGGTGATTCAGCCCCAGATCCTGTAACTGAACAATCAGCTCTAGAATGACCAATAATTGCAATTTGGAACTCTCCCCGGAGCAAAAGACAAGAGTGCTGTAAACACAAAATGAACCCAAGAACTCCAAGGCTCTTAATTTGGAAAGGTGAATTAGGAAATGCCTCATTGCTACAAGTATAGATTGGAAACATAGGTCAAGACAAGATGACACTTAGTAAGTTTAATGTATAGATTTATAGGATGAAGATTTATAGGATGAACACGGAGAACCACAAAGACATATGGTACCGATTGGTTGCTTGTGGGTGAATTCGAAAAAGTCATGGGTTTAAGTACAGATGCCAAGAGAAATACCTCACTCGCGGTTCTGCCTCACATTCCTGGGTGGAAACCCCAATTCTACCCACAATCCTTGGGGGCAGAGGCATTATGATTTCTGGAAGCCCCAGACTTTCAATCTGGGGGGTAGTTCCGAGATGACTTCAGATTCTTCCTGCAGTGGTTCTTGTGTCCCTGCTGTGATGAGCAGCCTCTAAGAGAGCTCAGAAGTGGGAATAATGCTTTCAAGTGACCTGATCACACCCACACTGACGGGGCTCATCTCTAAGCAGACTCCCCCTGCCTCTCTCTCACTGTGATCTTCTCTTTGCTTGAGTTTGATTTCCTGTGTGGGTGGTTGGAGAGTCAGTACCACGCCTCTTCCATGGACCTTCTTTCTTGTTTATAATTTGTGATTCTAACACATTTCAGACCCACACTCTTTTATCTCAGTAAGTCTGAATCTTTTTTCTGGCCTCTATAGAAAATCTGGTCTCTTACACTTTAGGCAAACTTAACTTTTTACCTCTAAAGACACCATTTGCACGCTGGATTATTTTGCTTCCATGAAATTTTTCTTTCAGTCTCTCAGGATTACAGAGAAAGCAGAGGATTCTAAACATTCCCTTTCTTTGCTTTGCGCCCTCTTTTCCTTACACCTCTCCAGATACTTTTTTTTTTTTAGTTTATTTATTTATTTTTAGAGAGCACAAGCAGAGGAGGGGCAGAGAGAGGGAGAGAGAATCCATGCTGAGCGCGGAGACTGATGTGGGGCTTAAACTCACAAACTGTGAGATCATGACCTGAGCCCAAATCAAGAGTCAGATGCTTAACCGACAGAGCCATCCAGGCACCCTAACTCCAGATGCTTCTTGACCAATGACACAACCCAAGGCTAGATTTGCCAGTTGAGTGAAGGAGCAAGTGGGATCTCTGGAGCCTGAAGATGTGGATGCCATTCCCAGCTCGGCGTTGGCCAGTAGAGCACCCTTTGGTCAGGACACTTCACCGCTCTGCACAGCAGTCCTCCTGCCCCCCTGTTAAGAGAGTGACTACCTTGTCATCTTCTGCTCCAAATGACACCTGACAAGGTAGCAAGGTGGACTCTTTCTCCCTTCCTCTCTCCCTCCAATCTCCCCTTTCTTGCCTCACTTCCTCTTTAAACTATCAGAGTTGACACCCAGGTCCCCCTTGAGGACTGAAGGACTTGTTCCCCAGGCGCTGCCACAGACAGTCCTCTACCCCCAGCTCCTTCTAGAGTTGCCTCCACTGAAGGGAGTCTCTTGCCCAAAGTCACAGGCTCTTCCAGGAGCAGCCTTCAGCC
This sequence comes from Lynx canadensis, assembly GCF_007474595.2. NCBI lineage: Eukaryota > Metazoa > Chordata > Mammalia > Carnivora > Felidae > Lynx > Lynx canadensis. The sequence continues at coordinate 119,630,946 of NC_044310.1, forward strand.
ATGATTAGCACAGACCATAGAGTCCTGTCCCCCTTTCCCCAACTTGAGACTCAGAAGGGGCATCACACCTTCCGAACCTCCCGATGGGCTTAGCCGTGATTTAGTGGAGATTGAGGCTCAGGTGCTCCTCAGCCCAAACCTTCAGTCACCCCCAAGGGGATGTTTACCCCTAAGTCACACCTAATAAACCTCCTGCACACTAATCACCTCTGCATCTGTGTCCTAAGGAACTCCACCTGCAACAGCCGTGAGGAGGTAGGACGCAGAAGACATGATTTTATGGACAAAAGAAATACACATGAAATAGATTGGTAGCAATACAAGATGATGACTAATAAAGAGTCATGAGCTACCATTCAAACCACACATTCACAGGAAAACAACCATGGGGTGGGTGCAAAGGCTGCAGGGGAGGAGGTGTTGAAAGAGCTGTGACTTGCCCAGGGGTGGGATTTGAAAGGGGCCAGGAACGATACAGGAGGCTTTAGGTAGAGGAAATTGCCCAAGTGATTTGAGAAGAAACATCCCTAGTTTTCGAACTAGTTGTTATATGTGGGCAAAGCAGACACCCTTTTGTTGTGGGGTGGGAGGGAGTGAGCTATACGGATTGGATAAGCTCGACTGTAGTTAGAGACTAGATTTGGAAGAAATTTGGCCGCCAGGCTGAGACATCCAATACTCACAAGTGGTGAGGAACAAGCAGACACATTGGAGAAGAGGGACACATGAAGCATCTAGGTGACTCGGTGCCAGTAGTTGAAAATCACTCCTGATTTGACTTATTTGAGCAAAAATTCACTGCTTTGACAATTCACTGATTTGACTTATTTGAGCAAAAAACCACTGTTTTTGAGTGGTTGTCAAGGAGAACAGTGACCCAAATTTCACCACATGTGTAGCTGGGCTTGAGCTCTGGACCGTTCCATTGCAGGCACACTTTCCCCCTCCTGAGCTCTCATTATGATGAGAGTTTGGGAGAGGGCACTGGGCATGGGCCACCATGCTTGCCCCCTTCTGGGTGTGTGTGTTTAGGAGGGTTGCTTTGCCAGCACTTTATCTGCTGGGTCAGCATTAGCACGAACTTGGAGGAAGGAATCCAGGTGGGTGATACTTCCACTGGTACAAGTGGGGAGTGAAGGGAGCTGGGACGGAGGTGGAAGGGAGTGTTGCAGCAATGGATCAAAGTCCTTGTGGGGCACCTGGGCGGCTCAAGCATCTGACTCTTGATTTCAGCTCAGGTCATGATCTTACTGTGCTGAGATCGAGCCGGCATCGGGCTTCCCACTGGGCGTTGAGCCTGCTTGAGATTCTCTCTCTCCCTCTCCTTCTGCCCCTCCCCTGCTTGTTCTCTGTCTCTCCAAAAATAAATAAATAAATAAAAATCAATTAAAAAACAAAACAAATCTCATTTCTTTTTATGGTTGAATAATATGTTATTGAAATGTGTGAACCACATTTTAACCACTCATCTGTCAGCAGACACTGGGTAATTTCCCCTTTGGGCTACTGTGGATAACGCTGCAGTGAGCATAGGCATTCAAATAAGTGTTTGAGGGGTGCCCAGGGGGCTCAGTCGGTTAAGTCTCCGACTTCAGCCCAGGTCGTGATCTCACGGTTTGTGAGTTCAAGCCCCACATCGGGCTCTGTGCTGACAGCTCAGAGCCTGGAGCCTGTTTCAGATTCTGTGTCTCCCTCTCTCTGACCCTCCCCAGTTTGTTCTCTGTCTCTCTCTCTCAAAAAATAAATAAAAAACGATAAAGAGTCTTTAAAAAAAAAAAAAAAAAAGTAAGCGTTTGACCCCTGTCTTCAATTGCTTTGCGTATACAGCTGGGGGTGGAATTGCTAGGTCATATGTTAATTCTATGTGTAAGTCATTGAGGAGCCACCAGCCTGTGTCCCACGGCCACTGCACCCTTTCACATGACGTATGAGTCACAACGTCTCCACGTCCTCACCAACACTTGGTATTTTCCATTTTTAAAACCATACGTATCCTAGCAGATGTGAATTGGTATCTCATCGTGGCTCATCTCTAATTCTTCGTTGCAGAAATTTGTATTGCATATTTCTTTTTCCTTTCTTTGCAGTAATTTTAATGAGCTAGCTCTATTTCTTTTACTCGAAGTCTTGTTTTTTTTTTTTTTTGTTTTTTTTTTTTTAACGTGTATCTCTTTGGAAATAGACAAAATTTAAATCCCGCGCGAAGGGACAAAGTCAAACAGTGATGCAAAGACTTAACTGCTTTCAAGACTCTCGCGTGTTGTGTTATGAAGCACTCTGTTCCACTTGCTTTTCGCTTCCCAGATGATCTTGTCATGGAAGATTTTCTTGCTTTCCCTGTTTTTCTTCTTTGAGTGTCTTGTGTGATGTCTGTACGGTCCAGTGGAGATGTTTCTGTTTCCTGAGCAATTTGACAGTTGAGCTCCGCTAGTCAAGAAAGCTGTTAGTCCTTGCTGTTTTTTAGGGGTAACGTTTCTATTCTGTTGGCTAGACACGAAATGCGCAGGATCATGGTGTTCTTTATCGAGGATGAAATGATACAGGGCTGTGAAGCCACCACAGCCAGACCCACCCTTACCCTGCTATGATTGACTCCGTGACACATTCTGGAAATTCTCAGATTGTCTTTCTTTAAAAACTTCCCCAGGCAAATACGAGGCATTATTCCCATTAAGGACTTCAGGAAGGGCTGATGGCAGTCACAGTGGAAAATAAAACATGCTTTCTTTTCTTTCTCTTTCTTACACGTTTTGAATGTGAAATAGGGGAAAATTGACCTTTGGGTGTTGTTTCCAAATCTTTAAAAGAAATTATACCAGTATGTAATTAAAAAAAAAAAAAAAAGCATTTGACAAATCTAACACCTTTTCAAGATACAACACTCAAAAAGCTAGGATTAGAAGGCAACTTCCTCTACATAATAAAGGATAGAGATGAAAACCCCACAGCATTATGGTCAATGGTGAAAGCTTTTCCCCCTAAGATTAGGAAAGACAATTCTGTTCATCACAGTTATTGCCACAGCAGTTAGGTGAGAAAAAGAAATGAAAGGCATCCAAGTTGGAGAGGAAGTAAGATTAAGTCACAGATGACATGATCTCATAGGTAAAAAATTCTAAAGAATCCACAAAAAAACTAGTTAGAGCTAATAAACGAATTCATCAAAGTTGAGGTTTACAAGATCAGCACGTGAAAATGAATTCTAGCTCTATATACAAGCAATTGAGTTAATTCAAGAAGGAAATTAAGGAAAAATCCATTTACAATAGCATCGAAAATAATAAAATGTGTAGGAATAAAGTCAACCAAAAAGGTGTGAGACTTGTAAATGAAAATTACAAAACGTTGCCAAAAGAAAGTTTAAAAGACCTAAATAAAGGGAAAGACATCTTGTGTTCATATTATTAGAAGACAACATTGTTAAGATAGAAATTCTCCCCAAAGTGACCTTCAGATTCAATGCAATCCCTGTGAAAATAACAATGGCTTTTGTGCAGAAATGGAAAACCTAATCCTAAAATTCATACAGAATCTCAAGGGGACCCTATACATCCATCAAATTTGGAAAAAGAGCAAAGTTGGAGGATGCATAATTCTCAAGTTCAAAGTTACTACAAAGTCACAATAATCAAAATAGTATGGTACTGGCATAAGGACAGACAATAGACCATCAGAATGGAGAGTGTGTAAATAAACCCATATATCTATGGCCAATTGATTTTGACAGCAATGCTAAGACCATTCAGTGGGGAAAAGAGCATCTTCTTCAACAAATGGTGCCGGGACAACTGGGTCTCCCATGAAAAAGAATGATGTCACATCCTTAACACACACCGTATGCAAAAATTAACTAAAATGGATCAAAGACCAAAATGTAAGAGCTAAAACTGTAAAACTCTCAGAAGACAACATAAAGGAAAATCTTCATGATCTTGGCTTTGGTAATGTTTCCTGAAATATAACACCAAAGGTACAAGCAACAAAAGAAAAAAATAGATACATTGGACTTCATCAAAATTAAAAAGTTGTGTGCATCAACGAACACTAGTAAGAGAGTGAAAAACCTACAAAATGGGAGAAAGAATTTACAAATCATAGATTTGTGAAAGGCCTAGATTCTAAAATAAAGAACTCTTGAGTGGTGCCTGGGTGGCTCAGTTGGTTAAGTGTCTGACTCTTGATCTGGGCTCAGGTTATGACCTCACGAATCCTGAGGTGAGCCACCCACCTTCCCCCACTGTAAGTGCAAAGCCTCCTTGGGATTCTCTCTCTCCCTCTCTCTCTCTGCTCCTCCCCCACTTGCACTCACATGCACACATGTCCCCTTTCAAAATAAACTTTTTTTTTTTAAAGAACTCTTGCAATTCAACAACAAACAACAAGCACAAAAACCACCCACATTTTGAAAAGGGCAAATGATCTGAATGGACATTTTCCCAAAGAAGATATACAAGTGTTAACAAGCACACGAAAAGATGCTAAAGGACATTAGTCACTACGGAAATGCAAATCAAACTCCCAAGATACCATTGCACACCCGCGAGTATGGCTATAATTTAAAAAACAAAAAATAACAATATTGTCAAGGACGCAGAGAAATTGGAACTCTTACACTTTTCTGGTGGAACGTAAAATGGCCCAGCTGCTGTGGAAAATGAAGATCATGGTTCAGTAGGTCTGGGGTGGTGTCTGAATTGTTCATTTCAAAATCTCTCAAGTGTTGTTGGTCCATGGTCCACACGTGGAATGGTAAACTGGTAGGGTCTCTTTACCTTCAGGGGAAAAAAAAGAGACTTCAAGAGAAACAGGCCTTTCTTCCTGCCTTTCGAATTGTTTTGTAAAGCTGTGATCCCGGGAGCTGCTGTAACATTTTGAACTTGTTGCCACCGTGCAGAGAAAACGAGGGAAACCACAGAGAAAATCACACGGAGCCCTGATTGACCAACCCTGAATCCCCAAGTCCTGGACTTCGTGTTAGGTGACAGAGAAAAGCCCCTTCTGTTTTAACCCTTTTGGGCGCTGAGTATCCTAACACAGGGAAAGCCCCCTCGCAGACATAGCTCCCCTCTCCACCGAGGGTGCTCCTGGGAGGAAGAGAGGGTGAGCTGGGGGCTGTCCACCTGCTCTGTCTGCAGCGTGTGAGCATCTCACTTGACTGGGAGACAAGCACTTGCCCCCATTGGAAATGACCCCTGAAGTCCAGACAGTCACTTCACCTGTCCAAAAAAAAAAAAAAAAAAAAAAAAAAAAAAAAAAAAAAAAAAAACTGTTTCTGGAGAAACCATGAGTTTTGTTTGGATTTACTGAGAAGTATTACATCACATTTCTACTTGGGCAAATACAGCCACCATGAACCTAGCACTGATGGCCATCAATAATTGTTCAAGAGACATTCATGCTGTATTTTTTGGGTGATTTAATGGATTTCCTAGGAAAAGTTAACTATATAAATTTGCCACGTTATGGTCTGACTTTGGAATCTAATTTCTTTTTTTTTTTTAATTTTTAAGTGTTTATTTATTTACTTTGATAGAGACAGCGTGAGTCGGGAAGGGGCAGAGAGAGAGGGAGAATCCTAAGCAGGCTCTGTGCCATCAGCACAGAGCCTGACGTGGGGCCGAACTCATAAACCGTGAGATCATGATTGAGCCAGAATCAGGGGTGCAATGATCAACCAACTAAGCCACACTGGCGCCCCTGGAATCTAATTTCTATATAAAATGTAATCCCATCATTATTCTTGTTTTTTCCATATTAATATCACAGAATGGCAGATCCAGAAAGGCTATCGTATCCTGTTTTATAAGTAGATTAAGGTATTACTGCTTTTGGTATATCGTTTCACTGAAAACACAACTTTTCTAACGATACAGAAGCAGCTACAATTGGAAATAAAACTAGAGAAATCCTTCCATCAAGAAGGAGCTAGAACATGGGCTAACAAAGAAAGGGTTAATGTTAATACATAAAGAGATACAACAAATAAAAAAGCAACATTCCAAATAAAAGCAGATGGAAAGTAAAATGAAATATTAGTGATACAATGTAGGTGTGGGTAGTGTTGTAAAATGTTTTTCGATTTTGCCAGTTTGCTTGAATTTTTTCAAGATAAAGTGTTAGCAAAATGCAGACACAGGTCCTGACTAGGCAATTAAAAAAGAAGAAATACAAATGGCTAAAAAGGATATGGAAACGTGTTCTAACTCACTGGTAAGTAAAGAAATACAAATTTGTTACACATTCAACATTTGAGACATTGAGACATACAAGATGGACTGGGCTCTCCCCCGCACCAACCCCCCCCAACTCAGCCCCCCCCAGCCCCCACCTCCCCGTGGGCTCAGCCCTGCAGGTACAGCAGCGGGAAGCCACCCCTGCCCTGGGCAGGGGCGGGGGGGGGGTGCTGCCTGGCCCATGCCCACCTGCAGGATGAGCTTCCAGCCCTAACCCCCGTTAAGGCTGTAGTGTGGAGGGTAGAACAGGGATGGCCATATGGAGTCACAAACATTAGGTTTCTGGAAACATTAGGTTTCTGGGTTGGGCTTTTACCAAAGCAGGGGGGCAGGCCCAGAACCTGGAGGCTCCTGAGGAGGAGGGGGGGCTCCTTGAATCAGGAACCCAAAGTCTTCTCCCAGATCCTCCCCGAGGCAATGGGACTGCAGTCCTGATGATGTGTGTATCTTCCTCCTCTCAGTGTGCTAACATCCATAGATGAGGGGCAGTTGCAGCGGGGCTGGGGGGAGCACTGTGGGCACAGGACAGCCTTTGCTTGGGCCCTCCCTGGGCTCATTCCAGGGGTGCTCTGACTCAACGATGCCACCTCGGCTGACTCACAATGTGCAGAAAAACTGGTCTCTTCTCCTCCAGGCCGCGCTGGCCCGAGAGGATTGAGCACACATTCTTACCCGGATACATTTATTTTCATTAAGACAACGTAAATCTAAATATATTCACCAATATTTTGATGGCTTTCCCTTCCAAGTTCATCTGAAACTTATAATTATTTATTTATTTTGGGAGAGACAGAGACCGTGCGAGCAGGGAAGGGGCAGAGAGAGGGAGAGAGAAGCCCGTGCTGTCAGCGCAGAGCCTGATGTGGAGCTCGAATCCAGGCACTGTGAAATCATGAGCTGAGCAGAAATCGAGTCAGACGCTCAACAGACTGAGCCACCGGGGCGCCCCATGAAATTGATAATTTTTAAACATATATCCAGTCCATGGAGGGCTCGAACAGGATAAGAAGAGAGGAGTGAATTGCTCTGTTTGAGCTGGGGACGTTCACCTTCTCCTGCTCTTGGACGTTGGTGCTCCTGGTCTTGGGCCTTCAGTCCTGGACTGGGAAGACACCGCTGGATCTGCCCCCAGGTTCTCAGACCTCAGGGACTGGACTGAGTTGTGACACAGGCTTTCCTGGTTTTTCCAGTTTGCAGATAGTGTATCGTGGGACTTCTCAGCTTCCATCGTCAGGTGAGCCAATTTCTGTAATAAATCTCTCTCTAGATAGGTAGGTAGAGTGATATATAGAGATCTGTCTGTCTCAGTCTGGCAATTCTACTCCTACATATATTCCCAGGAGAAATGAAAACATATGTCCACACAAAAGCTTGTTCAAATGTCCATAGCAGCATTATTTATAATCATCAAAATATGGAAACCCAAATGTCCACCAATGGAGAACTGGAAAAATAAAATGTGATGTTCACACCATGGGCCATTATTTGTTCATAAAAAGGAATGAAGTTCTGGGGCGCCCGGGTGGCTCAGTCGGTTGGGCGTCCGACTAGGGCTCAGGTCATGATCTCGCGGTCTGTGAGTTCGAGCCCCGCGTCGGGCTCTGTGCTGACAGCTCGGAGCCTGGAGCCTGCTTAGGATTATGTGTCTCCCCCTCTTTCTCTCCCCCTCACCTGCTCATGCTGTCTCTCTCTGTCTTTCAAAAATAAATAAAAAATTAAAAAAAAAAAGGAATGAAGTCCTGATTCGTGTCACATGGGTGAACCCTGAAAACATGCGAAGTGAGAGAAGCCAGACACAAAGGGCCTCATCTTGTATGATTTCTCTTTTATGGAAGGTCCAGAATAGGCAAATCTATCAAAACAATGCAGATAGTGGTTGCCAGGGCGCAGGGCAGGGGGACACGGGGAGCACCTACTAATAGGTACAGAGTTTCCTTGAGGCGGTGGAAATGTTCTCGTATTGATTGTGGTGGTGGCACAACTGTGTGTGAAGAAAACACCTGGAGTATGTGAATTGTATGACATGGGAGTTATAGAACAACACAGCTCAGAAAGGCTACCAGAGAGTTCAGAGTTGACTCCTCCAGCCCCTTAGACCACATGGCGGCACTGTGTCCCCAGTCACCAGAGAGTGGGAAAAGCCTGCTGTCCCCTTGGGTATTTTGGGGACTCTCCCGTTCTCATGTCCATCAAGCTGCCGCATTTCCTCTGGCACTTAGCCGGTAACAAGCAGTTGCATGGCCATTCGGTGCCTTGTCCCACCCAATTGGATTTTGGGGACACCCGTCACCTGCTTTTGTTGTAATTACTGTCTTTGGCTTCTTAGTTTTGCCCTCTAGGTACTCAACTTTTATGTGGGGTTCAGAAAAATCCAGAAGTTATCCTGGTGTTACTGCCACCATCTTCCCAGAATTTCTGTAGGAGGCGTTTGCAAAACACGTCGTTTTTGGTATGAATTTCAAATATCTCCCTGCCTTCCTGTTTCCATTTGTCTTTTGTCCCTTGAGCTTCTGGGATGAGTGGCTTGGAGGTGAAGCGCTGGGGGGCAGTTGGGGGTCAGTTGGGGTTGTGGAAGCTACTGGGAGTTGGAGTAGCTTCCACACCACATGCTCCCTGAATAATCACCCAGGGAATTCATCCCCCCCCCCCCCCCCCTACCCCGTGTTAGCAGCCTCCAGGCTTGGAGGGGATCAGACTTCCTCAGGCTATTAGTATTTCAATAGTGCAATTCGGTTCACCTACAGCTCAGAAAGTATTGCTATGGAAACCTTTTCAGGCATGTTTAGCAGGTCTTTAGAGGTGAAGAGAAAGAAGAGGGACAAAAAGCAGAGTCCTCCCTCCAGCCACTCAATCCACTTTAAGTCCCCCAGAGCTAAGGGGAAAAACGCGTAGAGGGATGTTGTTCTTTCCATTGCAGATGAGAAAGGGCTAACCCAGGTGGATTTGTCGGAGGACAATTCTCTAAGGCAGCAAATGGTGGTGAATTTGATTCCTTGCCACACTGGTTTGTGGAATAGTCTGTAATGAGACTGTTAAATGTCTAATTTGGGGTCAACACATAGCTTGTCTCAAACCGTCTTCAGTTCCTGTGGAGTCCTATTAATATTCACACCCCAGTTTTTATAGCTGTGGAACACGGTCCCAAGGCTGAATGCAGCTACTCTTCCAAACGGCTGCCAAGAATCCTGAGCAAGGTGCACACGTACAAAATGTCCTCCACTGGCAATAAGGGGAAGATGGTCCAGAGAACAAAGTTGAGGCCGCCACTTATGTGGTTTCTGACCTTTTATTTTCCTCGATCAAAGCTGCCCTGGTAGCCGTAAGGACTAGTGTCCTTGCCTCGCACGGCCAGCTGTTAGGACTCAGGTTCTCAGGTACTGACCGTCCCTACCCTGTGCTTCGAGGACACCGGTGTTCCCTCTCCTGCGGGAGGAGAAGCCCGGGTCAGCCAGCCTAGGAGCCAAGTGAGTGGCCCAGTGCCCCTGGCTTCAGGCTGAGTGGGAGAACACTCTATAGTACAACAGAGACCCTGCTGGAAGTAGAGGTGGCCAGGCCATTGACTTAAGAAGCTATTAGGACCACAGGGGCGCTGGGGTGGCTCAGTTGGTTAGACCCACTCCAGCTCAGGTCATGATCTCGTGGTTTGTGGGTTCCAAGCCCTGTGTCGGGCCCTGTGCCGACAGCTCAGAGCCTGGAGTCTGCTTCAGATTCTGTGTCTCCCTCTGTCCCTCCCTCATCGGTGCTCTTTCAAAAATAAACGTTATTATTTTTTTTTTTTAAATAAGCAGCTAATAGTGACTCTCTCCTGAACTTCCTTTTCCTTTGTAACATGGGGATGATACCTGTCCTTCCCAGGGCTGCCAGAAGGCAGGTGTAAAGTTCAAGTATATGGAGCACTAAGTCAGAGGCTGGCCTTCCCAGGGGTCAGACCTGTAGCTCAAGTGTCCTAAGCACATGCTTGGAGGATGACAGAACCTGCTTGTCCCCTCTTCCCTATGCTGTCCCCTTTCCTGTAGCTGGAGAGGAGCCCCCTGCAGCCCTCCTCTACCACAAGACAGAGTCCAATCAACCCCCTGCCCCAAGATCCTATGCAGAAGTGCAGGGGGACTGTGACACCCCTGTGGCAGCCGCTGTCCCTTTCAGCCCTGGCTAAGGGCCCTCTGCTGGGGAGCTTGGGGAATCAGAAACAGGGAGACCCTCAGAGTTGATTGGCCTAAAGACGCTAAGCCCATGACATTCTGATGGTGGCAAGAGGATGTGAGAGAGCAGGTAAGTTCTAGAGAACATTTTTTTTTTAATCACTGTCCCCTTTCTTGATGTTCTCGGAAGTGGTTACCAATAGCTGTCATTTCCTTTTTTTTTTTTTTTTTTTTTTAATGTTTATTTATTATTGAGAGACAGAGAGACACAGAGTGTGAGCAGGGGACGGGCAGAGAGAGAGGGAGACACAGGACTCGAAGTAGGCTCCAGGCTCCGAGCTGTCAGAACAGAGCCTGGCGTGGGGCTCGAACCCACAAACCGCGAGATCATGACCTGAGCTAAAGTCAGACGCTCAATCGACTGAGCCACCCAGGCGCTCCACCAATAGCTGTCATTTCTAATGGCGGACTGCTCCATTCTGTGCTAAGTACCTCTCAGGCATGACTGCGTTTACTCCCGTCGACTCCACCGCTTCCTTCTACAGCTGAGGAAACTGAGGCACAGAGAGGGAAGTCCACTTCTTCAAGGCCTCACGGTAAGTGGCGGGACGGAGATTCCCACCAAGTTCTGCCTCACTCCGGAAACTGCTGCCCTGGGCCCTCCAAAGCCCGTCAGCCTGCCCCTCCCCGGTGCGTATTTATTCCCCACTAGGCTGAGCGGTGCTGGAGGTACCACTTCTTCCTGCTTCCCAAACCTCCAGCTCCAGACCCGCTCTTCCGTGATCTGTACCTCGAGGTGGTGAGCTGGCTGCTTGTTCTTCCTTTCACACATCCTTGCCTTTCATGTTTCCAGTCCTGGCCTTGCTCTAAACCCACCACTTCCCCTGTGCTGTGGGGCAGGGCAGGGCAGCTCCGGGCAAGGGGGGCATGAAGGATGCAAGCAGCCTAGACAGCCTACCTACAGAGGGAGACGGAAACCAAGTCAGAGCATCGCTACATGTCAGAGGGGCCTTGGGTTCTCAAATAGGAGCAACAAAGATCTACTCTGAAAGCGAAAAGGAATTAATTGAAACAGCGGCAACCACAGAGGACTAGAGAACTAGGTTTGGAAAACCAGAGCCGGCCACGCCTCTGCTCCCAACACAGCAGCCTCCGGAAGCGGGATCGGGAAGACGCCACTTGTAGTGTTAGTCCCTGACTCAGAGTCTAGGGCAGGATACCTGATCTGTCAAACCTGGGTCCCAGGCCGGTCCTGGCTGCAGCGGAGGCTTTTCTGATGGGGAGTGGGTTGAAGACCCAGCAGGGGTAACACGGCACCGTCTCCAAGCACAGGAAGGTTAGACGCCGGGCAGCACCTCCAACAAAAAACATCCACTAGTCTCACCCAGTTAACATGTTTGCATTCCCCCTTAAATTACAGAAAAGGATGCCGAGTCCTGGACAAAGTGGCCAAGGCAAATCAATTTCATCTCCTGTGCCAACACCAATCAACTGCATTCCAACTGAATGGAGTGCCGGTGGGGGATCTGGAGGCTTTGGCTGGAAGGAGGAGGGGAGCCATGGTTGTTATGCTGACCTACAGTGAGAGCCTCTTCCCACATAAGCCATTCAAACTCATGGCTGCTTGCTCTGGAAAGCCCGAGTCTATGTGTCTCCTCTGGGCCACCCAGTTCGTGCAGGGCTAAACATGTGAACACCATTTCCCGTATTGGGCATTCTCCCTTTGCAAGATGAGAACGTTAAAAGGTTTAGTAAGAGGCTGTAGGTGTATGGATGTCCCCAAATCTACTGGTGGCATGAAACCCATCCAGAGGTTCTTCTGCCCCACCAAAGGCCCAAGTCACAATCTCCTAGAAACGAGGGATGAAAATCTCACAACATCTTGGTGTTTCTTAAGAAGCCAATCTTAAGTCAAAGCAGTATTTGGGAACTCCAGTTCCCGAAGAGAGGCCTACCTTCTACAGACAGAGAAGGTTCCGTCACCTTCCCACCAGCTAATGTCTACCAGAATCCAAGGATCTTTCAGCCTCAGAAAGGGCTAGAATCTCTATCGGCATCCATCACACAACTTAGACAATATTGCAATTGTCACCTCTTTACCTTCTCTATACCGTAACCAGGTTCATAAGAAGAACTCATCCTGTCCACGAGCACCTAGCAGGCTTTCAATTCATGACAACCTAGGATTATCCAAAGACACAATTACTGCCTCCACTAACACCCAGTACAAAACAGAGTAGCCTTGAAAACGGCTTTCATCTGTTTGACAGTTGCCTTAGGAAAGTGCTGCAGAACAGGAATGCTTTCCAAAACCTGGGTCAGATCATAATTCCAAGACACTGGACTGCCAGAAATCCTGCCTGTATTTTGCCAAAAGGCTCAAGCTGGCTCAGGGTTTTTGGAGTCCCTGTACCCGATGCTGCCGAACGGCAAACCTTTCCTGTGGGACGCGCTCAACAGACAGCTAGGAGCTTTGCAGCAAACATTCTCCTACGCACTTCCGTGAGCTCATTCAATTCTCATCACCTTATGTTGTTCTGTTACCTCCTTTTACACATGTAACAGACCTAAAAAGGAGGCACAGCTGGAATCTGAATCCAGGCACTCATTTTTAAGCACTACATATTTCTCAATAGACAAGATCCTCTTTGGGTATTCTGAATTTGGCTTTATTTACACCAACATGGGCAGTTAAGACAAAGACTTAGATAAGGAATGGCGTATGGTCCCTGGAAGCCCAGAGGACCCAGAGATTTCTATTTGCACAAGTGATCTGCTTGGCTCCCTGCCCATGCATGCTGCCTGCCCTTCCTGGCTGAAGCCACTTAATCCCATTTGTCATGTTACCGGCCCCACACATGCCCCCAGCAGCTGCGCTCTCAGCACAGAAGCCAAAGGATCTCTTCCTCTTGTGCACACGAGCCCTGCACACGGTGCTGCTCTGACCTCCTATCGGATTCTAACCACTGGCTCTCTCACATCTGAATCCCCGCCAGGCTGGTCAGGACTGGCTGTCTGGAGGCCCCTCCTCTGGCCCATGCTGCCAGCAGATCCTCCTGACTCAGCAAGTACCGAAATGAGCCATTACCATAGAAGGAACAATCTTTCCGCCTTCTGTTTATGTACTGATCTCACGAGATCTCTGTAGACTGACTTCTACTCATAATGGAGGTCAACCACGGCACAACATACGGGCACAAGACCTCTGTGACCAGCAGGTACCTACAACCTTGGCGTAGGCAGACCGAACGAGAGTTAATAAAATGTAGTATAAAGGAAATACAAAAGTGACATGATTATTTAATGACACAGGAAAATAGCATGTTATGAAAAAAGCCGGTTCCAAGTTGGGGATAGAGGATGACTTCACTTCTGATAAAAAAATGTAAAAGCGTGTATACAAAACACTGGATGAGTACGTACTAAAATACTGACAGTATTTACTCCTGCTCTGGATTAAATACTCTTCCCTTTGTTTTTGTGTATTTTCTGAGACATGACTATGTCTGAAACAAAAAAGAAAAACAAGTTACCAGATGTCTTACAGGAATAGTTATTAAAAGCCAGGAGTCCAGCGGTCAAGGCCTGAACCCCAGGGCAGCTCGAGCCATGGGGCCAAGGGGCCAGGGATCGAGTCCAGATGCAGAATATCACTCTTCTTTTTTACTCCTGGGATGCTATTTTTATCAGGCTGTTTCTTCCACATTTGACGCTCTCAATGTGCTTATTTTATTAGTAGCCTATCACTATTACCTGGTGTAACAGCAAAATGACGCTAAGCAAATTTAGTTTCAAATTGATAAAAATCTAATAACCATTTTTATAGTTACAAGATGCACTGGAAATAAGACATAGGAAACACGCTGGAAATCAAGAGCTCTCGTAACAAAACCCCCGCCAGACTAAACCCGTCTCTGCTGCTCTGACCTCTGTTCACTTCCAATTTTCATCACAAATCTGTGTTTTGTGGATCCGAAAGGGGCTATTTTTCTCAACAAGATGCTCTTTCTGCCTCCCTGATACTCTGCAGAGTCGGAAGGGCTCACCAAAATCCAAACCACCTGAAGCAGAGCCAAGTGAGGTCTATCACCACTCTGCCTTTTCGAAAAGGTTTTTGCTAAGTTATCAAATGGAGAATAGAAGAGTATTACACCTATACTGGTGTAAATGAGGCTCAAAGATCTGATTCCCTCTGCTCCCAACAAATGTTGGGAGGGCTGAGGGTGCTTTATTCAAACAACAATGTCAAACAACCCAAACTTCTCACTCTTGAAAAAAAAGAAGGGCAACAGCCACAGTTTTAAAATCTGGCCTATTTAAAAATCAATGCCACCTTTGACCTAAGGTGCTTCCTAGCCACAGCAGCATTTTCAGGGGCGGTCAAGAACTATGGTTAAAGTCCAAGAAACAACCCAAAACAAACCCAAGTAAGTGGAGACAATTTTCTGCATCACTACCACCAGCACCTGTTCAGAATATCAGGTCACTGCCTTTTACAGCAGGTTGGTACAAAATCCGTGCTGTGAAAATCCTCAGCCACCCGGAGGAAAAGGTACAAAAGGAATTATATTAAAACAGTGACAAACTTGGAGGAAAAAGAATTAAAATATTCCATCCAAAAGATCCTTTGTTTTGCCCTTGAGCAACCTAAAAAAAATGAACTGTGTTTTATATCCCCAAGTAAGAGAGGTATTTCCTGGAAGCGATCAGTGCCCAGCGCTTGCAGCCCAAGTCCATGTATACTCCTGTTCGATCAGTCCCAATCCTGAAGCCACAAAAATTCCTCTGTTAGAGAAAGGGAAAAATCCATATCAGGACGAAGCTACTGAGGAAGAGAGGAAGGCGGGTCTTCAGTGGGAGAACTGCCTGCTGTCAGATGACTTCCTGCTGATGTGTTTGAAGATTCTGGACTTCTCGACCTTCCTGGCTTTCTGGTAGCCGAATCCACCGCCTCCTCCTCTCTTCTTAAGCTTGCCGTCATTGCTGTTCACGTCTAAAGGCGGATGTTAAGGAAATCAAGCAACGTGCAGATAACCAACTCCCACCTAACATCCACACAGAGAACGAACCAGCATGTCCACCGCTCCTCTGCTGCCACACCCCCTCCCTGCACCATGAAAATGTCAACATAAGCCTATGTGACATTTCCAGGAAGTCTGGAATGGCCCCTTGATGTGGCCTAAAATTAGCAGCTATGACTTTTAGGCCTAAGGTAATGGTCCTGTTAACTGTGTTCTCCACACAATGAAACCGAAGACAATTACTTATAAGGAGTCCAGAGGTAAATTAGCAAGTTTACAAACCACCCTCGGGGTCAAAACAAATGACTTTCACCTCTGTTCTGACTGCATTCAGGAATGTTATAGCTGACTGAAGGAGTCCTTCCTTCCACTCGATTCAGCAAGCATTCATCATGACGGACGTTCACGCACTGCCTACGATGAGGCCGGTGACCCCAAATCTTGTTGCCTCGGGAGTCCGTGCCAGAGCGTTAGCTGGCCTCACTCTAGCTGGTTGTTTCCTCTGCGGAAAACGCGATCAACCTCACAGAAGCAACTGGAGGGTTTCCTTTGCCTTTTACCCTGAGTAGCACTTAAGATTTTATTTTCTTTTGCTAATCTTGCAACTTCCTTGTATGAAATCCTTCAATGGCTCTAAGCGGATAAAAACTCTGAGGTCTCATCTCCTATCTTCAGCTCCAGGACATGCTGGTCTCCACAGACCTCAGATCTCATACAGGGAAGCCTCACAACCACCCAAGCCCTACAATTTTACCCCTCTGCATTTCTCTCTGGCCTTCACTGTTGGCCAGTTAAACTCCTTTGTTTTTACAGGACAAATCACAAGCTGTCTTGTTTTTGCAATCCCCACTGTGACAACTAATCCCGGCCTACTTTGTGCTAGTCCTGACAAGCAGTGACCAGAATGCATTCCCGGGCTTCCAGACCTCAGGCGGAGCACATACCAAACCAAGTGCTAGGCCCGAATGCCCCTGTCAACCTTCTGTCCCTTAGTTCCTGGATGAATTCCTAACAACAAAGGATACTCAGATCAACGAAAGGAGGCACCTTGAAACCAAAGGACAGAGCAACCTGAGGCAAATTTAAGTTATTAACGTTAAAGATCTGTTTGAGAGAGTGAGAATCATATGCTCGAATGTAGGACTTATATGCTTCCTGGGCTGACTTATGAAGGAAGTAGTTCTTTTCAATCAATTTTTCAAGCTGAAAAGAAAAAAGAGATATCAGTGTCAATAATAATACAAAAGCAGACTTCCTATATATTATTAGAACAAAACCACCCTATAAAAAAACACATGTTCCAAGACATCTGCTCCAAGGTTCGTAATATGTGCAAAACCAGGATGGGGGAAGAATAATGTCCAAGTTCTTGTAAGGTATGAACTGGAATGAGGCGGGGAACCCTGGAATGTGGTAACCAGCACAGAAAGAACCCTAGAAGAACACGGTTCAAACCACTGGTTTTATGGAAAGGGGAGACTCAGAGGACAACTACCAATGAAATACTATAAAGGCAGTGCCCCGGATAAGGCTACCTCTCACCCACAAAACAGAAACAAAACACAAAGCGTACCTGAGACTGAATGTCAGAAATTTTGGACCAGGAAAACTCAAATTCACTTAATGGAACCTAGAAAACAAAAGCATGAAGATTAGTCAACCAGGGTAGATCAACGTTGAGACTTTCAGATGAACGAGCAGTGCCAAGTGTCCCACGAAGAGCCGGGAAAAGCCGGAGCCGATGCAGCTGAGGAGGAACTGAAGAGAAGGACGGACAACCAGGCCTGTGCAGCAACCTCACCACAGCTGCTCCTCTGGTCTCCCGAAGCCAATGGGAAAGTCTTACCTTCCCTCTGCTAACTTCACATGAACTGTGCTGGGGAACCTTCCTGAAAAAAAAGTCAAGGAACTGGACAGGGACAGTGGATCCATGAAGCCCTTTTCTACGTAAGGATCTCTGGATGCCCCACGAGGCAGCCCGATGCTTCCAGTCAAAAGGACCGCTGGCTCCTCCCTCCGTGTCGGGAGAGCTGTCCTGGCCGCACGCTGTCCTTCGTGATGGCCGGAGGTCGTGATGACCACAAACTCCTACAGGAAGGATCTCTCACCAGCCGTCACTTACCAGATAACTGCAAAAATGGCAGACCTCCGAGAGTGCTAGAAAAATAGCTGCCCCGGTCCCACCCCAAGCCTGCAATCTTGCAGGGAACACAGGTAAAGGATAAAACAGCTGGGTGAGCACAGGTGCTGTGGAACATGAACGCCAGGAGATCAGGGACGGCTTCCCAGAAGACAGCACAGCTCGCTGAAACCAGAGGCATTCTAGAGATCCAGGCAAAGAGCATTCCAGAGAAAAGGTGCAAGGGCCATTTCTGGAAACTGCACGTACGTGCAGGGGAGAGGAACATCCACCTGGCAGGACTGTGCCAAGGGGGGGCCAAATGTCAGGAGAAGGCCTGACTGGTGTGCACAAGACTGAGCAAAAAAGAGGCCATTCAGGATTCTAATGAATTCAGGTTTGGTGGATGGAATGAGGCCAGAGCCAGATTAGGGTGTGTTGCGGCTCAGGGTGACTGGACACTGTATAGCGAAAATAAAAACCGCTTTTCAAAGCAGAAGGAAGAAAGGTAACCAGCAGCAGCCACGACGGAGGGAGGGGAAAAAGGACAGTGGGTTTAGGGTCGAAGCTGTTGTTTTAGTGGGAGACCAGAGATGGTCACAGGAGAGACTGGAGGTAAAACAGAGTCGACGAATAGAAGACAGGAGGAGGAGGAAGAGGCAAGAGTGAATGGAGTCTGGGTGAAAACGACGCTACGGCAGGGCGGCAGGTGGAGGCGACAGGTGTGACGCAGCTCAGAAGGGGCAGAGGTGGTTTCAAACAGGGCTCTAGGCAAAGGGATGGCGCCAGGAGACACGACAAGCACGGTGGATCAACAGAGGCCCAGGGCTGTGCCTGTTTCAGGCCAGCCCCGCATCACGGTCACCTGTCCAACCGCTCTAGCTGTTCCCACAGCAGCAGTGACTCCCGACACCTGAGACCCATCCAGAAATGGTGCTTAAGGCCATGGGCACTGGCACACAGCTCCTACCAAGAGGGATCTGTTCCCAGCTTAAGATTTTCCAAACTGGTATCTTTACCTTGGATTGCCTCAAGTAACGAAGGAAACCCAATTCTTCAGGGCGCAAAATGAGCAAGGCCTGCCCTCTTCCGTTCAGGCCTCTGGCTGTTCTTCCCACACGATGAATATATTCCTGTGGTGGAGAGAGAAGAACCTGAATTAATACACCAACTTCCACGGGAACCTGTTTTTCTAGGACCCGCACGTGGTGGACAGAAGCATGTCAGCACATCTGGATGAAAAGGTGCTCCTCCCCCGGGACCGTGCCGCACGCCCCTTCCCCATGTCCCCGGCTCCCGCATGCACCATCACCAGAGAGCTAACAGGGCAATGACCGAGGCTGACACTCACTGGTCACTGGACATGATATTCACATTAACTCTATGATCTAAGAAAAAATGACTATTTTAATTTTTTCAAAATATTTATTTTTGAGAGAGACAGAGCGTGAGCAGGGGAGGGGCAGAGAGAGAGAGGGAGACACAGAATCCGAAACAGGCTCCAGACTGTCAGCACAGAGCCTGACACAGGGCTCGAACTCACGAGCAGCAAGATCATGACCTGAGCCAAAGTCAGACCCTTGACCAACTGAGCCACCCAGGTGCCCCCAAAAGTGATTATTAATACTAAGTGTGCTTCATCTTCAAAATAACTTTTTGAACATATTTTGATGCTATGTGACGATTTACTTAATCTATCTCTTGTTGAAAGTATTTAATAAAACTTATTTTAATACATAAGCTACAAAATCTTCTCTATTTCTGGAAGCAAATTTTATTTCCTCCTAAAACCAATTACTGCTCTTAACAGACCATTTCAAGTACATGAATTCCTGACTTCAGTCTCACTGAGGCCTCTCAAATCTTGCACATCCACTTTGGGTCAGCAAAAGCCCTAACCACCATCAGCACCAGAGAAATACTATAGTCAGTATACAATAAAAATAAAACATGCCTTGAGGGGTGCCTCGGTGGCTCAGTCAGTTAGGTGGCCCACTCTTGGTTTCAGCTCAGGTCATCATCTCACGGTTTGTGAGTCTGAGCCGAGGTGGGCTCCACACCCACAGTGCACACCCTGCTTGCAACTTTTCTCGTGTGCGTGCTAACTGAATAAATTTTTAAAAACACATGACCGGAGTAACTAAGGGGTAAACCTTTGATATGAAACACAGTTATTTCTCAGGGAAACTGGGATGTTTATTCTTTAATGTATAGCCATTATGGAGAAGCTCTGAGGATGCCAGTTACCTTGGGGTCATCTGGAGGGTCATACTGCACAATCCAGTCGACTTCAGGGATATCCAGCCCTCTAGCCGCCACATCTGTACACAACAGTATCCCTGAATCTGCATTGCAGAACTGGAAGAACGTGGTTGTACGCTTATTCTGCTTCTGCCTTCCCTAGAATCGAATCAAAACATCCATCAGAGCTGGAAACTTGAGGTCATTTCTGGGAGGTCTGGAGGTACAAGCCCCAAGCTGTGGAACTATTAACCTACATTTCAATTTCATTCTCTGGCCTCTATCCTATTTCCCTAAGTGGATGGTATCTCTTACCCCTCTGTGGTCCTCACCCCTCTACACCCAGCAAAGCTCCCTCCACGTGGGATCGTTCCAGATTTAGAAAGAGCAATACTGCAAACCCCACAATCCATATAACTTGGTAAGTGCAACTGTGCTAAATAAACTCATGATAATCACTTACATGAATGGCCAAGACAGGCAAATCGATGTAGTTCAGCAACTCGTAGTGGTATTTCACGGACATACAGGATGAAAAGAAGACCATCAGTTTCTTCTTCCGGTTCTTCTTAAGGAATGTAAACAGGAGGAGGAATCTCTTTTCGGAGGGACAAACAACATATCCCTAGAAGTGGTCCAAGTGAACAGGTAAAAATATTCAGACGCTTGCGGCTTTATGAACCAATACGATTTGAGGGAGAGCACATATACACATCACATACTGCACCGTCATGCCTTACCCACAGCATTCCTAAAATGAGACTAATTTTAGTTCTTTTGGCTTCTTTTACTGGGTGCAATCACTAGATACTAAATACTTCTCATATTTCTGAGATTGCAGACTTCTGCTTACCAACAGTTTGTGCAATCATGATACGGTAACATCTCTGCTCACTGGGAACCCTCAGAGCGTATCAATGTTTCATTTTTAAAAAGGTCCTTAAAAGCAAGATCTCAAATAACCATAGCCTAAGTGCACTGTCCTAAACAACATAACAAGGCTGACTGAACGTATTTCTTAAAATACACAGCCAACGAAAAGATCTTAAGCTAGATTATTTGAAATATTTTATTCATCAAATGACTCCATCTTAAGGTTCTATTTTTTTTTATTAAAAAAATTTTTTTTTACTATTTATTTTTGAGACAGAGACAAAGCATGAGTGGGGGAGGGGCAGAGAGAAAGGGAGACACAGAATCGGAAGCAGGCTCCAGGCTCTGAGCTGTCAGCACAGAGCCCGACGTGGGGCTCGAACTCACGGACTGTGAGATCATGACCTGAGCCGAACTCAGACTCTTAACCAACTGAGCCATCCAAGTGCCCCTTTATTAAAAATTTTTAATGTTTATTTATTTTTGAGAGACAGATACAGAGCGCAAGAGGAGGATGGCAGAGACAGAGGGAGACACAGAATCCGGAGCAGGCTCCAGGCTCTGTGCTGTCAGCACACAGCCAATGCGGGGCTCAAACTCATGAACTGCAAGACCATGACCCGAGCCGAAGTCGGTGGCTTTATAGAGTGAGCTGCGCAGGTGCCCCTAAGGTTCTATTTTTAATCCACCTCGTTTGGATCTGTCACCTCACTTCCAATTTTTCACAGTAGGGCTCCTGAAACCAGCCTCTCCATCTGCGAAGTCACCTTGCATCTTAGAGCAAAGTATTAAATGACAATGACTTTTTTTTTTTAACTGCATGTGCAGTTGGTGGTGATTAATGTCTCCCATGTGGCAGGCAATATTTAAGAGGCAGAATAAAGAGAGCTGACCATATTATTCAGAGTTTAAGATACTTGATAGATACCAGGAGAGCCAGCAATCCAATACCCAAGTTTACTATACTTGAAGTAAAAGCTCATTAATCCATCTGCTTTTGGAATGATCCTCCAAACAATTACAAGGGCACAGAGATGAGCCTTAAATGTAAGATGTAGACAAAAAGTACCTGCTCAAGACCATCCACTGTTGCATTAGCTTTATCATCATCAACACCAACGTACAATGGCTCCTTTTTCAGAGAAATCCTTGCCAAGTCTTCAACTTTTCGAGTTTGTGTGGCGGAAAAGAGCATGGTCTGCCTGCGAGCTGAAACAGATACACGTAAAAATAACCCAAATGTTTCAGGGAATTTTTAGAACTGCCTCACAACTAGAAATGCTGAGGAGAACTATCAGGAATGGGACATGTGGCATCACTACAGATGTTAAGGGAATATCACGAACAACTGTATGTCCATGAATTTGACAACTTAGATAAAATGGAGAAATGGCTAAAGCTCACTTGAGAAGAAACAGAAAACCTATATAGTTTTGTAGTACCTATTACAGACATTACAGCCAAAATCATCACATAAAGGAAACTTTAGCCCCAAATATCAGGTGAATCTATCAAACA
The DNA here is from genome assembly GCF_007474595.2 of Lynx canadensis. Classification (NCBI taxonomy): domain Eukaryota; kingdom Metazoa; phylum Chordata; class Mammalia; order Carnivora; family Felidae; genus Lynx; species Lynx canadensis. The sequence continues at coordinate 119,653,090 of NC_044310.1, forward strand.
TTTAAGGAAAAAATATTACCAATTCCTCCCAATCAATCTCTCCAGGACCTGAAGTTTTTACTTCCCAACTCATTCTTTGAAGCCAGCCATGACCCTGATACCAAACCCAATAATGATTCTTGAGCACAGATGCAAAATTTCTGAATAAAATTTTAGCAAAGATGAATGCAGCATATAAAAAGGATAATGCATCATGACCAAGTGGTGATTACTCCAGGAATGCAGGGTCAGCTTCATGTTTAAAAAATACCAATACAATTTACTTTATTAACAAATTTAAAGAAGAAACATCTCATCATTTTATTATTTTTTTTAATGTTTATTTTTGAGAGAGAGAGAGAGAAAGAGAGAGAGACACGCAATGCGAGTGGGGGAGAAGCAGAGGGGGCGGGAGACACAATGCAAAGCAGGCTCCAGGTTCGGAGTCTGACACAGGGCTCGAACTCACAAACCATGAGATCATGACCTGAGCTGAAGTCGGTGCTCAACCGACTGAGCCACCCAGGCGCCCCAACATTTGGTCATTTTGATAGCTATGGTAAAAGCATTTGATAAAATTTAACATCTATTTAACTTTATAAAAAATTTATTTTGAGGGAGAGAGAAAGCATAGCTGGGGAGGGGCAAAGAGAAGGAGAGACAGAATCCCAAGCAGGTTCCACGCCATCAGCGTAGAACCTGATGCAGGTCTCGAACTCAGACTGTGAGATCATGACCTGAGCTGAGATCAAGAGTCAGATGCTTAACCATTTGCCACCCAGGCGTACCATTAACATCGTTTCTTATGGTGATGTTACTGTTCTGTTTTATGCTGTTACTGCAATTTCATTTTCAATGGTTTGGAACCCATTTTTGTGATGAAGAAATGCTCATACTATACATTATCTGCAGCATGCCATTCTGGATTAATAAAAGTAATTTAGTATGTGCAGATAAACAGAAAAAAAATCTCAGCAAACCAGGAACAGAAGCAGTCATCTTCATCCTCCATCTGGTGAAGGGTATCTACAAAAAAATCTACAGCTAACATCATACTTAATGGTCAAAGACTGAATGCTTTCTTCTCTATGATCAAGGGTAAGACAAAAGATGTCTACTCTTGCCACTTCTACTCAGTACTGTATTGGAGGTTCTAGCCAGTGCAATCAGGCGAGAAAAAAAATTAAGAATTTTATTTACTTTTCAATTTATAGAGGGCACAATTGCTTATGTAGAAAATTTAGTGGGTAGCTTCATCTGGAGTGTCATAATGAACAATCCAATTGAATATAGTTAATTACTTTGCGAGATATAGGACCAATACACAAAAATCAACTGCATTTGTGTATACAAGCCATGAACAAGTTCAAGTTGAAATTTTAATGAAATACTCAGGGGTAAATCTAATAAAAGACGTGAAAAAAATCTATGCACTGGAAACTCAAACACTGTTGAGAGAAAATAAGGAGCAAATAAATGCAGGCAAACCTTATTAATGGGTTGAATGATTTAACAGTCTTCTACCAATGATCTGTATTTGGTACAATATCAACCATGATCCCAGAGGTTTATGGGGTAGAAGTGGACAGACTGATTCTAAAATTTATACAGAAATGCAAAGGGGAGAATAGCCAAAAACAATTGTGAAAAAGAACAGAGTTGGGGTTAACACTACCTAGTTTCAAGACTTATTAGAGAACACGGAACCCACCTACTGCTGATGCGAATGTAAAATGGTACAAGCTAAACACGCACCAGCCACCCCGCTCCCAGGGGTGTGGTGTACTCCATTCGATGGAATGCATCTCGAGAATACAAGAAAGTACTGCCACATGCAACAGCTTGGATGAATTGCAAAAGAAACCTGACAAAAGAGTTTTACCGTATGATTCCATTCATAACTCTCTAGAAAATGCAAGCTGATCTATAGTGACAAAAAGCAGATCAATGGTCACCTGGCAGAGAAGTGTGTGAGCAGCTGTTGGAAGCGGTGAGGGCGTTCCTTCTGAAGGGGGGAGGGAGGGATTATTACTAAGGCACACAGAGGACTTTTGTCCGTTATGGAGATGTTCACTGTAGCGATTGTGGTGATGGTTTCATAGGTGTAAACATGTCAAAACTCACCAAACCGAATCCTTAAAATATGTACAGACTGTATCAATTATACTTCAATAAAGCATTAAAAAACAAACCATGATAAATGGAATCACGGCCTTATTACAGATATAAGGAGTTTTAAATGTTACGAATACTATAACCGAGGTATGTGACACGTTTGTGGCTACCTGGGAGATGTTCGGTTGGGTGAGAAAAAGAGATGGGGTGGTGGGGGCAGACGGGAGTGAGAAATACCTCAGAACTGTCTAACTTACGTTATAATCTCTAAAATGGCAAAACCACCGTATTAAGTTACTGCTAAGTCTGATGCTTGTCCCGTAAACTATCTCTCCTCAGCACAACGACTGCACTTGGCTGTATTAAAATTCTGGCATTAGGAGGAACCCTCTCTTGCTCCCAACAACTACTTTGCAAACCCTCGCAGATATTACTGACTTACTTGGCAGAAGTTTAATAATTTGTTTTAATTCCTCTTCAAACCCAACATCCAAGATACGATCAGCCTCATCAATAACCAGACACTGGAGATTTTTATACATAAACCCTGGGGTGTTCTACCAAGACAAAGGCAAAGAAAAACGCGTTAGCCGTGAGGTTTATGTTTCACACAAGACAATGAGACAGGCGCCTCATCATAGTGTTGTTTCACCTGCATATGGTCCAGGAGACGGCCTGGTGTGGCCACAATGATGTTGATCCCATTACCAAGTTTCTGTGCTTCAGCGGATCTGTTGCTGCCACCCATTATCAATCCGTATGTGTGAACGTGGTGCGTCATCAGCTCCTTGAGAACGCCAAAAGTCTGCATGGCTAGTTCCCTAGTAGGTGAGAGAATAAGAACGCCTGTTCCTAAAAAGCAAAAAACCATACACGGTAAAAGTCGTACTGGAGGTACTGCCAGTAGTCAGTAACAATTATGATAAACTTCCAGTTAGATATTGGCAAAAACGATCAGATCAGAGACTCACCATTCCTAGGCATGAACTTTAACTTAACAATGAGTTCAACTGCAGGAATGAGAAATGCCAGAGTTTTACCACTGCCTGTTTTTGCAGCTGCTAGAAGATCCCTAAATATTAAAAACGGAAAGGAAGAGAGAGATATTTAGTCTCCCTATTGAAAACCTACCACATACCATCACATTTTAGGCATTAAAGCTAGAACGTGAATAAGAAAAATAAAGTCCCTAGTTTCTTTATCACCAAAATCAATCACAAGTTAAATACCTGGGAAATAAGAATTGTGCTATAAAACAGAAATGAACTCTTTTTTTTTCAAACACCAGTAACTTAGACTTTAATGAAGCGTGGATGTATCAACCCAACACAGTGCAAAATCCACAGAACATACTGGCATTTTCTTTCCAAACTACTAGCACTAAAATAGACAGCAACGCCCAAACATCAATCGATGTTAATCATACCTGCCTTCCAGAAGTGGTCGGATACTTTTATGCTGAATTTCAGTCATGTTTGTAAAACCCATTTCTTTTATTGCCCTCAGAGTGTTCTCACTGACAAGATCAGTAAGAGAAGCAAATGAAGTGTCCTCAAAAGCTCCTAAGCAAAAGACATTTTATCATTAGTAAATTTATCTTTTTAAGTAGTTAATAGTGCTACAGTTACGTAATCAGTTTTGCTGTTTGAAGACATTTCTGGGTGGGAATCAAGCTTGGAAGAGCTTCTTCTAGTGAAAAAGACTAAACCCCAACCACTGCTGTGTAATACTAAGACAGAGACCCTTACTTTTGAAGTTTCTCCACTGCTGATGGCTGTGTGGAGTCCAGAAGCCACATCCTAACAACAGTAAAGGATGGAGGGTGGATGTAACTGAGGGACTTGTATGAAACAAAAATGCCAAGCATGGTGGTGGTTCAGAGGGAAATGAAATGTTTCAACAATCTGAAATAAAACGTGAAGGCATCCAGCATAACAAAAATGGAGTGGAAAGTCAATCAAAAGAGCTGTTAATCTCATTCCAAAAGGACAACTGAGAAGGTCAGCTATAGCCACACGCCATTTAGACTGAACCCACATGCCAAACATGCAGTGGTGCTTCAGCAGGGGAAGGCATCAAAATCACCTGGAGTGCTCCCACCCCATACGTGCCCCTGCTTATTAGCCAGGTGCTGTTCAACCTTGCCACTGCTGAGATTTTAGGCTGAGTAACACTTTGTCCCGAGAGGCTGTCCTCTGCATTATTGGATGTTCTGCAGCCTCCCTGACCTCTAGCCACTAAATGCCAGTAGCCTGTCTCCAGTTCTGAAAACCAAATGTGTTGATAGTCAACCTTGACGGTGTGCCCGGGACGGAGGAGGTTTATGGGATGCAGGACCTCGAATGCTACAACTGGTCAAGTTCTGGGTAAACCGGCACGGCCTGGTCACTGCCCTGGTTGAGAACCACTGCCATCATCTTTGCAATTTTGATTAAGCCAGCCTGGGGTTAGGCTTCAACATTTTAACACCTAAAAAACCCAAACCAAACAACTCAAGTAACCCCCAGACACTTCTGGTTTGGAGCAAGCGATTCTAGTCTCAACTCTCGACCTTCTAAAGAAAACAGAGGCCAGAGGACATTATGCTGGCAAAAGGCTGACAATAACACGACTCTCATCCTTCCTTATTTGTAACTGGGCAGGTAGCAAACCTCTGATCACCAGACTTCTAGGCCAATGGCTTTCCTACTGCAAAATGGAATGAGCTTTAGAAAACAACAAACCAGGGGTGCCTGGGTGGTTCAGTCAGTTAAGCATCTGACTTCGGCTCAGGTCATGATCTCACGGTCCAGGAGTTCGAGCCCTGCCCCGGGCTCTGTGCTAACAGCTCAGAGCCTCGAGCCTGCTTCGTATTCTGTGTCTCCCTCTCTCTCTCTGCCCCTCCTCTGGTTGCACTCTCTCTCTCTCTCTCAAAAATAAATAAAACATTAAAAACAAACAAACAAACAAAAAAAAAAACCAAAGGAACAAAAAACCCCAGAAGCTGTTTCTGTGCACATCAAAATATTTAGTGTCAGGAATGCAAGTAAACGAAGAACTAAGGCGCACAGTGTGCAAGATAAAGCAGTAGCTGGCTGACAAGTATTTCTTGTCAATAGTCACTTTTTCTAGGTAAATTAAAAGTCACAACTGAAATTTCAAATGCTCTAATTCAGAAAGGCATGGCATTTTTCAGGTCTCTCTGGACATCTGTGAAGTTACCTGTCAGTCCCAGGGGTAGGCTGGGCACCTCAGCGTCTTCTTCCTGATCATCCGGCTTCTCCACGTGGTTTTCTGTCTCTTCAGGTGTTTGTACATCTTCCTCAGACTCCCCCTTGTCTTCGGTTTTTGCTTTTTTGGTATCTTTGGTTATAAAGGATAACCCCCCCCCCCGAATTTTTGTTAAAATAAAAATAGCAAATAGGATCACAAAATGAAAAGACACGTAATGCAAAGAGACATGTTCTTGAAAGCTTAATACATTTCCAGTTTTAATTCGCTAAGAATGTCTCTCCTTCATGATTTTCTTTGATTTAAAAACACAGGGGGACAATGCAGATTTTCCAGCAAAACTATTTTTTAGGCAGGGGCGCCTGGGTGGCTCAGTCGGTTGAGCGTCCAACTTCGGCTCAGGCCATGATCTCGCCGTTCATGTGTTTGAGCCCCACGTCAGTCTCTGTGCTGACAGCTCAGAGCCTGGAACCTGCTTCAGATTCTGTGTCTCCTCTATCTACACTTCCCCGCTTGTGTTCTGTCTCTCCCTGTCTCTCAAAAATAAATAAATGTAAAAAAATAAAAAATAAATAAAAAATAAATAAAAAAACAACCCCCCCCCACTATTTTTTAGGCCTATTACAGCACCTTAAATGACCAAGACATTTTTGACAAGTTGAACAACTCAAGTATATTAATCACATCAAGTTCCATATATTTCACTGAGGAAAATAAGGGCTGTGATTAATGTTTCGTTATTTCAAACGCTTTTAAAAACCCTGATTTTTCCTTGTGCCATTAAACAGAAATCTTCTATAAAAGCTAACTTTGGCTTAAAGATGAGCAGAAACCCCAAAGGCTCTTCAGGTTACTACAGAGAGTGCAGAGCAAGAACAATCCGCTTAGTTGGGGGACAGAAACTGGCAGCTGCTTGAAATGAAGTGGCCAAGGGAAGAAGGGTTAAAGCCTACTGGCATTTCACTTCTACATACACCTTTCATATAGGGTCCCCAACTACCCCTCCAGCCTTACCCCTATCACACTCTTCAATGGTCCACTCTGGGTCAAATGGGTTAACTACCATGCTGGGCTTTTACAAATGTACGGTAGCTAGTTATGCTAGTTAGAACAGAATTGACCTGGACCAGAACTCAGGACGTTTTGTGGTCCAGGACTGGCCTCTTCCTTGCACCTGACCACCACCCTTCTGGGAAATGGTCAACCCATGGGCAGTGTGAGGACAGGTACAGGTACGCCATGTCTGGAAAACCACACAACTCCTTTCTAAAGCTATCTTCTTTTTAACATTTATTCATTTTTGAGAGAGAGAATGTGAGCACGGGAGGGGCAGAGAGAGAGAGAGAGAGAGACAGACAGACAGACACAGATTCTGAAGCAGGCTCCAGGCTCTGAGCTGTCAGCCCAGAGCCTGTGTGGGGCTTGAACCCACAAAGCGTGAGATCGTGACCTGAGGTGAAGTTGGATGCTTCACCAACCGAGCCACCCAGGCATCCCTGCTCTTGTCACCTTTAAATAAGACACTTATCCAATGCTGTATGTAATTCCAAATTTTATTTTTGGGTAACTGATTTAAGAATTTTTATTCACAAACTCATTTTTTAAAAAAATTTTAACGTTTACTTATTTTTTGGGAGAGAGAGAGAGAGTGAGAGAGTGAGCAGTGGAGGGCAGAGAGAGGGAGACACAGAATCTGAAGCAGGCTCCAAGCTCTGAGCTGTCAGCACAGAGCCTGATGCAGGGCTCGAACCTACAAACTGTGAGATCATGACCTGAGCTCATGTTGGACGCTTAACTGACTGAGCCACCCAAGTGCCCCTATAAAGCTCCTTTCTAAAGCTCCTTTATTTCAAGGACATCTGGGTGGCTCAGTCGGTTAAATGTTTGACTCTTGATTTTGGCTCCGGTCATGATCTCATGGTTTGTGAGATCAAGCCCTGCATTAACAGCAATGAGGGTGCTTGGGATTCTCTCTCTGCGCTCCTTCACTCATCACACTCTTTCTCTCTCTCTCAAAATAAATAAATAAACTTAAAAAAATAAATGAAACCTTTATTTCAGTTAAGATAGATGAATAGAATGTTCTAACCCAGTGCTGACAAAACTTTTTCTATAAAGACCCAGAGAGTAAAGACTTTAGGTTTTGCATGCCCTATGGTTTCGGTCACCATAGAAATGAAGTAAACAAATGGGAATGGCGATGTTCCAATAAAGCTTTATTTCCAAAAGTAGGCAGAAGGCTGAATAGCTTGCTGACACCTGTTATAGTCTCCCTTGAAATCTCTGCTTGCTCATATCTCAATTAAAATGCCTATTCTTCAGGGTGCCTGGGTGGCTCAGTCGGTTAAGCATCTGACTTCGGCTCAGGTCATGATCCCATGGGTTATGAGTTTCAGCCTCGAGCTGGGCTCCTGCTTCATATTCTGTGTCTCTGACTCTCTTCCCCTCTCCTGTTCATGCTGTCTCTCTCTCAAAAATAAACGTTAAAAAAAAAAAAGCCTATTCTTCATGTAAGCTTATTCAAATATAATCACCTTCCAAGAGAAATTGGCCTCCCCTTTATCCTGGCCATTCCACTCACTTCGAAATTAACGTGCCATTTATACAGAAGTTACCTGCTGGTTTGATACATTCTACATATCCAAAATGTCAGTAAGTCTCCTTTCAAGAGGAGGAATTTATGATAGAAAGAAAACGGACAAAAAAATTCTTCTTATTTTAAAAGAATCATTAGTGCAAAGTCCATTAATAATAAAGGCCCAAGAAGATAGTGTGTACTAGCCCAGATTTCTTAGTGTAATTCCACAATCCTGTTTGCAGATAGGTAATAAACCTAAAATACCATCCCCTAATATGGTCTGTTTAAAAGCCCAGCCAACTGTCAAAATGAGCAAGTTTCTAGAATTCAAGGAAGGCTTGTATTTAAGCTTGAGGTTTTCTTCAGTGGTAAGGGAATGTAAAAGCACACCACTTTCCAGTAATAAAAATAAAAATGTCATCCCCTGCACACTATTTCCTTTTGCTACCAGGTTAGCTTCTGGTATGCTAGTGAGTATGGGGATTCTTGCATGGTGTAGGAATATAGTAATAACAACAGAACAAAGGTACAATGGTGACCGTGCAAACTATATGGATGCCTGAAATTCAAAGAAACTGAAGTACTCACCAGGCCCAGCATCACCCACTATTTTCCTCTTTTTCTTCTTCTTTTTCTTTTTTGATTCTGAATTGGGAGGCTGTGTGGCTGCTTCTCCATTGATTATTACGGTAGATTTCTTTCTTCTTTTTTTTTTAACTTGCACGTTTTCCACTGTTTCTTTAGCCATCTCTCCATTCTGGGCTTCTGACAAGTCCACATTCACAGACCGTTTTAGAGATTTTTTAACCTTCCCACTTCCCACTGTTTCCTCAGGCAGTTTCTGATAGGCTCCATTCTGTGTTTCTGAGAGGCTCACATCTGAGGCCCCTGTTTAAAAAGGGGAGGCTTCCTTAAAAATGTTGGAATTGTAAGTAAGAAACTCCACGGTGTCCATGACTGAAATGGTTTAGCTTTCATTTCCCTTTCGCGTACACTATTAAAACCACTTATAATTTATGGCGTTCTACAATAGAACAATTTCCTTTAATGAAAAATGCTGGAAGAGGGAAAGCTACATTGATTTCTTAACTTCAAAAAAAACCCCACATCTCTGTCCTTAAGGAGTTAAGAATCTAGGACAGCAAAACTTCAATGAGGTTAAAGATTTAAACGGATGGGGTCAGCAACTGTAGTTACAAACACACATTTTAATGTCAGAGAAATATATGGCTAATGGATGTACCAGAAAACACTAACAGCTATTCACACAACTACTGCTTCTCATATAACTTTAAAACATTCTCCTAGGTAGCAGTGAATTGAAAATTCTGTTAATAGGACCACTTACTTATCATTTATAAATGCCTGGGGATGCCTTTTAAAAAGTTTCCCTGTTTACATACAATAAAAAAATAACATGGCCTTTTATACTTTAATTGTTACCTTTAAATACCAAGAAACAGTAGAGCTGTATTATTCTGTATGAATCAGAAACACAAGGGAACTTCAAACCATGATTTCTAAAACCCACAAACCTGTCCTCTTCTACTCTCTGCTGAAATCAAGCAGAGTAAGGAACCACCGCCTGGGATTGATAGGTTATACAGGACCCAACATTGCCCTGGGGGTGGGGGAGTTAATAAGTTATATATGATCCAAAAAAGGTTACTCTAACTTCAAGATTTGTGGTTCATTGTTAGGAACTTAGGCCTGAAAATGAAGAGGGGAAGAAAAGTGACTGACATTCAGGTAACAGCCTTTTCAGGCAAGTCTTTACTAAGGATGCAAATACCTGGCAGCGCTTCAGGAATTCACAACCTAAAGTTAGGACAACCACTGGACACGGGCAGACGCACTTCTAGAGCTGCAAACAGGATATGCTCCAGGAGTCGAGAGTGGAGGTGGGTGGGAGAAAGCAATGTTATCAGGAAAGCTGTGATAAGACACTGACCTTGTTTTGAAGCGTTGCAGGCAGTAAACAGATGTGGAAGGAAGGTGCGTGGAGATGAGAAAGTTTCAGGAGTCTGATTCGAAATGGGGGCGGGGGGGAGGTTGGGGATGAGGTGGGACGCGAAGGTGGGGAGGGAGTCGGAATGAGGGAGATGTAAAACAAGCTGGTTTAGCAGGACGCCCGGCTGGAGGCCTGGGAAGGAACTCAGGCGGCCTGCTCCTGCTCTGACTCTGTAAGGAAACCCTGAAGCTCAGAAAGATCCGGGGCAGATCCAGGGCACGGGATGAGCGACACCCGCGCGGGACCAACTGGAGACCTCGCCAGATTGCCTATTCCTCTCGACAAGCACACGTGCTCAGGGGAGGCCGTCGCTCCACCTCCGGGCCGCAGGGGTTGTCAGGTGTGGGCCCCCGCAGCAACCGCGCCCCTGCCCCCAGTCCCCGCGCATCTCACCCTGGAGCTTTAAGTTTCGCTGGCGCAACTTGAGGTTCCGTTTATCGATCTTCTTGCGCAGGAGTTTCATGGGTAGATGCGACATGTTGTCGGCAAAGCGACTCCACTGCGGCGCCACAGCTCGGCTACCCGGGTTGACGTTACTTCCTCCCCGGTAGCACGTGCGCACCCTGGCGGACCGGAAATACGCCACTGAGAACCCTTGAACACTGTAGAGCGGAAAAAAAAATGCATCTGGAGAGGAAGTGCTTCCGGCGCGTATGCAACCGGGAGCCAGGGGCAGCTCTCTGCAGCGCCCTCTGGAGGAGCGGAGGTCCATCCCAGGTTCATGTTGTGTCTGAGCTGGCAGAGCATTTTAGGGCCATTGCAGGTCCTGGGAGCGTTAGCTTCCACAAAGGATACTGAAGAAACAAGGACGAGCAGAGGGCCTTCTTGAGTCTCCAATTTTAGGTGCTTGTCCTCTTTGTATCCTGGACTATTTGGAAAATTGAATAAAATCTAAATACATAAATTTCGTCCATACGTTGTGAAAGAAGTTTCCAAAGCTAAGCATTGTTAAGAGAGTCATTAAAAATAGGGTTTTGGAGGATACTGAGAAGCTGCCTTATGCATGTCTCCTGTTTCAATTCTTGGAACACCATGAACTCTTGGCTTTTGTCAACTGCAACTGGGACATAGTCTTCTACGTTGGACTGAAATAGAGATAATGTAACACTTGTTAGGTAAATTGACAATACTTAGATAGATAGTTTAACTCTGTGGTAGTAATCATAATTCTTTGAAACAAGTTATATAACCTTGTGACTTTTGCCTTAATAAATCTGCACTCTCTCTTTGCAGTTCAAAGTCCAGACTTACAACAGTGAATTTCTAAGACCAGGTCTAGCAAATAAATCAGTATCATTAGCTCAAATCTCAGAAAACATCTGTGAGAGTTTGGGGAGGTGGCAATTAATCACACGTGCCTCTGAAATTTATTTTGTCCCTCACTGCTAGAGCCTATCTTAGTATCTATTCAGTATATGTTTACTTAACTCTTTAAAACTGTCTTGCCTGAGCTCCCCATGGCAAATGTCTCCTCCCCCAGAATGTATTCATTAATCAATTATTTGCTCATTTAGCAATTATTTTTTGAGCATATTTATGTTAGGAGTATGAGATAGGTGTGTGCTCAGTTCTGGGAATAGAATGCTGGGTAAGATGCACACAGCTCACCTTCTTGGAACTTATGGAGTTGACATATGGAGAGGGTAGAAGGTTAAACAGCCGTGGTAAACTATGCCGTGGGGGGGGGGGAGGGGGAAGGCACATGGCAGCGCAGCACCCTCATCTGGGCATGGGGTTGGAAATGGACTCTGATTCCATACTCTCTGCACATATGTACTGCACTAGCAGCAGGGAACGGGGATGCTGCTTTTATTTAAGTATTATTTAAATATTTGTATTATGGATCACACTTCCCCCAACCTGTTCCTTCAATTGTATTTTGTCACCTGTGAGACCCCTTGACCCCCTGAACTTGGAATTGATCCCTTGAACTCAAGACTGACCCTGGGACCTCAGGGCTGACCTCCTGAACTCAAGGCACGCCTAGAAGCTTGGGCTTAGCTTCTAGAAACTAACTAATGATCTGCTGAAACTAGAAACTAACTAATGAACTGCTGAAAGGGAAAAAGAAACATTTGAGGATGACACCTGCACATATGAATTACAAAGTGACCAACAGTTAACCTCAGCCTCAGTATAGAGTTGAAATTCCCCTCCGAATCGCATCCCAAGCCCTAATAAAAGGAGCCTACTTTCCCTTGTTCAGGGAGTCACGCTTTGGAAATTATCGGACAAATAAAGTAACAAACATTGTGAGGCAATCAATCACCTGGTGCAGTTTCTGTCTATAGCTCACCAAAGAACAGACCCACTTTGGTCCAGTAACAATTTGAGATCCTTAAATCTTAGTCAAGTGTTTATATAATAACAAGCAGATTTGTGTGTAATTTCTTTCCATTCAAATAATTTTAAAAAGTCTCACTTCACTGGGGGAAAGAAAACCGTCTATTTCACAAACTCCTTAGAATTTGAAAAAGAAATAAGTGAGCCTCTCTCTCCAGCCACCGTATTAAGACTCTTGAAGTAATTTTCCAGGAACTTTCAAATGCTACTTGCTATGGGTTAACCACTCTATAGTGCGTAGGAAGTTAAAAAGTGCTATGTTATTGTAAATAAGTGGGGATGTTGCCTTCAGATGTCTTGACTCTGGTTCTCTGGATTGTACTAAGCAGGTGGCAGGTGCTTAAGAAATGTCTTCTTTCATGAACTGATGGATCTGAAAAGGAGAGATGATTTCAGGGAGCACTGCTACAATTCTTCAATTATTGGTGCAGTGCTTCTAGAAGGTAGGGAGAAACCTTTCTTGCAAGAACTATATTCATTTAGGACTTAAAAAAATATCTACCCTGTGCGAAGTGCTATTTTGGGCTCCAGGGGTCAGGCAGTGAACAAGACAGTCAAAGTTCCTGTTTCCAGGGAGCTTGCTGCTTAGAGAGAGATATTAATCAGGTAAACAAGTGAGTGAACAAGGTAACTTACACGGAGCTAAAATCTGGGAAGACATTAAAAAAGGATGATTAGTGTAATGGAGACAGATGGATGAGAGAGCAGGGCAGCATGCTCCTCAGTGTAGGAGGTATTTTTATAGAAACAGAGTTAGACAAGCGAAGATCTGGGGTCAGAGAAAAGGCTGGCAAAGACAGCCTTCACATGTCATTAGATAACAATACAGGACCACAGGAGCAGCTGTGCAAGGGGGAGTCCAGAGCTGGGCTGGGTCTGGGGGGTGAGGCTCGAATGGGGGATGGAGAGAACTTCAAAAAAGACAACTTCTTCAACCACTGTCCCCCTAAGTCCTCCAGTCAGACGGCTAGTGATTGAATCACAGACTGATCCTTGCTTCTCCCTATGTTATGGAGGTAAGACTTCAGAACTGGGATTTATTTTTAATACACTTTTATTTGGCATGATTTTAGATTTACAAAAACATTGCAGAAATACTGTCCTCCATCCAGTTTGCCCTAACTTCCACAACTCAGCCATGAAACAGATGTCCAAATCAAGACATCAACTTTGGTAAATTACTATGAACTATAAACTAGTTACCATTAGCAAAACTTTTTCCGGGAGACACCAGTTTCTCCGCTACTGTCCTTTTTGTGTACCAGGATCCTAATCAAGATACAATATTGCATGCAGAGAGTTTTCTGAAATATGATGTCGACTGCTTCCTAAACAATCTGTGTGGAGACATAAAGAGGGGAGTGGCTATCAGCCAGAAGCTGGTATGTCCACACTGTAGTCCTCAACGCGGCGTTTTTACCGGTTTGTTATTTCGCACGTGCACAGCTCAGCATCTCTCCCTTCTTCCCAGGCTGTTTCACCCCACACTTTCCCAGGGTAGTAGTGTTGGGATTCGAACAACAGCCCTAGTAATGTTAACAACCATCAGGTCAACTTATTCCCACAAACATCTTTGACAATGGATGCATTTTAGGAAATGTAGAAAATGAGGAAAACACCCGCTCCATCCCCACTTTCTACTTTACCTACTTTGCCACAGTGAAAATTGTAGGTCTGACTCTTCACGCACGGATTTTATGCAATGTGTCAAATTATTTGCCCGTATTACATTTTTTTGTCTGCGTCTTAAATGCTCGCTTTCTTGAAAACAGTGATGTGGTTTGAAGTGCTGGGGTTCAGAGCTGACGGCCAAGAAAGAATTCTTGAGACGTCTTCGGTGCAAAAAGTGGTTTTATTAAACCACGGGGACAGGACCCGTGGGCAGAAAGAGCTGCGCTGGGATTGTGAAGAGTGACTGATTATATACTTTCAGGTTGGGAGGGGGTTAGGGATAGCATAAATCTCGAAGGTAATTTGGAAACAATTTGGAAACAAGGTTCCCTGGACCTCCAGGGGCTAGCTATTGTTAGGAAAAGGTCATTTATTACTGTCTCGTAAAAACTCAGTCATGAGACCCTTCAGATGTGTATCGGTGGGCCGTATACTCGGAGTATGATTGCCAACATACATCTTGGGACCGGTCGAGATAAAGAAAGTTTCCAAAGGAATTTTTATATGTTAGAGTAGACTTACAGGATTCGGGGTGGGAGGGGTCAGGATAATGTTAAGCTAAGGATGCCTTTTGCCCTTAGCAAAGTGTCATCGTATAGCAAACTGAGCTCCCAGAGGAAGCCTGTTTCAAGGACTTGTCAATGGGCTATAAATTGCAAGGAATTTAATTTTTCTTCTTCTGCCTTTGTTTCCTACATCAACAGGGCTGTTATTTCATTCATCTTTAGAGACCACCCCCCCCCCGACCTAGAACTTTCCATTCATTCACCCATTCTTTCAAACTAGTGTCTGTTAATCAATGAGGAGGTGCCAGGTAATTGGCTAGGGGCTGGCGATATAAAGTTAAATTAGCCAAAGCTCCCACCCTAAAAATACTCATACTGTTGGTGGAAGTCAAAGACTTCCAAGTTAGACTTCCAATGCCCAGCACAGCGCCTGGAGTTAAGTAGGTCCTTGATGCGTTTGACACCTATTTTGAAAAGACCTCTGACAGGAATGGGGGGAATAGCAGTTAGACAATAAATCGGGTGTCTGTTCAATGGTTCAGTAGGGACATTATGAAGGTCATGGGGCTACAAAAGAGTAAGTTTAGATATGTTTTCTGAGAAAGAATTGATATAACTGAGTGGTCAGATTGGATGTTTGTGTTAAGAGAGAGGAAGGAGTGGGGGATGTTTCTGAAATTTCCAGCTTGGGATGTGTTGTATAGAATACATAGAAAACAACGAGAAGAAAACAAGGTTGGAGGACAGGTGGTGAGGAGAAGCAGGGAGAAAGAGAAAATGAGGTTCGTAGGGAACATTTCGTTTGAGAAGAATTACATAGAATAGATGACCCACCGGTACCCCTTGAATGAGTGAAGCAGGTGGAGTGGATCACTACTTGAGTACCTGTGGGCAGATGGAAAGATGGACTAAATGGGAAGAAGGTGTACAATTCTGAGTCTGCTGCGATGCCAGTTGCCCAGCAGTTTAGGTAGAGGGAGCAGGTAAGGGAGGGCCAAGGATAGGTGGCATAGGAACTGAGTCCTAAGCACACATAGAATTTGGTTGGGGGTAGCATAACAGGTGTAAGGTGAGGTTGAACCTACTTCCAGCAAGGATGTAGCCTCATCCCAAGTTTTGGGGGGGCTTGGGTAAGTAGTACTGAAGGTATGTGGGAGCAGATCACACATAAGGCCATTAGGTAAGAGGCAGCAGTCAAGGGATAATTTGATAATTTATGACGATATAGGCTCTTGAGAAAGGTGCAGGGGTGGGCGGGTGATCAATCTACGCTTCTAGAGAACTCATTTGTTAGCCGTGTTCAGGCGGACTTGGATGAGGGAGAGAATCGAGACCAGCTAGTGGCTGTTTGTTCTCAGTACTCTGGGAACAAAGTGACTGGACTTCACCATGCTTGCTTCCTGCCCCTACATGGCCTCTGTTGTTTGGCACCCCCTCCAATCCTTCCCTGCCTTCATTCAATCTTCCCAAGCTGTCAGCCCCCTTCCCATTGTCCCCCAAGACTCAAGCTTCAGTGCAGCCCTCCCCGCCCCGTCCCGGGGGGCTCCTCCAAAATTCCCAGGCCAGGGCCCATCACTCCCCCAGCTTGGGACCACTTCTACTGATACTCCTTTTGCACTGGATGGTGATGTGTCCTCTTAAATATCTTTCTTGTTTTGTACACTGTGAGTTACTCAAGGACAGAGATATCCCTGGTTTCCAGAACTCTGCCCAGCACATAGTAGGTACTCACTACATTGATTTCGATTATGTTGAAGAAATTAATAACAGAAAAACTGGAAAAATGGATCAAGGGTATATTTGGAGGATAGAACTGGTAAGATTTACTGATTAATTACAGGAAGAAGACCTGTACACTGGAGAATTGATGTATTCATTGAGGGTAGAGTGGTAAGGTGTTTACTAAGGAGTAATTACTAAGTATTACTAAGTATTACTAAGGAGTAATAGATTTGGTCTGAAGCAGTAGCATATATATATGAACATATAACAATATGTAATATGTAAATATACTTAATATATACTATATATTACATAGTATATATGATTGCAATGTATAATAATAATACATCATATGTAAATTATATACATATGCCCCCCCCCCATTTACTTTGGAAAGCATAGAATGCTAAATGTTTGATTCCACGAGAAAAATTAAATTTACTGGTTAAGGGTTCAGGTTTGGCATAAGACAAACATAAGCTTGAATCTTAGCTCTTTCATTTACTGGCTACGTGACTTTGGGAAAATATTTACCCTTTTATAGCCTCAATTTCTTTATCAGTAGAAGACGTGTAATAATAGCAATTATCCTATGGAGTTGTGCGAGGAGTCAGTGAGGTTTTATATGTCAAGCACATTTAGCTTGATGCTTAGCTTTTATTAAGTGACAACTGTCATTATTATTCATGTACATGGAGCAGAATTAAAGCAGTTAGCTAGGAATAGGGATAACCAATTAAAACCCCAGACTGTGGCTAAGCCCTTGAGCTGAGGACTAGAATTTCTACCAGGATGAGAAAACGAGGGCCATGAGAACTGCAACTCTCATATTCATGCAATCACTTTTGAGTAAGCTCAATTAAACTTGCACCTATCTCATGGAAGCATCTCATGGAAGAGTTTCTGTATTTTATACAGGAAATTTGGATTGAAATACTAACTGCATTCATGTAACTAACTGGAAGGAATATATATCAGGATCAACTTTCTGCGTCAAAAGAAAGAGGATGGGTTAGCCCTGGGTCTAGGGTTATGATTTTTGAGATGAGATTTTCTTGAAGCTCCAAGCTTTAAATCCATTTTGAGAAGACAGAAAGAAAATGGTTCTCAAAGCCAAAAGGAGTATCATCATCTACCTTAATTGGATATTATTCTGGAAATATGAAATTTATGAGTAGCTGATTTGATTTTCCAGCCTGTGAGGGGGAGCAGCCTATGTAAACTTCCAAAGGTTTCCTTGCTCGGGTTGATGTACAGATGTGAAGAAAAGAGCTCATCCTTTTGGTGGAATGTCTCACTTGTATTCTCAAAAAAGGGACCTAGGGGCATGATCTAGAATAGGAAAGGCAGAGGTACTGTGTCCAAAAGGATCCATGAAATGGCAGGGCTAGAAGGAATCTTGGGGTATCGACCTCTCAGAGACGAGGGTCGGGGGGAGCCACAAAGGCCTGTCTCCTGGGGATGCGGCATGGAGAAGGTTCAGCTGGGTACCCCCTGACACAAATATCAGGGAAGCCAGTTGCACACAGTTTTGATTATATGTTTCTACGTATTCTACACACAGTGAAACAGGTGTCACATACCTGGTTTTTCGATAAGGAAAATCATTCCACTAAAACAAAGAATCCCAGTTCCTTCAGTATTTTGGAGGATTAGGTCCACTATTGGTGGGATCTCCATGTGTTGTTCCTTGAGCCCTGAGCCTGACCTTAGCCCGTACCTTCAGGTTAAACTATTCTTTTAATTTTTAAAATATTTTATTTATTTTTGATAGAGAGAGACAGAGCACAAGTGGGGGAGGGGCAGAAAGAGAAGGAGACACAGAATCGGAAGCAGGCTCCAGGCTCTGAGCCGTCAGCACAGAGCCCAACGCGGGGCTCGAACCCACCAACAGCGAGATTATGACCTCAGCCGAAGTTGGACGCTCAACCGACTGAGCTACCCAGGCGCCCCTCAGGTTAAAATATTCTTAAGGCAAAAAGAAACAAGAAGATACATTTTATTTAGATAATTTATTGTTATTTTTTACGTTTATTTATTTGTTTTGAAGGAGAGCGAGAGAGAGAGAGCGGGATTGGGGTGGAGAGAGAGGAGAGAGAGAACCCCAAGCAGGCTCTGTGCTTCAGCATGGGGGGACCGAAGTGGGGCTTAATCCCACGAACCATGAAATCATCACCTGAGCTGAAATCAAGAGTGGGACACTTAGCTGCCTGAGCCGCCCAGGCGCCCCTCTTTAGATCATTTAACACAGTAATCTATTTGTCCTTTAAAAGTTATTTTTTAATCACCTGCCGTGAAAAATATGAAGTGGAATGTACCACAAGAAATGCTGATGATGGCTCATGGCAAGTCTGGCCCAGGATCCAGTCACAAATCCATAGCAATAATTTTTTCCATTGAAATTGTGATTTTTATGGCTGACTTCATCTGTCACATAGGCATTCATTGTTCCTCTCCGTCCAGTACATGCTGGATATATTTGATACTAGGTATTTATTAATGGTTTAATAAATTGTATGTTTTATATCAAGTATCCATTAATGATATTAGAATATTCATAATTAGCCATTAAGTTAGCTTCAGACTTGACTTATTCAGCCTAGGATTTCACATTTTAGAGTGGGGTAGTTTATGATACATCTTGAGATTATTTCTTTTTTTTTTTAAATTTTTTTTTTTTCCAACGTTTATTTATTTTTGGGACAGAGAGAGACAGAGTATGAACGGGGGAGGGGCAGAGAGAGAGGGAGACACAGAATCGGAAACAGGCTCCAGGCTCTGAGCCATCAGCCCAGAGCCCGACGCGGGGCTCGAACTCACGGACTGCGAGATCGTGACCTGGCTGAAGTCGGATGCTTAACCGACTGCGCCACCCAGGCGCCCCAATCTTGAGATTATTTCTATGTTAATTGAGTTTCTTTCCCCTCATACATCAAATCAGCACATACCAGGCACGACTGAAGGATCGCAGGCCCTTTGGGGTACAAACATTGTAGAGTTTGACTTTTTTGTTTTATGATTATTTTTTATTTAAGAGGTGTTTAATGTTCTATTTTCTTTTTGGGAGAGACAGCATGAGTAGAGGGGGGACAGAGAGAGAGAGGGGGGCAGGAGATCTGAGGCAGGCTCCACACTGAGGGCAGCAAGCCTGATGCGGGGTTCAAACTCACGAACTGCAAGATTGTGACTGGAGATGAAGTCGGAGGCTCCACAGACTGAGTCACCCAGGCGCTCTGTAGAGTGTGACTTTTTAACTGTTAACATGTCCTGTCAGATTTCTGTACCTGATGTGTGGTGAAGTCCCTAAACAATACTTCAGTTTGACTTTATAGCTTTTCTGTCGTCTTTAGTTATTAAAATGTCTAGCCTATTGGACATGTCAATCTCACTTTCAATTAAAATCTCCTCCCACCCCCCTGCTCTACAGCAAGGTAGGCATCCCTCTCCAAAGATTTCAAGGGGAGGCTTGAGATATTTGCTCGCTTTCCTCTTCCTTCCTCTTCCTTGTGCTTATTCCTTGGGCACTGCCGTGAGGAAAAGGGAGAGGGAAAAATGTACAGTCATTCATTTTCTTGACTTTCTATGGTGAGTGGGTTTTCCTTTTCTTTGTTGGCTGGGACTGATTTCTTCTGAGGCAGAGAACCGCCTATTAATGGTGGAGGTTACTCTCCTTGTTTTTCTAGTCACCATCCCTCAGCTGGCTCCTTATCTGAAGATCCGGACAGGTGGAGACCCCAGCAGTTTCCACAGAAAAGGAACTCAATCCCAGGAAGTTCCCGTAGGCATTGGTGGTCCTTCTCTGATTCGCCTGTACCTTCTAATTGACCCCCAGGTGGCAGCTTCAGTGAATCTTCCTGTCATGCCCTTGCCTTATTACTGTCCCGTGCTTCAGACATCTCCAGTGGCTGTTCAGCATCTAGGTCACCTACATTTTGTGGGCCCTTTGGCACCTGCAAGGGTTCATCTTCCTCCAAATCTCTCAGATAAGGCATTGCAATGGAGCTACGGATACTAGAAAAATCAGTGGTTAGCTATTTTCCTTTGCCTCTTTGGATCTTCTCTGCTCAACCTAATATTATCAAGTGTTACACTTAATACTTCATTATCATGGGCTTAGATTTGCAAACAGCTATCAATGAATTCAGAAGCATAACACTTCCTGCAACAAGAGTACAGGAGTAGACAAGGGAAGGCCTAAACTATGAACACGGTGGGCTAGCTCAGGGTATGTCTAGGTAGCTGTATTGGTGTTATCTCTCCCCTTTATCTTGGGAAATTCACTTCTATGGCTATGAAACGAGAGTGTCTCTTTATTTTTGTCTGCCTTTTCATTTGGTTTGCCTTATGTCTGTTTAAGAGGGTTAATCAACCGGCATCTCCAATACCTACAAAGCCTTGGACTCAGGCTCTATAAACTTGGGGCCAGTCACATACATTTTTAATGCTTTGTTTCCTCACCTATAAAGTGAGGATGATGTTAGTAACTACCACATTGTGTCGTTGAGAGAAAGAAATGAATAAATATATGTCAAGTGCTTCGAACAGTCTCGTCACATAGGAAAAAAAACCCTCAATGAATACTGGCTAATGTCAATAAGGTTTTCCTCTGGTTTGCTATGTTGTATCTGTAAAGAAAGTCTTGTGCAGAATGAAAGTGGCCAGAGAGCTCATCAAAAATGTGCTTATTGGGCTCCGAGTTCTCAGTGCCAAAAGAACATATCTGATTATTTTTGTCTCCCAGCATGCAGCGCGGTGCCTGGCACATGGTCAGTACTCAGTAGGAAAGGACTGGATAAATGAACATGTGCTCTGTCCTTCTTTAATTCTTCTCACGCCCTCTTTGGTACATACTTGTGAGTCACTCAGTGGCTCAGTGTAGCTCAGATCCTTTAGCTTGAAATTGTCCAGAGGGTGGGCAAAGAAGGAGCCCTCTTAAAGGTGCAGAACTTCAGCCATAAAATACCAAGGACCTGTTTTACTAGGTCACCTGTCCCCAGACCTCCCCATTTACTTAGAAAGTTTCAAAGAGTCTTGTCGGTGAGAAGCTCCTTCCATGTTTTTCTACTTGAAGTAATATTAGCACTGCACATCTTTCCCTTTGCTATCAAGGCTAGCAAGTAGGGTCAACTGAATAATGAGTAGATTAATCAAAACTTCAGATGCTGCCTCTAGCTCATAACTTACAGACTGACAGGTTCATACTCCTTAAAATCATAATTTTCCCCAGGGTACCTGGCTTTTCTATAATAAGCCATTCCTTTTTTGTTTTTAAAACACACAAAGTTTCTCAATGAAAGGAATGCAATCTCTTTTTCTTCAAACACACTTTAATTCCACCTATCCAGCTAAAAAAAATATTTAAAGAAGTCCTGATGAGAGATTGATTCCCACACGTATACCCACACAAAGAGAAGTATGGGCTAACCCTGTAGACTTACCTCACTGTTTTCAGTTCAGAAAGTAACTTTGGCCAAGAAGTCGCGCAAAAGTGTGCAGTTTGCTAATAAGTCATCATGGCTGCGGGTTCAAAGTTTGTAGTTCACAGTCTGGACCTAAACCAGTCTCTGAGCAGATATAGCATAACTGCTCAAGTTCAGCGCTGTATTGGAGGTCCTGAGAATTTGGATTTTTGAAATTGAAACAATTTTGAAGCATATTGAAACTTATTGAACAAAACAAAATCGAAACATATTGAAACAGTATGGTAAGCCATACTATTTTTTAACAAGACTCAGAATGGGTTCAATATATCCTTTAAAAGTTTATGTGCCCCACTGATTAGGAACCTTTTCAGAAACTAAGTGCTAAAAAGTTATAAAGGTAATAATGATACAGATATTTCTTGACTTTTGAAGGAGTTACACCCCAATAAACTTGTCTTAAGTTGAAAACATCTTTAGTTGCCAATGCATTTACCATACCTCACCTACTGCACATGACAGCTCAACCTCACCCACCTTAAACATGCTCGGAACACTGACATTAGCCTACAGTTGGGCAAAGTCATCTCACGCAAACCCACTTTATTACACAGTGTTGGCCCTGTCATGTAACTTCCTGACTAATGTATTGAAAGCGAGGAACAGGATGGCTGTCTGGGGACAGAGTGGTTGTCAGGGGAGTGGTTATTGGCTCTCTTGGTCGCCTGGCCGACTGGGAACTGCCCTGCCCAAGATCAGGAGAGAGTACAGACTTGCCTGCTGCTAGCCAGGAAAAGATCCAAATTTAAAATTCAAAGCATGGTTTCTGCTGGACGCCTATCACTTTCTTGCCATTGTAAAGTCAAGGAACCATTAAGTCAAGCCATCGTAAGTCAGGGACCGTGTGTATATAATAAAAATAAAAAATTATTGTGACATTTATAATGAAAAATGTCTCCCACTCCAATTTTAATCCTGGTGGTGACTTCTAACTTTCTAAGCTCTTTCTTCCCACAGATATCATATTTCTAAGTAATTTATGGATTGCTATCTCATAATTTTAGTGTTTTAGGCTTTTTTGACTTTCCTATAATGATAGGAGCCTTTTTCTGTTGAGAGGGTCTCCCCTTAATCCTTCCTGATACGGTTATTTTACAGTTCTTAATTATCAATTCAGGCTTACCTCATTCTATACATGCAAATACTGTCTTGATAGAAGTGTGTGGCTTTTTATCTTTCTCAGTAATTTAATTGTCTTGTTTTTCACTTAATTTATTATCCACCTGTCTTTAATTGTAAAAAGATGTTGTAACATCATGGACATTTCCTAACCATAGAATTGTCTTTTTCCCCAGAGCCATCTTTTCTGGAAGCCTCTATTTCACTGCTTTAATCTTATCTGCTTGCTTTTTGGACCTGTTACCTGATGCCAAAATTTTCAATAAGTTGGGACAGATTCACACAGCTTGATAAATAACACCTTCTAAATCATAAGAAATATATTGGGAGGAGAGACTTAAACATATATCACGTACAATGAGAACGCTCTTAGGATCTGATACCAAAAGGTATCTATCTTTTCTCCTCGTGCGTGAACTGTGCCAGAAAAAGCCCACCTTTGCCCCTCTTGGTTTTGGCTACTTCTCAATGGGTTTTATAACTTGGAACCACCTAGTCACTCTTTCTAATGCTGATAATCACTTGTGAAATAAAGCACAGACTCCTGTTCTGCCTTTTGTGTCACCAGCGCAGAGCCACGCGTGGGGCTGTCTGTTTCTCTAGCACACAGCGCCAGAGGAATCGTGTTCAGTCATTCGCTCAGCAGGACTGATGGAATTCCCACTGCGTGCTGGCACCAGGCAAAGCCCCAGGAAAACAATTGCGGACAAAATGCAGATTCAGTCGCTGTTCTCCTGGTGCTCCTGGTCTACGAAGATGTCAGATGTTAATGGAACATTTATACGTGGATGTATTGTTATAAAGGAAAAGCAGGGTCCTGTTTGGGCACGTGGTATGCATAAGCGCTAAACGTAAATGCTGCTATTACCTGCCTCCCCTGGGGTTGTGGTACCACCACCCCAGAGGAGCTTTGGAAATTTGTGGGAGCATTTTTGTTTGCCCCCACAAATGACTGGAGGCATTTAGTGGGAGAAGAACAGAGTATTAGACACACCATGGCTCACAGGACCGTCTTCTACACCAAGTGTTGTCTCAACTTCACGCGTGGCTTTCAAATATCTCTTTGGATGCTTATGTGTTTAATTATCTGAGTTTCGAACCGAACTGCATTTTCCATAGAAATACAAAGCGTTTTGGCATGATTTCAACGTGCATAGAATTTTCCAAGAATGTAACCTCAGTGTGCACTGAGGGGAGATTGTATTTTATTTTCTCTGCAACTTCCATAAGCGTTGCTCACCAGTTTGGAAAATCACGTAGCTGGTGGCAGAGCTGCAGATGGCTTTTGAGTCACCAACACCACAAATGAGTGTTGGCCTGCGTTTGGAACTCTTTCATTCCACGTGTGGAACCATATGCAAACACGTGAGTACTTTACGGGATCCTTTTACGTGGCCGCGACTAATCATTTCCATACTGAAATAAAGAGGACTTTTTATCATAAATTACTTCCCTTTAATTTCTGCTTTATATTATAGTTTGCCTACTGCATTGACTGTTTTAAAAATTATATGTATGGGGCGCCTGGGTGGCACAGTCGGTTAAGCGTCCGACTTCAGCCAGGTCACGATCTCGCGGTCCGGGAGTTCGAGCCCCGCGTCGGGCTCTGGGCTGATGGCTCAGAGCCTGGAGCCTGTTTCAGATTCTGTGTCTCCCTCTCTCTGACCCTCCCCCGTTCATGCTCTGTCTCTCTCTGTCCCAAAGATAAATAAACGTTGAAAAAAAATTAAAAAAAAAATTATATGTATGGGGAGGTTATATGATTTGTAAATTTAATTTTAAGACCCTAAAGGAGACATGACAAAATATTTGTCATAAAGTATCGGGTCTTACGGAGTCGAGGAGGACAAGTTTGCGACAAAGGACTTTTCAGGACAAGTGACGTCGCGCCTGAAGGCTGAATAACGAGCCAGGGCTAACCAGGCCAAGGGTGAGGAGAGGGAAGGAGTGGTGTGTATCTGGCAGCTGGTAAGGTGTCCTTGCAGAATGGAGCCAGGACCGTTCAAGGAACCGAAAAAAACCTCAGGTGGCTGGTGCTCAGAGCAAGGAAGACAGTAGCATGAAGTAAGGATGGTAAGGTGGGTGGAAGCTGGTGCCTTCCAGGACTTGTAAACCAAGTTAAATTAGGTTTTGGATTTTAATCTTGAATTCGATGGAAAGCTGTGGAAGGGAAGAGAATGTTATACTCATATTTTTACTAAAACCCAAACCAAAGAACCAGAATAACTGCCTGTGGTGTGGAGAAACGAATTAGAGGGGGTGGGATACAGGATGAATGTAGGGGAATGATGGTCCAGGTGAGGGATGACTATATTCTGGGCTGGAGTGAAGGTAGCGGTTATGAAAAATATTTAGGAGGTCAAACAGGTAAACTTTGGAATGAACTGCTTAAGAAAGGCACCGAGTTAGAGGATGGTGTCCACGGTGAATCATAGGAGTTTGGCTTGTGCAGTTGGGAGGTGACGCCATTCACTGGGTCATAGAACCTTGGAAGAGGAAGAGGAGCTCATTCGAGTAGGGTCGAGATCACAAATCTGGCCTTGAAATGTTGCAATGGTGATGCCGTTGAGACCACGAGGTGGAGATGTTGAATAGGCAACTGAAGCTTAGAAGAAGCTTATCAGAGGTCTGGCCAGAGCTGGAAACTTGGGGTCATTGGTGTAGTGTAAGGGACAGTCTTGGATGTGATTGTACAAAAAAAGTATAAAATAGAGAGTCCAGGTTGGAGCCTTGGAGGAACTTCAATAGGTAGAATAGGAGGGTGGTTCTTAACATATGGTCCCCAGACCAGTAGCTGCAGCATTGCTTGGGAACTTGTTATTTAAAAATGAGTGATGACGCCAGTCAGAGTGGCCAAAATGAACAAATCAGGAGACTATAGATGCTGGAGAGGATGTGGAGAAACGGGAACCCTCTTGCACTGTTGGTGGGAATGCAAATTGGTGCAGCCGCTCTGGAAAGCAGTGTGGAGGTTCCTCAGAAAATTAAAAATAGACCTACCCTATGACCCAGCAATAGCACTGCTAGGAATTTATCCATGGGATACAGGAGTACTGATGCATAGGGGCACTTGTACCCCAATGTTCATAGCAGCACTGTCAACAATAGCCAAATTATGGAAAGAGCCTAAATGTCCATCAACTGATGAATGGATAAAGAAATTGTGGTATATATACACAATGGAATACTATGTGGCAATGAGAAAAAATGAAATATGGCCTTTTGTAGCAACGTGGATGGAACTGGAGAGTGTAATGCTAAGTGAAATAAGCCATACAGAGAAAGACAGATACCATATGGTTTCACTCTTATGTGGATCCTGAGAAACTTAACAGGAACCCATGGGGGAGGGGAAGGAAAAAAAAAAAAGAGGTTAGAGTGGGAGAGAGCCAAAGCATAAGAGACTGTTAAAAACTGAGAACAAACTGAGGGTTGATGGGGGGTGGGAGGGAGGGGAGGGTGGGTGATGGGTATTGAGGAGGGCACCTTTTGGGATGAGCACTGGGTGTTGTATGGAAACCAATTTGTCAATAAATTTCATATATATAAAAAAAAAATAAAATAAAAATAAAAATGAGTGATGAGTGAATGAATGAATGAATGAATGATCTCACCAATTTTACAACTCCAAAGTTTCTCTGTGCGTCATAGCTTTTATAATTTCTGTGAGCATGAGGTTTTAAAATTTATAATTGGCTGCAACCCAACATATTAAGTAGTGGGTAAGAGTTTATTGGCTGTGTTACAATCTCGCATGTAATTACAAGAAGGAGAAATAACAGAGGTGGGGGAATGTGGGTGTAGAAAGTGACCCTTGATCGTCCGGCCTCAGCCACAAGCAGACAGGAGAGTAGTCTGATAGCCCTGCTCAGAGCCCCAGGGAATAGCGCGGTGGTTCAAAGCCTTGGCTGTTCTTAAAAATGTCACGGGGAGCTTTTACAGAATATCCATGTCTGGGTCTTACTCCAGGTCAAGTAAATCACTATCTCCGGAAGTAGGGTGGCCTCCTCATTTTAAAAACACTCCCCAGAAAACACTCCCCAGTTGATTATAATGTTCAGCCAAGGTTGAGCACCTTTGAGCAGGTTCTTTGGTGAATTCAGGTTCTACTAATCGGGCCGTCCACCTTTCAGGTAGATTTAGAAAAGTGGTTTATTAGATCAATCTCACATGGCTAGGTAGAGAATTCCAGATTTAATAGGCCATGGAGAAGCTCCTTTTTTGGGTTGTAGGTCCTGGTAAAGATCGGTTATATATTCCTTTCCATTTTGCTAAATCCACCACTTTTAGTAACATACTGATACTTAAAAGATTTAAGCCAACAGTAATTCATTTGCCAGTGCTGAGAATAAGTAAATAAATAGATTTCATACAGATTCATGAGTTTGTATTGTATGACACTAACCACAGTGTTGTACAATATGCTTCTGGATGAAATTATCTGATGAGGGAGACAGAAATGGTTGTTTGTGTCAAGGCATTAAATGTTCTTTTTTTTTTTTTTTTTTTAGGTTGCAGGGGATTGGGAGGTAAGAAAAAGCTTTTTTTTTTTTTTTCTTTTTTGCAGGAGAGTAAACCTAGAGAGATTGAATCAACTGTGGTTGAGATGGACAAACTGTACACACGGGAAATGCTAAGAATCATGTCGAGGAGATACTGGTTTGTAGAACCTGGTCTTGGGGCTGGCTGCTTTAGCTTATTTGATTCATGGTCATTTTTATCTTGATGGCCAAGGTCTGTAAATTACCACCAGGGGGCCCTGAAAGCATTTCTATCTGATTTCAAGGACGGAAGTGTCTTTCAGTGAATACAGCTGATGAAACAGCCCTAGTGCAAATTGGAGGGGTGCCTTGGTCCCTATTTAAAGTTTGGCTTTCTCCCATGGACATTTTCACCCAGAACCGAGGAGCAGCTGCTGAAATGGCTTTGACATAGTGTGGGTTTTATCCATTTTTTATTGTAATGTTGAATAATCTATTATGCGTTGCCTTCTTTTTGATGAGCTAAGGTTTTGTATAAATTTGATATTCATTGTGATAGGGGGAAAAAGGTTCATTTCTACTTAAATTAAAGGCAAAAAAAAGTTAACTTTGTTTCTCTACCTTTTTACTGAGCTAGAATAACTGGGGATTTGCAAGGTCTGTGCTGAGTGTGTGGTGGGCTTTCTTAACATCCCATTCTTTGTACAAGATCTGTCTTGAATTTTCCTTTAGATCTTCTACTTCAAGAACCCTGAATTATTTTCAAGTGAATAATTAATTGTGACACCTACAAGGCAGCTTGTAATTGCTCAAAAGGGACAAGATTTGTAACCATAGAATACTTTTATTAACCTGAATAAATGCGTTTAAATTTTTGAAGAAATATTTCTCATACCAACAGATACTAACAGATTAGGCATCAATTTCAATTTTTTATTAATTTTATTTAAATTGTCTATTTTTGGAGGGAGGGATTTACACTACTTAAATGAGATGCAGGTAGTAAGGCTCTATTATTTTGAAGAAGTGGAAGATCATCGGTTTATTCTGCTTATGCTTAACATTGACTTCTGTAGGTTTAACATTATTTACCCTAAGTATGATTATTCTCAAGTGTCAGGAAGAATTTTATAGTTTTGTTGAAACCTACATTGAAATTGAAGTTGCACTAAATGCAAGTACTTAATAATACATGAATATATCCTGGTAAGATCGAATACATATAGAACTGATCCAGAAAGTTCTCTGGTCTTGTATTCAATGATAAGCAGATAAGCACTTGGTGGGAACTGGCAGGAGAGATTCAAGCATCACAAGTCTGGTGAAGAGACTTGCCCTTTAAGATACTGCCCACATTTCCGATTTTATATATATGTGAAATCACATACGACATTCAGTTCTATTAAAACTGTGTTTTCCCCAGACTCCATGGTTTCTTTACAGACAGAATGTTTTTGCTATATGAAATAACTTGAGGTTTAATTTGAAGGTTGTTTAAGGCCCCTGGAGGAATGAAGTCAGAAGTAACTTATTCAACTGACTTTGTCATTGGGTGCAACTGAGTCCGTGTGCCTCTATGTTTTATTTGTGCTATGTCTATGTGTATGTCTTAGGTTTTCTCTTATAAATGCATTTGATGCATTCTTTTACCCAATGACTTCATACTGTCAGCAAATGATGTCAATTTGCTAAAATGACTGCCATCAGCAGGGCTCTGAAATGAGAGGGGTGACCATATTAGAACAGATTTAACAGTTTATTCTGGAGATAACTTCTTTCACTTGGTGAATTCCGAGACCATTGGATTAAGTGACAGACACAGATTTTGTATTTATGTATGTGTACAGGGTGGGGAATATTTTCTTCACCAGCACTTATGGATACATATTTTATATTACTTTAAGTTTAAACACAAGGAAGTCAATACAAATATTTGCATTTGAAAGTTACTAGTAGATGCGGTTTTTAATTTTTAATTTTTTAATTTGAGACAGAGAGAGAGAAAGAGAGAGCATGAGCAGGGGAGAGGGGCAAAGAGAGAGAGAGAGATTCCCAAGCAGACTCTGAGCTGTCAGCATAGAGCCAGGTCGATCCCACAAACCCTGAGATCATGACCTGAGCTGAAATCGAGAGTCTGACGCTTAACTGACTGAACCACCCCGGCGCCTCTTGATGTGGTTTTTAGATTGAGAGATTCTAGAAATATTTCCTCAGTTGGGAAAATGGAATCACCATCAACAGTGCTAATTCATTCTTATTTTGATGGCAGAGAATTTCTTTACTTATCTAGAGGTCACGTAGCTTCTAATATACATTTGGCAATCTGGAAATTAGACAGAAAAACGTGTTTGCTAAAATAGATCACTCAACGTGTAGAATGTAAAGCACATGTCCTTTATTCAAGAAAGAGCCACTCATGTTGCTGGTAGTCTCTGGACTCTTGATTCACCCACACTTCTGTGAAGCCTGGTAACTTGGATCTCTCAGTCTACAGAAACCATAGATGTTGGGGTTGAGTGGGTAGAAGAGAGAGCAGATACTGGGGGCTACACTGATCAGCCACAAGAAATGATGGCTGATGTTGAGAAGGACACGTAAAACACATTCAAATTTTAAAAAATGATGGCAACTTTGGATCATAATTTAGGATTATCGAGCATAAAGCAATCTTCTCTCTCTCAGCAGCCCTTGAGAATGTTTCTATATGGCACCAGTATTTTCTTCTTTTTTTTTAAGTTTATTTATTTTTGAGAAGAGAGAGACAGAGAGACAGAGACAGGCTGAGTGGGGGAGGGGAAGAGAGAGAGAGAGAGGAGACTGAGAATATCAAGCAGGCTTTGCAATGTCAGCATAGAGTCCCATGTGGGGCTCAATCCAAGAACTGTGAGATCGTGACCTGAGCCGAAATCAAGAGTTGGGTGCTTAACTGACTGAGCCTGACACCAGTATTTTTTTTTAATTTTTAATGTTTTTTTTTTTTTTGGTTTTTGAGAGAGAGAGAGAGAGAGAGAGCACACAAGTGAAGGAGGGTCAGAGAGAGAGGGAGACAGAATCTGAAGCAGGTTCCAGGCTCCGAGCTGTCAGTACAGAGCCCGATGAGGGGCTCAAACCCATGAACCCTGATGTCATGACCTGAGCTGAAGTCAGACGCTCAACCGACTGAGCCACCCAGGTGCCCCATGACACTAGTATTATCTAATGATGATCCCATTGTTAGGGTTTTGTATTGTCCCAAGGATACCAAGTGGGTGGGACTCCGCTGAGCCCTGATCTCTCATTTCAACTCTTCTTTTTATTTATGTTGTATGTTAGGATTCTATAAAGGGCTTTTCAGCTAAAATGTATATTTGAAAACCAACATTTTCAAAGATGGTTTGGTTCCATAATGAGCTTGAATAATAAAGAAAAATTTAAATTATTTTCAGCATTCTTTGTGTAAAAGGCAGGGAAAGATACAAAGTATTTCAGAAATATTTGCATTAAAATGGTGAAAATAAAAGTTTTGGCACCGTAGGCTCTAAGTAAATATTTGCTGAATGGATGAATTACAAAATGCAAAGAGAGAAACTCAGTGTATCAGAAAACTCGCCTTCCCCCACATCACTGAATAAATAAGACATTACTGAATGTGGCTCCTTTGTTGAATTTTGTTGTGTTTATAGATACCTTGGTTCAATCTTGTAAGAACAACTCAAATAGAGAAGTGACAACATTTGGCAAGGCACTTGTCGAAAGTGCCTTCAAGTATCATCTTGCAGTCTTTAAAACATCTTTAAGAAATATATCATCAATGTATTTGGAGCAAAAGTTGATGATCTATTCTCTTACAAATGTGGAAATGGAGACTAAAATCAGTTCTGGAGGCAAGTACAATTTATTTTGCCTATAAAATTAACATATTTAATTAAAGGAAAAGTACTTACATTTTTTTAAAGTTTATTTTTGAAAGAGAGAGAGAGAGAGAGCATGAGTGGGGGGGGGAAGAGGGACAGAGAGGGAGAGGGAGAGAGAGAGGAGAGAGAGAACCCCAAGCAGGCGCCACAATCCACACAAAGCCCAATGGGGAACTCAAACTCAAGAACCCTGAGATCGTGACCTGAGTTGAAATCAAGAGTTGGACGCTTAACTGACTGAGCCACCCAGGTGCCCCAAGACTGCTTACTTTTTTTTAAAGGCATTTGATTTAACTGCTATGTTGTGCATTGAAGATCTTTGCCAAAAACGAAGCAGAGCTAAACATAGAATTTCATATATATGTGTGTATATATATATATATATATATATATATAGTTAAAATTATAAAATACAACAGGTATGTATGTAAATACAACACACACACACATACTACATATAAACAAAATAGAAATGTACAACTCAGTGAGTTATTACAAGGTTGGCAAACTTTTGTGTAAGAGGCCAGATGGTAAATATATTAGGCTTTGTGGGCCATATGGTCTCTGTCATTAGTTCTCAGCTCTGCTGTTGTTATTGTAAAGGCAGACACAGACAACATGTAAACTACTGTGTGACTGTGTTTCAATAAAACTTTATTTACCAAAACAGGTGGTGGAGTTGGGATCTGAATGTCCCTTGGGCAGAGAGTAACTGACCAAGACGGCCGCCCCCCATCTTCCTGCCCACCAGCTCCTCCGCTGGTGTCTCCAGCCAACCACAGCTGGGGGCAAAGCCTGCCTACCTCCTAGGATGGCCCACTCCGATCAAATGTGGTGGCGCGTGGGGCATGATGTAGAAGGAAAGAAGAATTTTCTCTTGTTAGAGAAGTTCCTGCATAGATAATATCCTCCGTTTTGTCTCTTGACCAAAAAGCCTAAAAAATTTGCTATCTAGCCATTTACAGGAAAAGTTTACCAACTTCTGTTCTACAGTCTCACCCACACTTGGGTGTTGCTAGTCTTTTTTAATCTATTCTGATGGGTCTGTAATTATATGGTATGGTACTTTTAATTTGTATTTCTCTAATTTCTAAAGACATTGGGTACTGCATCCTGTTGATTGGCCATTTGAATGTAATCTAAGGAGTAGCTGTTCAGGTCTCTTGCCCGTTTTTCTTTTGGGCTTTTTCCTATTGATATGTAGGAGTTCCTTACATATTCTGGATATGAACTTTGTCAGTTATGTGTCACCAGTTTCTTTTTCTGCTGAGTGATTTGCCCTTGTATTTCATGGTACCATTTGATGAACAGAAGTTCTATATTTTTATTTTCCACCTTTTTCTTTATAGTTATGCTTTGTTTAGGAAGCCTTCCCTTCCTTTGATCATGCAAATATTCCCCTAGGTTGGCCTCTAAAACTGTGACTCTCAGACTTCAGTGTGTGTGAGAGAATCATTTGGAGGGCTTGTCAGGGCACAGCTTGTGGGGTGGGGGAACAATGCCAAACTTTCCCACCCAGCAGGTGTCTGTGGGGCGGGGAGGCTAGAGAATTTGCATTTTGGATTTCTAACAAGTTCCTAGGTGGTGCTGATGCTGCTGGTCTGGGGACTGCACTTGAAGAGTCAGTGATTCAGAAGGTTCTGTTGCTTTGCCTTTCCCACTTATATTTATAATCCACCAGTAATTATGAGACATGAGGGTCAGTGTTTATTCCTTGGAATAAACTCCTATGGAAATCCAAGTACCACTTGTTGAAAAGACTGTCTTCTCTCCACTGCTCTGCAACCCAAGTGTCCAAATGTGCACGAATCTTTTTCTGGGCTTCTCCAGTCGATTCCACCGGTCTGTTTGCTCACTTAGGGCCAGTACCACACTATCTTCATTACAGTAGCACTATCGTAAGTCTTACTGTTTGGTGGAGCAAACTCCCACCTTTCCTTTACTGTCAATATACATTTTTGATCAGCGTGTCGGTTCTCTCTCTCTCTCTCTCTCTCTCACACACACACACACACACACACACACACACACTCGCACAGAGACATGCACCCTATCAGAATTTTGTTAAGAAGGGCATTGAATCTATGAATCAGTATGGAAGAACTGACTTATTAACAATATTGAATCTTCTAACCCAGGGCTTCTCAACCTTCTCCCACTGAAATTCCCCCTAAATTGTCTTTTTTTAGACTTTTCCCCCTAAACACTCCCGACTCCCATGAAATTTTAATGCCACAGATATACTGTGTATCTGTGCCTTATACATAAAAACAGATTTTTTTCATCCCCTGAAGAACCAATTTTTACTTCTTTTGAGGGAGATTTCACCCCCCACTGCAAATATTAATCCCAACCACAGTGTGGCCTTCCATTTGTTTAGACATTTTTTGGTTTCCCTTAATAATGTTATTATTTTCTGCACAGTATTTATACTCATACACATCTACTTTTGGGTTGGTTCCTAGGTCATTAGTATTTTGGAACGTAGGGGTCATTCCTTCTGGATCGGCTGTGCAGCTCCCTATCGGGCTCAGGTGAACAGGTGTGGTCACTGCTGTGAGAGCACGTTGACCTCTTGACTCAACACCTAAGGGCCTGCCCCTTGGCTGCCCCACCTCATCAAGTCCTAACCTGTAGGATCCATTTTTCAAGGCACAATACTTGACAGTCTTAGTGTAATTCCCAACTCCTTTGTCATTTGTGGCTATAAAAGAAAATAATTTTTTGGTTTTAAGAGCAGAACAGACACTGGAAAGAAGGGCCACGTCTTGGAACACGTTCGTAATTCAAGGCATAAGCAACAGCAATTCTTTTTCTCCTGGTTCACAGGAGAACGGTGTGAAGATGTACCAGTAGATGGCACTGTTTCTCAATAGACAGGGACAGCTCTAAACTGGTGGAGTAGGTTTGAGGAGAATATTTTTCTGCTACATTGAAATTAAGAATAATATAGACAACACTAGCAAAAGCTCTACGGAGTCCCTTGCCATCTCCTTCTCTGGTGAGTTTAATTAAAGTCAATGAAGAAGTTTCAGTTCTCCCACCGGCATCCCTTTACTTTTGGTGGGCCCGGGCTCCGATTGTGTCTTTCCTGAGACCAGGCTGAAGGAGGCGACAGCAGAAGCGTGCAGTTGGTGTGGCCAGAGTACAGTCGCCCGACCTGCAGCCCTAGGTGCCTTCCCGCGCACGGCCCTGCGCTCTGCCCAGAGGGCAGCGCTCGTTTTCATCTTCGGGACCGTCTGTGTGGGAGACGGCGCGGCGCGTTGTAAAGGAGAAAACCGAAAGCCTCCCCTCAGCGTGTTTCCTGTACAGCGGAGAGGAAGATCCAGCCACAAAGGCTGTCTCTCCCACGTACTTGATCTTGGCAAACTGTTCGATCTCTCTGACCTCGGTTTGGTTACCTGAAAACCGGAGATGTTGCCTACGTGATGCAGGGTGTTGTGAGATTAAGTGGGGCCATGCCTGCATAGCATTTAGCCTGGCGCCAAGCAGTGACAACATGGCATTGTGATTAGGCTGTGCTCTTTGGAGCTTTGAAACTGGCCTAGAAAGTAGAGTTCATGGGTTGTGAGTGGTAACTCGTGTACCGAGGTGACAAACGTCACCGAACCTGGCTAGTTGCATTGCTCTTGGGTTTGAACCCTGCAGCCAGGCATATGGCCTTACACAGCAAAACCCAGATCTCTTTGCTTCCTGGTTCCCCTGAGGAGCTGGCAAAAAATAGCAACGCCTAGCCGTAGAGATTTTTTATTTAATTGGTCTGGGGTGGGTCAGGTCCAAGGTGACTCTAGTGTTGAGCTGTCCTGCCTACAGGATGCCATCTTTACACAGTGTCAATAGATGTGAGAATAGATCTCAGGCTTGGGGTGTGGTTGCAGGTTAGCATCTGAGTGTCTGTGGGGTATTGGAGCTGATTCTTTCCTCCTAGGCACTGTGCAGGTCACTGACAGGTATCTTTGACAGCTGATTCTGACTGGGCAGAGGTGTCGTTCCTCAGAGTATTTCCTGAAACAGAGAAATAAAGTTCCATGAACAAATTATACAGAGCCTCAGGAGATACTGTATTTTTTTCTCACCTTCCTAAGTTTGTGTTTCTGCCTGTTTGTATGTCTGTGTGTCTGCCTGTCTGTTCTCTTTCTGTCTTGTCTGCTTCTGTTTGTTCTGCTTCTTTCTATGTGCCTGTGTGTGTGAGTGTGTGTGTCTGCTCTGTACCCATCTGTCTGCATATTTTTCTGTCTCTGTCTCTCTATGTGTCTGTCTCTCTCTTGACTCCTTTGTTTTGGTGGGGTCTGATTTATACACCCCAGGGACATCAAATGTATAGGTCGGGGTTATCCAGAGAAAAAGAAAACAATAGATCATATCTATCTTCTATCTATCTATCTATCTATTATCTATCTATCTATCTATCTATCTAATCATCCATATGAAGAAAATTATTACCAGGAGTTGGCTCACATGATTATGGAGGCTGACAAGTCCTAAGATCTACAGTCAGCAAGCTGGAGACCCAGGAGAGCTTATGGTTTAAGTTCTAGTTTGGTCCAAGTCCAAAGGCAGGAGAAAACTGATGTCCTGGCTCAAATCAGTAGGGCAGAGAGCAAATTCTTCCACACTCCACCTTTTCTTCTATTCAGACCTTCAATGGATTGGATGAGGCCCACCCCCAAATGTTTGTCTCCTCCGGGAACACTCACAGACACACCCAGAATAATGTTTGACAGGGTATCTGGGCATTCTGTGGTCCAGTCGAGTTGACACATAAAATTAACCACCACACCATAGAAATCCCTATGTTCACCATCCTACAACTTCTGGGTCATAGAACTCTTTAACTGGATAATGGAGGACCCAGTTTGGCTTTCAGGGATGTCCTTGTGTTCTGCCTCCCTCATGCTTATATTACATGCAGTGATATTACATGTTATAAGTAGGCAAATATTTCCTGCCTGACCACTTTTTCTAGGTCATGACCACGTATGAGGTCACAAAATTTGTGACCCTTTTTCTGTCTATTCTAATATATTAAAGCACATCTAGGTTAAACATTATTTCTTTATGTCACTATTTCTTTATGTCATTTTGATTCTGAGAAAATCAACCCCTACTTCCAGCTTCTAGTGGCGATATTACTGAGGCATTTGTACCCTGTTTGCCAAGGTGAAGTCCAGGGCATTTTTGCTGTTTATTGTTGTCCATCAGGAAGAGGGTTCCCCCCAACTCACTGTCTCCCCGATCCCGACTCTTCTTTTTTACGGTCACCTCATGCTCCTTCCTTATGGGAATTTTACCTGACATCCCCTGGCAGTTAAATCCTTTTTCAACTCGGACACACACCACTGGGCTGCTCTGGGTGTAAACGGTCTTCTGGAGAAATAGCTTGGAGTTTGAAAATATAAGTTTGTCAGGACATAAATTTTATGATTTTAAAACAGAACTTAAAAGGTTTTAAAACAAACTGCTCAATCCAACAGGAAAACAAGAAAAAGCAGACTTATAACTATATAATAGGACTATAACACCTTGAGCCAAAGACTATGTAATTATCCAGTGTTTTGCATTCTTTTCCGAAAGTCTTTGTGACAAATTATTACAATTCCCCTGTTTTTATATGGTACATGGAAATGTTTCCAATAGTGTAATGTTTTGGAAACTGCAGGGCAAGAAGCAGTCTCAAATATTTAAAATTAAAAAAAAAAATATGTAGTAGTTTCTATGTTGTTGCTGCCTGGCCGGTGGGAATTGGAGGAGAGGGATCTGGGGAGACAGACGAGTGTGCGGGGCTGGCTGGGGAGAAAGCCAGAGAAGATGAAGCATGGCCAGATTCGTCCCAGTGTTTCTTCCCTCAGGCTCTCAGCAGCCTCCTCTTGGCAACACTGGTCAATACCTAAACCATCCCAGAAAACCCTCTACTTTCTGGGAGCAAGTTCAGAATCAATCCTGGCCAATCAATATGGCAGTATATCCAGGTCTGTAGTGAGAACTGGGTATAAACTGTGACCATCAAATGTGCTGTTTGTTTGTTTTTTTTAATTCATCATTATATTTTTCAGATTTACCTATGTTGATGCATGTATATTTCAGTCGTTTTAACCTGTTTATAGAATTCCATTTTGTAAATATACCCCAGTTTATTTTTCCATTCTCTGGTTGCAGTGAACATTTTAGTGTATGTCTTTTTGTTTACAAAGGTGCAAAACTTTCTGTAGTGTTGTGGATGGAATGTTTGTGTCTCTTCAAAATTCAGATGTTAAAGTCCCAGTCCCCACTGGGATGTTATTTGGAGGTGGGGCCTTTGGGATGTGATTAGGTTTAGATGAAGTTGTAAGGGTAGAGTCCCCAGTACGGGATTAGTTCTCTTCATAAGAAGTGAAGAGACCATCCCTTTCTGTCTCTCTCCCATGTGAAAATATAACAAGAAGAAGGAGGAGGGCCTTCACCAGACATTGAATCGGTTGACACCTTGATCTTGGACTTCCTGATTTCCAGAATTGTGAGAAATTAATGTTGGTTAGTCTCCAGTCTGTGATATTTTGTTATAGCAACCCAGATGGACCAAGACAGCCAGAGAAGCCTCTGGTCATCAGCGCGTGAGGAACTGAGGCCTTCAACCCAACATTTCCTTGGACTTTCTTGGTGTTCTCAGTTGTGCTGGATTTTTTGAAACCTTCCAGTCTAATTTAGAGGCAGATGGTTTTTTGTAATTCAAAGAAATCCAGCTTTGAAAGTAAAAATTGAAGCAGGAAGCATGGATGGTCCCCTACCATTCGGTGTTTTGGGGTTGGCTGAGCACAAGTCAGGGAATTTGGTTAGTGGCACCAAGGAAATGGATGAGAGGGAAAACAAAGGCTGTGTCGTGAAGAAATGTTTGCTTGATTGGCTCTGAGGAAACCTGTGTAGGAGGCCCCTAGGGATAAATTGCTTGGCTAGTGGTGGGCCAGAAGGTATTTGCTGTTTCAGAGCTATTGTGTACCAAAAATAAGCAGAGTCCAATCTATGGTCGGATCATTTCCAGGGGCCCCCAGCACTCTCTGAAGCATTGTGTCACCACCATGGCATTCCTGGCTCATCTTCAGCAATGACACCCACAGCTCCTCCTGGACGTTCCTCTGCCCTGTTCAAAACCAGAGAACGTAGGCACAGAGACTTGTGTGGGAAAGCCAACTTAGCACTGCAGTTGTTGACTGCCATCTCTCTCT
Source organism: Lynx canadensis (assembly GCF_007474595.2). Classification (NCBI taxonomy): domain Eukaryota; kingdom Metazoa; phylum Chordata; class Mammalia; order Carnivora; family Felidae; genus Lynx; species Lynx canadensis. Next base: position 119,691,397 of record NC_044310.1, read on the forward strand.
TTGTTGAACTGCAAGCTCCTCATAAGCAGGGTGACAAAGACGTTCTCCTTGACCAAATCAGTCAGCCTTCTCTGAGCAGTCTTCTTGGCTGGGTCTTGACCTTGAGCTCTGCCCTTGGTCCACTTAGTTCAGTTTAAGAAGAATCCTGCTTGGACCAGTTGAGTGGAAACCTCCTACCCTCGATATCGAATCAGATTTCTCATCCCCCAGCCTCAATGTCTTGTTACCTTGTCCTGCTTTCAGTGAGAATCCTGTTGAATTGATCTAGCAAGAATTCCCTCCAAAAAATTTCCTCCCAAAAAACAAGTGATGTTTTTTGTTTTTTGTTTTTCTCTTAGAGCAAAAGTTTAAAAATTTTGTTTTTTAATGTTGGTTTTTGTTTTTATTCAGGTATAATTAACATACAGTGTTATATTAGTTTCATGTGTACAGTATAGTTATTCAACAATTCCATACATGACCCAGTGCTCATCAAGATAAGTGTACTTTTAGTCCCTTTCACATATTTCACTCATCCCCCCCCCACCCATATCCCCTCTGGAAACCATCAGTTTGTTCTCTGTATTGAAGAGTTTTGCCTTTGTGTTTTCCTCTATTTGTTTTGTTTCTTAAATTCCACATATGAGTGAAATTATATGGTATTTATCTTTCTCTGACTTATTTCACTTAGCATTATACCCTCTGAGTCTGTCCATGTTGTTGCAAATGGCAAGATATCATTCTTTTTAATGGCCGTATACTATTTCATTGTGTGTGTATATATATATATATATATATATATATATATATAGTGTATATATATATATATATATATATATATATATATATACCACATATTTCTGATGTCTTTTTCTTAGTAATTTTCTGTTCACCAACCCTCACCCTGTTCTTTGGCTGCAAGTCCCCACTTGTCATTGTTGTATTCAAACCCTTCATTGCAGGGGTCCCTTGAATAAAGTCTTCCTTATTCTCTTAACAAGTGACTGGACCATTTTTTCTTTGACAGGGGTCAGGTTGACTTTGCATCCTCAAGGTCTAACACAGGGCCTGAACCATAGTGGGTGTTCAATCAATACTTTTTGAAATGACAAAGGAATGAAAGATAGAAAAAAAAAGAGCTTGATTTTGAATTACAAAAATCAATTGTGTGTCCACAGACTGTGTTCAAATTCCTGTTCTCATATTTATAAGCCATGAGATCATGGATAAGCTACTGAACTTTCTTAAGTTGCAAACAATAAGGGTAATATAACGTAGCTTTTAGAGTTGTTCTGAGGAGCAAATGTGATAATGTGAAATGTTAGGCACTTCATATTTGACCAATAAGTGGTTATCGTTGTTATTAGTAACAACAATGACAAAATGACCACCTAGTCTGGTGGTGAGAAAGGCATAATTCCATGTAGAATTCCACTTGTTCTAAGACTTTCCCATTCTGTTATGGACTGAATTGTGTCCCCCAACCATTCGTATGTCAAAGCCTTCATCCCCAATGTGACTATTTTTGGAGATAAAGCCTTTGGGGGGAGTAATTAAGGTTAAATGAGCTCGTCAGGGTGGGGCCTAATCTGACAGGAATTGTGTTCTTATAAGAAGAGGAAGAGACATGGGAGATCTCTCCCCACACTCCTACAGAAGAAAGGCCATGTGAGTGAGACACGGCTGTCAATAAGACAAGAAGAGAGGTCTCACCAGAAACCAACCTTGGCACCTTGATCTTGGTTCCAGAACTGTGAGAAAATAAATGTTTACACCACCCGGTTGGTGGTATTTGTTAAGGCAGCAGAACTGACTGAGACACATTTTGAGCCCCCCAGCTGACACTGAGCTTTCCACTGTGTAAAACGTCCTTCTCCCTCACACCGTAATTTCTCCACTCGTCCTTGTATCCTTACTCATTCAATCTGATTTTTATCAATTCAAGCCGTTACTTCCAAAATTTGGCTCTTTAAAGACTATGATTATCTTCTCATCAGACTATCTTCCAAATGAAAATTGGTATTCAATATTTTGGGTTTATAATCTTATGTGACAAAGGCACTAATTAATTTTGTAAACAAGGCTTGGAAAGGTTAGAAAAATTACAGAGAATTGACACAGACTTGGAAGGCTTCATGGAGGAGCAATATCATGTGTTAAGAAGGGAGGAGAGTTCCATTATTTTGTCCAAAGAGAAGGTGGAAAGCTGCATTTTTTGAGGCACTAAACCTATTAATGCTTATAATTCAACTCTTAAAATAGTAAATCCCTTTCCATGACACCATTTGGGTAAGCAGATGTTCCAGTTATGTATTGCCTAACAAACCACCACATAATTTAATGCTTAAAATAACAATGATGATTTATTTTGCCCATGAATCTGAAGTCTGGCCAAGGCTTGGCAGGAACAGCATGTCTCGGTTTTATGTGATAAGAGCTGGGGCAGATCTACTGGGGGTTGGAGGGATCACTTCCAATGTGGCTCATTCACGTGGTTGACGAGTCTGATTGCTCAACCAGACTCTGGGTCAGGACCTCAATCTCTTTCCATATGGGCCTCCCACAGGCTGCTTGGGCTTCCTCTCAGCATGGTAGCTGGGTTCTAAGAATGAGGTCTTGGGAGATGGAAGAAAGTGGAAGCTTCCAGTTGTTAAGGACTTGACCTAAAAACTGGCACGGTGTTGCTTTTCCCTTATAACCTATCAGTCAAGTTGTCATGAAGCCCAGATTGTAGGGAAGGGTCTCTAGACCCCACCTCTTAATGGGAGGCATATCAAAGAATTTTGAGTCCATATTTTAAATCTGGCATAGAAGATGGTATAAATCAGAGGTTCTAATACCCTGGTTATATTTTAGAAACATTTTGAAGTTAAAAATAACTTGACCACCTCAAGAGACTTTGGTTTGACTAGATGGTGAAAAGCCTGGAGGTAAGCATTTGAAAAAATTTCTAGGTGATTCGGACATGCAAACTGGTCTCTGGGCCAATGTTCCTATGTCTAAGGATTAGTAAAAATGGGCCATGGGTCTAGGGGTGAGAATGAGAGTCTTCCTGCCATCCAGAGCCCCACTGAAGGAAACACAGCTCAAGAAGTTGACTCAGGAGTTGTCCTAACACCACTGCCTACCAGATAAATTGCTTCAAATGAGTCTAAGGAACAAACTTTCAAGTAAATGGACCTTCCATCACCACACATGCTTTTTCTCATATTACATTTTACCTGTAGTTTGTAAATATTATGAACAAAAATCAATAATGCTGCCATATTGCCATAATCTAATTTGTCTTTTCTGATTGTGTAAAGCATGAGTAGGCGTTTGGCACCACATTTCCAGACCTTAGAGAGCGATGTTAAACATTTATAGTGCACTTAATCATCTGTCAGAAATGTATAAAGGCATAATGTCTCATTAATAATTATTAAATCATTGAGTCGCACAGAAGGAGATGTTTCCCTCCTTACTTGCATAATGACCAGTAACCACTAAAACGTAGGTCATTTGTGATGCGCGACCAGCACCCCTGATAGTGGAAATCTGCTTGAGGAAATTAATAAAAAATCTTATTAAGAGACAGATAGGCTTTTAGAAAGGAAGAAAACATGCATACGGATTGCTGCAATATATTCAGCCCGGACAAGCTGATGTTCCCTCCCCGTGCAGAGTCAGGTTGAAATTCAGCCAGGTAATTGCTAGGAATGAAGAGATGTGAAAGGAAATGATCTTATTTGCTTTCGGAGGTTAGATAACTCATTTCAAAATGCCCGGCTTTGGGCCTTTATTCATAAGTATATGTATCATTTTATGAATGAAAGAGATACATAGTTTGATTTGGAATGAGCCCGGGATGGAAGGTACAATCTAAATTTTTTAGGGCTTGCATTTTATTTCCGATGCTGTTTGTGAGGATTTTTTTTTATTTTATAAGAACTTTTAATATCCAGCAATGTCATTTTAGCTACATATAAAACAAGAATTGAATTACATCTGTTGCAGATTCAACCCCCATCACCCAAGATTCAGCCTAGAGAATTCGAAGTGTTAGCCTTTAAAAAAAAAAATTGCAACCTGTGTTTGCCTTTATATAGCAGCTGATGTGACATCAACTCCCCTTATTTTTCACGTTTAACTTTAAACTTTCTTCATTCAGGGTGAAAGTGAAGCTTCTCAATCGAAGCAGGTGACAACTGCATGATCCAATCCACCAAGGCGGTGGTTCAAGATGGTGTGGAATTGTTATGCGTCTCCCACGCACTTGGTTTTGCTGTGGCGTGATATTCTGTGCCACTAGTAGTCCTTAAGTCAAGCCTTTGGAGTCTTTGACCCTTTGTTCCTGACTGTGCTTGGTCCGGTCTCTGGAAAAAGTATTAAACGCTCAGTATTTGTGTTTGTCGCTCATGCTTCCAGTTCTGGGTCAACAGTCAGTAACCGCATCCTTCCTTGCCAGTTGTCTCCCTGCACAGTTCTTGAACACAGCATTGCCCATTGACCTTAGAGCCGTTGTGGGTTGAAATACTTCTAGTTAAGACTTACGGGGAAAACCACCAGAATATGTTGTTTGTGTTACCGCGTCTCACCAAGATTTTGGGGAAAGCGGACCACATTTCAAATGCCTCTTAATATTTGGTGAGATTGGATTTCATGTTAATGTGTCTGAATGAATTAATACATTTATGCCCTTCCCTTGTCCCTAGATCATTTAAAGCACTTATAAGAACGTATTCAATTTTTCAAAACTCCGTAAAGAGAAGTTGGTGAGAAATAAGAGGAAAAATTACTGGTGGAGATATACAAAGGAGCCAGGAAAGAAGCCAAAACAAAAATGCAGACCATACAATCTGTTACTCTTGGAGCAGACGGGCCTCAAATTGCTCTGTAAGTATTCTAGAAACTAAATGGAAAGGGATATTTGATTGGTTATACTACAGAGTTCATGAGATTAAAGACAAACCCATCCGTAAGGAATGCATCATTCATTTTGATACCATGGCAAGAATTACATTCCTTCTGGAATTTTCCCTAATGAGAACACTGTGTGATGCAACAGTATCCTCAACCCCTCAGTGTAGATACATGGAGCTCCTCTGGGGTGTCTCATTGTGTTTCTCAATGTAGACTGACGGTGTCACCCAAGTCAGTGGAGGACTTTCAGTGGGAGGATGATAGAGAAGGGAAAGGGGTCAAAGACTTTCTTAGTCCACAAATTTCTGCTTGTCCAGCTTAAATCAGGAGTGGACTTTAGAATATCTGGATGGAAGGATAAAACATTTCACATATCCTCTGAAAAATTTTTTTTTCTCTAAACTGAGCTTCTGATAAATACCAAAATGCAGCAACATATTTAAAGCTATGCTTCCATGCAAATGCTTAGGGTGTGTGCACTTTGTTTAGACAGTTAAGTGTGGAACCAGATGCCCTAAACGATCAGCTGGAGGGAGGCTGACATACCGTGTGAACCCAAGCTGCTGGGAGGGCATTTGCCTGAATCAACCTCCACTCCACTCTTGCTAGGAGGTGTGCCTAAAGAACAGCTGTGTGCAAGGGCAGAGGGCTGAGTTGTGCTTTACTGTCTCTGAGCATTTTTGCAATTACTGTCTCAGGAACACGAGAATCAAAGATGAGCTGACAAATAACAGTAGTCAAGGTGAATCATGGCCAACGGCAGAGGGAGTGAAGAAGTAAGGTGGGTGATTTGTGCAGATTCCAGGGTACATCTAAATGGAAGTTTGTGGCAGAGCAAAGGGTTCCCTTGTCCTTTTCACTTGTGTGACGCTTATCCTTTGGGCACTGAGAACCACTGTGCTGGATGCTGGGCAATCTGATAGAAAAAGCACATGGTTTAATTATCTCTCGCCATTTTTTTTGCCAATTCTCATCTTCCACAGAGAGATTGGTGTTCCTGTGTCTCCCACCAGAGGTTTTGGAGTTTTTGGGCTTCTCAGTGCCAATGGCCTTCTGAGAGCAGAGGGCCAAGCCTACTCATATGCTCACATAAAGACTTCCATTCTGTGTTCTGGTAATGACTGAGGTCGTGGGGGTCAAGGAGAACATTGTTTTCATTCTCTTGATCTTTTTTTAAATTTTTTTTTCCTCAACGTTTTTTATTTATTTTTGGGACAGAGAGAGACAGAGCATGAACGGGGGAGGAGCAGAGAGAGAGGGAGACACAGAATCGGAAACAGGCTCCAGGCTCTGAGCCATCAGCCCAGAGCCTGACGTGGGGCTCGAACTCCTGGACCGTGAGATCGTGACCTGGCTGAAGTCGGACGCTTAACCGACTGCGCCACCCAGGCGCCCCTCATTCTCTTGATCTTAAATCAAGTAATAAGATGATGGCTAGGAATTACTGTCAGCAACACAAATATGGGAAGGTCATTTTAGCTTCCTCACTGGAATAGTTTTGGGAAACCATAGCCTTATATGGAATGATTTTGAGATCTAATTACGGAATCTGAATGGCTGTGTTTTAAATGTCAGTTATGGTAGAAAAAGATCCTTTATTCTTAAGGCAGCAGGGAATGAGCAGTACAAAGTGTTCTCATTAAAATTTCCCTTCCCTTTTTAAGATAGAGGATCAAAGACTTCCCAGTGTTCCCATCATTTAAAGGAAATGTATACATAGACAAGGAGTGACACATGGGAAGACTCAGATCTTTACCACGACACGCAGAAGTCCACGGAATAAAAGAAAATTCAAGCTGGAAGGCAACATCTAGCCCAGCCTCCTCGTTTCACAGATGAGGAAACTGCTCTAGAATGGGGCATGGCTTACAAATGTCACAAAGTCAATGGCAGAGCAAGTACTGGGTTCAGTGTTCCCCTTTCTGAATCTAGTGGCCCGTCAACAGTGTGTAGTACATTCTGATTGTCTCATTCCTCCTTGCCCCCAGGGTATCCACTTTGTTGTTGTCATAATGTACCCAGTCCTCAGAGCACAGATGGCGATTGTCATGGTGATCATGTTCCCCACAGGGGACATGCTGTGGAATATGATATGTAAGAGGAGCTTTACTGGTGTCCTTTGGAAACGTTTTGTCTCTTGGCAGGGAGGCACTTGAGAATATAGCCCTTTGGGTAATACTTCCCTTACTTTTTCCTTTGGACGTTGTCATGGGAGGACATAGGTTTAGAGTTGTGGCAACTCCCCTTGTGACCATAAGAAGAGATAGTTGACATTTCCTTGAAGTCGGCAGATATCCGTCTTGATATTATTGATCTGAGCAAGCCTGTGGCTGACTACTTCTTCCCATTGGATTAGCAGAACTCTCCTTTGATTTAAGCCAGGCAGGAGGGTGCCTGGTATGTTCAAGAATAAATGAGGGGCCAGTGTGCTTGGAGAGCAGTGAATGAGAGAGAATATAGGAGAGGAGGTTAGGATGTAAGCGGAAACCAAATCACTGACATGATCCAGGGGAGAGATGCTTGTAGCTTAGACCAGGAGAGTAGTGGTAAAAGTGGAGAAAAGTCATCAGTCTGCAAACATTCTGGAGGTAAAGAACATTTTCTCTTCTCTCCTCTCCTCTCCTCTTCTCTTCTCTTCTCTTCTCTTCTCTTCTCTTCTCTTCTCTTCTCTTCTCTTCTCTTCTGTTTTTTTCTTTTCCTTTCTTTTTCTTTTCTAAGAAAGACAGACTGCCACACACAGTGTCTCATTTGGAAGGGTCTAGAGTCTTGGAAACTACCATGTGTTTTCCTATGGATGGACCCTGAGAGTTTGGAGCTTCCAGCAAGGGAGCACAACCACTCAGATACCTCTGGCTGAAGAACAGTCTTTTGATCGTCCTCTTTCACCAAGTGTGCAGATATAGGAGGGATGCACATAGAGTGGCGAGGGAGGAAGGGATACCTGCCCAACCAGATAGATCAACCCAGTGAACCCGGGAGATTCATGGGGTGACAGATATTGCTGTCAGATTGCCCTCAGATCCAAAAGATTTCTTGACACAATAAGAGGATATATTTCTATCAATTGCTCAATTGCTTGATCTATGTATCTATCTATCTATCTATCTATCTATCTATCTATCTATCTATCATATCTCTATATCTGTCAATCTATTATCTATCTCTCTATGTATCTATCTATCTATCTATCTATCTCTATGTCTATCAATCTATTATCTATCATCTATCTATATCTATCTATCTATCATCTCTTTATCTATCTATTATCTATCTATCTATCTATCTATCAATCTATCATCTCTCTCTCTCTCTCTCTCTCTCATCTATCTACAAGAGAAAGGAAGATCTAAAATGACTACAAGATTTGTGGCCTCAGCAGTGGGAGGATGAATATGCCATGTAGTAGGTGGGGAAGACTGCAAGAGGAACAGCTTCAGGAGAAAATCAGGAATTCTGGACATGTTAAGCTTGAGGTGCCCATTAAACTTATAAGTAGAGATGTTAAGTTGGCTGTCAGGTCTCGAAGTCTGGAGCTCAGGGGGAGAAGTCGCGCTAAAAAAGTAAATCTGGGAATTTTAATTGTGCTGCTTGTATTTAAAGTCATAGCATTGGATGTGATCTGCAGGGGAATGGGGGTACAGAGGGAAGGGGAGAGACCCAGAGACTGAACTCTGGAGTACTCTAACACATAGAAGTAAAGTGAAACTGGAGACAGAATGAGCAACCAGGAAGTTAAGAGGAAACGCAGGAGAGAAGGTGATCCTGGAGGCCAAATGAAGACTATTCAAGGAGGAAGGAATAATAGCCTGTGCCAATAAATTCAGGTCAGATTGGCTCAAATCCCTATTCCACAGCATAAAGAGATACCCAGGGTTTCCTTCTACTATTTCCCAGTGGTCTTGGAAGGGGGAGATGCTTGCATGCCTCCAACTTGCCTCTGACTTCAAGGTCTGCTTGTGTAGAGTTCTTAATCTCTATTCTTCATTTTGACTCCTCTGTGTACTGCTCCATTCTCTACCATACTGGAGACCAATCTACCACCCCTTTCCTACAGTCCACTGTCTCTAAGCTGTGGCGGTGGACTGAATGGTAGATTTAGGGAAAGCTAGCATGCTGACATCACAGGACAGCACAACCTCAATGGAGTTAATCAACTGGGATAGGCTAGGTTATGCTGTGGTCACAAATAACCCTAAACATTAGTGGCTTAAACCAGTAAGTAGAACTTATCAAATGTGCATATGGATTTGTGTATGTCACTTCTTACATTCATACATTTCATGTTTTTAAAAGTTTATTTATTTTTTGGGGGAAACAGAGAGAGAGAGAGAGAGAGAGAGAGAGAGCAGGGAAGGGGCAAGGAGAGAGGGAGAGAGAGAAAATCCTAAGCAGGCTCCATAGTGCTAGTGCGAAGCCTGACGCGGGGCTTGAACTCACGAACCGTGAGATCATGACCTGAACTGAAACCAAGAATCAGATGCTTAACTGAATGGGCCACCAGATGTCCCTGTACATTTCAAAAAATATATGTACCTTTTGCCAAAAAAAGAAGTACAAACAAATACTGGGCTGTATGTAGCAATATGCATTTGGAAGTATTTAGGAATGGCATTATATTGACGTCTGCAACTTTGAGATGTATCCAAAAAATAAAGTGGAGAGTAGATAGAGGGATGGAAGAATGGATAGAAATGAGCTAAAGCAACTATTGCAAAATGTTAACTGTGGGATCCAAGTGGTGGGTACAGAGAGAGAGGGTCGCTGCAAAATTCTTTCAATTTCTGAGTGTTTGAGAATTTCCATAAAAGAATGTTGGAGACACAACTATAGCTCATGTTATGCGCTATCAAGGGTCAGCAGGGGGTTCTGCTCATTATGGGTAGTCAGTGTCCTAGGGTGGAGTAACCACCATCTCAAATATTTTGAATCACTATGGCAGAGGGGGAGAGAATTTTGGAGGCAACAAAATGTACTAGATGGGAAGCAATTCATGTCCTTTTAGAGAGAACTAGTGTAAGGCTCCAGTCAATTATAGGGTCTGGGAAGTGCATGTCAACCATGTGTCCAGAAATGGAAATACTGGAAATACTGGTTGATGATCACTAAAGACTTCTACATAAATGGCTAGATGTCCTTGTTCCTTAGAGCCCCTTAGCCATTTCCGCCTTGGGGGAATTGTCACTGGCAGTATTTCCTAGCCAGATTTTGTTTCTTGCTGTGTTGGCTGGGCCCCCATTTCCCCCTTCCACCTAGCACATTTCTTACTTTCTTGTTAATTTCTTGTGTGAAACAGTGAGCTCTCTGTCGCTTTAATCCCCCAGGCTCTGCCTACAGGGCTTCGAGTCCCTATCAAGAAGGTCCCCGAGCTTGTTTTACTTACTTCACTTTCCCTGAGAGGAATTTTACATTATCCTCAGAGTAATTCACCACTTCCCCCATCTCCCTGCTGGACCACGTTGCCTGCCTTTGGGAGAAACTGACTGGATCCTACTTCTGTAACGTGTGGCGGCAGTGTGTGGCGAGTTGACATGATGGTCAGGAGCCTGAAGTCTGCAGACAGATCTCCTGGTTTAAGCTTCATCTCCCCCCGTTCCCGGCCTCTGTGACTTGGGCACGTTGCTTCTCTGTACATCAGAGTCCTCAACTTTAAATGGAGATGCTAACGATATTAACCTCAGGGTCATCGTGAGCATTACATGAATTAATCCACTAACATGTTAATCTTAGTAAGCAGCAGCTATTATTAGTACTAGCAGTGAATAAGTTCAGGTAGACTAACTCTTCAGAATGGTTTTGTTTTTTTTCATATGTAATAAAACTCCCGATGACACTAGCCACTTCATCAAACTCCTCCTTCGTGATAAGTTCTTCTGCTCATGCACTGCTGGGAGCGTTATGTGCACAATACATTACGGGGATTCTGTCCAGACTGTTACCCTAGAAGGCAGGGATTCCACTATCTGACAGCTCATAGTTGGGGCAGAATGCTGCTGGATAAAGATTCGATAATGAGGAAAACTTCACGTGTTGGGCGTAGGCTCTCCCTTTTTCCAAATGTCTTCTGGATTTAATTTGAAATGATGAACAAGTAAAACGTTTGAAAGTGTTAAAAAGGTGACAATTACATAGTTGAGGAGACTATCCTACTTAGAGAGACCTGTATTGAATTGTGATTTACTTTTCCTTCTGCCTTTTTCTTCCTCCGCCTCTAACAACTAAAATCTATGTCAGGCACTGTGCTAGGCTCTAAGGGTAGAGTGGTAAACAAAATAAAATGGTTCTGGCTTCCATGGGACTTATAACTAATGGAGATGCAGATAAGCAATCAAGTAATTGTAGCCCAGTTTAGCTGGATCAGAGTAGAATGAGTGAAAGTTACTGAGTTTATCACCCAGAAAATGTGGATTATAAGCCTCACTAACCCTATCAAACCCATCTTAAGATAAGTAACAGACATCATTTTGGAACAGACAGTCTTTACGGAGGATACTGTGACAACCATATCCTTCAATTTATATTATCCCACAGCCTCCCTGGGAGGTGTTTATTGAATTATCTCTCCTTCCTTCCTTCCTTCCTTCCTTCCTTCCTTCCTTCCTTCCTTCCTTCCTTCCTTCCTTCTTTCCTTCCTTCCTTCCTTCCTTCCTTCCTGCTTTCCTTCCTTCTTCCTTCCTTCCTTCCAAACTTATTAAACACTTCATATGTTTTATCTAGGACTTGCACTAGATATTGAGTATAATAATAAGTGGTTCTAGACCAAGAGAATCTTGCTATCAAATAGGGGATGATAACAGATAAACACATAGTTATCTTATGAAGACAGGCATGGCATAGGTATAGGTTTTCCAGGGGTGGGATTGTTCTGGTTATTTATTGCTATGTAACAATTCATTCCAAAACTTAGTGGCTGGAAACAAGAATAGGTGGGTATTACCAGTGAAGGTTTCTGTGGGTCAGGAATTCGGGAGCAATTTGGTCAAGCGGTTCTGGACCAGAGTCTCTATGAGGTTGTGATCAGGTGGTGTTTGGGGCAGGCACCACTGCCAAGATTTATTCATTCACATATCTGGTACCTGTGCTGAGATGACACAGCAGTTGGGGGCAGTTGGTGACCTTTGGGTATCTTTCTGTATTGGTTTGGTTTTGGTTCCTCTACATACTCTCCCCTCCTTGGTGGCTTCAGGGTAGGTGCACTTCTTACACGGTGGCTCAGGGGTCTGAAGGTGCATGTCTCCAAAGAGGGCACGAAACATAATTTTTCACCATTGTCACCTTTTGTAACCTAGACTTGAATCTTACGTAGCATGGCGTTCATGCATTCTGTTTGTGGAAGCTGCCACGTAGACTCGCTTAAGGTCAAGGGAAGAGGAAGTAGATTCCATCTCTTGATGGGAGAAATGGCAGGTTACTAGAAGAGCATGTGAGACTACAGATATTGCTGTGATTATTTTTAGAGTATGTCTGCCTCTGCAAATATTCTTTTTTTTCTAATATTTGTTTATTTTGAGAGAGAGAGAGAGAGAGAGACAGACAGAGCACAAGCAGCGGAGGGGCAGAGAGAGGGAGACACAGAATCCGAAGCCAGATCCAGGCTCTGAGCTGTCAGCATAGAGTCTGATGTGGGGCTTGAACTCACGAACTGCGAGTTCGTGACCTGAGCCAAAGTTGGACACCTAACCGACCGAGCTACCCAGGCGCCCCACCATCTTAACCATTTTTGAGCGGCCAGTTCACAGCAGCATTGAGTACATCCACATTTTTGTACAGCCGCCACCATTCATCCCCAGAACTTTTTTGTCCCAGAAAACGGAAACTCTATACCTGTAAAACAAGAGCTCGCCAACCTCGCCTCCCACCACCTCTGGCAACCACCATTATACTTTCTGTTTTTACGATTTTTGACTACCCTGAATACCTTACATAAGTGGAGTCATACAGTAGTTGTCTTTCTGTGACTGGCTTAAGTTTCACTTAGTATAATGTCCTCAAGTTTCATCCGTGCTGTAGCACATTGCAGAATTCACTTCCTTTTTAGGGCCGAGTAATATTCCATGATAGATATATACCCCATTTGGCTTATTCAGTCGTCTGTCTGATGCTTGGGCTACAGCCAGGTTTTAGCTCCCATGAATAATAATGCTGCTATGAACATGGGTATACAAATATCTCTTTGAGACTCCGCTTTCAATTCTTTTCGGTACATACTGAATAGTGGAATTGCTGGATTATATGGTAATTCTATCTTTAATTTTTTGAGGAGCCATCATGCTGTTTTCTATACTGGCTCTTTCATTTTACATCAATTACACTTATAAATATGTGTTTTGTTTTGTTTTGTTTTGTTTTATTTTTTTTATTTTTATTTTTTTTTATATATATGAAATTTATTGACAAATTGGTTTCCATACAACACCCAGTGCTCATCCCAAAAGGTGCCCTCCTCAATACCCATCACCCACCCTCCCCTCCCTCCCACCCCCCCTCAACCCTCAGTTTGTTCTCAGTTTTTAACAGTCTCTTATGCTTTGGCTCTCTCCCACTCTAACCTCTTTTTTTTTTTTTTTCTTCCCCTCCCCCATGGGTTCCTGTTAAGTTTCTCAGGATCCACATAAGAGTGAAACCATATGGTATCTGTCTTTCTCTGTATGGCTTATTTCACTTAGCATTACACTCTCCAGTTCCATCCACGTTGCTACAAAAGGCCATATTTCATTTTTTCTCATTGCCACGTAGTATTCCATTGTGTATATAAACCACAATTTCTTTATCCATTCATCAGTTGATGGACATTTAGGCTCTTTCCATAATTTGGCTATTGTTGACAGTGCTGCTATAAACATTGGGGTACAAGTGCCCCTATGCATCAGTACTCCTGTATCCCTTGGATAAATTCCCAGCAGTGCTATTGCTGGGTCATAGGGTAGGTCTATTTTTAATTTTCTGAGGAACCTCCACACTGCTTTCCAGAGCGGCTGCACCAATTTGCATTCCCACCAACAGTGCAAGAGGGTTCCCGTTTCTCCACATCCTCTCCAGCATCTATAGTCTCCTGATTTGTTCATTTTGGCCACTCTGACTGGCGTGAGGTGATACCTGAGTGTGGTTTTGATTTGTATTTCCCTGATAAGGAGCGACGCTGAACATCTTTTCATGTGCCTGTTGGCCATCTGGATGTCTTCTTTAGAGAAGTGTCTATTCATGTTTTCTGCCCATTTCTTCACTGGGTTATTTGTTTTTCGGGTGTGGAGTTTGGTGAGCTCTTTATAGATTTTAGATATTAGCCCTTTGTCCGATATGTCATTTGCAAATATCTTTTCCCATTCCGTTGGTTGCCTTTTAGTTTTGTTGGTTGTTTCCTTTGCTGTGCAGAAGCTTTTTATCTTCATAAGGTCCCAGTAATTCACTTTTGCTTTTAATTCCCTTGCCTTTGGGGATGTGTCGAGTAAGAGATTGCTACGGCTGAGGTCAGAGAGGTCTTTTCCTGCTTTCTCCTCTAAGGTTCTGATGGTTTCCTGTCTCACATTTAGGTCCTTTATCCATTTTGAGTTTATTTTTGTAAATGGTGTGAGAAAGTGGTCTAGTTTCAACCTTCTGCATGTTGCTGTCCAGTTCTCCCAGCACCATTTGTTAAAGAGGCTGTCTTTTTTCCATTGGATGTTCTTTCCTGCTTTGTCAAAGATGAGTTGGCCGTACGTTTGTGGGTCTAGTTCTGGGGTTTCTATTCTATTCCATTGGTCTGTGTGTCTGTTTTTGTGCCAGTACCATGCTGTCTTGATGATGACAGCTTTGTAGTAGAGGCTAAAGTCTGGGATTGTGATGCCTCCTGCTTTGGTCTTCTTCTTCAAAATTCCTTTGGCTATTCGGGGCCTTTTGTGGTTCCTGTTTTGTTTTGTTTTAATTTGCAGTCTCTTGTTTAAACTGGAAGGCTGTGTCTTGCTTTAATGGTAACTTCTCGGTTTCCAAAAAATTTGATTTGTGGCCACTGGGAAAAGCAGGATCAAGGGTCCTGAAGCCATCGCCCCAGAACCCCAAGCTTCAGTTGCAGGCTTCACATCTCTCTCTCTCCCCTGGGATGCTTTCTCAGATAATTCTTGGAGGTCTGCCTATTTCGATCCTTAAATGTACCTGGGTCATGACCACATGTCATGGCAAGACTGATACATAAAAAAAGCCAGTCACAACTTAAATGTCCGACAATGGGGGAATGTCTACATAAGTCACTGCACCGCCAGACTATTGAATGCCTTGCTGTGGTTAAAACAAACGAGGTCGCTCTCAGTGCTCTATCAGAGAAGGATCTCTAAGATGTATTGTGGAGTAAAAAACAAAAACAAAACAAAACAAAAAACCCAGCAAGGTGCAGAGCAATACACGACACCATTTATGTGAAAGTTGCTCCCATAAAGCAGTACTATATATTTTCATGGGTACACCTGTCTGAATAGAAATGCAAGGAAAAGTTCTGGAAGGAGACAAGCGGAAGGGTAGCAGTGTTCATCTGTTTAGAAGACAGGGTGGGAGACGGTGGTCCAGTAGAAGTTGGACTTTATTTGTAATAGTTGAGCGTTCTTGTCACTCACGATTTTGTTTGTTACAAGGAAGAGACCATATTCATGTGTTACCTACGTGATTTAAAAACTAAAGAGGAGCCATGTAGAGGTGACTGTTCCAGGCAATGGTTCTGGGCCATGGGGAGATGGTTGCCATAGGGGTGTTACATTAATTAAACAAGAAGGCTATTTGCCTGCGGTGGCTCTGATGCCATGGTGGCCTACATGAACAGACCCAAATCTACGGCTGTGAATGCCTCAAGGTTATAAAACAAAAATGCTAAGGACAACCAGTCACAAACAGCCAACTAGGCTCTAAGCTATAACCAACCAAATAGTTCCCTTTCTTTCTTTCTGCACCTTCTCTTGTAAGTGTTTCCCTTGGCTCCTGTCCATGCAGCGCTCCTAACTACCTCTGGTCTGGCACTGCCCGATTCAGATTGATTTTTGCTCAAATAAACTCTTAAAAAGTTTAACATGCCTCGGTTTATCTTTTAACAGGGGAAAGGCCACGGCTTCCTCAAGTGCAGAACCATGCTGATTTAGTGGGTCACTTACGTCCCCAGCCCCGTAACAACTACCTTGCAGGGTGGGGGGGGAGGTTGTCATGAGAATTATGTTTGGTAATTGATAAAAAGCACCAGACTCTTCTTCCTGCTCTTGAATTTGGGCCCCTGGCTTCTGGGCCCCAGTCTCACTACTGGCTGCGGAACTTTTGGGGGGGTAGACACCCACTTTGAGCCTCTTGCTGTTCTTTTGTTTGGAGCTCCCCTGCAGACACCCGGCATTGGCATTCTACCTGCAGGGAGGGTGGAGGGGGTGCTCACTCTTTATCATTCATATTATCATCCAATTAGCACAAGGAGGACTGTTTTCAATTCCTAGCACATTCTGGGGCTTTATTCTCCTCTGGCAGTTCTCCTCCAGAAATTGTTCCTTGTGTGGGAAGTGGGCATTTGTAAATCAGTGGGAGTTTTGCCTGAGAGCAAACAGCGAAAGGAGAGCCGGCAGAGTCTGTGGATTTACTGGGATCCGATACAAAGAAGGCAGGCTCTTCTGGGGCGAGTTGGCCGCTCTGGCTTCCCACAGGAGCAGGGCCTCCGCCTCCCTCTGCCAGAGAGAGGGGAGACTCCCAACTTATTACATTTGCAGGTCAGCAGAGGACCTGCATGGGACACAAAAGCTTTAGTTCCCTCCTTTATATGTACTTTGTTGTTTTACAAAAATAAGTGCCTTCTGAGCTTTCCAGGGCGGTGGGAAATGTGGCTTTTAATTCCTTTTGTTCTGCCCCCAAGAACACGATGCCAATTCAGAGATTTTGCTTCATGCTTATTGATTTACAGAGTATGGTTGAGACCCAAATTTCTTGTAGTCCTTTTTTTAAAAGTTCATTTATTTATTTGGAGAGAGAGAGAGAGAGAGAGAGAGAGAGAGAGAGAGCACGAGCAAGGTAGGGGCAGAGAGAGGGAGATAGAATCCCAAACAGGTTCCACGCTGTCAGCAAGGAGACCAATGTGGGGCTCAAACTCACAAACCATAAAATCATGACCTGAGTCGAGATCAAGAGTTGAATGCCTAACTAGCTGAGCCACCCAGGGGCCCCTGTAGTCCGTCTTTCTTGTTAATAGTATGACCAATGTGGGATTTCTTGTTGTTGATGGAGATGAGACTTTGTTGTAGATGTCCTTGGAGAAATGAACACTCAGCCCAAGGAGGTGTCCACACCGATTGCTGGAAGGATTGGTTCTACCCACAAATTGTTCAACAACTGCAGAATGGTGAGGGTGTAGAGAATCTGGCCTCTTTGCCCAGAAACCATTCCTTCTCCTTCCTGGTCCTCTTGCACTGTTGCTGGAAACTTCCACTGTAAGAGTCTCCTCCCCCCGGGGGGGGTGGTTGCAGTAAAATGAAAATTGTTTAGAAAAGGTTGCTGATCAAGTCAGGGATTCTCAGATTTTTTTGTGTAATACCAGCCCCCCAAATATTCTTGAAAAAAAAAAACCCATCATGCCTAAGGAGACATGGCCTTAACTTGTCAGATATTAACAGTATAAATTGGCATAGTAATTGTTAAGAGGTTTTCACGTAAATAAAGTTGTTTACATTGTTTATGCAGGTATCTTCCACAGAACACAATTTTCAGGCAGACGCTTTTATTGTCTTGAGGAACCAGTGTTCTCAGAGCATACGGTTAGGATATTTTGGGTTGTCCGTGACACTTAGCAACAACCTGGTGGAAATAGACTATTATTTTTCCTAGTCACCCCAGCTGGGTGAGAGCTCAGGCCCAGAGAAGGGAAGGCATGGAGAAAGCAGGAAGTTGGCTCCAGGGGCAGTAAGTGTTCAGTGACATCTAAAGGCCATAGAGAGCCCTGGTTAACTGATTAGCAGGAAGAGTACCTCATAACATTCCATCTTTTATGTATTGGCCCAAATTGTATTGATTTTAAGAAAATATGCTCAACCACTGACAACTATTAAGTTGTTTCAGAGATTTGTAGTAAGCTGTGTATCCTTGTATGACTTATATGGAGTAAACCCTAAGTAGGATCATAGAGTAAACCAAACTTTTTCTTCCTCCCTTCCTCCCTCCCTCCCTCTCCTCTCTTTTTTTGTCTCTTTCTGATTTTCTTTTTCTTTCTTTCTCCATCTCAGGTCTAGACTCCCACTTGACTCCTTACAAAGTTTCTCAATTAACGAGTTTTAATAGTCTACTCATTTCTGAACTTCACTCTCGTAACTTAGACTTCACTCCTGTATAAAGCTGCATTGGTTGACGCTTCAAAAAAATAAAGCAGAGTCTGTAGCACTAATGACTAGGAGAGTAAGTCTCAGGTCCAAACGCTGGCTCTGCAGCCTGGTTTATCCCATCCTGATCCCAACCTCCTACCCTTTGTCTAACTGTTAGGGAGGCTGTAAATGCTAATGGACAGAGTGGTTGGGATTGCATACATGACATTATTCCAGTAAATGAGTTACTACTGATATTATATAAAAATATGATGGGAGTAAAGGGGGAGAGAGCATGGGGGGGTCAGGTGCATTGCTGTTTTCCATTGGGACTCTTCCTTCTATTTCCATGAGTGCTCCCGTATAGAATCTGTGATCTTTTTTTCCTGACATGTTGCTGAAACCTTACTCCCCACATAGAAATTAGTATAAGTTGAGGTCCACATATCTCCCCCAGTGAGTCCTTGGGACTGAGAGTCAAAAGGGTCTTAGAAGATTCTCAGCCATCCGCCTAGAGCTGTGTGCTGCCTGCTTCCAGGGCACAGGGCCCCAGAGCAAGCTGGCTGAGCTGAGGGGCAGTCCCAGCTGAAGGTGCGCATTATCAGGGTGAGTGTCTAGAGGAACGAAGGTTATGCCTGGAGAAACAGGCAAAGCAGCCAAGTCTGAAGAATAAGATGAGGGTGGAGACTAGCAAGTTCGGCACAGCTGAGAGTGAACGCACCGAGAGGGCCAAGAAACAATGTATAAGCGTCACCGGGACACCGCGCTTTGGTTCTGACATGGCCCTTGTGCGCTGTGTTGAGTGTGAACAATGCATTAGCTCACGGGAGGGGTGTTGGAGCCTACAAAAGCCTGATTCTGATAACCCTGTTTCATCGAGGTGGATTGTTACCATGGGGCATCCACCAAAAGATTGTTCCTATAGGTCTCAGTTCACCGACGGCAAAAAGATGTATTGTCCGTTCTCTTTGACTGTTTCCCTGGATTCCTTTTTCCAGCTCTGCGGAAGCTGGCATGATTGAATGTACCTTGGCTTCATCATACACGCCCCCTCCAGGCATTTGAATGATCTTTTCATCATCCCAGTTCTCAGAGCCTGGCTTCTTAACACCGTGCCAAAGATCACTCGGTGAATGAAGCCAAATGCGCTGGTTGGAGAGCTATGTTGACTCCTAGTTTTGGAACAACTGCCTGAGCACAATGTATAGAGTGTTTTTCTTGTCACTGGGCCATGGAGACAGCTTGTCCCTGGCTTTAGTGCAAAGCTGCCATTGGAGGGTTGATGACTGGCTTCTGGGGTCTTTTCTCCCCATAAGGTAAGATCCTAGATACTATTAAGGATTAAGAGAAAAGGTGCTCTTTTTCTTCTTCTCCCCCCCCCCCCCCCATACTGGAGGCCTGTGGTCCGCATCCTGCATAAATGTATCTCAGAGAAGACTGCTTGATGCGTAATTCAAATTTGGAAACAGGCACTGTGTGAAAGCCGTACTGGATGCATGCAGTCTCTAAATGGGTTAGAACACTCAGTATCCTTGTTCTTTTGTACTGGCCTTTCTTTTGTACCCTGCCTTTGCGGTTTGCTCTCTGCTTTCAGAGCCTCCACGTACAGTTGTAAAGGAGGTTTATAAGAGGCAGGAAGGCAGCTCTTCTAAGGGCTCTATTATACTATATACGTCATGACCTTGTGTACTCATTATAAAAAAAATCTGGCAGATGGCACTACGTGTTTTGTCCTAGCAAACTATGGAAAAATTCCTGACAGATGGCAGTAATGTGTCTTGAGGAAGGTGGCCATTTTCTTTATTGGCACAGGGGCTCCCGGAGGAGCCAGCTTTAGCAAACTTGGAAGACGAAGAGGTTTTCCTTCTCCCCTTGCTTCATTATGTGAAGGGGCCAAGTGTCTGCGTGGCCCCACCTAGATGTTATCTGGGAGGTGGAAACTCATCCAGAGGATGGGGAGAGGGGCTTTTGCTGGGACTGAGGAGGCAGCACGGCTGTCTTGTTCCCTAGAAACTGGGATGGCTTCCTTGGAGCGGTCTCTGTGAGCAGCCGAGACCCAGGCCATGCTTGTCCACAGCACCCTGGATGAATGGTGGCTTCACAGAGCCCAAGGAGAATGGATCTGCCTGGCAGTCTGGTTCAAAGATCCTTGAGGCATAGTTTGGTTTGAGGCCAGGGATCTCACCTTCTAACCTTGCCAACTTGGGCGCTGAGCATCTTAGCAGGACACCTATAGGGATGTAAGGGCATGGATCCCATCCTGAAATTTTCCGGTCTGTATATGCCATTCCTCCCTCCCTAGAACTTCTGGATGAATTTATATGATGTTAAGTGTCTCACCAAATTAAATCTCACATAAAAGTAAAGCAATGTGACGTTTCTTGTACTCCAGTCGGATAGACAAGTTTATATGCTCTACACCCGAACACGCGTGGTATATTTAACTCAGAATCACAATATTTGCAAAGCACGCCTCTAGTGCCGTTGCTGGAAACAGGTGCGACTCAGGTCAAGTTTGTCTTTGGCATCTTGTCTCTTTCTTTCAAAAACACTCTTTCTCGGGGCGCCTGGGTGGCTCAGCCGGTTGTGTCCAACTTCGGTTCAGGTCATGATCTCATGTTTTGCGGGTTCGAGCCCTGCGTTGGGGTCTGTGCTGACAGCTCAGAGCCTGGAGACTGCTTCGGATTCTGTGTCTCCCTCTTTCTCTGCCCCTCCCCTGCCTGTAGTCTGTCTGTCTGTCTCTCTCAAAAATAAATAAACATTGAAAAAAATTTAGAAAACACCCTTTCTCATTCAGCTTCATCCACTTCTTCACCCTAGAAACCCAGCATGTATCTGGTGCACGTTTGCTGCCCTAGGCCCCTCTTCTTGCAGGAGGCATCCCTTTCTCCATGCCTCACTCCTGTCCCTACCTAACCATAGATGTCCGGTGACACATCCGTCCCTTTGAAGCAGACCCTCTGGTAACAAATCAGGGGTGACACATCATCGACCTATGGTGAATTAATAGGTTACCCTACTGTCAAAGACAAAAACAAGTCAGAGACCCAATTAGCCAAGGCTATTAATCCGTAAGCTTGCAGCTACATGGGAACCGTCCGCGAACACTTTCCTTTCAGCAGGGGTTTGAAGGAACTGAGGTGTCATTGAATAAATAGGGTCCTGAAGATCATCTCTGGTGAGCATTGTGTTCAAGTAGGTTTCTGATTGCTCTTTAGGTATAGTTGGTAGTCTTTAAGCAATTCACCACGCATTTTCACATGGCTGTTAAATTTTCAGGCCGGGCAGAACTGGAAGGGCTTTTCTGCCTTGTCAGACAAGGGCTATGTTAAGATATTTCTTCACTCCAGAGGGCAGAGTGGGGTATCTGAACCTGGCAGAGACCAGGCATGACTTCTTTCCTTTGTGCAAGAACATGCCATTCTTGCTTCCAAAAATGCAATTCCTCAAGAAATAGCTTCTTGCTGGTGGGATTCTCTTCTTCCTCCTGTCTTATTTCAACAGCAGCAGAAGCAGCAACAATAACAAAAGAAAAAAAAATATGTTTGCTGAGTACTTACTAAGTACAGACTCTACAAGGTAAGTAGAATTCCTATTTTATTTTATTGTTTAAAAGTTTATTTATTTTGAGAAGGAGAGACAGAGAGAGAGAGCGAGAGCAAGAACGAGAACGAGAGAGAGGGAGAATATCCCAAGCAGGCTCCGCACCATCAACGCGGAGCTTGATGCGGGGCTTGAACTCCCAACTGAGAGATCATGACCTGAGCCGAAATCAAGAGTCCGACACTTACCTGACTGAGCCACCCAGGCGCCCCTGGCATTCCCATTTTAAAAAAGAGAAACTGAGGCTCAGAGAGTGAGCTAATTAAGGCCCTTCAGCTATTCAGCTTGTTAAGAGTCAAAACTGAGACTGTTTGGTCCTGAATATTATGATCTTTCAACTGTACATCTCTTCATTGGGTAAAACGGAGGTGGGGAGTGACGGCAGCCATTCAGGCCTTTAGGCAGGGCTGGGGGTGGGATCAGTTTTGGGTAAAGAATCCCACTAGTGCCTTCTGGTTCAAACCTCCTGTTTGGGCCAAGCTTCACCAGCCTACATGTAGCTCCAGCCTGGCATAAGGAAACTGTCTATTCTGAAGTTCAACACTTTTCAATGTCAGCGGTGGTTGCATTGGAGAAAATGGCCCAGGAGGAGGCGGAGGGAGCCAGAGGGCTGTAGGGTCTGGAAAGGACAAGTAGACTGTGGCAACCCAATTGTTACTAAGTGCATTTGCTATTGGCCTCTGCCACTCAAACCTTACATCTTTAGGCAGAGGGTAGACAAAAAGTTGGTATTAAACTCTCAGAAGGAAAAATCAAACGTAGTAGAGAGGAGGCCAATTGTGTGATTTTCTTCTGAAATGTTCAGTTCGGTCATGTGACTCCACACACTCTTTTTATGGACTCATTGCCTCAGTAATCTGACATTAAGGTAGGATGATTGGGCACGGTGTTGAAACAGCCTCCCTGGAGTGGGGAGGAGTGATAGCAACCGTCCAAGAGAAGATAATGTTCTCTTTAAGTGTATGTCTGATGGGACTTTACTGTGTTTTGTGACGTGTCATAAAAATCTCTCCTTCTGTCACTCGCACATTTTTAGGGACCCGATACCCTTGGATCCGAGCTGTGAAAGCCTTACCTAAAGCTCCCTTCCCCACGTGTGTGTGCATACTTGGCAGGGAGGAAGAGGTAGACACTGGGGATATTTCCAGGACCTCACTGGCTTTCCATTCACCACCAGGATGATTCCATCTGCAAATGGGGTACACCATTAGTCCTGGAAAACCACCCAAGGAAACTGGTTTTAGTTACAGCTTAGTAAGGAGCCCCTCTGGGCGTAACAAAGGAACTGGAATCAGATGTTGTCAGGGGAGGCGTGGAGGAGTTAGAAGTTTCTGCCACCCCCACCCAGATGCCTAATGAATGCAGATGGGAGACAGGAGACCCATAAACAGATGTGTCTGTTGTTTGTGAATTTAATTGTGGAGGAGAAAAAAGGTTACCATGTAAATCAGAGCAGAAAGCCAGTATGAATTACTCATTACTTCTTAACTGCCAACAATTAATGTCCTTTTCCCAAACAGTGTTTTGCTCTGTCTTCATTACTTAAAGACTTGTACTTTCTTTCCCCAGAACTGTTGAGTCATACTGGAAAGGTGTAAAGGTATTTCTTCTAGAAGCGGGATAACTCCCAAAGTCTTGGGTGTGAGTCATATCTTAAAGGGTGTTAAGCGTACAGAGCCAGAAGCCGCCATGTTTCTTGGGCCACCTGTGAAAAAAAGGTAAGGCAGAAAGGAGAGTGCATAGTTCCATCGAGAACTATCTGGAGGTTCCCAACCCAGAAAGCCGAACTCTGCCTGTGCCTGCAAACTAATGGTTTGTAGTTGACCAGATGTCAGCTGAGGTCTCCTGACCACTGAGATATAAATGAATCTCGTTCCGATCCCCTTCTAAATTCGGTAGGACTTCTGAATCATGACCATTCTCTCCAGGGATTCTGGAAGGGGGTGGCTCACATTTCTGCTGGTTGCCTCTGGCTGCGAACCTGTGTTTCTGAGTCACTCCGTTCAGAGAGTGCCGCTGTCCTCACCGGCACATCTCAGATGTGATCTGAGATGCATTACTCAGGCTCTGCCCTTGCTTTATCACCTCTATCACCTCTTCCCTGCACCCCCACCACAAGGCATCCATGTGATGTTGATTTTGGTGCAGATAGAGAGGACTGGGATAAAAATGCGAACAGTCTAAAACTGAACCATATTCTTTATTATCCCTTCACCGTCTTTACCAACCTAGGCTCCAGCTTCCCTCACGTTGCTCAAGGACACTCCTCGCTCCATCTTCTGTTTTCATTCTGTTTATCTTCCTTCCCTCGTCCACTCCTGGCCCCTTCCCATTAAGGAACAATGACAATAAAAAGCTCAAAGCACTGAGTTCAGCTCCGGGGGTACTTCTACATCCAGGGGCTCACCCAAAGTGTTCTGTGGCTCAGTGGACCATGACAGTGGCCTCTGCCTTTTCCCCCTCCACACCAGTGTCTGCTGAAAAGGAAAAGTCATAGTGGAGAGATTTTAGTCCTCACTGATGTGGTTTATGACACTCCTTCTAGCCCTCTCCTTAGAAGGCAGAAGCCTGGGAAGCCAATTTTGGGTTTAGTCATTTCTCCCTTTTCACTGCTAATGTTTCACTGCATTACAGGTCTTACATAGTCGAGTGAAACAGACTTATGTTCAAAGACATGTCTATGATTGTGTTTCTCCAAGTATTGTCCCTGGCCCAAATATACCATTTGGGAACTTGTTGGAGATGCATATTTCCAGGCCATACCCTAGACCTACCAAGTCAGAGATTCTGCGGGTGAGACACAGCAGTCTCGTTTAACATGCCTTCCCGATGATTCCATACACCCTCAAATTTGAGAGCTGCTCAGCTAACAGATGGGCCCTAAAAGACATCTGGGCAGACAACACTGGCCACAAATGCCAACAAATCAGTAACTAATTAAAGTACATGCAAGATGCTACATTCTTCCTACAGGGTTGGTGGTTGTCGAGGGGCTGAGGGCCTTGTGGGTTGCACCAACTGAGGCCAAGGATGAGAGTTAATGGAAGTTAACATTTACTGGGAACTTACATATGGACACTGCTCTAAACTGGGACACAGTAACTCACTTATTCCTCCCAATAATCCTGTGAGGTAAATATTATTATTGTCCTCATCTTACAGATGGCGACAGTGAGGCACAGAGGATAGGTAGCTTGTTCAAAGACACACAGCCAGGAAGTGACAGAGCCCACACTAGAGTTTTGGTGGCCCCAGTCCCTTCCCTTCTCTATTGACACTTCACCATACCCTTTTCTTTGCACCAATCTTTTTTGAAAGGACACGTTTAACCTCCCGATTAGCCTCTTGCCATTGGTAGTGGAAGAAATGCATTAAAAAGACCTGTTGGCTACTCTGCTTGGAAAGAAAGGAAACCAAGAAAACAGAGAGTCATTTCTATGGCTCTCTTTTCTTATTTGTAAACAGGGAAAAGAACTTGGAGAGGCAATATATCACTAAAGGGAACCCAAACTTTGAAATCAGGTGGACATGGGCTCAAAGCACTGCTCACTGCCAGCAGAGCCTGTGGGCCAGTTACTTACCTCATCTATAAGATGGATATGATAATATACACCGCGGGGTGGTTGTGAGAACCCAAAAAGCCAACATATGTAAAGCTCCAGGATGAACAACCCAAGAATGTGAGCCCCTTGCTTGCCCTTTCCTTTCTTCTGCATAGAATGATTTCCATAGAAATGTAGAGTTTAGGAATAGCTTATAATTTTATGGAGGATCCCTAGATATAAACAAATAAAAATGGAGTGTTTCTTTCTAGATTTTTTTTCCTTTCTCTGCAAGGGGATTTCAAAGCTTCTGATTGCTGAAACAATGGGAAAAACCACTGGTCTTGAGAATGGGTTACCAGGAAGTGGGGAGAGTTATTTACCTAGGCCCTGGGTGTGTGGGGGCTGCTGCTTCCTTCTGTGACTAGAACATGGAACTGCTTTTGGGATCAGCTGGATCCTGGATAAAATCTTCCCCAGAAGACCCAATATGGCCTGCCCCTCTGGGGTCTCCTCCTTGGTTACTTAGAATCTGTGCCTTCCAAACATCTTAAGACCTCTCAGCAGCAAAGAGCAGGGAGAAGTATTCTTGAGATGAAATGTGTGAGGGAGATAAATGCGCCATACGATGTTTAATTTTCTTCAATAATCTCCTTTCCAAATCCCTTCTGACCTTAAAATGATTAAGAGAATAAAAAAGCTTTGTCATGTCTTTGACCTCCCATTGGCCCTCATAAAAAAGTCATCATGAACTTCAAACATTAGTGTGTGGTTACTAATATCATTTTAACTTTCCATATTCTTTACTTTCTCTAGTAATTATGTTCCTTCAAGTAATTTTTTCTCAATGACTATCCAGCATACATTATATGCAATTCCAAAGTTTCAAAGAAACTTTCTGCTGGCCTGAAAGATTATTACACTGTTATGGGGAAGGTGTGTGGCTTCTGTGCCCAACATAAATATTCTTTTTTCGTGGCAAGTGTGCCCTGATCCTCCATTGTCATCACATGAGCTTTGAGGAAATGCGTCCACTCTGGGTCCCGGGGCATATCATGTGATGCAAGTTAGCCAATCAGTGCATGTCTTTCTGGCTGTGGTGACCGAGTCAGCAATAGGCCCAAGATCCAAGTCAGGTCTATTGGGTTCAGTAAGGCCTTACTCAAGGATTGTGGGTACAGTATTATGGGGAATGGAGTCTCTCTCTCTCTTCCTCTGGACTTTTTCATATTATATAAATAGGAATATAAGATGCTCGGCTCAATCCTGAGGATCTTGAGGAGGAAGCCATCAAGGAGAACACTGAGTTGAGAGCTGGTTCCTGATGATATTATAGGCTGTCTTAGTCTGCTTGGGCCACTGTAACAAATGACCACAGACTCGGTGGCTCGAACAACAAATATTTATTTCTCTTAGCTCTGGAGGCTGGGGAGTCAAAGATCAAGGTGCTAGCAGACCCGGTGTCTGGTGAGAAATTGCTTCATGGATTGCAGATGATCATATTGCTGTATCTTCACCTGTCAGAGAGCAGAGAGGAAGCAAACTCTCTCAAAGCGACTCTTATAAAAGCATTAATGCCATCATGAGGTCTCCACCCTCATGACCTCATTTTCTCCTAATTACAAATCCCAGAGGCTCTGCCTCCTATGCCATCATATTAGAACATGGTGTTTTAACATATTTCACATTTATGGAGGGTACAGTTATTCAGTCCAGAATATTTGGACTCTGAAGTAGGCCCCAAATTAACTTAGTTTTACCTATAGACTTTTCAGCTTATATAAACAATGACTTTTTTTTTCCTTTTTTTTTTTTTTTTTGCTTAAACTCACTGGGTCAAATTACCTGCAATTTGCAGTCGCTAAGAGTACTATTATTAATTTACATTAGAAAGCAACCATATACAATATGGAAACAAATGGGTATGGCTTGTCCCAATAAAACTTTACTTACAACAATGTATAGTGGGTTCACAGGTTGCAGTTTTGTTTGAACCATTGATCTAGTTGAATCCTTCTCACTTAACTGGTGAGGAAGGAACCAAGGCTTGTAGAAGTCAAGTGGTCTACCAACAGTGGACCATTCAGCTCCTGGTCAAGCTGAGAGAAGATACTTATCTTCTGACTTTTCTGGCACTCCATGTTACCAGCCCTTAATAGAGTCTGGCTTGATGTAAGTTTGTGGTTAAATGAGCTTCGGGATAACGCATTCTCGACTTGCATTCTCGGCACTTCTGCCCATGAGGCTGGATGGGATAAAACCTGGGCCATGTCTAGTCAGTGTGAACCAGTTGGATCAGACTCTCAGACATTTCTGGGTCTTCTCTGCTTACCAGAGAGGTTTTTGTTCTTCTTCTTTCCAGTTTGTGTTTGAAACTTTTATTATTTTTTTCGGCTTTATTGAGCTATCATTGACAATGAAATTGTATATAGTGAATTGTGGTGTTTTAACATATTTAACATATTGACAATGAATTGTCAATAGCTTTATTGAGCTATTCATTGACAAATGAAATCATATATCCGAAGTATACAATGTGGTGATTTGGTATACGTATACATTGTAAAAAGAGCAAGTTAATGAACACATCCATCACCCTCTGATATTTGCTATTTGTGTGCATGTGAGAACATTCAAGTTCTACTCTCCTAGCAAATTTCAGTATCCAACACAGTATTACCAACGGTAGCCGTCACGTTATGCATGAGCTCTTTAGAAATTATTCATTTTATAACTGGAAATTTGTACCCTATGAGCAGCCTCTCTCTACTTCTCCTTCTCCCCAGTCCCTGGCGACTGCCGTTCTGTTCTCTGTTTCTAGGTGTTCAACTCTGCTTGTTTGTTTTCATAGTTAAGTGATACCATGTAAGATCTCTCTTTCTCTGTGTGTCTCTAGCCTATTTCACATACCATAATGCTCTCCCGGTTCATTTATGTTGTTGCAAATGGAAGGATTTCCTTCTTTTCTAACACGGAGGAGTGTTCGTACACACACCCACACCCACACCACACTTTTTTTTTTTTTACACTTGCTTTATCCATTCATCTATTGACAGACACCTAAGTTGTTTCCATACTTTGTCTATCGTGAATAATAGTGCAATAAATGTGGGAGTATAGATATCTCTCTGAGATAGTGATTTCATCTTCTTTAAATACATACCCAGAAGTGGGATCCTTGGGTCACATGGTACTTCCATTTTAAATTTCCTGAGGACCCTCCATACTATCTTCCAGAGGCGCTGTACCAGTTTGCATTCCCACCAACAGTGCATAAGGGTTCCCTTTACTTCACATCTTCGCCAACGCTTATCTCCTGTCTTTTTGATGACAGACATCCTAACAGATGTTAAATGATATCTCATTGTGGTTTTGATTTGCCCTTCCCTGATGATTAGTGATGTTGAGTACCTTTTCATGTTCCTGTTGGAAATTCATATATCTTCTTTGGAAAAAAGTCTATCCAGTTCCTTTGCCCATTTTTTAATTGGGTTATTTAGTTTTTTGCTATTGAGTTACAGGAGTTCCTTGTACATTTTAGATATTAACCCTTCATTGGATATTTGGTTTGCAAATATCTCCTATTCAATTGATTGCCTTTTCATTTTGTTGATGGTTTCCTTTGCTGGGCAGAAGTTTTTTTAATTTATTTTTTATTTTTTAAAGTTCATTTATTTATTTTGAGAAGAGAGGGGGTGAGGAGGGGCAGAGAGAGAGAGAGAGAGAGAGAGAGAGAGAGAGAGAGAATCCCAAGCAGGCTCTGCATTGTCAGTGCAGTGCCCCATGTGGGGCTAGAACTCACGAACCATGAGATCATGACCTGAACTGATGTTGGACACTTAATCGACTGAGCCACCCAGGCGTCCCTGGGCAGAAGCTTATTAGTGTGATGAAGTCCCACTTGTTTATTTATACTTTTGTTGCCTTTTCTTGGTGTCAAATCCAAAAAACAATTGCCAAGACTGATGTTAAGGAGTTTACCCCTTATGTTTTCTTCCGGGAGTTTTATGATTTCAGGTTCTATGTTCAAGTGTATAATCCATGTTGAATTGATTTTTGTGTACAGCAAGATAGGGGTCCAGTTTCATCCTTTTGCATGTGGCTGATTTTCCTGCACAATTTATTGGACACTTGCTCATGTTTAAAAACTGCTTCTTTGTTTGCTATAGTCCTTTGGGACTCATGAGTGTAAATCCCACAGCCTATGAGAGCTGGGTGATTTGGGGACCTATGTCTTGAATAGCAGCCATAAAAGTTGTGACACTAGAGGCGTGGGTACTCTTTTTCCAGGGTGATACTCGTGACTTGGTTTTATTGGTGGTGTGAACTATAGAGAGAAGGCAGGAGAAACGCCTATCAGCTCCTGAAAGATTGAAATCAGTACCTAGCCATGTGCCAATTAGAAGCCCAGCCCTCAGGCAGCAGTTTGTAGAGTGTGCAGTCCAACCTCTTCCAGGAGAGACTTGTAGATGGGTATTTTTGCCTGTTTCCTCTGCATCAGGCCCTGGGGATAGCTGCAGTGAATGCTCACGTGTTTGCCTGTTAACAACTGCTTCTCCTCTGTTAAGTTCCTGTGGGACTTACAAACACAAGCTCTGCTGGCTTCAGAGCCAGTGGATCTGGGCCCTGTTCCTCCTGTGGCAACTGCAAAAGCTGGGGCACTAGATGTGGCTTTCAGGGAGAAGGCAGCTGGGCGTTGGGTGTCCCCTCTGTACTGTGTAGTGCTGTGCTGGGGGTGTGGTTTATGGTGGGGTGCGTCTCAGTCGTTCCTCCGTGATCTTATGTGGATATTTTCTCATTTGCTCCATGTGTAGGAGTCACTCAGCTAGTTTCTGGATTTCTCTCAGAGGGAACTGCTCTGTGTAGAGCTGTGCATTTGGTGAATCTGTGAGAGGAGAGAAATTCAAGAACCTTTGTCATTGTCATCTCGGTTCATGGTTTCCAGAGAAGTTTATAGAGAAAGACAGAATTTTTTAAAGGTCAGGTTAGACCCCAAGCATTTTTCCGGGGTAAAGTTATTTTGATATGGTGAGATTTGAATCTCCTCGTCAACTTTGTATTGTTGAAGGACCGAAGGAAGGCTACCATCTAGCTCATCAGTTCCAAGCATTTACCATTTTTTATGCCTATTTTTCTCCCAAATATTCTCTTCCAATTCTTGTTCTTCACTCTCTTTGCTATTGGACTCACAGTTCACATTTTCCATGAAATCTTCCATTGTTGATATAGGTAATTCTCCAGTTGTCTCTAATTAGGTATGTACCTGGGATATACCATAAGAATTTGCACTTATTGAGATGTTCTTTCATACCCTTTCCTTCGTGTGTGGGTATGTGCATACTTGCAAGAAGGATCTCTCTATCTCCCAACCTGAATCATGTTGGCTTCTATTTCTTTATCTCCCCTAGATCCAGGCTCTAGTTACAGCAGTGAGTCTGTAAAGTGTGTCTGATAACCCAGTGGTTCTTGGTGTGCTGTGAAGCCCACACACTACTGAGTGTGAAGTGATGACTGAGAAACATGCCACTGGAATCATTGTGGTCCTAAGCATCGGAACATCAGCTTTATGATGGATTCCAAATAGAAAGTACCCATCTCATTACCACAGTCTGTGGAGAAGCACACATTTCAGACAAAATGCAGCTTCTAAGGAGAATGAAGTTTCATGTAGTTTAGAAAGACAGAGAGCTGTAATATTGTACAGCTATTCCTGAGATACGCAAACAAGAGAGGCTGCCAAATGTTTGCAGATATGTGGGATGAGAGTTGGTAATTTTGAACATGGCTGAACAAATTCTCAGAGTGCCTCATGGTTACTCAAAAGGAACGAGAGCAAGAAGTCAACCCCTACACAGAGGGTCTAGGTGGTCAATGCAAGACTCAAAAAAAGGATCCCTAGGACCTGGAAGAATATAATCCAGATCAGAATTATCCCTTTAGCCACACTGGCTTTGTTAAATAGTTGACAAATGATTATTATTGATGGACTACTGTGTCCCAGAATCACTGAGTTTCTTGGTAAGAATGAAATGAGGAGAGGTGGGGGAGGAGGGACTAAATGGGGGATGGGCATTAAGGAAGGCACTTGTGATGAGCACTGGGTGTTGTGTGTAAGTGGTAAATTACTAATTCTGCTCCTGAAACCAAGACTACACTATATGTTAACTAACTTGAATTTAAATAATATCTTGGGGGAAAAAATGAAATGGGGATAAGGTCTCATTCCTCTTTGTGGTCTATTATATATTTCAGTGTAGAGTATATTGTATTTGTTTTCACTATAGAGTGTTGGATCAGCCATTCGACAGATTCTTTTATAGTGTTCATTATATTATTTATCTATGAGGATCTCTAGGCATTATATATGTGGCTATCTCCAGGTGCTTTGATTAGGTGGCCTGAGCCTGATTTTTTATAGTCATGATGTTGGTGTCTAGAGTGCAGATAAGCAAGCTTCTTACAGGATTCTATCTTAGCAAGACTTATTTCTGCCTAGGCCTGCTATACGTTACACTAGCACATGAACAAACCACTATCTTGACAAATATTTTCATGCCTTTCTATGGAGAAACTCCTGTTGACAATCTTTACTGCTGAAGAGTTATATCTTATGTCTATGGAAGGCAAGAGGACGATCCCTCCAGCTCCAGTCATTCCCTAAATAACACCATCCAGTTCTTTACTTTTCACAAAACCTTCTTTTTTCCCCGCTGATTTTGAGAAAGTGAGATCCACTTCCACCATGAATTTAGCCCTCTCTGTGCATTAATCCAGATTATGAATTTCCCCAATAGGCAGACCCTGAGTAAAGCACAGTTTTTATATCCTTCACTCCTTTCTAAGCTGCTATGACCCCCATGGTGAAGGTAGACACTCCATGGTCTTCCAGATGTCCCCGATCACCATTGTGACATCACATCCAAGGTCACCTTCTTTGGAAAGAACACTTTTTGGGAGACCAACATTAATTGGGTGTGGCTACGATGGGCCAGATGCTGTGGAGTCTCTGTATTTGGCATTCACGGCAAGTCCATTAGGTAGGTCTCCTTCAGTCCAATAAAAAAAAAAAAAAAAAGAAAAGAAAAAAAGGAAATCAATTGGGCACCTGGATGGCTCAGTCAGTTAAGCATCTGACTTTGGCTCAGGCCATGATATCATGGTTTGTGGGTTAGAGCCCTGCATCCGGCTCTGCACGTGTGTGGAGCTTGCTTGGGATTCTCACTCTCTCCTCTCTCTCTGCCTCTCCCCCATTCATGCTTTCTCTCTCTCTCTCAAAATAAATAAATAAACTTGAAAAAAAAAAGAAATTGAGGCTCAGAGTTTGGAAAACTAGTTCAACTCAATCTGATTCCTAAGTCTTTATTTTGTCTGGTATGCCCAAGAGCTCTCTACACTTTCCTCTTCACTAAACGCAATAAAATTGGCCTTGATCTTACCAGTTACTTTCTATCCTCCAAGCTCATAGTGCTGGGGTGTTAGTGCTAAGGTTTTTGCTAAGGTATCAATGACTAGCTTTACCTTTCCAGGTGTATTTCATGTTAAGAGTTTACCTAACCAAAAAATATTTGCCAATATTTAATGTTTAAATATTTATAAAGAGAGGCCACATAGCCTAGCTAAGTGTGGGCTCTGCAGTGCCAAACTGAGTTTCAGCCCTCACTTGCTGTGTGACTTGGTCAAGTTGCTTAACCACTATGCCTCATTTTAACAATATGATTATGAGAATACAATAATGAAAATTCCATCAAGCTCTTAGAGCAGTGTAAGCACTCAGAGTAAGTGCTCAAAATATTCTTGAGGGAAGGCTTGGGTGGCTCCATTGGTTAAGTGTCCGAGTCCGGGTTTCGCTCAGGTCAGGATCTCACGGTTGATGAGTTCAAGCCCTGCCTTGGGCTGTGCGCTGACTGGAGCCTGCTTAGAATTTTCTCTCTCCCTCTTTCTCTGCCCTTCTCCTGCTCTCTCTGTCTCTGAAAACAAACAAACAAACAAACAAACTTTAAAAATATTCTTTTTTTTTTTTTAACGTTTATTTATTTTTGAGACAGAGAGAGACAGAGCATGAACGGGGGAGGGGCAGAGAGAGGGAGACACAGAATCTGAAACAAGCTCCAGGCTCTGAGCCATCAGCACAGAGCCCAACGTGGGGCTGGAACTCACGGACCTCGAGATCATGACCTGAGCTGAAGTCGGCCGCTTAACCGACTGAGCCACGCAGGCGCCCAAAAAATACTCTTGAGAGACAGGGAGCAGCCCAACAGCACATACTCTACCAGGCACAGGGGATGCCCGGAGTCACATGAGCTCAACTCAGCTAACACAACTGTAATGAAATAGCTGAAAGGGACTGAGCATTTATTATATGCCAGACTCTAAACTAAGGACGTTACCTGGATTATCTCATATAATCTGCAACGGCTCAATGAGGAGCCCTGATCTCCGTTTTACAAGGAGGATGTCTGCGGGGCGGAGCTGGGAGCTGACCCCACCAGTCTGACTGCATGCAGAACCCACCTACCCAAAACCTCCACTCCTTACGGGGCTGCTTACACTTGATGCTGGTTTGATGTGGTCTCTCGCTTGTCTCTGTTAGAATCCCTCAGACTCCCCGATGTGCCGTAGCCTTGTTTCTCATATTAGTTCGCAGTGATGTATTGCCAACTAGAAATAGACTTTTTCTTTCTTTCTTTCTTTCTTTCTTTCTTTCTTTCACCCGTGGGGGTCTGTGTTTAAGAGCTTTGTGCAGGTAAGCAGAGAAACACTCGGCTGGGGCTGCTGTTTACAGAAGAGACAGAGCGGGAGCGGGTACGAGGAATTTGGCCAAATGTGAATATTTATATTTTTCCAGATAATTAACTATGGCAGCTTGTAAGTGAAATATTTGCCGGTGTTCATGAACATTACCCAGCATAATGTTATCTTTTGATTAAACAACATATGTTCTCTAATAACGCATACGTAGGAAGGATAAAGAGAAAAGTGCCAAGATGCTTGGAATTCTGGATTTCTTAGGTTTGGTGGGAGTCAGCCAGAGTCATATGCAGTTCAGGACTTTCCAGGGAGAGAGGAAGGCCAGGATTCTGTTGATTATGCATTGTTCTTTTTCTAATCCACCTACAAACAATATTGTCAGTGCAATAATGCGAGTCAGACTACGTGCAAAGGGCATTGGATTAAGTCTGGTAGTGGGAAAGAAAATGAGCAATTTCATGAATTAGGCTTTCTAATTTCTCACCAAAACTCATTTTCTGGGTCTCACACTTCACCTGCATCAGCATTACCAGGTGGCTTTGTGAAATAGATTTCTGCGCTCCAACAGAGTCTGCTTCAGTAGGTCCTGGGTGGGGCCTGAGAATCTTCATTTCTAGCAAGCTCCCAGGTGCCGCTTGTGCAGCTGGTCTGGGGACCACACCTTGAGAACCACCCACCTAGGTTGAGGTTTAGATTGTGTGAAGCTGTACACGAGCATGTTGATTGACAGGAGGTCCCACTGTGGTATATTCAAGATGTGTTTGTTCTAACATGCTCTGAGAGGTTGGATTCACAGCCATTTTTCCCTTCTCAAGGTGCCAGGGGTTGGGTGAAATGGGTTCTGGCATGAAATCGACTTGTGATTAGCCAAAATGATAAACTGGGTCGTAATTATAAACTTGTAAGTTACTTGTCTTGCTGTAGCCATCAGCAGATCTTCAGAGACACGGGCACGAAAAAGTATCGTGGTGGAAAAGTGTCCATCCGCAGGCATCACGGTGCCCAACGGGTGCTCCAGCCCCTAGTCACTGGTTGGTCCATTGGTTGGTGCTCTGTCTCCATTCAGGGCTTTTCTCAGCACTTTCTCCTTTCCTGGTAAGCTTACATTCTCAGGACATACACTTCAGAAGGATGGGAACTTTGTATGATATTTTGGGTTATTTTGACTGTTATTAATATCCCAGCACAGTTATAAATATTGGAAAATACATAACTGAAACCAGACCAAATGTGAAACTATGGCAACCAGATTGTCTGTACCATGGCTCATTGCATGGCATTCCACGATCAACAAATATTATTTGTAGAATAAGGAGACTCAGACCCCAATTTTAAGTGGGTGTTAGAAATACAGTATGTGAGGGGCGCCTGGGTGGCGCAGTCGGTTAAGCGTCCCACTTCAGCCAGGTCACGATCTCGCAGTCCGTGAGTTCGAGCCCCGTGTCGGGCTCTGGGCTGATGGCTCAGAGCCTGGAGCCTGTTTCCGATTCTGTGTCTCCCTCTCTCTCTGCCCCTCCCCCGTTCATGCTCTGTCTCTGTCTGTCCCAAAAATAAATAAACGTTGAAAAAAAAAATTGAAATACAGTATGTGAGATCCAGCATGGTCGGAGAAAGAACTCCTTTAGAATTCAGGGTGTCTTTCTTTTATTTCAATCTCAGGTGGGTGACTCAGTCATTCTCCTGGCCTCTCACATTCCATCATGACCTTGAGGCCCCTTTTCTGGTCTAGAGCACTGTGAAGAATATGTTAACTTTAATCAGCAGGTGAATCGTCCAGGTTGTTGGATTCTGAAGTGAGGATTTTGAACAGCTGTGGAACAACACAGACACCGAGGTAGAAAATTAACATATTTGTCCGGGCCAGAGGTCCTCCCCCCAGGGACACTTGGCAATGTCTGGAGACACTTTTGGTTATTACAACTGGGGAATTTCTACCGGTATCTAGTGGAGAGAGGCTGTACATGCTGCTAAATATTCCATAATGCATGGGACAGCCCCTCACAACAAAGAATTGTCCAGCTCCAAATGACCATTGGGCCGAGGTTGGGGAAACTCTGGCCTGGGGTATAGCGGAGAGAGCTGAGAGTTCATGGGGTGTCTTGGAAAGGGTAAGTGGTTGTGGAGAGGGTAAGTGGTTGTGGAACCTGTGGTATCTCAGGTTCCAGGTGAAGGATCCAAGAAGGTCATGCAGTGACTCAAGAGGGCCTGGTACTCTCAGGCCAGCCGGGAGGAGGGTGCGGACAGATAGGAGGGTTTGTTTGAGGCCACTCGGGAAACAAAGCTACGGGTGATATCCCTCGGTGTGAAATCCAGCCCTTGCGAGAACGTGGCATTCACTTCAAGTCCAAGAAACAAATAGGCCCTTTCCTGTTATCCTTCCGGGGGGCTACAGAAGTCATTAAATGGCATTTTGAGGGGAGAATGATGATTTCTTTCCCTTCAAACGCAACACTCAGTTGATTTATTCTGGCGGGATGTGGAGCGAGCCAGTGCTGGACAGTGTGTGGAAATACATGCCTATACCTCATTATCTCTGATGGGAGTTTCAAAGGCGCTCGCAGATTTAGTGTCCTATTTGGTCTGACTTGTATAACACCTGTCAGTAGGCTGCTTTCCTGCTATGTCATTAATATTTAAATAATGCGATTTAAAGGTCAAACTGCGCCTACAGCAATATTAAAATACATCATTTAGTTTTTCTAGATGGTAATGCAAAAGACTAGGAGAGAAAGCTCGCAGGAGACAGTAAGGAGGTAATAGCCCTACCTGGGAGACAGGAGCAGCCACATATATTTTCATTGTATTTATATAATTAATAAGTTATGGAGGTGGCTTTAAAAAAAAAAAAACACAAAAAACAAAACTCTGGCCAGAAATCTACAGTGTTCAGGTGAATGGTCACAAAGCCATGAGTTCTACCTGGACTCACTCGGGGTGAATAGGAGAGGTTGGGAGACTTGCCTTCCCTTTGTTGTCTTTCTTCTGAGGCTTTCATTTCCCTCACCTCAGTGGTCTACCCAGGTCCCCTTCCTGGAAATGCCTTGGCCGGATCTCTCCGCCTATATTTGTTTGCTGTGCACTCATTCTCTGAGGAGGGAGCTAGTCTCACTATTGCCGCTTTGGGAAGGAGCCCTTAACAAAGTTACAATTAAAAAAAAAAAAAGATTTATTTATTTTTGGGAGAACGCAAGTGGGGGAGGGGCAGAGAGAGGGGAACAGAGGATCCAAAGTGGGCTTTGCGCTGACAGGCTGACAGGAGTGTGCCTGCTGTGGGGCTTGAACTCATGAACCCCGAGATCACTACCTGACCTGAAGTCGGAGGCTCAACAGACTGAGCCACCCAGGCGCCCCATATTTACAATGTTAATAAGGAAGTAGCAGTAAACACCTGCCAGTTTGGGGCCACTCAGCATGCCCCTGCTGCCCCTCTTTCTATCTGGTGTTGGTGTGACAGTAAATCCAGGTGCCTGGCTCCCACCACGGGTGACAGAAAACTCGAGTTCCTCCCCATTTGAGGAGACTTAGGTACGATAAATTGACTGTAGCACCCTCACACTGAACTGAATGTTCCTGCTCTGTAGTTTTCTCAGTTCTCTCTGTGCCCAGCCCAGGTTCCAGAGCGGTCACTGGACTCTCTGAGCTTTCTGATGCTGTCCTCCCACGAACTTCCTTTTACAGAATGAGAAAGAACTTCAAAGAGACTTTCCCTGAAGACCAATGCAGAGACGCGATATTTGACAAACCCCCTGCAAAGCCAAACTAGTTTTGTGAACTCGAGCCCTTCGACAACTTCTTGCCCTGGTAAGAATGGCTGTATTTGTTTCCTGTTGCTGCTGTATCAAATCGGCACAAACCTGGTAGCTTAAGACGACATAAATTTATTATTTTACAGTGCTGGAGATCAAAAGTCCAAAATAGGTCTCTTTGGGGCCAAAGCCAACGTATCAGGCCCGCGGTATTCCTTCCTGAGGTTCTAAAAGAGACTCTGTTTCAAGGGGCGCCTGGGTGGCTCAGTTGGTTAGGTGACTGACTTCGGCTCAGGTCATGATCTCACAGTTTGTGAGTTTGAGCTCCGTGTCTGGCTCTGTGCTGACAGCTCAGAGCCTGGAGCCTGCTTCAGATTCTTTGTCTCTTCCTCTCTCAACCTCTCCCCTGCTTATGCTCTGTGTCTCTCTGTCTCTCAATAATAAATAAACATTTAAAAAAATTGAAAAGAGAATCTGTTTCTGCATTCTGCTCATATTCCTTGGGTCACGGCTCCTTCCGCCTTCAAAGCCAGCAACCACATCATTCCAGCCTCTGCTTCTGTCCTTACACCACATGTGACTCTGGCTTTATGGCCTTCCCCTTTCACTTATAAGGACCCTGTGATTAGATTAGATTAGATTAGATTAGATCCACCTGAATAATCAAGGATGATCTCCCTCTGACAAGATCCATAACTCATCTCTTTTGCTATGTAAAGTAACATATTCAGAGGTTCTGGGTTTTATGATGTAAACATCTTTGGGGCCATTATTCTGTATACCACAAAATGTGGTATACATTATTCTGTATACCACAAAAGGCTTTTGTTTTTTCAGATTTTTTTCCTAAATAATATTTCTTTTCTCCTTTTTATTTTTTTGGCATACATTTTGTTATAAAATAAAGCACATAGGTGTTTTATTTTAGGTGAAGGGGATTAAGAGTACACTTGTCGTGATGAGCACTGGGTCATGTAAAAACAAAAACAAGTACAACACAGACCCAGAAACCCAAAACTTTAGCTTAGTGAATTATTATGAGGGAAATACCCATTTAACCACCATCCAGATTCAGAAATAGGGCTTTGCCAGCTGCCCCACAAGTTTTCCATACGTCCCATCCCAAATGCTGTCCCTTGCCTCTAAAGACAGACTAGCTTTGTAGTAATCAGTGCTTCGCACTTCTTATGGTTTTATGAGCTAAGTGTGCATCTCCGGACACTGTGGTCTAGTCTTGCCCATTAAAATTTAATGCATCTTTTAAATCTCTTAATGTACAATTTTCCTCTCTGTCCCTTTCTTTTTCTTACAATTTATTTGTTGGGCTATTTGACCTGTAGGAGCTTTTCATAGTCTGGGTTTTGTTGATTGCACCTTCAAGGCACAGTTCTACATATTCCTTTATCCCCTTGTATTTCCTGCAAGCTTGCAGCTAGATCCAGAGGCTTGATCAGGTTGGCTGTGATCCCTTTGGAAAGACTGTAGGTGATGCTGGGTTCTTTCACCAAGAGCCACATGAGGTCTGTTTTTTGCTCTTTTTGGATGTCAGCACTGTTTTTGCTCCATCCCCAGACTAATTAGTTCAGTGAGGGTTGCAGGATGGTGACATTCTAAGGACATCATTCAAAAAACACATATATAGTAAAGCTTTGGTTTGCAAGCATAATTCATTCCAGAACCATGCTTGTAATCCAAAGCACTTGTATACAAAAGTGAATTTCAAGAACCCTTGGCTCAGTTGTGATCATGTGACGTTTGGCATCACATACAACTCGTATCGCAAGACATCCCTCGTTTCTCAAGTTAAAATTGATTAGAAATGTTTGCTCGTATTGCGGAACACTCACAGAACAAGTTACTCGCAATCCAAGGTTTTACTGTATATAGTTTTGGGGAGGGAAGGATTTGTGGATTATGGGCATTTGTGGATATGGGGCTTCCTGACCGCTGCTCCCCCTGTCTGCTGAGTCACAGGAGGACAGCTACAGGAAAACCCCTTTGGCTGCATCCAGAGTATAATGTGTCCTAAGCCTTTCTCTTGCTACTACAGAGGACATGGCAGAGTCCTTAGGAGGACCTGGGGCATCCCTCTGAATTTGGGGTGTAAGTGATAAAGATAGAGGTTAGTTGGAGCTGTGCTGTCAGCAGGGTGAGGAGAGAAGGCTCCATGGGGCAGCAAGTCAGGGTTCCATCTGGACCAGCCATCCTGGAGTTTCTCTACCTCAGAGGGCTGCCTGCTTGGACCCAACAAAATCACACCTTGTAGGGAGGCTGGCTGAAATAGGAGCTGAGGGGTTGCCCCTAGGGATCAGGCCAGCAGGGGTCACCTGTGTCACAGGACTGTGCTACTTGGAGGTACCTGCGAGGGGGTCATCCAAGGCACCCTGAAGAGACCTTCACAAAAAAGAGCCACATTTAGATATGTGCCACACAGCACTTTTCTGCTTTACTTTTTGTCCTTCCTTGCTGTGTTGGCCTGGAGAACCAGCAGCAGAAAAGTGGTGGAGAGGAGGTGTGTAAAATTTTATTTTTAATGTTTATTCAGTTTTGAGAGAGAGAGACAGAGTGCCAAGAGGGGAGAGGCAGAGAGAGAGGGAGACACAGAATCCGAAGCAGGCTCCAGGCTCTGAGCTGTCAGCACAGAGCCCAACGCAGGTCTCGAACCCACGAACTGTGAGATCATGACCTGAGCTGAAGTCGGACACTTAACTGACTGAGCTTCGTGGTGCCCCAGGAGGAGGAGTGTAAAAGAAGGTGGCAGGACTACGGAAGAGCAGAGTGCACCCACCTTCACACCCCCACTGCCCCCTGTAGCTTTGGGTAAGGTTTGAGCGTAAGGTAAGGCCAGGAGCTAAAGCAGGGAGGAGAGATTAAAGTCTTTATGCTAGCAAATAGGACTGGAATGTTTATGCCTGAAAATGACACTGTTCCTTAATACCAGAAAAGACAGGAAAGGTATCGAATCTGATCTGCCCAAGTTGTTGCCAGGGACCAGGAAAGGAGCCCTGTTAGAGGATGTTTGTAGGTAGCAGTAAGAGGGGGGAGGAGAAAGAAGCTCTCTCTCTCTCTTTTTTTTTTTTTTCTGATTGTACCCTACCAATTATTACACTGGTTTCACTTAAGTGACTTAAGTGACCAGAGTTAGCTTCTCACACTTGAAACCGAAGCTCTGTACACGATATGTGTGTCATGCTTCTCAGAGGCATTTGCATTGTGAGGCAAGACACCTGTTTAAACTCAAGGTAAGATTTTCCCGGTATCCTTCACAGGGTGGGGGTGTGGGAGGAAGAGACTATTAGACTCCCCCACAAAATGAAACCTAGTGAGCTCCCCCTGTGCTCTCTCTGGCTGCCGTGTTGCATGCTGTCGGGTGGAGGAACTGGGGGACGGGCTCTGCCGTGCCCCTGTCTTTATGGCTTTTACAGGTGATCCCATCCCAGGTCACTTCATGACTCCAAGACTAGTTTCCTTACCTTAAAGTGGGAATAATAACAATGTGTAGGATTGTAAGGATTCAGTGAGATGATGCATGTGAAATAGGATGTTACTCTGAGGGGTCCTCAGACGGGAGTTTTCTTTCCAATTTAATTTTTGAATACATAACACATTTGCATGGCTTACAATATTTAAGCAGGTAAAAAGAGAAAGTTCCTGCTCACTCCTGCCTCTCAAGCACCCTGTTCATCTTCAGGAGGAATTGTTCTATACGTAGGTGTATGTCGGTGTATTCTGTGGGGGAGATGAGTTTGGGAATATTCCTATGGCACCATCTTGGACTGGAACCAAACTGGGGCACCCAATTCTCATCCTAGCCTCCTACGGGCATTGCCTGTGGTTGGTTTCTTTATGCATATACAAATAACAACATGTATTCTCATTCTTTTCCCTCTTCTTATTCAAAGGTATTATACGAATACACTATAGAATATATTCTTCTTCTTCAATTTGCCTTTTTTCCTTTTACTTCATAATATGTCTTGAATATGCTTCTATGTCAATATATAGCTCATTCTTTTTAAAAAATAGCTTGTTTAATAAGTCCTCTGTTGACATACAGCTAGATTGTTTCCAATATTTTTCTATTCAGATAAATCTGCCAAGAAGCATTCTTTGTGTGTGCGCCTGTGTGTTTGCATCCTGAAATTTCTCTCTCAAAGGGGGAAGAGTTTATCTTTCTTTTTTAGTACAGGTGCCCTGGTTGGAATGCGAGATATTAGGCAGCTTGTCCTTTCTGAAGCTTTCACGAAGTTATGATTATTTTTCCCTGGATAGGACTGGCCCATGCCAGAGGCCAATTCTTTGTAACTTTTAATTATTTATTTATCTAAAAATGTTTTTAAATGTTTATTTTTGAGAGAGAGAGTGTGTGGGGGGGAGCGGCAGAAAGGGGGGGTGTCGACAGAGGATTCAAAAAGGGCTCCTGCGCCGACAGAAGCAAGCTTGATGTGGGGCTTGAACTCACAAAGTGTGAGATCATGACCTGAGCTGAAGTCGGACGCTTAACTGATTTAGCCACCCAGGTGCCCCCTTTGTAACTTTTATACTTAACGAAAGAGAAAGCAAGCAGGACGTCTTGGTCTAGAGTTGGATTTCTCTCCTTGGGACCCAATGAGCCTGCCTCTAGGGAAAAGGGACCACTCTCGCTTCCTTTCCATATTTTAGAGCATTTTTCTCATCCAAGGAATGGGGATAATAACGCTCACCCACAGAGTAGCTCTGAGTCTGAAACAAGCCCCCAGCACACATACACACTATGCATGCTGGATACACAGTTGTTATCTTAGCAGGGATATGTAATGGCCCCTCGTTCAACTCAGTTTGCCGTGACAAAGTGAAATACGCCAGGCGCCAGAGGAGGAGTGGCTGAACCATGGGTGGCCGTTCATAGCTTGTGGTCTCAGGGGCCTGAAGACCCCCCTTCTCAGTTCTCTCAGTGGGTGGCACGTGAACATGCCTGATGCGGGGACGGCTCCTCCTCCCCTCTACAGTTGACACAACCTGAACAGACACTGGCAGTTATGCTGGTTGTAGAAAGGCAGCCACCTGAGACAGCAGAGGATGTTGAGGCCCCCGAAGCAGTCACTGTGCGGGAGGAGAGAGGCTTACAGAGGGACAGAGGCTGTGGCTGAGAAGTGAGGATGGTGAGCCAGGCAGGGACTGCACCATGACGGTCTCAATCACAAAGTTGAAGCTTTCAAGTGGTTCCAAGAGCTATGGGTTCCACTGGAGATTTTTGGTAAGAGCGCAGATTGCAGTGTGCTTGCAATTGTAGGTAGAAAAAGTGCTCTGACAATGTGTGGAACAGGGTGGAAGGGGAAGATGCTGGGGCAAGGAGCTGTGGGGATGGAGGTCAGGACCCATTAAGAGGGGCAGAGAGACGGGGTGCCTGGGTGTCTCAGTCGATCAACTGTCTGACTCTTGATTTTGGTTTGGGTCATGATCCCACAGTTCGTGGGATCGAGCCCTACGTTGGGCTCTGCTCTGGGCGCAGAGCCTGCTTGGGACTCTCTCTCCCTCTCTCTCTGCCCCTCCCCTGCTCTCTCTCAAAAATAAGTAAACACTTAAAAAAAGAGAGAGAGAATACAGAATGGGAGACCGGGTAACAGGTGGGGAGAGGGCCAAGGCCAGAGTCTGGGATGACTTCTGGGATTCTGGTCCCATTGGCCACGTGGATGGTGGTGTCATTTCTTGAGCAGTATGCACAGAAGTTGGTGCTGAATGAGGCCTGGAGGGTTCTGTTTGGCGGTAAGCTTGAGTGGGGACATCTAGGTGGAGATGTCCCGCAGGCAGCTGGTGTGTGAAAAGGTCAGGCCAGGCAATGGCATAGACCAATCTCTACCTCCTTGTGCCATTACTATTTAATCTTTGGGGAATGTACTTTTCTTTCCTGCAAGTCTGCATCCTCTCCCACCCTCTCAAAGCTGCCTTTCCCCTGCAGCAGAGATCATGCCACACTCTGACACCCCTCGGATGCGGGGCCGCTGCTCGTCGGCCCTTCGTGACTATTGCCACCTGCCTGCTGAAACAGAGTCTGGCCCGCGCATCTGAATGTAAGAACTTAGCATTTCTAGGCTCTGATGGACACTGCGTTCACTGGCTATAATCACATTTAATGAAAAGATAGATTAAATGTTTCCTCCTTTGATTACAGGAATAATGATCAATTATGCAGCGGTTTGTTTTATCAGCATATCAGCAGGTCTCTTTACTGAAATTCTTCAACTGCATCCATTCCAAACATCAATGGCAGCTTGCCGCCTCCCCCTCTCTCACACCGCCCCTGTTTCTTCATCTAATGGAATTAATTAACCGTTGTTCCTTCCCTTCCGGACGGATGTCTACCCGCTTACAGGCAGATGGTGTAGGAAGAAACCCAGTTGTCGAGAAGAAGGTGGAAGCCCCTTCTATGTATCTCTTTGAATGCTGCAGAACAGCATTGCAACATAAGTCACCCCAAGTTCATCAGCTCTGGCATATCATCAAAGAAGAAGAAAGGCTTCTAATGGGGTGAGTGGATCTTTGTAAATCCAGTAGCTCCTTTGAAAAAAACCCCTCACATTTCCTGCTGCCATAGAAACCAACTTTTTCGAGAGGATTGTAAATAAAAACAGGGCCCTCCGGCTTCATGTTTATATTATATGTGCATTCTCTTTTAAATATGGAGGTGTCTGGTCTGTTGATCTTATTCTCCTTGTGCCTGGTTATAGTCATTGGGAAAACTTAAGTCCGTCTTTCTGGGGTAAGAGATAAGA
Source organism: Lynx canadensis (assembly GCF_007474595.2). Taxonomy (NCBI): domain Eukaryota; kingdom Metazoa; phylum Chordata; class Mammalia; order Carnivora; family Felidae; genus Lynx; species Lynx canadensis. Next base: position 119,735,949 of record NC_044310.1, read on the forward strand.
AATGCATGTCGCCGAAAGGCGCCAATGTTCACTTCAGTGCAGTCAGGGGTGTTGTGTTCTTGAGAGCGGATGAATCATGGAAAGGGATTTTTAAAAATCTCTCCCTCGGCATGGCTAAAAATGTCACAGATCTGTGGGGAATCGCTCCCGGAACGCCTGTGACATGAGGGCCATGGCTGTCTTGAGACATTTCATGTGTTTATCAGCATTCACTTTGTGAGGAGGGAGATTCCAGCCTTTCATTAGGGCCACGGAGGGTAGCGTTCACTGGAGGTTTGCCCTTAGTGCCCCCTTCTCTGGTCTTGATTGGCGGTCCTGTTGCACAGCACATCAGAGTGTCTGAATCTGGATGGGAGCAGGGTGGCCGCGAGTCGCTCCTGCCGTCGGCTACACCTGCCGAACACCGATAGCGGCAGTGGGGCATTCTGGGAGACCGAGGGCTCGAAAGCTTTCTCAGCTAACCTTGAATTAAAGCATAACTGATTTTGCACATTTAGAATGCACGCCAAGAGAAGTGTCCTCAAAAAAGCTGCCTGTTTACCCTTGATTTAGCTAAATGTTCTTTGGCATTCCCATAGCCTCTATCTTATCACTCAAAGAATATTGAAATTATGTGTTTATGTTTCTGTGTTCCCCACCAAACTGCTCACTTTTAAAGGTAGGGAGGGGGCCTTATTCATTCTTATACTACAGTGTTCAGTCCAGAGCCCCACACATAGTAGGTTCTCAATAAATATCTTTCAAACAGACCTGAAATGAGTGAAAAGCCCCATCCTGTAACTTGGAGTGAACTTCTCCAAGGCAGGTACCACATCTCCTTTATCTTTGGAATAATAATGAAGAGCCTAGCTTACACTATCATTTCTAATAATCTAATCAATTCTGTGAGATGCCTTCTATTATTGTCCCCATTTTTCAGATATTGAAACTGAGTCAGAAAGTGACTTTGAGCTTGTGCTGCTAGTAAGCAGTAGATCTGGGATTCTAACACATCCCCTCTAATTCCAGAGCCTGTGGCCAGTGCCATGATGTTATACTGCCTCTCAGACCTAAGTATAATTTCTTGTTTAGAGAAGATATCAATAGATGTATGTTGAATGAATAAATCTCATAGAAACTCTGGTAGCTCAGAGTCATTAAATTATGTCTGGCTTGCTTTGTAGAAGTAGCCAACACCTAATTTCTCAGGGTCTTGCTGGAGACTATTGGGGTGATCAATAAGGAGAGTTGTTCATAAATATTTTGGTTCTCATTCTTTTAGGCATGTAGTGCAATTTTTTTCCCTGTTACTTTCTGTTAGTCACAGACACGTGACTTACCTCACACCATTAAATATGAACACAAGTGCTATGTGTCACTTACAGGAAGAAACTTTGAAGGCCAGTGTGTGCTTCACTCAGGTTCACTCTTTTCCCTATAGTGGTGAATGTGGACATAAAGGCCAGGATGATCCATGTCTTAGCCTGAATCCCTGAGTGACCTTGACAGTCCGTGATGGCTATGGGTAGTGTGAGGAGGAAATAGACCATTTTGTTGTTGTTAGTCATTGTGACTGTAGCATAATCTCATACATCTTGCCTCATCCTAATATCAAAAGATTGTTTTTCTCTCATTTTGACCATCTGGACATCCCTGGCAGTGGTGAGGGGTCAAGGTACTAGAGGTCCTGGGGAGATCCCTGGTCGTTCAATAAACATTAAATTATTTCTCCTACCATCCCCTTTAGACATCAAGGGCAAACAGTCTTGTCTTCATTTGGAAGCTCTTGGTGGTATCTACTAGGTATAACTTCTTTTGAGAGTATAGTTAGTACGATTCCATTTCTGGTTTTGGCTTGACTTAAGTTTGGTTCCCCAGAAACAGTCAGAGATGAGAATGTATGTGCATGTGTTTTATTCAAGAAGGGCTCTCAGAGGGGACTAGGGAGGGAGTTGGGGGGGGGCAGGACAGGCAAGGGGAGGAAGCCAAACCAGTAGGTGGCCTCAGGCCAGGTCTTCAGTGGGATCCCTGGGGGGCTCTGGAAGGTAAGTTGCACTTATGTTTTCTCACCTGGAGCAAAGGAGTTAGGCTTCCTTGCTCTCTTTAAGAGCTTTTTTTTTTTTTTTCAACGTTTATTTATTTTTGGGACAGAGAGAGACAGAGCATGAACGGGGGAGGGGCAGAGAGAGAGGGAGACACAGAATCGGAAACAGGCTCCAGGCTCTGAGCCATCAGCCCAGAGCCTGACGCGGGGCTCGAACTCACGGACCGCGAGATCGTGACCTGGCTGAAGTCGGACGCTTAACCGACTGCGCCACCCAGGCGCCCCTCTTTAAGAGCTTTGAGAGTTTAAGAGCTATTGGCTATTGGTTGCCCCATGGAGGGTTGGATATAAATTCCCATGAACTGGCCTCCTGGTAGGCCAAGGGCATCCCTAAAGAAGATATGAAGGGGCTGCTTGTGGAAAGCACATTGAGGGAGGGAAGAAGGGTTGCATGGAAGGTGTTAATTTGGGGACATTTAAAAATTTTGGCCTATTTTATTTTTTTTTTTTAATTTTTTTTTTCAACGTTTATTTATTTTTGGGACAGAGAGAGACAGAGCATGAACGGGGGAGGGGCAGAGAGAGAGGGAGACACAGAATCGGAAACAGGCTCCAGGCTCTGAGCCATCAGCCCAGAGCCTGACGCGGGGCTCGAACTCACGGACCGCGAGATCGTGACCTGGCTGAAGTCGGACGCTTAACCGACTGCGCCACCCAGGCGCCCCAATTTTGGCCTATTTTAAACTATCTTTGCTTAGGCATCTGTCAAAGAAAAATCAGACTGGCCTCCCCATTTCCATGTGACAGTGAAAGACAGGGAGACGTATAAGCACAAAATGACCCTCCTGTCATCAGAGAGGCTGTTGTGATGAAAGATGAAGTTGGCACTTAGGCCTCCAGAGTCTGGCATCAGAGAATAATCCGCCAGCTTTTGGGCACTCTTGGTATGAGCCCTGGATGTGTCAGACTGTAAGTGGGCTCTTCTTTATTAAAATCCGACGTGTGGAAATCTAAGTGGATCACCAAGACTGATTACGGCGTGTCTACTCACATTACAAAAGCATTTGCTGAAGCTGAATGGGCAAACCCCACACTCTTGTGAACAGTTTCTAAGATATCAAACATAAGAATCTTAGTGTGTGGACTGTTAAAAAAAAAAAAAGAAGGTTTACTAAAAGAGGTAGGAGACTTTCTTCTTTCTTTTTCTTTTTTTTTTAGGTTTTTACTATGATGATTATCCCAGGGTGTGAAGGAAATGACCTTTCAAGGTCGCTCCGATATTGTAGTCACACTGCCGCAAAATTGGGATTCCAATCCGAGTTGTTGATGCGTGACACCAGGCAATGTATGAGCATATGGAGGGAACACAGACACTGACAAATGTATAGATTGCGTCGTTATGTTTGTGTGACTTCTGTTTTACGCATCTGTCACAAGGAAAGAACGGAGCCTGTGATTATCTCTATCTTAGACCGGCAAATGAATGTGTAAAAGTTGGAGACAAGATAGACATTGTATTTCCCAGAAACTCATAAACTACCGGAAGCTGTAAGTAAATGTGTGAGAATCAATTTCTTGGTGCTCGAGAATGTTATCAACATTTCAGGAGTAACTGCAAATAATGTGCGACGTAAAAACAAATACCGAATATGTTCCTATTTGGCAATGTTTTAAACCTTGGTCTTTATTGATAGATCTGAATCTCTTCGTTACATGAAAAGCCCTGACATTTTATTTTCAAGATGTCGTTTCTTCCTTCTGGCGCATGACTCTTCCACTCCCTTACCCCTTCTATAATGAACAATCGCACCAACAAACAGACAAAAGTCATCCCAGACCTTTAGAGTTCATTGTGTAGGGCTCCAACTTAAAAGTTGTCTGAACTTCTTAGAATCATTTTCAACATGTTTTGTTTCACTAACTATTATACCTATCTTTTGTTTTTCTTTTTGAGAAAGAGGAGTAGCAGAAATAAAATATACCTTTTGTTGTAATTTTTTCTCATCAGTAGGAAAACACGGCCATGCAAATGGTATGGGCTAGACATGGTGACCTGCTTATAAAGGATAGAATAAGGCAGGAGGGGTAGCGGCAGAATACAGCTCCAGAAACTAGGTCGTAAAAGGTACCGTGGCTTTGTCTTCACTCTCAGTCTATCCCTCTCAAACTGCTCTCCCTGGAGGGTGCCAGCTGACATATCACACCAGGATTTCCAAGGGGCCCTATGGCGAAGGATCCACTGCCAACAGTCGTGTGAACAAGCCATTTTGGAAGTAGGTTCTCCAGCCTCATCAAGTCCTCAGATGACTACAGTCTGATGACTGTACAGATGTACAGTGTGTACAGACTGTACAGATGACATTAAGTCCTCAGATGACTACAGCATTAAGCTGACACCTTAATGCCAACCTTGTGACAGACTCTGAGCCAGAACTACCCCTCCAAACTGTTCCCAAATTCCTGCCCCCTGGAAACTGTTACATAATAAATGGATGCTGTTCACAGCTGCTAATTTGGGGGGCAATTTGTGATGCAGCAATAAATATCTACTATAGTGAATATTCAGGGGATCAGGAGAAGGAGTGTGAGTCCTGGTTTCTACCGCCCCGCCGCCACCAGGCTTGGAGACTTCACGGGCGATGTCGGCATAGCGCGCTCGCATGGAACATGAAGGAAAGCGGATTCTCAGCAGAGGGGGTGAGAATCTAATGTTCTGGATGTTCTCTGTTAGTGGAGATTGCACTTTCTGCCATTTCTGCCTTGCTCTGGGTCCCGGAAGCCTGGCTTCTACGGACTGCCCTAACTGGGCTCCCTTGTTCTCTGGTTTCTGTTGGATTTGGCCAACAGGCAAAGCCAGCAGGGGATAGGGTTGTGAGAAGAGGAAGAAGCCAGGAAGTTGGTTCGCCGGGGTTCCTCTTTGCTGGCCAATGGACTGGCAGTAGCTATGTTCTTTCACTGAAGGCGGGAACCTCGCTGGCAGCCTTCTATAGCCTGACTCAGATGCTCTCTCTAATGGCCTCTGCAGGTGTAGGAGTCTGAGGGCTCCCCATTGTTGCTAGCCTTGGGATGCTTCACCATCTGCTTGTGGGGTCCCCAAACCCTGGACACCTCTGAAAATAGCTCTCAATCACCCGATTTGAGTATGTCATCTGTTTCTTGCTGGGGCTCTGCCTGACACATCCAGCTGGTCTTTCTTTGGTGTTCTTTGGTGTGTGTATAACACGGGATGGCAAAAATTGCTTTGGTCTCAAGGTTTACAAATTATTACTATCACTCCTCCTCCTACTATTACTACTACTTGTCCTTCTTCCACTTTTGCCTCTTTCCCCTTCTGGTAGCACAAAAAACCTTTCTCAATGAAATTTTATGCCGAACTCCAAAATGTATGTGTATAATGTATAAAGCTATAAAGTGAGGTCTGTTTGGGTTGAAATGGGTGAGGAGGGCAGGCATCCCACCTACAGGCCCTTCTCTCCCTCTTTAGAAGGAGTGCCTCGAGGCACTGCCCAACTGAGAAAGCTCAGGACCCTGAAAGCCACCTTCTGGCACCCCCATCTTCCTCGGTCCTCTAAATCTGATTTTATCCTTATCATGGCCCTAAACCTGTGTCCCCTTATTCTCTTTCCTTCTATCTTTGTTTGGATTCTCTTATCCAGAAGAGAATCCATATTTGCCTATGCTTTTACAGGCACCCTTAGTCTTCTTATCCCCCCAGCGTTTCATCTGCGCCTGCTTCGACAATCCCCGACCATACACGACTCTCCAGTGTCTGTATTCTATTTCCAGTGTTTACTTCCAGTATCTATTTTCACGTGTGCATTATTGTGGAAAACTGAGATGATACTGTCTGAGTCTCATAAGTATCCATGCCCCCCCACCCCCCCCTTTCTCAACCAGGGCCTCAATTCCACGGAAGACTCCTTCTGGTTCTGTTCTGTTGATTCTCTGTTACATCCCCTTTGGACCCACTCTGCCCTTACCCCATGTTCCTTGTTCTTTCCTCCCAACTTATAATAGTAGGTTTTGCTTTGCTGAGAAGACACGTCTTTCAAGGTGAGCTCCCTCAAACAATTAACTTCCTTACCCTTGTGTTTGTTAGGAAACATCCCCCCCCCCACCCCCCGCCCCAGCCCATGGCAGTGGCTCAAACAAGATAAAGTCTATTTTCTCTTATGTATAGTTAGGAAGTGGGAGGTTCCAGCCTCTATGTTGCTATCATGATTCTCAGGAACTGAGACACCTTTCAGCAGAAGGTTCTCCCATCCCTTGGGTGTGGCCTCTATCATCATGATTCATAATGGCTGCTTGAGATCCAACTGTCATTTCCCATTCCAGAAAGGAGGATGAGGAAAAGGGAGAAAAGAGGCATATCTTTCTGTTTTAAGGACATGTACTGGAAATCACAAACAAGACATCACCTCACAGTTTACTCAAGAGTCAATCCCAAGGCTTTACTGAGTGCAGATCCCAAGGCTTTACTGAGTGCAGAATGCAGTCTTCTCTGGACAGCTATTTGCCCAACGTCAGAGCCTCCTTGACTGAGAAGAAAGGCGGAACAGCTGATGGTCTGCTGTGTGTCCTCAGGACAGCTCTGTATGGTCATGGGTCACCCCATCCTCTGCCTCCGTTCTGCCTGGGAATCTGAGCCCCTCTTCCTTTCTGAGGAGACACTTTCCACATGTGCCTGGGATCATGCTCACTGTATAATTTTTCAAAACTGCACCCTTGTTGTCAGAATTATGCAAAGTGTGTTCATTTCTCTTTGTATCTATGGCAATGGACATTTCCCTTGGTTTCTGGGAAGCAGCAGTTATTCCATAAGGGCTTATTCATTGTGTTTAGTAAATAACAAAATTACTCTTCTGCCTGCTCCCCTTTTGGATCTGTTGAACTGGCTTTAATTGAAAAAGATGTAGCTCATTTTTAAATGCTCTATTAATGTTATTTAAAAGTCAATATATTGATGAAGAATACGTTATCAGTCTCTGAAACAGCAAACTTGTTCTGCTTCATTTTGGCTGGGCTCTTCAGATCTAAGAGACTATCTGTGGTCTTGTACCAGAGAGGATTCTTTGGAGGTAAATTTTCATCTCAAGATAAAATAATATCTGGGTGCATGACCTGTACCCCGGTCTTAATTTATAAAGGGGACTGAATGATGACACAGAGAGGCCGGTGTCGGTGAATGAAGAGCTTTTCTCACTCCCATTTCTGGAGAAAAGGAGGCAACCAGGTCTTGCGGGGCCACATGGGGAAGTCCCAGATTTGGTTGGGAGGCAGAAGCAGGAATAAGTGGAAAGCCTAGACTATGGTCTTTTTATTAGGTTTCCAGGGGAAAGGAAGGGTGGGGCAGGGTAAATATCTTAGGAAGGGCTAATTTGAACAATTTTGGTGGGCTTTCCGGCATCAGGGCTGTCCATGGCTGTTTTGTACCCGGCCCTCAGATGATCAGGCCAGAGGAATATTGCCTCTGGGAGTCTACAAACCAGATAGAGGAGGTGGTTTGGAGCAAGGACTCTGGATTAGTTAATTTGCATATGAAAGGCACGTTCTGGGCTGAGCCCTCTGTGATCTCTAGGAATTGGCTAGCCCTGAGAACACGAGTCTCTCCCTGGCCAACAAGTTTTCTAAGATGTCAACACATCATAAAATACAGAAAATTAAAAAAAAAAAAGATTAATAGAACTCCTCATCATTTTCTTAGTTCTCTTCTCAATACCCTGGTCTCAGTCCTCTTGCTTCCAGCTCATGTTTTTTCCTACAGTTCAGACCACAGCCCTCCACTCCTCTTTCTCTACCTGATTTCAATCTGTGGTTGACTGCATGCCTTTCCAGGGATTTAATCAGTGCCCCAGTCTATCAAGGTAGGTGCACGGCCTCGGCCTAAGTGAGGTAGTGCTTCTCTCTGCATCTTTGCATCCTTGTCTGTGAGATGGGAAGAGGTGGGGGTGGAGGGCTTCATTTCCCCTAATCTATACTTTTCATCTAGAGTTTGTAACAGCACCTGCAAAGGGACCTCTTTCTGAGATAAGGGGTGGAGGACATTCTCTATCACCAAAGTGCTGACTTTGGAGAACAGAGAAGGAAAGATAGACTACCTTGGGGTCAGACAGGGAAGGAAGAGGAAAGAACAGATTTCCAAACTCTGCCATCCTGCTGAACGTCTTCTCATTCTGCTTGTGTGTGACTCCTCGTGGTATGGATTTTAGGGCCCATAATATCAATGTCTGCTAGTTCCTAACATAAGCCTCACAAGTGATCGTTGTCTGGCTTATTTCTACCAATGTGTTCTTCCTCATCTGTCCCCTCTGCCTTGCACACTGTCTCTCTCCTTCCTTCCTCTTATGTTTAATCTTCAAGGCCTGGCATTTGTGCTCTGGATTTTCTTCTCTGATTTTTCTGGCTTGCATTGAACTCTACTTTTGGGCTTAGAGTCAGCAGTCAGCACTGTGTAATGATCCCTTAACTAATCCTAACTGTTACCTATGCGTTTGGACTCTAAGCTTGGGGTGGTCAGGGGCCACTTCTTGGGTGGGGCCAATGTTAGATGTCTGCGTTCAAAGTTCTACAATACATTTTATCCATAGATCTCTCTCAGCGACATGCTTTCTCCCTCCTGCACAAGCTGAGAAAGAGGTTTTCTGAATAGCTTGCTGCTTAAAAATCCAATGGTTCTCTTCACCCCGGGCCTTATATTTGTATACACCCTTCCATCTTCACGACTGTTTTATTGGCCTCACCATTCCTTCTTTAAAACACAGTCACTTCTAGGGGCGCTGGGGTGGCTCAGTTCGTTAAGCGTCTGACTCTTGCTTTCAGCTCAGGTCACGATCTCATTGTTCACAAATTCGAGCCCCACACCAGGCTTTGTGAGGAGTCTGGAATTCTCTCTCTCCTTCTCTCTCTGTCCCTTCCCTGCTCTCTTTCTCTCTCTCAAAATAAATAAATAAGCATAAAAAAACACAGTCAAGTGTCTTGAAGAATACAACTTAAGGTGCTTGGCACACAGTAGGTGCCCATAAAGTGCCTCAGTTGAGGGACGCCCGGGTGGCTCAGTCAGTTGAGCTTCCAACTTTGGCTCAGGTCGTGATCTCGCGGTTTGTGGGTTGGAGCCCTGTGATGGGTTCTATGCTGACAGCTCAGAGCCTGGAGCCTGCTTCGGATTCTGTGTCTCCCTCTCTCTCTGCCCCTCCCCTGATCAAACTCTGTCTCTCTTTCAAAAATTAAATAAGCATTAAAATCTTAAAAAAAAAAAAAAAAAAGAAGTGCCTTAGTTGAACAAAAGGCTCAGCTAGCTTTTCACATTTTGTACTGCCCTCCGTCCAGAACTCACCACCTCTAATTTATCTTGAAGGCTGAATTTTGACCAACACAGAGAGCCAGCGACTCAGCCATGAATTGCAGCTTGCATTTGACCCTTGTAGAGAAAATCTGAATATTTTCCCTGCGGGTGCTTGAGTGAACCAAATTAGCCCCATGCCTGTCAGATTCCACCCTCTCTTTGTGCTGCAAATGAAAGTCTCAGAAATGAAAACTGGAACTCTCTTAACCTTTTCAAGTCTTCGAATAATGATTTTCTGGACAGATAAGACCAAAGTGGTATTGGATCTCTGCTCAGGAGCAGGAAAGGTGGCTGTTTCCCGGCTGCCTGTGGATTGCTTGTGGCTTCATCCTCTTCTCTGCTGCCCAGTGGAGGAAATTAAAACTCTGATGGTCAGATTAGGTGGTTCTAAGCCTCTGCCCCTTGCCTGCCGCTGCAGATGTGAGAATTAGGCTTATCTACCGGTTCAGATGAGGTGGTCGATAATTTGAACACTTGAAGAAATAACTGAGGTAATAAGATCCTTAAACTAAAGGGCTTGTAAATTGTTAAAAAAAAAAAAAAAAACTACAACCCAAAGCAAACAAATAACCCTCACACTGGTTTTTCCACCATGGAGCGGAGGGTCACCTACCTAGCATAAAGTAGAGGGCACTGTGAAAAATCATTTACTTTCTAGGACCGCCTTCCTGTCTGAACTGCCTCTGTGAGTCATTCCTTTGGGTTAGGAATCTGTCTACCACGAAGCTGTGCATTAACCACGAGACACCTGCTGTTGACGGGTATTCACACAGCTTTCTCGTTTTTTTAAAATTTTTAATTTTTTAAAAGTTTATATTGAGAGAGAGAGTGGGGGGGGGCAGAGAGCAAAGAAGAGAGAGAATCCCAAGCAGGCTCTGCACTTTCAGCGCAGAGCCTGATGTGGGGCTTGATCTCACCGACTGTGAGATCGTGACCTGAGTCGAAGTCGGATGCTTAACCGACCAAGCCACCCAGGCGCCCCTGCTCAGCTTTCTTTCGGGTGTTCAGCTGGGGGAGCTGGGCTATGGGCCAGGTAAATCATCAGAAAGAGAGTTGGTTGGCAATATTTATTGGCCTCACTATTCCTTCTTTAAGATCAGGGGCTATTGCTGAAGGCCCATTTTGACTGTGCTACACAGGGAAAGTAACCAGAGGGTGCTGGCTGATTTCCTGAAAAAGAAAGATCATTGGGAGGTGGGAGGAGAGATCCTCAAAAACACACGTAACTTGCTTCTCAGTGTCGCCAACACCAGCTATGTCCTTTCCCAAGCATCTTTATTCAGGGCTATTAGCTAATCCACCTTTACTGATGTTTAACTCATGAGGGAGTGAAAATTGGAAGGACACATAGAAAATTTAAGTCATCAGACTTCATTCACTTTAGTGGTAGGCATCTTTTTGAGATACACTTTTTTCTGCACCTGCTCCTGTGTAACTAATCATCTTTGGGGTGGCTGTTAATCTCAAATCGTATCATTCAGCACTCTCTGGGATAAAGTCTTAGCAGAAATAGGCCCTGAATATTCAGTCCCCCAGGTGGTAGTGATATTAGCTACGGCTGCAGGCTGGGGATGAGAGGCAGTTTCGTGGTGCGTGTAGGGTATTTGTGTTGTATGTGTTGTGTGTGAGCTCCTGGGGGGCCTCCACGCACCTCCAGAGGGCAGTCAGGATGATGTGAGCTCGCGGGTCCCCTGGGATTCGCTGGCAGATTGCAGCTGACCCAGCCCAGTCTACATGGCTTTCTAGGGGCTTGTTAGGGTTCTCTCTTTACATTATGGATATTCCCAAAGACAGGAGCCGGGCCATATTTTGTCTTGCTCTCCAGTAGAGCAGTGCCTTTCAAGATATTGTTACTTCGACTGCAGTAAGAAATAAATTTTACATCATGGGCAGACATATATCTAAAACATACCCACAGCACCTGCAATACAGTCTTGCCCCTCTTTTCCCCTCCCCCCGCCCCCTCCCCTCTGCTCTCTTTGCCTCTCCTATCCTCTTCTCATTTCTTCTTTTCATTTTCTACTCTAATCTTAAAAGTTACTACTTTCCACATTCACTTCCAGGCTAGTGGGCGGCAGGCTGCAGTGTGTGCGTGGCTGATGTTGAGCACAGGACATCGTAACAATCTTGGAATCTGTAGTCAGATACACTCGGGTTTGAATTTTGCTCTGTCACTGAATAGCCATGTGGCCTTGGGCCAGTCATTCAACCTCTGTGAGCTTCAGTTGTTTTTATCCGTCAAGTGGGGATAAATGCCTGGGTCCTAGTGAGGATCAAATTGGGAAGTGAATGAGTATAAACAAAACGAATTGTATTAGTTCGTCTTATTACAAGCTACCACAGAATTAGTGGTTTAAGATTTTTGTAACCTTATGGTTCTGGAGGTCAGAAGTCCAACATGTGTCTTACTGGGCGAAAACCAAGGTATCAGCAGGGCTTTGTTTCTTCTGGAGGCTCTGTTGGGAGAATGTTTCCTTAGCATTTCTACTTCCTGCAGGCTGCTTACACTTCTTTGTTCATGGTCATTCCTTAATTTTCAATGCCAAAAGCATAACATTTTCAAATTGCTCTCAGATTTTGACCTTCCTCCTTCTTCCATATTTGAAGGAACTTGCATACATTTGGCTCACCCAAATAATCCAGAACAATCTCTTTATTGCAAGGTTAGCTGATAAGCACCTAAATTCTCTCCTGCCGCTTAACATAGTGTTTTCACAGGCTCTGTGGGTTAGGATGTGACATCTTTAGGGGCCACTGTTCTGCGTAACACGATAGTACTGTGAGTAGAACCTTGTGATGTTCAATAAGAGCTGATGACACCAAAGTTCCCTTTTAACTGTGACATTCTGTGAAATTAAAAACATATGTATAATTTAAGCCAACGCAATGAAACAAAAAAGATCTAACTTTTAAATACATATTCAACTTTAAGCCAGATTCCTATTTTATCTTTAGACGATGATGTTTAAACCAAAGTACAGGACTTTGCATTGGAATGCAGACATCACCATCAAAGTGACTTCTTAAAATACTTTGTTTCAAGGGGTGCCCGGGTGGCCCAGTTGGGTGAGTGCCGGACTCTTGATTTCGGTTCAGGTCATGATCTCACCGTTCTTAACATGGAGCCCTACGTCAGGCTCTGTGCTGGCAATGTGAAGCCTGCTTGGGATTTTCTCTGCTTATCTCTCTCTTCCCCCTTCCCCCCTCCACTTGCTCACACCTGTGCTCTCTCTCTCTCTCTCAAAATAAATAAACATTAAAAAAATGCTTTGTTTCAATTGAGGTTTTCGTGAGGATGCTTTCAGTGCCAAAGGTCAAGCCAGCTATAAACATGTTTAGCACGACAGTCCTCAGGCCAGAGTCTTGCTTGGGAAGTTCTCCCAGAGGCTTCTCTCTACTCTGAAACTGACCAGTAATACACCCAGGTGACCTGAGAGAAGAGAGCGAGGAACCAAGAGAGTGACAGGAGAAGAGAGAATGAATCAGAGCAAGCTGCACTTCTGGGAAGATGACACAAACAGATGCTTTTTCTGGGAATTGGTGTCTTGGGGGAAAGAAGTGGAGTTGTAATCAGGCCAACTTTCAATAAATATTAGCTATCAGTATTATTCTACATATTTCCGGCATTGCTCTTGGATTACACCTGGAGCTATGTACAAGTCTCTTGCTGTTCCATACTGGGGAATTTGCCTCCCCTGCTGATGGGATTAAAGAGCCAAATCCCTGGATAGTTAGCTAGCCTGCAAGCCTCAGGTCAAGGCAACGCTAACTCCCTGGCACCCGGACTGCAGGAGATGTAGAAGCAGGGTCAGCAACAGCACAGAAAGATCCTGGGAGCCTCTGAAGCATCTTCAGCAGCACCGAGTAGTGTGAGCCTAGGCTGGGAGTTAGGAATCAGGAGGGTGAGTTTCTGGCAGATATGCTCCTCTGAGGAGGGGTGATAAAAGGAGACAAACGAAGCACGGCAGCCTCCAGGTGGCAGATGAAGGCCATCACCACTCATTCTAATGTTGAGCCCATGTAGCAGCAAACACGAAGACTTTTGCAACCATCTGAATGATGGAGTGACTTAAAAAAATTTTTTTTAAATGCTTATTTATTTTTGAGAGACAGCTAGTGGGGGAGAGGCAGACAGGGAGACATAGAATCTGAAGCAGGCTCCAGGCTCCGAGCTGTCAGCACAGAGCTCGACGCGGGGCTCGACCTCACAAACTGTGGGATCATGAGCTGAGCCGAAGTCAGACGCTTCACTACTGAGCTACCCAGATGCCCCTTGACTTTTTCAGGCTCCAATTGCCTTTCCACCCTCATGAGGAATCGGTTTTGTTTTCCAGATATTTTGCTTCTAGATGCATGATTGAACCATGGAGTTGCCAGCTGAGGTCTGACATCATATTGATTCAGGTTAAGGCTGTTCTAGAATATGAGGTTGGGTGTGTTCTTCTGAAACCATGAGGAGGGGGCTTGTTGAGTACATTTCTGTAACTCAGTGCCCAAGCCAGAGCATATCTTCAGTATGCTTTTGTTGAATGTAAGAGATAATAGATTCAAATTGCTTCTCAACAGATTTTCATACCCATTTTCTTGACTCTTGGTCATGAAGCAAATAATTTTCTGGAAATGAACTCTGCCTTTTTGGGGTAATAAGATTTCATAGTGGTAGGAGAACAAACTTTTGATTTAGGCCTGTAAGCAAATCTCCATTTGCACATTTAATGACATTCTATGTGACTTTGAGACAATTAATTAAATTATCTGAGTCTCAGTTTACTCACCTGTAAAAGGGGAGTAATAGTATCACCCACCTTACAAAATACTATGAGAAGTGCTTAAGACTTTTTCTACCACACCAGGGTCAGGACACTTTTATCTGTAGGTAACAATTCTCAGTGAACATTGGCTTGATTCAGGAAGATAAGATGTTCATTGTTAACTTACAAAACAGTTTATAGGAAGGCAGTTCCAAGGTCTTTCAACGTTTATTTATTTTTGGGACAGAGAGAGACAGAGCATGAACGGGGGAGGGGCAGAGAGAGAGGGAGACACAGAATCGGAAACAGGCTCCAGGCTCTGAGCCATCAGCCCAGAGCCCGACGCGGGGCTCGAACTCACGGACTGCGAGATCGTGACCTGGCTGAAGTCGGACGCTCAACCGACTGCGCCACCCAGGCGCCCCCCAAGGTCTTTCAATGGTATGATAATTTCAACTAGGACCTGGATTCCTTATATCCTTGTGCTCTATCTTCTTGTGTCGGTTCTTTAAAAAAAATTCTTTTAAATGTTTATTTATTTATTTATAAACATTTTTTTAAATGTTTATTTTTGAGAGAGAGAGAGAGAGAGAGACAGAGTGCAAGCAGGGGAGGGACAGAGAGAGAGGGCGACACAGAATCTGAGCTGTCAACACAGAGCCAGACATGGGGCTCAAACTCACAAACTGCGAGATCACGACCTGAGCTGAAGTCGGACGCTTAACCGACTGAGCCACCCAGGGGTTCCTTTGTTGTGGCCCCTATGGCCACAAGATGGCTGCTCCAACTCCGGAGCACCACGTGCTCAGGGAATCACCAGAAGAAGATCAGTGCCAAAAAGCTTTATTCTCAGAGATAGTCTGCCATTTTGCTCTATAAGTGAAAGCCTCCCATGAACTTCACCTGATGAATCGTTGGTCAGAACCATGCCCACCTCAAGATCAATCTCTTGAAGAGAAGGGAGTCTGCTTTGACGTAGAACGACCATGATTTATATTCTGGAAAGAGAGGTGGAGGTGCTTACTTCTTTCTCGGTGATCAAGGTGTCTCTGATCATAAGCAGGAAGAAGGAGAAGACTATGGGCTTGAGGATGAGCAATGTCCGCCATGCCTCTTCTGCCTTCTTTATCCCGCCTGCCTTCTTGGGTACCTAATCTGCAAACCACACTCTAACCGTTGTTTTCTTCCACAGGCCCAAATCCTCAGTGGACTGGTAGTTTTAGAGTTGAGAAGTAAGAAAAGGTCGTATCATATTCCTTTTTGTTTCTAGTACTTAGCACAGATCCTGGCAGACGGGTTGTGTTCCGAATGGATTTGCTGAATGAAACAATGTTCCCTGAAACCTGAAATTTACTGAGAAAGTCATATAGATCGGAGGAAGGACGAGGTTCTAGTTCCGGAAAGAACTCCCGAGTGCAGAATGGAAGAATGGTTTGCCTAAATGCCTGATAGGTGGAAAAATCAGATATTTAGCGCCCAACTTGTGTTGATTTGCTCCTAATATTCTTCGCAGCTAGAAGCAGCTTCTGCCTGGGGAGGGAGGAGGAGTTGATGCATGTTGTGAATCAGCTGGGTCAAGTACAAATGTTGCTGAATGTGTGTGTATGTGTGTGTGTGTGTGTGTGTGTGTGTGTGTGTGCGTGCTGAGTCAGGTGT
This sequence comes from Lynx canadensis, assembly GCF_007474595.2. Classification (NCBI taxonomy): domain Eukaryota; kingdom Metazoa; phylum Chordata; class Mammalia; order Carnivora; family Felidae; genus Lynx; species Lynx canadensis. The sequence continues at coordinate 119,751,721 of NC_044310.1, forward strand.
ACTCACCAATGGTCTGTGATCTTTAATGTGTCTAGTGCACTGTTTTTTGTTTTTGTTTTGTTTTGTCCAGCCCTAGCCTAGGGCTTCTGCCTTGTATGTGTATGATTCTTCCCACTCTCCACACACACACACACATACACACAAGGCAAAGCTAATGACACATTCATGACTGTATTTCTGAAATAAGAATGCTGGGCCAATGCTCGAAAGAGCTCAGTAAATATTTGTGTCAGTGAATTGGATTTCCTCAAGAGAGGAAGAAAACATAAGTGACCTCCAGCCTGACACTAGGGTTCGCCTGCATGGGGATTCCTTAACCGGGTTTTGGAGAGGTCATTCAGCAGTGCTAGAAACTTCATTCACGTTATGTGGTCCTTCTTTTTGTTTTGTTTTGCATTTTCTACCTTCTACATTGCTAATTTCTTCAGCACTCCAGAGTCTCTGAAGCCATAAACAATGATTATTGTGTAGGATTGGGGAATCCTTTAAAAAGACTTTTTAAAAAAGGAATTCTAACACTGGTTGGGCCTGTTTCTTCACTTTAAATTGCTATATGGACATGCTTTTGAGGATGATCTGTCTTCCCTATATTCAAAACCACAACGATGCTTTCAGTCCAATTCATTAGATTCTCTTCCACTTAGAGCTCTTATGTACCTGTACATAAATAATTCACATCAGTTTTCCCAAGCATGAAGAAGACTGGGACCATGGAATGACATATTTACCTGATTTATAGGATGAACATGTTATAAATTGCATGAATCTTTGGTATTGTGGGTGGAATATCTTAGGATTTACATTATTCTAGGTGCATAGGAAGTGGGTGTCTAACCAACAGACCTCATAGAGGTCAAGATGGAGGTGAGAACAGTAGGCAAATCAGAAAGAGTCAAGCATAGGCTGGCAAACTTATGCATCCATTGCCCTCACCATTTCCTTTAGGTTTTTGCCATCTACCAAAGCTGAGGGCACAACTATGCCAAGATCCCGTGGAAAGCATGACCTGTATGAGCACACAATGAAATTGAAAATAATTAGACAGACAGAAACACAAAAAAAATGATTATTAGACTTTTCATTACTTGGAGCCTAGAGAGAGCTTTACACTTCTAAAATCCAGTGAAAATGATTACTTGTGATAATGGTCCTAATATTAACCCCAAATTCATAGTGTAGTTTTCTGAATATGTCAGATGCCACAAGAATGGATTTGTCCATTGAGTATATATTGTCTGAGATGGAAAACATGTGAACCATGTGGAAGAGAATGCTTTTGTAAAACACACATCTAGATTCTAGACATGACTCTTTCATTAGGATGAGCTGAACTTGACCCATCTATTTAGTGTCTGAGACTCAGTTTCCATCCTATGATAGACTGGGGCATTTCCACCTCTATCTTAGCATTCTTTTTTTTTTTTTTTTTAATTTTTTTTTCAACGTTTTTTATTTATTTTTGGGACAGAGAGAGACAGAGCATGAACGGGGGAGGGGCAGAGAGAGAGGGAGACACAGAATCGGAAACAGGCTCCAGGCTCCGAGCCATCAGCCCAGAGCCCGACGTGGGGCTCGAACTCACGGAGCGCGAGATCGTGACCTGGCTGAAGTCGGACGCTTAACCGACTATGCCACCCAGGCGCCCCTATCTTAGCATTCTTGTGCTCGAGGGGGTCAAATGAGCTCATGCGTGCAAGCAACATGCAACAGTGCCTGATACCTAGTAGGTGCTCAGTACATGTTAATTTTCCTCACTGTATGCTATAAGCTTTGAAAGTGTTAACTCAAGGATAACGGGACTCCTTTTGTCTCTATCGTGGCTGACACCCAAGACATAAGGTGCGAACAACTACCATGTAACAAAGCTAGATGCTCCAGTGTTGAAGAAGGACTTGCAAAGTAAGTGAAAAGCTTATTTTAGTCCATTAGCCCCTTTTCCATTTTGGGGGTTGCGTGTGGAATATGAATGCTCACTGATACTTCTTATGTTTTCCTACATTTCTTGGCCTACTTGCAGTTAGGTGTGGCCACGTGACCAGTTCTGATCAACAGACTGTGAATGGATGGGACACCTGTCACTCCAGGCCAAAGCATAGAAGTGTGAGTGTGACTTTTACATGCATTCCTTTCCCCAGCCTTGGTGATCAGTGGCTGAACCACAAAGCTGGAGTTTCCTGGAACACTGGGTCATCTGAGGGAGCAGGAACCCCCCTTGGAAGACACCCAGGTTCTCAGCAGACTTTGCTTGAGAGTGGAATGCAGTTTCGCTAAGATGCTGACACGATGGGGTTAATCTGTCATTGCAGCTTAATATGTTTAATATAAAGGAGCATCTCGCAGGGCAGGAGAGGATCTCTTCAAGGGAGTTGTTGAAATATTGTAGAGTGTTCTTTCCCTTGCTCACGTGAGGACGGGCAGGTAGGTGCTTCTTTTTCAGGTCTACCCACTGAGAGGGTCTGCAAAGACCTCATGCAGAGAGCTTGGTGTATTCATCTGGGGACGATGAGGCACCCAGACAATAGGATCCGGAGCAGGAAGTCTGAGGTGGGATGCTGTATCCAGCTGGACAGCTGGTTGCTTTGGGTATAGGCTACACTTCCAGAGTCGGTGGGGCTAAGGATGGATGAAAATGGATGAAACAAGGTATGAACCGAGTAGGGGAGATCTGACATGGAGGTGCCTTAAAGGAGCTTTGCCCAAGATGGACACTTGATGGGCCATTAGGACCCAACGTAGCCACGCTGTATCTGGAGGGCTGCAGGGGATTGGGGCTAAAGAGGGACCCCAAAGAAGCCAGTTGGAGGAGATAGTGCCTACCTTTGGCCTCCGAAATACCTATGCAAAAAAGGGGCCCATGAGGAAGAGTTGACCTTACCCCTCTGCCACAGCCGAAGGTGATCCTTTCCTGCCCTGAACTCTCCTCTGTCCCATCTCTGGCAGAAGCAGAGTTATCCTCTTGAGTTAAGAAGAGGGGGAGGTCTCTAGGTGGGGAAATGGAAAACATGGCCTTGACCCTTCTGGAGAAGAAGAAGCTCTCTTTGAAATGCATTGAGATTTTTGACTCTTGCTTGGGACTGACTAGTTTTATTATGAGAAAAGATTGGGCATCTAAAAGTAGATGATTTTCTTTTAATAATATAATGTTAACAGGAAAAATAATAAAAAAAATTTTTAATATAAGGAAGAATTAGTCCCACAAAGTAGGTTTGAAAGAGCAGAGGGGAGGGGTGCCTGGGTGAGGCAGTCGGTTGTGTCCAACTCTTGATTTCGACTCAGGTCACGATCTCAAGGTCATGGGATCGAGCCCTGCATGGAGCACTGACAGTGTGGAGCCTACTTAGGAATTCTCTCTCTCTCTCTCTCTGTCTCTCTCTCTGCCCCTCCCTGCTTGCATGTGCTCTCTCTCTCTCTCTCTCAAAATAAGCGAACTTAAGAAAAAAGAAAGAGAAGAGGGGAGAAAAATATTTCACTTATTGTTGTTATTGCTTTCCTGCATTCCTTCCCTGAAGATACGGTTTCATAAGCATCACGTAATCACACTATTGATTACATTAACACCAAAATACCCGAAACAGAATAGTAACCTGATATAATAGAGACATGTGTTTTCTTGAACAATATCATAGAAAATTAAACCGTGATATGTCATTCTCCAAAAATAATCTCCTAATAGGAAATAGGATACTGAGAGCCATGGGCTCATGAGCCTTCTGTACAGTGTCTCAAGACTCTTAAAAGAGTGTCTTAAAAAAAAATCAATTAATTGGAATGCAAAACCTCTTGATAGAGCTCAGAGAAAAATTTAACAATAATTTTCCTAAATGCCTTTTATTGTCCACAGCAATAGAAACAGCAAAACTAGAGATTATACTCTGCAAACATGTTCTATGAAGAAACAAGTAATTACATTTTTATCAACTGCACTTCCTGCCTTTTTTTTTCAAACGGCTGTGTTTTATCCTGCTCTAAAATGTTTTACCTTATCTACTGCTGGCCTGCAAGAGCAGCAAATAGTGTGGTGATAAGCACAATAATTATGGACACTGTAGGCTCTGGAAGAGTTTCATGGCCGGAGTCAATGGGCAGCGTTATTATCTGAGGCCATCACACTGGGTTAAGTGTCTTTGAGGATGAATTTTCAGAGGATCTCAGTGTGTGTTCCATCTCATCAGGGGAGCCTAGCGGGAGGTGGTGGTGGATAATGGGTAAATGAAGAGGTTTGAACGTGGCTTTGTGAATGACCACCCCCCAAACAAGCCCCTCGTCTTCTCCCTGATGACTCTGTGATCTTGGGCATGTCCCTAACTTAACTAAGCCCCAAGTTTCTTCTGTATAATAATATTATTACCTACTGAGTATTACTCTGAGGGCCAAATGTCACGTCAATCTGAAACTGTTAGAAGCCAGGGCACCTGGGTGGCTCGGTCGTTAAGCATCTGACTTCAGCTCAAGAAATGACCTCACGGTTCGTGAGCCCGAGTCCCCTTCGGGTGAGCCCCGCTTCTCTCTCTCCCTCTCTCTCCCTCTGCCCCTCCTGGGATTCTCTCTTTCTCTCTCTCTCTGCCCTCTCTCTGTCTTGCTCTCAAAAAAAAAAATTGTTAGGAAACAATAATTAAGCAGAAGTATTTATTTGGGATCAAAGAGTTGCAATTTGGGGCACACAGATTTAGGTAGCAAGCAAATAGTTTCCCAGTAGGGAGCAAAAGTCAGGGGTTTTTAAAGACAAAAAGAAAATGTTTGTATATGCTCTCTACAAAGAATTTTGATTGGTGTTGATGGCAGAAAACGAATATTGGCTAAACAGAATTGATTGCTAAGACCATCACTCGGCAAGAGTCCCTTGCTACAGCAAGCTACACGTGTTTGTGCAGAATCACTGGAGTATTTGTGGTTTGGTCCCATTTAGAAGTTCATGGTTTCACCCAGTGAGGACCTGAGTAAGGCCACCTCCTTAATGGCCTCCTGGCTCCATTTACAATCGCTTGACATAAGGGACCCCATTTTATTTCACCTTTCACAGTAATAATACATGTAAGGCACTAACACAGTGCCAGGTAAATGGCCTGAAAAAAAAAGAAACATTAGTAAAATAAAGAGAAGTATTTCAGGATGATGATACAGCGATATAGACCAGAGTTACAAAAGAACAGATGTTACGAAAAGGATAAAACTATAATGATAAATGATAATTGGATAGCTGTAAAAGACAATGATAAAACACAATGTAGAATTATAGAATTAGAATTATAACCAAATGGGCTTATATTGCACTTCAGATATATACATTTTTGTTTTCTCTTGCGGATGTGTTTTAGAGCAACGATAGGCCTGATATTCCCTTTTAAAATTCAGGAAAGAAAAATATTTAAACCATTTCAGACTGTTCTTCCTACAATAATATACACGGAGCACTTCACACATTACAACACTGTGTCCACCTCAATGAAGACTGTATTGTGTACCCTCAATGAAGATTGTTGTGGTCTGCCTGGCTCTGGTGAGAGGATTCTCACTAACAGCTTTCCTGACAGTCCCGTCCAACTGTGCTATTGGCTCTTGAGCTGTATTTGAATTACCTTAAAATAGTTGGGACATGCTTCTCTGAACAGGGAACTGATTGCTCCATAGGGACTACTTTATCTAGAAATACAAGTACATTTATTAATCTCTCTCTTGCTTGCATACGAAGATGGCAGGTGATTGCTCTTTGCAGATGGAACAGCATGTTTTAACTTAATGGAAAGATTGCAGAATCTTAGGAATATCCAACCTGCGGCTTGCTAATTACTGAGCCCGCGCATCCTGGGTTTGCATGTGTGGCTGTTGCCTATAGAATTGGACACTGTCTGCAGCTCTGAGCATCCCCTGGGGTAGTGCTGTGTGTGTGTGTGGGGGGGGGTGGGGCTGGGGCTGGGGCTGGGGAGGGGTTGACTTTCTTTTCCTCCTTCTCTCCCTCCCTTCCTTCCTCCCTTCCACTCTTTCTCTCCCTCTCTCTCTTTCTCTCCCTGTCTCTTTTTCTCTCCCTCTCTTTCTCTCTCTCCTTCTCTTCCTCTCTCTCTCCCCCATCCCCATCTTTCTTTCTTTCTTTCTTTCTTTCTTTCTTTCTTTCTTTCTTTCTTTCTTTCTTTTTCTATTGGCTATTCTTTTGAGGCCCTCCTGGTCAAGGTCGAAGAAAATGGAAAACACAAGGGTCAGTAACCCAGGAGGCTGATCTGCATTTGTGCTTAGGCGTCGCCCATTCAGGTGTTCTCTGGCTTACAGATTATTTAGAACTTTCTTTTTTTCTGTCCTTCCCTAGACGGGGTGCCATCTGGCCTTCCCCTATGGGTGTTATTTTTCAGACAGCGACAGTGATAAATAATAAATAGAAACCACTCATTCTCTTCCTGCCAGTAAAGCTCGTAAAGGCACACGTGTGGTCGCGTGGCCGTGGTACCCTTCTTTTCTCTCGTTTGTCTGCTTTCGCTTTCATCTGCTGCTCTGTGTTTATGGCATTAGTCACCTGCCGGAGATATTTTCCTTTTGTTTTCCTCCCATTGTAAAAGTAAAATGCCAATTTCAGACTACTTGAAACTTCTGAAAACAAGTAAGATAAAACACTATTTTGAAATCTTACCACCGAGAGATACTAGCTACTTACGCTTTGTTGTGTTTCTGTTTTAGCTTGACCTTGTGTACATACAGTGGAAATCATACTACATATTGAGTTTTATGTCTTGTTTTTTTTTCACTTAACATTATATTGTGAGCATTTCCTCATACCAATAACCATTTTTCAAAACTTTAATGGCCAATAATATTCCATTGTATGGATGTTTCTGATTTATTTAACCTTTCCCTTTGGTTGTATCTAATTTCTCAGTGTCATAGATAATGCTGCCATGAACATCTTCCCCCATAAATCTTTGCTGGCCTCGCAGAGGTTGGGATACACAGTGCTAATCGCTTTCCAGAGAGTTTGTATGCATTTATGGTCCCTCCCTGGTGTGCCAGAGTATCATCGACTCCCTCTATTGCCGCAAAGTATTACATCTTACTGAACATTTTAGAACAAGGAAATGGCATTCCACTGTTATCCTAATATACATTGCTTTGATAATCAAGGTTTCTTCTGCTTTTCCAAAGTTTGCGTTACGCGAAGTTGCTTTTACAAAACATGGGCCCCTGTTTTTACTCACTGAAAGAAATCCAAAGGGGATTTGTGCTTTTACAGAAAAGGCTGAGAGCAGAAATCGTGTTCAGTGTTTGTTCTGCAGCAAGCAGAGCCGTTATAGAGACGGCGTGCACCCCACACAGTGACAGTGACCCCAAGCTCATCCCGGGGGTACACTCGGCATCTCAGCATCAAGCTGCCAGAGCTTGGGACATATTCTGTGAGCATCTGTGCTCTACCTGCATTTATTTTGTGTGTCCATTATCAAGATCTGTCCCAAGGTATCAGAAAAGCCTAAGAGAGGTTATTTTTGGGGTCTGGGAATGCTCAAAAATTTTTAATTCAAATGAATGGTAATTCCTCCTTCCCTTAACGCCACTTTGGCTTATGGAAGATTTCGTAGGAGCACTGCAGTTTCAGATAGCAGGGGAAATCTGTCGTATAATCTGTATGACCCGCTCTCCTTACTCAGCGTGCAAATGTAATGACACTGCTGTAAGTCCCGCAAAGGATCATTGAAGCATTTGTAGCCAATATTAATAGGGAGTTCGGTATGTGCCTCTGGAGATATCCCACTCTCACCCCCACCTCTGCCTCATCTGGGAATCCACAGGGTGAAATTTGTCTGATTTCCAAATATTGGGGAATAAGATAATTGGAGGGTTTGATCAGCACCTTCTGCCAGAGGCTGTCAAGGGTGCCTCTACTGAAGACTGTGCAGTTCAGGTCCTTATCTGTGTGTCCCACGCGGGCTTGCTGCTTATTTCCAAGCTCAGCCATTGCACAAGGTTGTTTGGGTTGGAGGTGAGGGTTATGCTTATGGTGCTGTCCCATGCCACCCCAGATCTGGCCCTGCTTCATGTCTGGGCCATTTGATGCCTCCTGCCTTCCTTTGAGATCCCTTTGGTGCCCTCCGTATCCTTTCCTCTCGCTGCCCTTAAGGGCCTGGAATGGCCCACTGCAGCCAAGGTGCTGGTTTGGAATCTGGGAGCAGGAGCAGGGCTATGATCTCCTGGTCTCCTAATGCAAACAGACCCGTGGCTCCCAGGGGATCTGCCTGTCAGGGAGCAGAAGCTCTTTCAAAGCAGGAGTATGAGAGTCCACTGGGATCTGACTGCCTGAATTTGAATCCCGGTTTTATCGTTTTCGAGCTGATTAATCTTGTGCAATTTGCTTCATCTCAAAACTCAATCTCCTCATCTGTGAAATAGGGTTTATTTGAGTACCTTCCTTTTAGGATCCTGGGGAGGACCATGAGAGAATCCAAGTGAAGCATATAGCGTAGTTGTTAGAAAAGAGATACTCACTAAAAGTTAGCCACAAAGTTACTATGCTACATAAAACTCCGAAGGTCCCATTACACCAAAATGGAAGTTTTGCCACAAGGGGCTTTCTTCTCCATTGTGTGAAAAACTGCTGGAAACTTATTTCCTGTTAAAAAAAAAAGAAAAAAAAAAAACAAATGAATAAACTTTCTCCAAAAATATCTGTCTGAACCGCATTGATTAGTAAGGTTAACATTTTCTCCTCCCAACTATATTTGCTGTATTTATTTGCTCTTTGGTGAATTGTGAGTCAACACATTTCTTGTGTTCAGCTTCATTTTTCTTTTTTACAAACATTTATTTTTTTAAATTTTATCTTTTTTAAAACCTACTAATTTATTTTGAGAGAGAGAGAGAGGGAGAGAGAGAATCCCAAGCAGGCTTCGTGTTGCCAGCAGAGACCCCGATGGGGGCTCGACCCCAAGAGTCAGACACTTAACCGACTGAGCCACCAGGCACCCCTGCTCCCTTTTTATTTTTAATTAAACTTTTATCTTGAGATAACTATTTTCATATGCAATAATAAAAACTGATAGAGATTCTATGTAACTGTTACCCCAGTTTCCTAAGCATGCGTGTGTGTGTGTGTGTGTGTGTGTGTGTGTGAGTTGTCCTGGTCTTTCTCTCTGTTGTTCAGATTGTATCATTTCTACTGTTCTACCCTCAAGGTCACTAATGCTTCTGTTGTGTACACCATGCTATTGAGTTAATAGGTTATTGTACTTTTCGGTTCTAAAGTTTGCATCCGATTCTTATTTATACCTTCTGGTTCTTTGCTGAGATTTTCTGTTTCTTTATTGAGACTTTCCGTTTTTTCATTTGTGTCACACATGTTCTTACTGGCTCACTGGGACGTTATTTGATGGCCGATTTAACATCTCTGTCAGATCATTCTAACATCTCTGTGTTGGTGTCCACTTTTTTTTTTTCCGCATTCAAGTTGAGGTTCTCTTAGTTCCTTGTGTGATGAGTGAGTTTTGCTTAAAGCCTGGACATTTGGGTATTACGTTATGAGACTCTGGGCCTTTGACCTTCTGTTTCTGTTTCAGCTGGCCTTTGTGTCATGGCTCCGTTGGAGGAGCAGGGGTCACGCCTCACTACTTCCCCGGGGCCGGGGGGCATCCCAGTTTCTCCTTCACTCTCTGTTGACACCCGAGGGTGCTGGCGTTCCCCCTTACTGCTGGGGTGGGTGGGAGAGCTGGCTCCCCATAAGGACTTTATCCCTCCCTTGTCCGGGAGGGCAGGGGTGCCTTGCCACTGCCCCCCACGTGGCCTCCACTGGGGCGGGGAGTGCAGGGTGGCCTCATTAGCACTGGGTGGTGAGGAAAGCCCTGACTCTCCCTGAGGCCACTTCTGATCCCCTAGCATGGAGGGAGTGCTGGCACGTTACTTGGTGCTATGGTACTAGAGTGTTCCCACGTGGCCTCCATAAGGTTGGAGGACTGCCCACTGCGTACCTGTAACTGCTAGCTTGAAAGTCCAGCTCCCAACTCCGCTTTTTCTGATGTCATCCTGGTGGAGGAGTGTAGAGCACCTCATTACAGTCCAAAAAAAAGTGGAAGTCTCATCTCCTTACCTGGTTTTTGCTGGCATGGAAGGGGTCGAGCCATAGTTTTATCTGTGATGCTTATTTGGAGGGAATAATTTTTATTTAACAGTTATCTGCCTTGCTAGGGTACTCTTGTCTTGATCTTTTTTACTAGAGAAAGCAGACTCTCTGGGGGGCTTTTTAAAGTCTGCATTCGTTGGCATTTCCAGAATGCTGGCTTTCTCAGCTCCAAGTCTGGGAAAACCCAGGGAACTAGCTACCACAGGTTCCCGGCTGCTCTGCCTTCTTCTCTCCACCTCGCACAGTCTTGTTTGCTTTATGTATAACGTGCAGGGCTTTTCGTTGTATTTAGTGGGAGGATGAGGGAACTGTACATGTATTACATCTTCTCTTTGCTGCCTTAAAAAAAGTAAGGTCTCGGGGCACCTTGGTGGTTCAGTTGGTTGGGTGTCCTACTTCTGCTTTGGGCTCAGGTCATGATCCCAGGGTCGTGGGATCGAGCCCTGCACTGGGCTCTGCGCTGAGTGTGGAGCCTGCTTCATATCCTCTCTCTCTCTCTCTCTCTCTCTCTCTCTTTTTTCTCCCTGCCCCTCTCCCTGCTTGCAATTCCTTTCTCTTTAAAATAAGGTCTTATTGTTTTTCTTGTAAACTTTTTAGAAGTATATATTAAAAATATCAGCCTTTTGAATGTCAGAACTGTAAAAATTTATCTTCCTATTTGTGGTTACGTGTATGCTTTCTGAAGACCTGTGCCCCATTCTGTTGGACACTTAGAAAAATCATACTGATGATGGTGGTGAAGGGGATGATGAGGAAGCCGAAAGTATTGGCTGAAATGAAGTGCTTAGTGGGGCGCCTGGGTGGCTCAGTCCATTGAGCGTCTGATCCTAGCCCAGGTCATGATCTTGTGGTTCACAAATTCAAGCCCCATGTTGGACTCTGTGCTGACAGCTTGCAGCCTGGAGCCTGCTTTGGATCCTGTGTCTCCCTCTCTCTCTGCTCCTCCCCTTTTCTCTCTTTCTCTCTCTCTCAAAAAAAAAAATAAGCATTAAAAAAATTAAAAATAAACTAATTGCTTAGATCTTTGGCCAAGTGAGTTATCCAGGCTGTGTCTTGTTGCCATGGATAACTGAGCATTCGTTTCAGGAGGGTGAAACTTCAATAGCAGATTTAAGGCTTGCCTGCCCCTGGCCTTGAATAAGATGTGGCGCGCTCAGGGTGCTGAGCAGGAGACGGCTGGCAGCAGGAATGCCTTGTGTCTTGCTGGGCTGGGGAAGTTCCTGTTAGCGATCCATGGGGACTGTGCTGAAGAACCTGAGTGAGGCCTTAATGCTGTGGACATTTAAAGCTGCAGCGGACAGCGTGGCAAAATGATGGAGACCTGCTCTTTATGTCTCAGATGCTGCCAAGATGAGATCCTCTTGGGACTCAGTGACTCTGGGGTCTTGATATACAGGGTTTGTCCAGGTAACCACTGGACTTTCTGCTGTCCGTAATCAGGGGAAGCCCTCAGGAAAACTCTGACCCTTGGGATGATGGTTTTGGGAGATCCCATTCCATTTTTGCCCTTCATTCATTTATTCACTCATTGAACCATCCATTCTGTTGTTCATTCACTTGTTAAATTACTACACCATTTTTGAGAGGTGCGGGGAAAACGGGAATGAAAATTATTCTTTTTCCTGACAGAATGGTAGTCAGTAGGGAAGACATTGACCATTGTATTTAGGGTCGTGATGGAGAGAGGCACACGATCATCCTGGAGCTGAGTCTTGTGGGGGACAGGAGTTAGCCAAGTAAAGACAGGGCAGGGCAGGAGGGAGGCTGACCTCCCTGCAGAGGGTTGTGGTTGCAGGAGGGTAGGACTGCGGCGTAAGAAACACAGGCTGTGTGGGAGGAGGGACTGGAGAGGCCCAGGGGATTGGTGACAGGCTCCCAAGCCTAAATTTCAGGCTTAAAGTCAATGGGCAAGCATGAAGAGTTTTTATGCAGAATAGAAGTGCCATCTGCCAGAAAGCTCATTCTATCACTCACTGGCTACTTCCGCCTTGGAGGAGCTCGTATGTTCCTTTGTACTAAGATATTGGTGACTTCATATGACCCTAAGAGCAGCGTTTGGATGTCATGGTTGTTGTAAATGAGGACCGAGAGAACGGAGGACAGCTCCAGTTGTGTGGTACAGTCCTCAAACCATGCCATGCAGGCCAACATACATTTGCCAGTGTTTACGACCTGCTGGTCCTTCTTTCTTATAACCCACATGTAACCAAGAGCTCTTACCACTTAAATTCTTTTCCAGCCATCTATTTATGTAAATAACAGGAAGAGCCTTTCTTTTGAGTTGTAAAGATTGTTCTGAATAAGAAAATAGCTGCTTTGCAATGTTTTGAAGAAAGGATAGGAGCGGATGGCAAAAGAGGGGAAAGTGAAGGCCACTGCCTAGTCATTTCGTCCCTCTCGGATCAGAAATTATTAAAATGTAAAGGAAACCTTGAAACATTCAGACCAGCAAACAGGGGAAATCAAAGGACAAAGGGTGGTTGAGACTTAACTGGTAAGTTTGGGGAGGAGTGGAAAGTGGGGGGACTATTTGCTGTCCCCAGGAAATGATATTGCTTTCATCAGAAGGAAGAAAAAAATAAGTTCTCTGGTTTCCTATGTCCCGAGGCTGAGTTTAATTAAGGCAAGAAAGGGCAGAGCGAAGTGATAAATAAAACAAAACCTAGATCTGTAGGAAACTGCCCTAGAGAAGTTAGATGAGTGTGGGGCTGGTAATCATCATTACATGAGGGATGAGATCTGTCAAGGATAGGGGATGTCATGTGGACAATATAATGAAGCGCCATATGGGAGGAGATAGTAAAATGCAAGCACCTTTTATAATAGCAGAGCTAAGATGCAGGGGTGCATGTGTGAGCGCCGGTTTTCTAGAGTTTGACAAAACGGATCCTGGATGTCTTCCTTTTTATCAACCTGGGGGATAGAACGCGTGGTACCCTCAAGGTGATGTCCTTGGCCCAGCGCCACTTAAAAGGTTTATTGGAGATACGACAAGGGAACAGAGTGACGGGTGATTTGTATAATAAGGATAGCGTTTCAAATGACCTTGGGGGAAACAAAAATGGGGGCAGAAACATAACCGAAGGCAATGAGAATACCTGGAGCAAATAAAAAGCCAAGTCATCAAATGCAGGATGGCAGACCCAGATTTGCAACTTTTGGGCAGGGTGACCATGGCGGGTCACAACTTTGCCGCTTATCAGTAGTCAGCAAATGGGCTTAAAGTGCACCTCCTTCATTTTAGGTATTACTAAAAGGATCGAATGAATTATTATGTGTAAGGCATTTAAATAGCACCTGACACGTGGAAAATGCAGTATACTAAAAAATTAAAAAACAAAACAAAACTGTTGTGACCAGGATTGTCTGCCCAAGTACTGGGGTGTCTGGGGACTTAATATGAGGTGGTATAAAAAATAAGAAAATATCATTGGGTAGTTATGAGCCAACTTGTAGAAGGGTCTAGAGCCAAGGCGGTGAGAGATCAACATTAGCCTCCACTGGAGGGTGGAGAGGATCAGGGTCAGAGATGGGAGCCTGAACCATGAGTCAGCGTGGGCTGGAGAAGGCGCGGAATCAGAGTCAAGGTGGGTCCAGCCAAGGTCAGTATGGGAGCTCTGAGTAGGCAGGGATTTGTGTCCCTTTTGCTCAATGCCATGAACCCGGTGCCTAGAACACTGCCTGCCACATAGCTTGCCCTCTCTAAGTATTTGTTGAATGAGTGATTGAAGTCTTGAGTGGACCATGGACATGTGGGCTTGGTATAAAGGAACAGAATCAGAAGGGACAACTGTTGTAGGGAAGCCACCTCAAAGACCAAGGTAACCTAGCGGTATGGGTTCTCTAGGGTGTTCAGAATTAGTAAGTCCTGAAGCTGAGATGGTAGAAGAAACCAAAGGTAGGATTAAAGCAATGGAAAATAACACTTTCGTAGAAATGAAGCATAACTCGAGCACCCAGAAATATTGAGCTAGCATAAGGGAAACTGAGGAGTTTCAATTGGTGTCTCTCTCTCTCTTCCTCTTTCTCTCCTCTTTCCATTTGGCTCCTGTCTTTCATCTATCCTGACGCATAGGATGTAGTGGCCACCTGATTTTTCTCTCTTCTATAGACAGAGCTAGGACATAGTCAAGTGAGCTTGAGGAGGAGCTGAGAGATTTCGGTTACTTTCAGATTTCAGCAGCTTTACAGAGGCATTTGTTATTAGTAAAGAGTGCTCAATCCTGAAATCTCTCAGTCACGGAGGCAGGTGGAGAAACCTGCTGGTTTGAGAGATCTCTGCCAGGAGCATAAATTCTCCACTCTCTGGAATGCTCTGTGATCTCACATGGAGGAGAATGGACAAGAAAAAAAAAAAAAAACCCAGCTCATGAGGACCCTCTGCCTGGGAGGATGTGGAAATAAGAACAGCCTCAAAGATTCAGTCTTGCAAAGTGGAAACAGGGTGATGGGAGGGAAGGGGAGGAAGTTCAAAGACCAGGTCGAGGCAAATGGCAGCCTTCTCTTTTCAAGTGTGCGTGTGTGTGTGTGTGTGTGTGTGCACCTGTCAACAACAATAAAAAAAGGGGTCTATGTTTTCAAATGCTGCTAAAGTGCTTGGAGATCCTCAGTTTCTGGGTTTCCATGGAAACATGAGAGGCTGTCTCAGAAACAAATGGCAGGATACCGGGGAAAAGGGCACAGATAGTCACAGCTAATATCTTTTTGTAATCTACCTATTTTCGTACATTTGTGAGGACAAGCAAGCCAGAAGAGTGATCAAAATACTTAGAAATATTTTAATGGTTATTAAAAAAAAAGGGCATCGGTCACTCGGCTTTTGTTTCACAGAGCTTTCTCACAATACAGAGGTTATTTCCAAGATTCCTTCTTTGATTTCTTACTTTACTTCAGCTTGTGTACCAACCAATTCTTATTAAATATTTATGGACAAGATTAAAGACTTTATAAAACTTAGCAGCTGGCAGCTGTCCTCGCCTAAAGGATAAAGCAGAGAGTTTTCATTTTAATTGGATAACTATGTGACCGAAATATCTAACCCTCAAGGGAAGTACAAGAATTAAAATATGTAAAGCAATTTTTAAAAGAGAAAAGTGCCTTTTACATTTTGTAGTGTTTATTTCCTTGGGTGGTTCCTTGTGAAGGTGAAGTTTCAGTGTTGCCTTTTACCGTTTCCTGAGGTTGAATGCTTCTGAGGGTTTCCTAATAAAATTCAGGTGGTAAACACACAGTTTTGGTCCTTGTTGTGACACCAAAATCACTCATCCTATCTCACTTCTCAGGATCTTTAACACAGCTCTCTCATGACTGAGTTATAAAATGACAGAGTAAACGAAAAATCCAGGGGTGGAGGAATCTGCTAAACTGACTCTGACATTGTGGCAAACAGCAGTTGAAAAAAAAAGTGATTTTTCTATTTTCAAGCCAGTAACTGCCGGATGTGTAATAGCCATGCTCTTTCTATTGAGCTACTTTGTTGTTGTTGTTGTTGTTGTTTTAGAGACAGGGAGAGAGAGAGAGTGAGTGAACTGGGAGAGGGGCAGAGGGAGAGAGAGAAAGAATCTTAAGCAGACTCCACACTCAGTACAGAGCCTGACATGGGGCTCTATCCCGTGATCCCAGGATCATGACCTGAGCTGAAATCAAGAGTCAGACACTCAACTGACTGAGCCACCCAGGCATCCCTCTTTTGTGCTTCTTTTTTTTTTTTTTAATGTTTATTTATGTTTGAGAGACAGAGAGAGACAGAGCACGAGTGAGGAAGGAGCAGAGAGAGAGGGAGACATAGAATCTGAAGCAGGATCCAGGCTCTGAGCTGTTATCACAGAGCCTGACACGGGGCTCGAACCCACGAACTGCGAGATCATAACCTGAGCCGAAGTTGGCGCTTAACCCACTGAGCCACCCAGGTGCCCCTCTATTGTGCTTCTTCTATGGATCTGAAAGACCCCGCTGGTCCTGGACAAGTCACTTTTCCTCAGCTGCAACATACAGGGGTTGGAGAAAATATTTCCTGAGATTTTTTGAAGGCCTGAGTGTCTCTGTCAGGATTGACGAGCAAAGAATCACGGGCCAAATCCTGTCTCTTGCCTGTTTCTGTATAGCCCCGCAAGTTAAGAACGACTTTTTACATTTTAAATGGTTGGGTTGTTTGAATTAGGTTTTTAATTTTAATTCCAGTATAGTTAACATACAGTGATATGCTAGTTTCAGGTGTACGATATAGTGATTCAACAATTCTATACATTACTCAGTGCTCATCATAAATGTACTTTTAACCCTCTTCACCTATTTCATCCGTACCCTTTCCCACCTCTGCTCTGGTAACCATCAGTTTGTTCTCTATGGCTAAGAGTCTGTTTTTTGGTTTCTCTCTCTCTCTCTCTCTCTTTTCCTTTGTTCGCTTGTTCTGTGTCTGAAATTCCACACATGAGTGAAATCATATGGCATTTGGGGGAAAAAAGTCAAAAGAAGATTAATATTTTGTGATACATAAAAATGATATGAAATTTAAATTTTCGTGTCTATAAATAAAGTTTTATTGCAATCCAGCCCAGCTCATTCATTTATGTATTGTCTATGGCTGCTTTCATACCCCCATGACACAGTGGCATACTTGGGACACAGTCTCTATGGTCCACGAAGCCTAAAATATGTACTATATGGTCTTTGGAGAAAGAGGTTCCAAGCCTCTAGCTAAAGGATTCCGAATCAATTTGAGAGAATAAGTAAAACCATCTTTTTGTTTGTTTGTTTGAATGGTAATGTTCTTAGCAGAACTGATTGTGTTTGGACAGCGTTTTTGTTAAGTTTTTTCTTTGTTATTAAAGGGAAACCAGGTAGCTTATCAACATGAATCAATGCCTCTGGGTAATTTTTCCTTTCTCAGCTTCACATGGGTAAAGTTAGCGACAGTTCTCAAGGAGTGAGGTAGATATCTAATGTAATGGATGGACCAAAGGTTCCAAGATTACTTTCTCTTGAGTCTTCCTATTTACAAGTTCTCATATCTGAGCCCTGAGAAAGCACTCTTGCCTGGCCAAAATGCAAATGAAATCTGTTACTAGCAGGACTGGAGAGTTAACATTTATTGATTTGTGCCAGCATCTGCGTGCATTATTTTATCTAGTCCTAATAACAGCATCATCTCCCAGGATGGGGTGCCGGGACACAGAGAGGTTAAGCCAGCTAGTAAGTGGACAAGAACAGATTTGAGCCTACGTGTGTGTCTGATTTCAGGACTCATATTCTTTCTTCTTATTTTTTTTAATGTTTATTCATTTTTGAGAGAGAGAAAGAGAGCGAGAGAGAGCAGGGGAGGGGCAGAGAGAGAGGGAGACACAGGACTTGAAGCAGGCTCCAAGCTCTGCGCTGTCAGCCCAGAGCCCAATGCGGGGTGTCATGGACTGTGAGATCATGACCTGAGCCGAAGTCGGATGCTTAACCTACTGTGCAACCCAGGTGCCCCTGGGGCTCATGTTCCTCTGGGACTCATGTTCTTATAAAGTCAGTTTAAGATTTACAAGGAGGACTCTCTCTTCTCAGTAAGGAAGTCACCCAAAGAAACAAAAAATAAGATAAGAAGACCTACATTTAGATCACATAAATGTTCAAGAACATCTGTAGATCACTTTGGATATGTCTCCTAAAGCCGTTGCTGGCAAAAACTCTTCCTAAACTTCTGGTCTCTGTTTTCAATCATCAGAGCTCTCCTTTATGATATTTTGTTTGTTTGGTTGTTGACGTCCCACCTGTCTTTAAGGTTTAGCTCCAAGAATGCAGAATGGAGCCAGGAGCCTTGACACCGTGGCTGGCCATCACCAAGGGCCACCTCCTCCATGGGATGTTAGGAATCTTCCTATCCCTGCAGATTACATCTTCCTTGGAACCTCCAGTCTGTACATTCCTTAGACTCGACATTCTGCCTTGGGGACCTCACTATATTATACACTTTTTGAGGTCAGGGATGCTGTCTTAGACCTTCCTGCTCCTGTAGCACTGAGCTTGGTGCTTCGTGAAGGCCATGAGTGTTTGTTTGGAAGGATTACATGGGAAAAAATTTTATTCTAGCAGTTTACTGCCACACCGGTTTTCTGAGTGCCCACTGTATCCCGAAGCCAAGAACACACTGAATGAACGCAAGGTGTTTTGTGCTCATTTCAACAAAAAAAAGGATGATTTGAGCTGAGAGGTGACATCTAGGCACAGTATTTTTGAGGAAGGTCCTTGTGTTTACTGAGAAGAAAGCTTCTCTGTGTTACTCACACAGGCGGGTCTTCTTACTCTGACCTGCCCCATGACATGCTGGCCTTCCTGCTAGAACTGATAACAGTATCATTCCTTGCTCGCTCCAGTTCCAGCTTTCCAGATGGATGTGATGCCCACCCAGCCTCTAGGAAGCTGCAAGGAAACAGAGCCTAGGGGGAAAGAGTACGTGCTCTGGAGTCCATAGCTTTGGGTTTTCAGCTGCCATTCCGTCAGTAAAAGCCGTGAAGCCTCAGGCATTCACTTACGTTCTCTGGACCTCAGTTTCCTCATTTGTAAAATACAACTAATACTAGCACTTACCTCAGAGGGTGGTCTTTTTCTTTTCTCAATGTTTATTTAATTTTGAGAGAAAGAGAGAGAGCAAGTGGGGCAGGGGCAGAGTCGGGGGGGGGCAGTGGACAGAAGATCAGAAGCAGGCTCTGTGCCTTCAGCAGTGAACCTGATGCAGGGCTCGAACCCACGAACCGTGGGATCATGACCTGGGCCGACGTCTGATGCTCAACCGACTGAGCCACCTCAGAGAGCTGTCTTGAGAATTAGATGGGAAAATGCACCTCATGCACTTCTATGACAGCAATCATCCTTATGATGCTGTCATATAACATGAGAGCCACCCAAGTGTGGGTGCGATTTGGTAAGAGGAGTGCTTGTCAGCTCAACAGTTGACATTTTGGTTTACTTGTTGGGTGGCTAATGTAGACATTTGAGAAGGAAGAGATACAGGAGAAAATGTGACAAGGCCTATTTCCCCTCCTTTCTCTCCCCCCCCTTCCCTGTCCCTACTTCTGCCCCTATATTGGGGGGAGTGGCATAGAATCTTCCTTTTATTTCTTCAGGGAAGAAGAAAAGCCTTTGCCATATTGGGGAGAGCCATTTTAGGCATATACATCTGTGGCAATCTGTACCCGTGCTGGGTGGATGAACAAATGTTCCTGAGCTTTCCAAGCTGCACAGGGTGGGGAATGGGTGCTGTCACAGTCCTCCTCCCTGATCTCCACCCCAGGTACGGGTTGGGCCAGGAGGCTGGGCGGGAGATGCCTGTTCTCTCCATCCGGGCTCTAGACATAGAACGATAATGCAAACAGTTAGAAGATTGCTATGTGCCAAACATTGTTCCAAGAACTTTATAGATATTATCCCATTTAACACTTGCAACCATGCCCATTTTAGAGAGAAGAAAATGAATTATACAGCTGGCAGAGCCAAGAATTAAACCCAAGCCATCTGATTTCATAAGCCAAGCAAGACAAACCTGAGTGGCTTGGTGTTTTTCAGCTACCAACAGCTTGTTCCAAAATCTCTGGCAAAAACATTTGTAGCCTTCAATGATATACTTTTGACTCGGGTGCTGTAGTTCCGATCTCCCAGCTTTGTTTTCTTAGGGAAAAAATATCCAGTTGAGAAAAGATCATACTTGGGAGTCATTTAAAAATGAATTTGATAGCTGTAATGGTGGTTTAGAAATAAAACCCTTTCTCACTTCGTGCTTCTGGAATCTTTATTTCTGAGTGCGGGGTGGTGGGGGAGGAGGGGAGCTGGAGGTGGGAAGTTGGATGAGCTTTGAAAATAAGTGGATTTTCTCTGATGTCTAATCCACTAATTATGCTGGGCAAAATTGGATCACGCTTGTAATTCAGCCTTTACTGTTTGCATTAAGAAATGCTGTTGGCAGAGTTGTGAGCCTGAGAAGGGAGAAGGACATTGCAAATCATTACTTAATGTGAACAGAGTGAATGGTAGTTTTATTTGGGGGGGGGGTGGGCAAGGTGTTGCATTTGGACTGCTCAATTTAGCTAATGTAGCTGCAGCAGTAATGACTACAGTGGCAGCAGAGAATATTAAGGAAAGTAATGGGGTAAGGAATTTGAATATAAGTCATCGTGCCTGCTCTGTGTTTGCAAACAGGGCGAGGAGTAAAATGCAATGTGTGAGTTCTTTTTCATGGAGTTTAAAGGAACTTTAACACCCAAATTGACTCTAATGATGGAAATTTGAAGAAGGTGATAAACTATTGGCTGGAAAATAGGGCTGGCCAGCACTTGGATCTTTCTTCACGTGCGATTGGAGCCCAAGGCCACCCCCACCTCCTCTGTGTGTTAACAGGTGCTGGTCTCTGTCATGGGATTACTTTTATGTTCCTAAACACCTTGAAGCTACTTGGGGGCATACCGCCCTCCAGTCTCCACGGCATACCAAGTACCAGAAAACCCGAACATTCTGAGGAAGACATCAAGAAGGTGAATTTCTTCTGACTTTGAAAAGAGAAAGAGCAGAGGGAGGGAGAGAGAGAGAGAGAGAGAAGACAAAGACTGGGAATAAAAGTAGCCCTGGTTGGAACGTATGTGGGAGAAGTAAAGTTTTCGAGAATGTTTTCACCGTGATAGGCTGGGATTGTCTCTGGGCACTAATGTTGCTCGCATTTTCTCTCCCTTTGTCTCTGTCTTCCTCTTTCTGTAATTTCTTACTAGCTTTATAGAACTGTCTTTTAGAAAGAGGCTTTGCTTAAAGCCCGTAGTCCAGGAACGGGACTACGTAGTCCGGGACAGGGACCGGGAGCCCACTTGACACCATTCTCCTTTGGGGACGGTATGTTTACGTCTGTCGTCCACCGACTGACCAGGTGGCAAACTAGACATCCAGCTGGACCCAGCCGTGAAGCACTCTGAAGTCGTGAAGGGGCTTTTATCCAACTCGAGCTCACCTCCACCTTTTCAACTGGGAAATTCTTTCAGTCCCAGATGGAGTTGAAGCTGCACATCAGGTCATCCACTTAAAGTATACAATCCGTCATATATGCGCAGACTTGCGCAGCCATCGCCAAAATCAGTTTAGAACGTATTCGTCTTTCCCCCCAAATCCCACACTCCTGGCGCTCAGTCCTCGATTCCCCCCATCCCTCAGCTCTGGCTCCCACTAATCTATTTTTCGTCTCTATAGGCTTCCCTATTCTGGACATTTCATACATTCAGAATCAGTGATCTTCTGTGACTTGCGTCTTTTACTCAGTAAAATGTATTCAACATTCATCCACATGGTAGCAGGTGTCAACACGTCATACCTGTTTACTGCCGAATGTTTATTTCCATTGTACGGACTGAGCACATTTTGTTTGTCCAGGCATCAGTTGATGGACATTTGGTTTGTTTCCATTTTTTTTGACTATTATAAGTGATGCCGCGTGAACATTTGTGCACAAGCTTTTGCGTGAACATAGATTTTCATTTCTCCTGAATGTATACCTTGTAGTGGAGTTGCTGGATCATGGGTAACTCTATGTGTAACCTCTTGAGGAACTTCCAGACTCTTCCAAAGCAGTTGTGCCGGTTAGCACAAGTTTTGCTGATATGATTTCCTGTTTTCCCTTCTCCCAGTACCTCCTCCTTTAGAACTGGTCTCAGATATCACTTCCTCGGGGAGATGTCTTCGCTGACCTCAACACTCGTTTGGGACTCTTGTTTTATGCCCTCATCACTATAAATGCTTTTGGTGTGTAAATATTTAATTAATTTTTGCGCAAGCGTTTTATTAACTTGAGACTTTTTGTGCCTCTATTTTTCTGTTCATGCATTTGTTTGTAAAATAGGGATCATAACATCTAAATTACACACAGGAATATTAACGTGTCTAGCGTCCAGAGGCCTAGAGCATAGTAGGGCTAAAATTGGCAGTTAGTATTGTAATATTCTCTGTGTGGAATACAAAACCGGAGCCATGATTACACCTTCAATAAGCATGAACCACACATAATTGGCTTTTCCTAAGGTTTTCTATTAATAGCTAGTTGGTAGTTGCTTTATGTGTTTTGTTGCTTAGGAGCGCTTATCAGCAAAGAAACAGGCAACAAAGGTGTAAGAAAATATAATGGAAAGGAGATATAAATAGAGGAATATCTATCAGTTTATTTAGTTTATTTGAATCTGGCAATTTATTTGAATTGGTTAAATGCCTAATATTTTATTTTAATTTTTTAATGTTTGTTTTTGAGAGAGAGAGAGAGAGAGACAGACAGACAGACAGACAGACTAATGTTTTATTTTAGAAGAGAAAACGTTGGTCTAGCTCAAAGAACCCCAGGGCTAGATGGGGCATACTTTATGAACCATGATTCCTCAATACTTATATAGGTTTTTTTTTTTTTATGGGGGGTTCAGTTGCACATCCATTAGTCCCTGAGAATTCTAAAATATTTTTTTTAACATTTATTTATTTTTGAGACAGAGAGAGACAGAGCATGAATGGGGGAGCATCAGAGAGAGGGAGACACAGAATCTGAAGCAGGCTCTAGGCCCTGAGCTGTCAGCACAGAGCCCGATGCGGGGCTCGAACTCATGCACCGCGAGATCATGACCTGAGCCAAAGTCGGACACTCAACCGACTGAGCCACCCAGGCACCCCAGTCCCTGAGAATTCTGAAGAGCCAACATCCACATTTGCTTTGACTTCTTTTTCCCCTAAACCCTGACGAAGGCCAAGGCCAGTTTCTCAGCATGGCAGTGATACTTTCTGGCTGAGCACTGGGCTGTCTGATTTCTTTCTCAGCAGCACCCCAAGGCTGACTCTGCTGAGGAGAAAGCAGAGGACCATCTGGAGGTGAGGGTTGGTAGCATCTCATCCCTGCCCGTATTTGCGGCCATGTTCCAGGCGTGGCAGCATTTCTAGAGTGTCACGGGGAAATGCCTGTGAAGGGCTAACAGAGGATACAGGGACTGTTGATAGCCCTTTGTGACCTGGAGACAGAGGAGTTGGGGTCTTGCAGTCACAGTTGAGGGAAGGCAGATCAGAGCTTTGGGGTCCCTCCCCAAAGGGACCAAAGCATCCTCCCACTGCTATATTCTAAGGCCTGTCAAGGCTGAGTGTTGGGCAAGCGCACAACAAGGTAGAAAAAATACTCCCTTCTCTCAGGGAACTGCCAGAGGAGAAATACGGAGTTCATTAGCAACTATTCTCAGTTGATGGGAGAGTAATCATAACTGTGTGCGTGTATGCACACATACACGCACGCACACGCACACACACTCGCACACACACACCCACACCCATACACACACTGGCACCATTATGAAGCATTTCCTTTCCTTTTCTGGTCTCATTCTCTTTCTTATCTTCCAAGTCTTCCACCGAGTGCCCTGGGAATGCCAGGGTACCCCAGGGTCTCTGCTAGACCCTGGCCAGTAGTGGATGCGGTCAGTGCCCACCCACCTTTGCCTGATGGATATGTATTCCCTGCTGGGAGGGGTGGCTGATAACTACTTCCTGCCCTGGGGGAGCCTCCTCAGTTAGGTGGTGGCTCTGCACTGTCCCCTTCCCCTGCCCCTTCTTGCCTCATAGCAGGACCCATCCTGAATCAGACCAAAGCTCATGTTTGGCTGAGACCACATCCTTGCTTACCTTGTTCCCCTGGCCCATGCTGCGTCCCCTGCTCTCCTTCTCCTGAGATGGTTCTTTCATTTGCACTTGCACAAGAATTCTTGTCTCAGGCCCTACTTCCAGGGAAGCCAAGACAGTGCCCGTACACAAGCCATCCTTCTGTTTTCCCTTCAATTAGGAGCTGGCCCTCCTTCAAACGTTTAGTCTCTACCAGGTGAAGATAGGTCATATTAATAATTAATCATAAATAAATCCTTCTAGTATATTTGTAGGCTAATATGTTACTTTTTCCTGATCACATAATACCTTAACACCGCTCAGAGTTTATTTTTAAGACTTGCCTAAGTAGCAACCCCAGTGGGAAAATGGCATTTAAATTTTATGAGTATGGTTAATGGTGCCTGCAGGAAGGAGAAGGGGGGTTACGTTTGGTTAGGTGGGCCTTTTAGCATCTATACTGGAAAGACTTCCTGAATCACTCTCGCCATCTGCAATGGACTGAGTGTGTGTCTCCATGATTCATATGTTGAAATCCTAACCTCCAGTAGGGTAGTATTTGGAGATGGAGCCTTTGGGAGATAATTAGGTCATGGAGGTGGAGCCCTTCTGAATAGGGAAGGGAAACCTTGTAAAAGGAACACAGAGACTTCTCTCTATTCTTTTTTTTTTTTTAATTTTTTTGTTTTAACGTTTATTTATTTTTGAGACAGAGAGAGACAGAGCATGAACAGGGGAGGGGCAGAGAGAGAGGGAGACACAGAATCTGAAACGGGCTTCAGGCTCTGAGCCATCAGCACAGAGCCCGACGCGGGGCTCGAACTCACGGACCGTGAGATCATGACCTGAGCCGAAGTCGGACGCTTAACCGACCAAGCCACCCAGGCGCCCCTCTCTATTCTTTACCAAATGAGGATACAAGGAGAGCCCCGAAGAGGGCCTTCACTGGGACCTGACTGTGCTGACACTCTGATCTTGGACATCTAGACTTCATAACTGTGAGAAATAAATTTCTGTAGTTTATAAGCCACCCAGTCCATGAAGTACTTTTTTAGAGCAGCCCAAACTGAAAGAGACACCATCCCCACCCACCAATGAATTGAACTCTCCCTCCTAGGTCTGATGAACACCTCGTCATTGCACTTACCATATTGCATTGGAATTATTTGTTTTTCTGGTTGTCGCCTTCACTAGATTTGGAGTTTCTAGAGAACAGAGGCCTTGTCCTATTCACCTCTATATCTACAGTGCCTACCAGGGTGCCTGGGACCCAGGTGGAACTCAAGTCATGTGTGTGATAAAAGGAATTACAAACCGTCGTCTCTTCCACTTTCATATATATTGGGACCTGGGCACACAGATGACATTTATGGTGGGATAAAGTGTTTAGACTATTAATCAATCTTTTTCCTTCTTGGTATTTTCCAAATTTTGAGACTGGAAAATGATACCCATGACTGAGGAAAGAGAATAGAGAAAGACGAGAAGCAGGAAGATTGTGGGTCTCAAGTAGTTTTGGGGGTGATGGTCAGGGAAGAACCTAAGATAGACTGTCCAAGAGGAGAGAGGAGTCATGCTGCCTCTATCTAGTGGATTCTCAGTTAGGAAGTAAGATCCAGAGAAGAAGTGTGGTGAGTCTGAGTGGAAGGGGCTTACTTGGGAATTCAGGCTAGAGACACCAGCACGTTCCTATACATCTGAGGGGTCTAGAAGCAGCTGGAACACCCCAGACGCCCAGGAGGTGGGATAAGATATGACTCAGCATCTACCTGACCCTACAGACTGAGGGCTAGCCAGATGGAATAACCCCCTGGAAGAGGTTACTCCCAGCTCACCAAAATTGTTTTGCTATTCTGGTAAAATAAGGAGTCAAAATTTTTTTAAAGTTATTTCTTTTGAGAGGGAGAGAAAGCATGAGTTCTGGAGGGACAGATAGAGAGGGAGATGTTGAGAATCCCAAGCAAGCTCCACACTGTCAGCATGGAGCCCAATGCAGGGCTTGAACCCGTGACCTTGAGATAATGACCTGAACCGAAGTCAGAAGCTTAACTGCCTGAGCCACCCATACAGAGTCAAATTTAAGAATAAAGTTGAGTTATAGAGAAAATTTTAAAGATTTCATTTAGTGCACCACTCAACTTTGGACTAAGCCTTATTTATACTCAGGAGTAGAAGTAAAAGCAAATGAATGAACACTATTGAGTCAACAATGGACACAGGGGTCAGCGAGATGCAGGCTGATGGAGAAGTTAGGGTTTGGGGCTCATGGGATGGACGTCAAGGACCAATGAGGTCAGAGGTAGGCCCCTCAGGGGTGCGGTGTATCTTGGCTGTCAAGAGGACACTAAGAAAGGAAAGTGAGAGGGCATCTTGTTTTCTGGGCTCTTTCAATTCCAAGCACATCACCCATGAGCATCTTATGAGCGGTGACTGGGGAGGCCCAGACGATTAAAAAGGCCAATCAGAAACTCTGACAAAGATGCATCCCTAGGCACTGTCATGGTGGGGTTATTGAAACTGATTTGGCTGTGAAAACCGAAAACATGGCCAAGTGCTCGCTCCCAGTGAGTCAGAAAGGCAGCCTGGGAAACTTCGCTTGATAAATCTTATCATTGCTTTTTTCCCCCTGGATACTTGTGGGCAGATTCAAGTTTGCTTGCAGAAATGGATATCGAAACATAGAGGTAAAAACCCATATATGGACATAAATATGTGTGGATAAACACTCATATGCAGACATAAATATACAGACACTGTCATTTGTTGAATACTTACTATTTTAGAAGTTCTGTATATAATTTCATATACATTATCTCATCTTTCCTCCCCCTTCAACAATAAAAGGTAGGTGATATTATTCTGTTTTTACTCAAGAAGTAATTGAGGCACAGAATCGTTAAACATCTTGTCCAGGGTCACAAAGCTAGGAAGGAGTAGGTCCTGCTGACCCCTCTCCAGGGAATTATGATGGATGGATGCATATGAATGTCTCCTGTCCCCAACTCCTCCACCCCCATTGTTTAGCTCATTTTATTTCCTTTATCAATGTTATTGGCGAGAGCTATATGGGTATGATCCTAATATAATTGTATGAAACAGAGAGGGAGTAGCTCTGGGGGAAGGTCATGTGTATCCACACCCACGTGCACACACACATATGCAGGGACACACCCGTGAGTTTCACATGAGGAAATAGAAGCTCAGAGAAGAAAATGACTTGTCCAAGCTTCCATGAACCAAGTCTCACAGGAGCCTAGTGTGCTTCTGCCTGAGAGATGGGGCTGTCAGTCTCCAGCTCAACCCTGAACAGGGGAGGCTGCCCAGTGGGAGAGCAGGGAGCTGCCCAGATCTCAGTCTTCTTGCACCGGCTTGCAACTTCCGAATTTGACTGCAGTGTGACTTCTCAGGACACCAGATATGCTGCCTTACAATGAAGGCATGAGTATATTTTCCTAAGCTAAATTGAAATAGATTTTGGATTATCTCCCATTATTCAGAAAGATCCTCTCTGCATTGGTTGCTTTGAAGTTTCCTGGCCTCCCAGAACCCTGAGTCTCTTTTGGGCGTTGTGTTTGAGAAATGTTCCGAAAGCCTTCTTTCCATCTCTGACCAGGCGGGTCCACAGGGCTCTCAACCAGTAACTGCTGACCCGTCTCTCTGCCAGGGCCTGTGCCAGGCCCTGTGGTATGGACACAACCCACTCATCACCCTCAGAGGGTCAACCCAGCCCTCACTTCTCTCATAACAGTGAAACTTGGAGGCATTAATATAATTTTTTTTTACATAAAACTTTCAAAACTAAAGAAATAGTAGATGGAAATATAACACTCATGTACCTTCTACCCAGATTTATTTACCCTTTAAGAAATAAAACATGATAAATGTAGGGGCACCTGGGTGACTCAGTCAGTTAAGCGTCCAACTCTTGGTTTTGGGTCAGGTCATGATCTCACGGTTCGTGGAATTGAGCCCTGTAGCGGGCTCTGAACTGATGGCACAGAGCCTGCTTTGGATTCTGTCTTGCCTCTCTCTCTGTCCCTCTCCTCACTTGCTCACTCTCTTTCTCAATCTCTCTCGCTCAAAATAAATAAATATTAAAAAAAAAAAAACCACACAGTAGGGGCACCTGGGTGGCTTAGTCGGTTAAGCATCCAACTCTCAGTTTTGGCTCAGGTCACGATTGCACAGTTTGTGAGTTCAAGCCTTGTGTAGGACTCTGTGCTGACAGCTTGGAACCTGATTGGGATTCCTCTCTCTCTCTCTCCCTCTCTCTCTCTCTCTCTCCCCGTACCTCTCCAGCTTGCTCTCTCTCTCTGTCTCAAAAAAAAAAAATAAATATAAAAGCATTAACTCCCCCACAACATTATAAATATAACTAAAGTTTCTTTTGTATTGCTACCCAGAGGTGAGTACTACAGTGATGTTTATAACTGTTCTACATGTATTTCATATTCTTATTATATATTCATATGCACATAAAATGTTATAAACTTAAAAGACATAGCCTCATACTGGATGTGAATTAAATTTTATAAGTATATAAATATAATCTATACATATTACATATAATTATATAAAATTATATACTGCACAAACTTCAAGCTTAAATTAAATATTACATTAATTCAGTGAAAAATGCAATTGTATGCTTATATAAATATAAACTAACATATCTATAGATAGTATGTAAATGCTGCATGTCTGTTACATTTTATACTGTACATAGGGTATGTAAATTAAAATTTACAAAATAGGCATTAAACTCTTCACATCATGGTGTAACTCAGTTTTTCACTTAATACTATATTTCCTATCTATTTTGTTGCACACCACTTCCCTTTATTCCTCTGAACTCCTGTGGAATCTTCCATTATAGGACTATGCCATGATTAATTTATGACCACTCTGTGGTTTGCAGAGTACTATTGTTTGAAATTTCTTGTGATTACAAACCCCCTGCCACCTCCATTCTTGTGGACGTCTCCTTGGGCACCCGTGTGAGTGATCTGAGGACACATGACTGCGTGTGGGATTGCTGGGTGTAAGGGTGTGGACGCCTTCCCCGTGCCAGGTGTTGTCAACCTGTTCTCCAAGGACGTTGTACTTGTTCCGCTGCACCCCCACCCCCCCGCCCCCATCAGGATGTGAAGCTCCCATTTCCTTGCATCCTTACTGGCACCAGGCTTTGTGAGTTTTGAGCTTTATTGTCAAGTGGATGGGCGTGTACTGTTTCTCATTGGTGTTTTATTTCTATTTTCCTGACTACTCATCAAGTTGATGGTCTTTTCATATGCTTATTGACCCTCTGAGTTTCCTCTTCTGAAAATACCTTTTCATTGCCTTTGGTTATTTTTCTCTTGACTTATTAATTTCTAGGAGGTTTTTTTTGGGGGGGGTTATTTCTTTGTTGGTTTTGAGCATTACCAAGGCTTCTCTTGGTCTGTAACTTATCTTTGAATTTTATTTTTTGTTTTTAATGCTTATTTATTTTTGAGAGAGAGGGAGAGACAGAGTGCAAATGGGAGAGGGGTAGAAGGAGAGGGAGACAGACTCTGAAGCAGGCTCCAGGCTCTGAGTTGTCAGCACGGAGCCCGATGTGGGGCTCAAACTCACAGACTGCAAGATCATGACCTGAGCCGAAGTTGGATGCTCAACTGACCGAGCCACCCAGGTACCCCTGAATTTTATTTCTAATGCTTTTTGCTGTGTTAAATTTAACATGGTCAAATGTATCAACTGTTATCCTCATGATGTGTGCTTTGTGCATCCTGTTTAAGAAATCTATCATCAGACATTTGTCTGCGGACAAGGTGAAATCTGTGAGTATACATGTGTGATGGGAGGGGGCTTTTCTTTTGCTTTCCGAATTCCTTTTTTGTTTTTTTAATTTTTTAAAATTTTTCAACAGAGAGAGCACGTGTGCAAATGGGAGAGGGGCATGGGGAGAAGGAAGGAGAGACTCTTAAGCAGGCTCTACTATCAGCTTGCAGAGCCCAGTGGAGGTGGGGGGGCTGGTGGTGGGGGTGCTCCGTCTCATGACTATGAGATCATGACCTGAGCAGAAATCAAGGGTTGGCCTCTTAACTGACTGAGCCATCCAGGCGCCCTGCTTTCAGAATTCTGTTTTTTTTTTTTTTAATTTTTTTAATGTTTATTCATTTTTGAGAGAGAGAGAGAGAGAGTGAGAGTGGGGGAGGGACAGAGAGAGAGGGAGACACAGAATCCAAAGCAGGCTCCAGCCTCTGAGCTGTCAGCACAGAGCTCGATATGGGGCTTGAACTCACTAACCGCAAGATCATGACCTGAGCCGAAGTTGGATATTCAACTGACTGAGCCATCCAGGCGCCCCTCTGAATTCTTAATTACAACAACAACTCAATGATTAGACAAATTCAGGCTTGTTGTAATGGTTCCAGATTATTTCCCACAATAGGGTATTGTGCGGTGAATAAAGGTATGAAATCTGGAGCATGACTGTCTGCTTTTGGATCACTGACTTTGGGCACATTAGTGAAACTCACTCTGGGCATGATACTGTAGTACCCACCTTGTAGGGTTGCTGTGGAGATAATATATAGTTAGTTTATATATAACTAGTTTATATACGCAAAGCACTTACAATGAGTGCTGGTACACTGTAAGAACCAACTGTTATCTCCTAGTATTGTTGTTGCTAGCATCATATTCTCATTATACCTCTCAGTTTACCTCTGGGCTGGATTTCCAGGGGCCGCCTGGAGACGTTAGAGTCGCCATTCTCCGCATGCTTCTCTGTGCCTAGACTGAAATCACCTTGGTCCGCTTGGCCACATGCCACCTTGGAAGACTCACCCACTGGGAGTTCAGGTCTGAGAATGTTCACAGTCTAATCATTACATCTCGTGGCCCAGTTTGCTGGTCCCAGATGTTTCATCTCATGTAGCTTTCAGAAAAAGTAGAGAATTAGAGGTTGCAAGAGGTCAAGTCTTATCTAAGTCCAGATAGCTCTCATCCTTTTAAACTGCCAAGGTGAAAAATATATTGACAAACGCGACTTGTAAGGACTTCATAATGTTTGTCTGTTGTGGTTTTTTGCCCAGTGTCCCTTTCCCTTCCTCTGGCTTCGTGTCTTCTCATTATTGTTCTTGTTAAGCAAGCTGCCAGTCAAAGCATCAGCTCTCTCTCACACACACGGGTGGCATGTAACTCAAATTGGATTATCCCTATGGCTGTTTTCATTTTTCCAAGAGGTTGACATGTGACCCAAGTTGGGCCAATCGGAGACTGTCCCTGGGATTAAAAAAAAAAATTTTTTTTTAATGTTTATTTATTACTGAGAGACAGAGAGAGACAGAGCATGAGCATGGGAGGGGCAGAGAGATAGGAGGAGACACAGAATCGGAAGCAGGCTCCGGGCTCTGAGCTGTCAGCACAGAGCCCGACGCGGGGCTCAATCTCATAAACTGCAAGATCATGACCTGAGTCGAAGTTGGACACTTAACCGACTGAGTCACCCAGGCGCCCCATTTGTTTTTTTTTTTAACTTGAGTAACTGGAGAAAAGCCCTTTCTTGCCTTGTGGCAAATTGGAAAGATGAGTCTGTGAGATGCTGGCTACTTTAATGTATTATGAGCCCCATATTGGCTTGGCTGGCACCAGAATTTGCATCTCATATATCCAGTCCCATAGAGAAACCCATTAGAGAGGAGAAAGCTGGTCTCAGAGAGAAGTGAAGAAGAAAGACAGACAAGGTCCTGGGGGTACCTGAGTTTTATTCAATTTCCTTGGATCTTGATTTGAGAATGGAGCTGGAAGGGGAGGGTCAGATGGTCAGGTTCATACTTTCCAAATCCAGCTTGGTAAGCTCTTGTTTTGATTCTGAGAGATTCTGCAGGATCTTTATAACCTCCTGGATTATAGGCTGCCAACTTTGTGAGTCGCAGGTTCCTGCCACTTGCAACAGAAAGAGTTCTGTGTATTACAGACATATAAATAAGAAGTATAATGGAAAGAAAGATGAATGGCTTTTGTATCAGACCTAGGTCCACATCCTGCTTTTGCCACCTATTAGTTATGTGGCTTTTACTTAAAATTCAATTTTCTTGTCTATAAACAGTGAAAAATCCTTTGTGGGCTGTGTGATTTTAATAGGATAATAAATGTAAAGTGCCGATATAGGTCTTTGCACATAGTAGGCACTAACATTTTAGCCCTTGCTATTATTGTTTTTACAAACCACTTACTTACTACTATTAGTATTATTATACCAACTAAGGATTTGATTAGTCAAGTCTTGCATGCTAGGCATCTCTACAAGCCCCCCAACCTTTTCTCTGGATCCACGTGCATGAAAAAAACCCAGCTAAAATATATAAAGGTGATATTGATTACTTTGCCCATGCAGGGCATATGATGAAGTGACAAGGAGGAGTCTCAGTCAGGTTCCTGATAGGAAACACAGAGCACACCCCCAGGGTTTAATTGGAGAAAGCTCCATGACAGAACTTCATGGGCAAGGGGGCAACATTAAGGGGAGTGACATAAAATGGTGACAGACTCAAGGACAAGTGATAATGGGGGCTATTATGGCTACCACCCCAAACCTGAAGAGAGAAATGCAGGGGACAGAGTTCAGAGTTACATGAGCACTGTAGCCTAGAGGGGATGTCATCTGAAG
Source organism: Lynx canadensis (assembly GCF_007474595.2). Taxonomy (NCBI): domain Eukaryota; kingdom Metazoa; phylum Chordata; class Mammalia; order Carnivora; family Felidae; genus Lynx; species Lynx canadensis. The sequence goes on from NC_044310.1 coordinate 119,784,096, forward strand.
CATCATGGCTTCAGAGAAAACCGCCATCGCCAAGATTGTGGCCATGTGGGAAGGCAGGAAATACCTACTGAAACCTTTCCTTCTTCTTCCTACTCTTCCATATTTTTTTGGTGCCTTCTAATAGCTAGGCTCAATCAGAAGCCATAAGGCAAGGGAATCGGGGTGATACAGTCTGTAAGCTCAGCAGAAATCAGGTGTAGCACGGCAGGGAATGTTTGCAGGAGGGGAATCCACAGAACAGCTAGCACAGACAATCATGGAAGTCACATAGTGAGGTAGGACAGAGCAAGCGTGTGTGTGGGAAGGGTGGGTGTGTATGGCATCTCCCACTAAGATCGTCCTGGTTAACATTTTCTCACAAGTCCCTCTCTTGATTTTGAACACTCAAACTCATATAACTGACATATTTCTCAGTATAATGCTTTTGGCCAATGTTTATATAAGAAAATTTTATATTTGTGTGCCCCCAAACTCAATACAATGTAATTTCTAGACAAAGTTATGCGCTAAGTCTCAAGTTGTAGTGTCTTCCAGTCCAGTCACTAGAATCCCATATGGATGTTTTGCAAAGCATGCCAGATATCAATAGAAGGGTGAGCATTAACCACATACAAAGCAACTCTTAGTTAGCACCATAGCAATTGCGTAGTGATCCGGAACGCCTTAAGCATTTAGCAACAAAACATCATAGTTTTTAATATATTTTAGTAAATCGATTAGGGGTTTGGGTTGATTTCCATTTAGTGTTTTAACACCAGAAGTCTAATTTTCAGGAATTCTGACATTAAGTGGGAGTTGCTTGGGTATATTTCTAATTTAATCAGACTGAGCCAATTTAGACCAACAGTAGAAGGCAAGTCTGAGTTGCAGACTCTGTTTAGAAAGATGCAGTTTTATTATTTTAAAGCTCATGTGGAATGGAGCATCAGGTTGACAACCTGTCACCTGGAGGAGATCCCTGGGGGCATTCACAGTAATATGTACAAAAGAATGGTTGACAGGGAGCGTACTCATTGCCATAAGTGGCGAATTCTACAGTGTTTTCTTGAGAGACTTAGCCACCCCCTCCTCCCTGTCCTTATACCGCCAGGCACTTGTTTAGCAAATCCTTTCTTCAAGATACCATAATACTACATATTCTGTAAGCCGCAGCTCTGCACTTGAACTTTATATACTTTTTTACTTGTTTAGTTGTTAGCCTCCCCTGGTAGAATCTGAGCCTTTGGGGTCAGGGGCAATGTCCACCTTGCTTGCAATTTTCTCTCTTGCATCAAAGAGCCCAGGGCCTGGGCACACAATAAAAGCAGTTGAATAACATGGTGCTTTACCTCCAGAGAGCTTCCAAGCTACACGCTGTGCAACTATGCTTGTTGAACCTCTGTCTGTACTTCCCTGGGTCATCTGGTTCAGGGTCTCCCCTCCTATGGTTCATCTGGAGGTTGTGACTGACTGGCTAATTTGGATTTGACCTTCAAGCTTGGCCTGGCATCCCTTCCGGTACATAACTGGTGGGTCTGCCCTTCTGCTCCATCCAAGGTGACTGCAGGGAAGAGAGTCCTTGTTTGTGTGACCTGTTTCAGATTCTTCTGGAGTGAGCACCTGCTCTTACCCCACTTCCACCCCATCTACAGGTAGGGGAGAAGTATTCAGTCAAGTTCAGCTATGCTTTTTGTGATCAGAGGTCTATGAAGTTGTGACTGTACAAAAGGAGGAGAATACAGGTTAGGTTGGCAAGTGGAAGAAAAATATTTATGGATGAAGTTCCTTCCTTTCCTTCCTTCTTTCCTCCCTCCCTCCCTCCTTTTGTTCTTTCTTTCTTTCTTTCTTTCTTTCTTTCTTTCTTTCAGTTTCTTTTAAATTAGTGGTTCTCAATAATAGGTATCAGAATCATCTGGAGGGCTTGTTAGACTACAGATCATTGAGTCGCACTCCCAGATCTTGATCCAGAAGGTCTGGGATGGTGCCCGAGACTCTGCGTTTCAACAAGTTCCCAGGTGATGCTATTGGGGAGCCACAAGGAGAACCACAGTTCTGTGCATGTCTTCACGGAGCATAGGTGTTCTCTGTCAGGGTCTGATGGGTTTTGGGTCAAGCATGAGTGCATGGATCTGAGGTCTACTGCAGAAATAGAAACCACACTAGCTATTTAACAGGAATTTCTTACAGGGCATTAGGAGCCCATGTATCTGTTGGGAGAGCTGGAGGAGTGGCTTTAGGCTGGTGTCCAGGACCACCTCCTGGGACAAGGTGGCCGCTGCAGCTCCATTAATGGAGCATCTGCCTCTGCTCTGGCAAGGGAGGTGGGGGACCTGGAGGACCTGCCAGCAGCATTGTTACCCTCCAGGCCCTGCCACCACATAACTGCTACGCCTCACCGCGAAGCTGCTGAGAGCTCACCGCTTGCTGCTGCAGAGAAACTCCGCATCCCTATGACTCAGTGGCTGGAAGAAAATGTCTGCTTCTCTTCTGCCTTCCAAATATCACATACATGCCTCTAGAATGCTAGCACAATGGAATCTGAGTTGTTTTTTTTTACGAAAGCCATCAAGGTAGGGCCAGGGAGAAACAGTTGGAAGAAGGGAGTAACTCAGTAGGGGCATAGCAGTATCCCTGAATGGGATTTGGGGGTAAGGTTAGCACACGCAAGCTCCTGGACCCAACTTCTTTCCAGATGGTCCGACCCAACATAAGCCACTGGTTCTCTCTGGGCATTTGCTTTCATTTAGACAGCAAGAGCTTGTATCAGGGCATACAAGAGGGAAAAAATGAATTTAGCTAAATGTGCTTATGCTCTTGAAAAAATAATAGCCACTCTAGGAACATGTGTAATGACTTTTATATTACCATACATCTACTCTGTTTATTCCAGAGTTTCTCATCCTTGGTGCTATTGACATTTTGCATCATATAATTGTTTGTTGTGCGGGGCTGTCTTGCGTGCACCATGGCATATTGAGCACATCCGTGGCCTCTACCCACTAGATGTCAGTCGCATCTTCCCACCTCAGTTGAGAAAACCAAAGAGGGCTCCAGACATTGCCAAATGTTCCCTGGGGGCAAAATTGTCCCCCTCCCACTTGAAACCACAGTTGTGTTAAATCTTTATACAAATGTTATTTGAGCCATTGTCCTCACTGAAGAAGCACAGAGGGAGAAATCTAACATTTATGAAACATCTATTCTATTCCAGGCACAGCGTTTAGATGGCACCTCATCCACTTTGAGGCACTTGCTGTGGTACCAGAATGAACTGGAGAGGCAGGCAGAGCTGGGTTCAAATCCTGCCCCCCAGCATCTGCCTGGCCTTGGGTGAATTATTTAATCACTGCAAGTTTATGTTTATTCCCCTGTAAACAGGAGAATTTTTCAGGGAGGCTGCAAGGATTAACAGAGGTGATTTATGGCACACATTTTCAGTGATTATTATGCAGAAGTTGCCCGTGGGTGGGGATGTTCCCTTTCTTTTTCCTCCAACGCACCAGTTCCAGTCTTGTTATCAGTGACCGCCATGATGCCACATCCAATCTTTCCTTTCCTGCCTTCCTTATGGAGAGATAGTAGACCAGAAGGAAAGGACCATGTCTTTAAGGGCAAAGGAGAAAATGAGGAATGCAAAAAATCTGGCACTTTTAAGTAGCTGGGTTTTCTTTCTCCTTGACAGGGCTGCTGACAGGCCCTTTAGCAATACAGAGGCTAATTACTTGCCAGGAGTAAAAGAAAATGTGTCATTTGGTTGTTCTGGCTTTTCCCAGTGCAATAAATCACCGCCATGGGATCCCAGCCTCATTTGATTTAATAAAGATCTTAAAGAAAAAAAAAGTTTCCTTGCTTTTATCGAGAACTGTTGGTCATTTGTGTCTGCTTCATCTGGGCTCTTAATTGGATGTGACCTGTCCACATTGCAAGCCACTTTTGGCGTGTCAGAGTGCAGCCAGCTGCATTTATTTGCCCACACCACTCTCCCGCTCGTCTTTTGGGCCTAGAGTTCCAAGCCCTCATGTTCCCGGGTCCCTAAGTCCTCCACACCTTTCATCAGCCTCTGATACCCCAAAGGAGGCTCTCCTCACTTTGACAAGTCATTTGCCCATTTGGCCTTGCTTGGTCTGTAACCTTCACACGGTCCCCTGAAATAATCTTGTGACGGTCTGGTGGTCCCCACCCAGCTGTGGTGGCAGGCGTTTTGGCCTCCCATCTCCCTCTCCCTTCCTCATATCAGGTCTACACTGCCTGTGTCTCCCATCGGGCATCCCCACCAGGTGGGGAGCATCAGACAGTTTGAGTGTAGCAGCAACACAGCGGGGGTAAAAATCAAAGTAAAAATCAGAGGTAGATTTTGCTTGTCTTACAAGAGCCCAAGAGTTCTTGGTTAAGAACATCTGGGCAACAGACCTAATTTCTCCTCTCTCACTGGCTCCTACTTGTATTCGTCTTGTTTCTGGAAGGCCTGGCTCCTTCTTTTGTTTTGTTTTGTTTTGTTTTGTTTTGTGTTGTTTTTAATCACCATTTCATAATGACTGCAAGTCACTCGGCTAGAATAAAACCCCTGACAACCCCAGACACAAGGGAGGTGACAGGTCATTGTAGCGATGTTTCAGGAGCTAGGGACGAGGTTGGAAGGACAAGGTTGAGGGATTGGTTTGATGGGCCTGTTCCTATGTGACCGACCAGGCCATCAGAGGGAGGGTGGGCCGAGGGGTGAACACACAGACGCATTTCCCTTGAGCAGAACTTGGCTTCCTGAGACCAGCAGAATGCCAGAACCAGAAAATGCCTTGGGAGGCTGGCATCCAATTCTTCTATCAAGAACACTGAGGTCCAGAGAAATTGAATGAGTTGCCCCAGGGCATCTAGTTACTGATTGAAGTCAGGCTGGAAGCCAAGTGTCAACTCGGTTGTTTTGCCTTGCCTTCCTATAGATCTGAAGCTGACGTGTTATTCCCCCTAAGGCAATGTTTTCTTTGTTTTGAAGCAGCCGTGCAGTTTCCGCCCGTCTGTTTGTATTGCTTTAGACTAGGGTGTCCTCTCCACCTACATCATGGTGTGTCTATATAATGGGGTTGCCTTTTTTATTTATTTATTTTTGAGAGAGAGAGAGTGTGAGCAGCGGCTGGAGCAGAAAGTGAGGAAGAGAGAGGATCCCAAGCAGGCTCCACGCTGTCAGCACAGAGCCCGATGCGGGGCTCAAATTCATGAACCGAGTCAAAACCAAGAGTTGGAGACTTCACTGACTGAGCCACCCAGATGCCCCAACAGCGTTGCCTTTTGATTCCAGCCCTCCGTGGGCTTGAAAGTGAGTGGGCAGGTGAATTTGTCCTTCATCCTGGGAGACAGAACTTCCTGGCCTGTGGATAAGCTAGTTTCCAGGGTGAACTTGGACAGGACTATCTTCCTGTGACTCCCTCCTGCCTCCCCCGTCCTCCCTGTACCTAGCACTTCCTTGCCCTCCCCGGTTCCCCCATCTTCTCCTTCCTGGTCTTCTTTGGATAGTGACTTAATACATGGAAGTCCTCTGACTGCCCCAGCTCACCAGCCAGGTTTGAAATCATCTCAAAAATTAATTCATTCTAGGGATGCTGATGGTAATTATTTTATTTTTTGTTTTTGCTGAGAATCGTTGCATTTTAGCAGGGGGAATTTTAGGACTATAAAGCTTTGACAGAGAAGCTCTCAACTGTGGTTGCACATCTGAATTAGCTGGAGAGCTTTAACAAACTACCAGAGCCTGGGGTCCTCATCCTCACATATTCTAATTATATTCATCCTGGAGGGGTCCTGAGAAATAGTAATTTTTTAAAAGCTCTCTAGGTGATTCTAAAGTACAGCTACTGTTGAAAACCTTTGCTTAAAAATGAAGGATGACATCTCCAAAAGATTCCAGCATCCTATGGCCACCTGGGAAATTTGCTGTGGTAAATGCCCCAGTCCCCTCCTGACGGTTTTTCCGCCACTCCTCTGTGTGGGGTCCAGGGAAGTCTCAGAGGAAGTCTCAAGGGGCCAAGAAAACTTCCTGGGACAGAACATTTTTCGGTCAATTTACTCCAGTTTAATCTTAGTTAGGATGTTTAGTTTTATCTAAATCTCTCCAGCCAGAGATTAAATCAGAGATTGTAAACCAGCAGTTTGTGAGCCAGTTCTGGCCCCACGCATGGGATTTGTTTCACTTACATAATGTTTTTTTGATTTAAAAAATTGAATTAGAAACTGAGGGACTACATAAAATCTAGATTTCTGCCTTTCCTTCCCCCATCCCACTGGTTTTATTGAGAAATAATCAACATACATCACTGTATAAGTTTACGTGTATGGCATGTTGGCTGAATTTACATGTATTGTGAAATGAATACCACAATGGGTTTAGTTATCATCCATCATCTCACACAGATGCAATAAAAAGAAAAGGAAAAAAAAATTCACCGTGTGGTGGGAACTCGTAGGATCCACTCTCTTAACAACTTCCCGGCACATCCTACAGCAGTGTAGCTGTGGTCATCATGTTGTACATTCATCCCTAGGACTTACTTATCTTATTACTGAAAGTGTCCACGTTTGGACCACCTTGTCCCAATTCCCACTCCTCCCACCCACATCTCAGATAACAAATGTGATCTCTTTTTCTATGAGTCTGGTGGGGTCCCCCTGTCCCCCTTACCCCCTTATTTGTCTATTTTTCTTAGATTCCACGTATAAGTGAGATTATACAGTAATTGTCTTTCTTTGACTTGATTCATTTAGCATCATGTCTTCAAGGTCCATCTATGTTTTCACAAGTGTAGGATTTCTTTTGTTTAAAATGGCTGAATAATATCACATCATACAGACACAAGTGCACAATGGAATATCTCTATCGTCTCTCTCTCTCTCTCTCTCTCTCTCTCTCTATCTCTATTTATCTATATCTCACACCTTCTTTATCCATTCATCCATCAGTGGACACTTAGGTTATTTCCATGTCTTGGCTATTGTAAATAACCTTGCTACGAACATGGGGGTGCAGATATCTTTCTGAGATAGTGTTTTCATTTCCTGTGGATATATTCCAAGAAGTAGAGAGGAGTGGAGTTGCTAGATAATGTGATAATTCCATTTTTAATTTTTTGAGCTATGTCCATCCTGTTTTTTCATCGCGGTTGCACCAATTTACAATCACAGCAGCAGTGCACAAGGGTGTTCTTTTCTCCATACTCAAGCCTATGTTTATTATCTCTTGTCTTATTGATGGTGGCCATTCTAACAGGCATGAAGTGATATTCCATTGTGGTTTTAATTTGTACTTCCCTAGTGACTGGTGATGTTGAGTATCTTTTAAGGTTCCTTTTCTATTTCTGTGAAAAATGCCATTGGAATTATAATATTGGTTGCACTGAATCTCTAGATGGCTTTGGGTAGTATGGATATGTTAATGATACTAAGTCTTCTGACCCATGACACGGAATATTTTTTCTATTTTTTGGTGTCTTCTTCAATTTCTTTCCCCATTGTCTTTTAGTTTTTGTACATAGATGTTTCATTTCCGTGGTTAAATGTATACCTAAGTATTTTATTATTTTTAATGCTACTGTGAACAGGATTGTTTCATTTATTTCTTTCTAAGATAGTTCACTTTAGTGTATTGAAATGCAACCAATGTTTGTATGTTGATCTTTTTACCCCAAAACCTTACTGAATTAATTTATTAAGTCTAACAGGTTTTAGGTGGCATCTTTAGGATTTTATATCTATAAGATCCTGTCCTCAGCAAATAGAGACAATTCTACTTTTTCCTTTCCAATTTGGATGCCTTTTATTCCTTTTCCTTGACTAAATGGTCTTACTGAGACATCCAGTACCTCTGTTGAATAGGAGCAGTGACAGTGGGTACCCTTGTCTTAGTCCTGATCTTAGGGAAAAAGCTTCCATATCTCACTGTTGAGTATAAAGTTAGCTGTAGGTTTATTATATATGGCCATTATTATGAGGCATTTTCCTTCATTTTTGTTTTTGAGAGAGAGAGCACGTGCAAGCATGTGTGCAAGCATGTATGTGAGTTGAGGGGGCCGGGGAGGGTGGCAAAGAGAGCACAGAGCCCGAGGCAAGTCTCGTCTCACAAACCATGAGATCATGACCTGAGCCAAAATCAAGAGTCAGACACTCAACCAACTGAGCCACCCAGGTGCCCTGAGGTATGTTCCTTCAATGTCCAATCTGTGGAGAGCTTTCACCATGATGGGGTGTTGAATTGTATCAAATGCTTTTTGTGCATGTATTGAGACAATCACAATTTTTGTCTTTCATTTTACTTATGTGGTGTATCAGATTTACTGATTTGCTTATGTTGAACCACTCTTGTGTTCCAGGGATAAATCCCATTGGTCATGGTGTAGGATCCTTTTATCGTGCTGTTGATTTCAGTTTGCTAGTATATAGTAAAACCTTGGATTCTGAGTAAGTTGTTCTGTGAGTGCTCTGTAAGATGAGCAAACATTTCTAATACATTTTCACTTGATAAACAAAGGGTGTCTTACCATATGAGTAGTACATGATGCTGAATGTCATACGATGGTCTCTCTCTCTCTCTCTGACTGTGGGATTGTGGGTGATCGTCTTTTATGCTTGGATGCTTGGTCTCAGGCCATGGTGCTTGGCAGAAATCGGTGATTCTTCAGAACTTTGGTAAATGTTCACAACTGGCACTAGTGTATTTTTTGTCACTTCGAAGCACCTACATCCTTTGCTTTTCCATATAAGAGTAAACTTAGGAATGCTTTGCTTCATTCCAAGTCAGGCTGCCTGCCGATATAGACCCTTTCCTCTGCTGCCTTATTGTCAGTTACATTAAATGCAGTATATGACAAGGGTTTATTAATATTGTACTGGAGTCAACATCTGTGTGAGCTTGTACAATGGTCCCCCTACGGAAAAAGATTCCTTTGAGCCAATAGATAGCAGTGATTCTGTTAGTGATAGTGAAAGTAGTGAAAGTCTTTCTACACAATAACGCTCCTCTCTCTTGTGTCCCTCACACCAGCCACAAAAGTTTTCAAAGGTAAGTGCAGGTTAATTTATTTTTTTTGTACTTTGTTTTCTTTATTATTTTGTGTATTACAGCATTGTAATCATTTTTATATGAATATTTTTTGGTTGTGGAATGAATCATCTGAGTTTCCATTATTTCTTATGGAGAAATTCGCTTTGATATACAAGTGCTTTGGATTACAAGCATGTTTCTGCAATGAATGATGCTCGCAAACCAAGGTTTTACTGTATTTTGCTGAGCATTTTTGCATCTCTGTTCATCAGGGATATTGGACTGTAGTTTTCTTGTAGTGTGCTTTTCTGGCTTTGGTATCAGGTAATGCTAGCCTTGTAAAATGAGGCTGGGTGTGTTCTCTTCAGTTTTTTGGAAGACTTTGAGCAGAATTCGTGTTCATTCTTTTTTATATATTGGTAGAATTCACAAGTGAAGCCATCTGGTCCTGGGTTTTTCTTCGTTGGGAGGTGTTTCATTTCTGATTAATTATCTTTATTTATTATTGGTCTCTTTAGATTTTTTATTCCTTCATAATTCAGACTTGATACATTGCACAGTTAACCTCTGAACAACACAGGGGTTAGGGACACTGACCCCCACACAGCTGAAAATCCATGTATAACTTTTAACTCCCCCAAACACTAACTACTAATAGCCTACTGTTGACCAGAAGCCTTACTGATAGCATAAACAGTTAATTAGCATGTATTTTTATGTTGTATGTATTATATACCATACACTTAAAGTAGACTAGAGAGAAGAGAATGTTATTAAGAAAAACATAAGGAAGAGAAAATACATTTACAATATTGCACTATATTTACTAAAAAAGCCATGTGTTAAGTGGACTTACGTAGTTCACATCTGTGTTGTTCAAGGATCCCCATATATTTCTAGGCATTCATCCATTTCTTCTAGGTTGTCCTATTTGTTGGTTTATATTTGTTCATAGCAGTCTCTTAGGATCTTTTGTGTTTTCATGGTAGTGTTAGTGGAAATATCTCCTCTTTAATTTATAGTTTTATTTAATTGAGTTATCTCTCTCTTTTCTTATAAGTCTAGCTAGTGGTTTGTCAGTTTTGTTTGATCTTTTAAGAAGACAAACTCTTAGTTTCTTTGATCTTTTCTATTGTTTTTCTGGTCTCCATTTCATTTATTTCTGCTCCGATCTTTGTTATCTTCCTCTTTCTGCTAGTTTGTTTTTGTTTTCCTAATTTATTGAAGTGTAAAGTTAGGTTGTTTATTTGAGATATTTTTTTTCTTAATGTGGGAATTTATCCTTAAAAAGTTACTTCATAGAATCACTTTTGCTATATCCCATAAATTTTGACATGTACTGTTTCCATTGCATTTGTTTTGATACATTTTTTGATTTCTCTTTTGCCCTATGGATTGTTCAGGAGTGTGCTGTTTAATTTCCACATATTTGTGAATTTTCCAGTTTTCCTCCTGTTACTGATTTCTAGTTTTATATTATTTTGGCCAGAAAATATACTTGGTATAATTTCAATATTTTAAAATTTGCTGAGACTTGTTTTGTGACCTTAATGTGATCTATTTTGGAAAATAATCCACGTGTGCTCGAGAAGAATGTGACTTCTGTTGCTGTCGATGAAGTATTCTGCATATGTCACTTAGGTCCATTTGGTCTAAAGTATAGTTCAAGTTCAATATTTCCTTATTGATTTTCTATCTGGATAGTCTATCCATTGTTGAAAGTGGGGCATTAAGTTTCCCTACTTTTGGTGTATTGAAGTCTATTTCTCACTTCAGATCTGCTTGTATTTGCTTTTTATATTTAGTTGCTCCAATATGGGGTGCATATATATTCAACATTGTTATACCCTCTTGATGAACTGACCCCTTTATCATTATATAATGACCTTTGTCTGTTGTTACAGTTGACTTAAAGTATTTTTTTGGTGTGATAGAACTATAGCTACCCTTGTTGTCTTTTGGTTTCTACTCATACAGAATATATTTTTCCATCCTTTCTCTTTGAGCCTATGTGTGTCCTTGAAGCTGAAGTAAGTTTTATGGGCAGTGTATATTGCATTAAAAAAAAATCTATTCAGCCACTCTATAACTTTTCATTGGAACATATAATCTATTTACATTTAAAGTAGTAATTTATAGATAAGGACTTGACATCTTATTAATTGTTCTCTGGTGATTTTTGAGTTCCTTTGTTTCCTTCTTCTTTCACTGTCTCCTTTTGTGAATCAATGATTTTCCAGACTGTGGTACTTTGATTGACCTTTCATGTATATACTTCTTTATCTTTCATGTGTATACTAGAAGTTCTTGTTTTGCAGTTACCCTGTGGCGCACTTGAAACACTTTACCATTTTATTTTTTTTTATTTTTTATTTTTTCAATATATGAAATTTATTGAAACACTTTATAGATATACCAGCCCATTTTAAGCTAATAACGTAACTTTGATCCCACACAAAAAAATCTACCTTTTATTCCCTCTCACCCACATTTTATATTTTTATAGTCACACTTTGTATCTTTTTATATTGTGTATCCATTAGCAAATTGTAGCTATAGCTATTTTTAATACTTTTGTCCTTTACCTACATTTATGTCTGTCTGTCTGTCTGTATGTATTTATAAAGTTTATTTACTTATTTTGAGAGAAAGAGAGAGAGAACCAGCAGGAGAGGGGCAGAGAGAGAGAGAGAGGGAGAGAGAAAAATCCCAAGCAGGCTCCACACTGTCAACACGGAGCCCGATGCAGGACTGGAACCCATGCACCACAGGATCATGACCTGGGCTGAAATCAGGAGTCGGATGCTGAGCCAACTGAGTCACCCATGCATCCCAGTCCTTTACTTTTATACTAGAATTAAATGGCTAATATGCCTTCTTATGACAGTATTAGAATCTTCTGAATCTGACCATGTACAGGCAGACCTTATTTAATTGCTCTTAGCTTGATTGTGCTTCACAGATACTGCATTTTTTATAAACTGAGGGTTTGTGGCCACCCTGCATTTGTTCACTTCACGTCTCTGTGTCACACTTCGGTAATTCTCACAATATTTCAAACTTTGTCATTATTATCATATCTGCTATGGTGATTGTGATCAGTGATTACAACTTGCTGGAAGTGGAGATAATGGTTAGCGTTTTTTCACAGTGTTTTTAGATTAAGATATGCATGTTGTGATTTTAGACATGAAGTTATGACACACTTATAGACTACGGTGTAATGTAAACAGGACTTTTATATGCAGTGGGAAGTGAAAACCTTCCTTTGACTTGTTTTATCGCAGTGGTCTGGAAGTGAGCTGGCGGTACCTCTGTCAGCCTGGGCTCGCCCTTACCGATGTGTTGTTCATTCACATGTGTTTACGTTGCTCACCAGCTTCCACTCATTTCCGCTTGAAGATCTTCCTTCAGCATTTCTTGTGAGGCAGGTCTAGAGTTGATAAACGCCTTCAGCTATTGTTTGGGGAAGCCTTTATCTCACCTTCATTTTTTTTTAATGTTTATTTATTTTTGAGAGGAAGAGAGAGAGACAGAATGCCAGTAGGGGAGGGGCAGAGAGAGGGGGAGGCACAGAATCCGAAGCGGGCTCCAGGCTCTGAGCTGTCAGCACAGAGCCTGATCAGAGCCTGATGTGGGGCTTGAACTCACAACCTGCGAGATCATGACCTGAGTCGAAGTCGGATGCTTAACTGATTGAGCCACCCAGATGCCCCTATCTGGCCTTCGTTTCTGAAGGACAACTTTGCTGGGTAAATTATTTTTGGTTGGCAGTTTCTTTCAGTACTTAAAAAAAATTTTTTTTAATGTTTATTTGTTTTTGACAGAGAGACAGAGTGAGTAGGGGAGGAGCAGAGAGAGAGGGAGACACAGAATCTGAAGCAGGCTCCAGGACTTGAGCTGTCAGCACAGAGCCCGATGTGAAGCTCAAACCAAGTACTGTGAGATCATGACCTGAGCTGAAGTCGGTCTAACCTACTGAGCCACTCAAGTACCGCCCCCCTTTTTTAAGATTTTATTAAAAAAATTTTTTTTAATGTTTATTTATTATTGAAGGACAGAGAGAGACAGAGTGTGAGCAGGGGAGGGGCAGAGAGAGAGGGAGACACAGAATCTGAAGCAGGCTCCAGGCTCTGAGCTCTCAGCACGAGCCCAATGTGGGGCTTGAACTCACAAACTGCAAGATCATGACCTGAGTCGAAGTCGGACGTTTAACTGACTGAGCCACCCAGGTGCCCCAAGATTTTATTTTTAAGTAATTTCTACACCCAATATGGGGCTTGAACTCACGACTCCAAGATAGAGAGTCACACACTCCACTGACTGAGCCTGCCATGGCCCCATGTTTCAGCACTTTCAAATACATCCTGCCACTTCCTCCTGGCTGGTAAGGTTTGTGTGGGAAATCTGATGTAGTCTTATGGGGGTTCTCTTGCATGAGAGAAAATATTTTTCTCATGTTACTTTTAAAATTGTCTCTTTGGCTTTGATTTTAAACAAAGCCATTCTAATGTGTCTTGCAGAATATTGTTTTAGATTGAGATTCTGGGATGACCTTTTAATTTCATGAGCTGAGAAGTGCCAATCTCTCCCCAGATTTGGAAAGCTCTCAGCTATTACCTCCCTAAATACATTTTTTATCCCTTCTTCCCTCTACTCTTTCATGGACTCCAATGACGTATATATAGTTTCTTTCAATCATGATTCTATTAATCAAATTTAATCTTTGAGCTCATGATTCTTTCTTCTGCTTAGTCCAGTCTGTATTGAAGCTCTCTATTTAATTCTTTAGTGTGATCAGTGTATTCTTTAGCTCCAACATTTCTGTGTGATTCTTTTTTTATGTTTTGTACCTCTTTGTTGAACTTATTTTGTTCTTGTATTGTTTTCCGGCTATTGTCAGATTGCTTATCTGTGGTCTCCTGCAGCTCTCTGGGCTTCCTTTTTACAACGATTTTGAATTCTCTGTTGGGCAATTCCTGTATCCCCACATCTTCGGGCCAGCTACTGTATTCTTTGGGTGGGGTTATGTTCTCCTGAGTTTTTGTAATCTCTATAGTCTTGTGCAGTTGTCTGCCCATTTGACGAGGGAGTCACCTCTTCCAGACTTTATGGGTTGACTTTAGTAAGGGATGACTTTTGCCTGTGGGTGGGGCACGGTGAAACATGCCGTGACCCTGAGTCTGATGGCGCAGGGTGTCAAGGGCAAGGGCGTGTGGCAATGCTGGAACTGGGGGGGGGGGGGGGGCACTGGTGTCTCACTGACTCAGTCCACTGGGGTCTGTAGTATCAACACCTTCATGGTCCTTGGTGAGCACTGCAGAAGGTTCTCAGAGGCAGCAAGGTTGTGGAGCATCTCAGCAGCACCTCCAGGTCAACCAGGTAGGTAGCAGGGAAAGCAACATCAGCGGTCAGAGCCAGTGATGTGCACATACTTGGCAACAGGGGCTGCTTGCAAACCCAAACATAGTGGCACCGTGGGAGTCAGCTGGGGGCGTCGAGGCTGGCCTCCTGCACTCACTCAGCCACCGCAGCCCGAGATGGTTGCTGGTGTGCTTCCCGGGCTCTGGCAGAGACAGGGCGGGGAGAGGCCTGAGAGGGACTCAGTTAGCTGGCACAGGAGACCCAAATATCTGTGGGGCAGAAGCCGGTGAAAACCTTCCACGAATCTGCCGGGGATCCTTTGCTATTCTGCCGCTGTTGATTTTCTCTGTGGTGAAAGGTGGTGGGTTTGCGTGCAGAGCGGGTCACGGGGAGCCGTGACTGCTCTTGCTGTGTGGCCGCTGCTGGCAGCTGCTGCTTTTCCTAGCTCTTTCTATCTCAGCTCTTCTAGTCTCTGGGTGCGGTGAAATGTCGCTCCCACAACTGCCTCACAACTATTTCTATGGAAATACTATTTTTATGGAGGCTGGTCTGGCACGGCCCTGTGTTGACTGCAAATTTAAAGTGATCATGGTGATGCATAGCAGTTGTATCTCTCTTTCCACTAACTAGAAATTTCTGTTCCCTGACCAGAAACTCTATTTCTAGAAGCATCATGACCAACTGACCTACCTTCTTTAATTAAACACCTACTATGTATCAAGTACTACAGAGACATTTAAATATGTAGTTTTATTTAATCCGTGTGACAACTTATTTAATGTGTATGTTTTATAGATAAAACAGGGTCTCCAAGAGGTTGAGAAAATTACAAAAAGCCATATAGTTACTAGACAATGCTGCCAAGCAGGTATCCTGCTAACAGTCAGTCAGTCAGTACCTTGTCATTATTACTCAATAGAAACAAATATCTTAAATTTATTATTATTTAAAAATTTTTGAAAGTAGCGTGTTTACTGTTGAACTTTTGGTAAATTCAACAAAATCAAAGAAGAAAAGAACTTTATCTCCCAGAGATATTGTATCAGTTTGGTGTATTTTTATGTACTATTTTGGTATATTTTGGTGTGTGTGTGCACGCATGTGTGTGTCTGTGTGTGTGTGTATAATATATAAAATGTACTTGTTTCTTTTTTTTAATTGTTTATTATTTTTGAGACAGAGGTAGAGCACGAGCAAGGGAGGGCCAGAGAGAGGGAGACATAGAATCTGAAGGAGGCTCTAGGCTCTGAGCTGTCAGCATAGAGCCAGAAGCGGCGCTCGAACTCATGAACTGTGAGATCCTGACCTGAGCGGAAGTTGGCCACTCAACTGACTGAGCCACCCAGGTGCCCTTAAAACGTACTTGTTTCAGATGTGTTTAATACTTGAAAGAATTCTTGAATGTTGGCAATGTCATGTTAGACTTCTTAAGAGGAAACTTTAGTGAAGTGGAGATAAATTCACCAACTATTTACTAAATATTTACTGTGTGCTAGACATTGAAGTTTCAGAGATAAAAATAACCTTAAGGGAACACACAAGGTGCGGGGTGTGTGTGTGTGTGTGTGTGTGTGTGAAATAGACTAGTAAATGCAAAATTATAATGCAATCTGACAAATGCTTTGACAGTGATATGCCTCTGGAGTTTTGGAAATCATAGAAGAAACTATTCACTGTTCACACCAAGGGAGAGTGTGCAGGTGACATCTTCATTACCTGGAGCAGGTCACTTATGAGCAGAGTATTACAGCAAGTGTTGAAGATACCTAGGTGAACAGGTAAGGGGAGGGCCAATAGGGAAGGGCAGCTTGGGCAAAGCCTGTGACATTGAAGTCTATTTCTGAATGCAGTCCTCCGACCTCCATTTCGTCTGGAAGGAATAGCACATGGAATATATTTTCTTTCATGCCGGTAGAAACCACAAGTTATGGACCCATCAGTGTAAGGGCTTTTTCTTGTACCTGTCCCACTGAGTCACTTAGAATTCTAGGCTCACGATTCTGGGATAGACTTACAGAGCCTTTACTATATCCTGTGGGAAATATATTTTTTACCCATGGCAGAAAATCTGTTTAATCATTTGCACATAATAGACCATATGCTGGCGCAGGGGCTGGGAGGTGACACGATAAAGGCAGAGAAAATCACTTGCCACCGGTTCGGGTGATTAATGTATCAGGCAGGGCTTCGCCCTAGGAAAGAACATAGATTCAAGTGTGCTCAGGTAGGGCCAAATCCTCCCCCCGCAAGTGCCTTGGCAGTTATTACAGAGGTTGTGTAGGGCAGGCACACATCTTGCTTAATGAAACATTTAAAAGGGCAAAGTCCCTGCTCTAGTTTCCTCTAAAATCGAATAGGGAAAGAACCAGTTATCTGTATCTGACCAGATCACTTAAAAAATCATGAAGCCATAAAAAAATCTCTTTGGTACATGGAAATTTCTCATGTTCGCAGACAGCAATGCTCTTTCCCACTCTTGCTTGTGCCCTGCACCCAGAAAGCACGTCGTGAAAAATGCATGTGCAGAAGAGTAATTAATGATCACGGGAGCCAACACTGCAGAGCTCTATACTGCGTGCTTTTGCACATGTATCTTTTGTTTTTGTCTCAGTAACCCCGAGGGGCCGTTATACTGCCGAGCAGGCTTGCAGAGGCTAAGAACCCATCTAAGGAAACAGCCAGTTAGTGGCAAAGCAGGGGTTCAAACCCAGGTCTGCCAAGCTGTGTGGATTTGGTGAGTGATTGTTGGCATGGTGGATGTTCTGAGAAAGGGAGAGACGAGTATGTGCTGGTGTGTTCGGCCTGTGGATCCGATGTATAGAACTTAGCAACTGAGGCAGAGGCAGAGGAAGAGGGAGACGTGTCTCCTTGCCAGCATGCACTGGGGCTATGGGTCCCACTTTTCTCACCTCAGCAAGGACACCACTCTGACACTTGTCCTTATTCCCTTCCTGTGTTATCTCTTGTCCCTTTCTCCTGGATCACTTTGATCATAATCCAAAACACTGTCATCTTAAAATTAATTCTCTGGTCCCCGTACCTTTTCTCCGGCTAACCCCCCATTTCTTTCCTTCCTTAATGGCCAAACCCAAGAGTTGTCTATACCCACTTCCTCAACTCTTGTCTTTTCTTGAGCCTACTCTAGTGAGACTTTTCCTGCCACCCCTCAGCAAGATCATTCTTGCCGAGCTCACCACCAGCCTTTGTGTCACCAAAGCCAGTGGTGAGATCTCAGTCCTCCCTCTTAACCAGACTGTTAGTGGGATTTGACCCAGTTTCCCTTGTGAAAATATTTCCCCCCATTAAGTTGCTAGGACCCCATTCTCTCTCTATTCTGCTACCCCTGGTCAATGTTCAGCCTCCTTTACTGGCCCTCCTTGTATCAGTTAAGGGTTATGTTTGGCTGTTAATAAGAGAACTCATTAATACGATGGCTTAAATAACATATGTCTCTCTCTCTCTCTCTCTCTCTCTCTCTCATGTAACTTGAGTCCTACAGGAAGACAATCCATGGCTGGTAAGTGGCTTCATGTCTCATCCATGTCCCAGCCTCCTGTTGGCTCCCCCTTCTTTAGTACATGACTTCTATTCTCCATGCTTCTTCATGGAATTAAAATGGCCATTGCAGCTCTGGTCATCGTGACCACTTCCAGGTGGAGTGGAAGGGAAAGGGCAAGTACAAAAGGATGCAGTTTCAAGCTGAGTCAACCTTTTTTGTAAGGTGACTTTCATTCAGAAGTCATATGTCACACTTTCTATGAGGGGATCTGGGACCTGGTTTTTGTTTTTGTTTTTAAACTTGGGACATTGCTGCTTTCCCATAACATCAAGGGTTTGTATTAGGAAACAAGGTAAGGTGAAAAGGAAATTAGAAGTCTCTGCCACGTTCATCATTACCGTGACCTCTACAACTCAGTCTTCAAACTGCTTCTCTTTTCTATCTATACCAGCTTCCTACATGTCCTTATCCACTAGATAGACTGTCCTGACCCTACAAGCCATCTGTCCAGTCCTGATCTTTCCTCTGAACTGCAAGTTGAGTATTTGGTTATCTGCTTTATGTCTCCACCTGGATGTCGGATAACTGTCTCAAATGTAACATATGTGAAACTGAATATGGGATTCCCGCCTCAAGCTGCTTTCCCTCACTTACTTCCCCATGTCGGGAAATGACAACTATATTCACTGGGTATCCAGGCCAAGAAAGAACCCCGAAGATTTCTTTCTGTCATAGCTGGAATTTAGACTTAGCTTTATTTAGGAAATGTGTCCCGAATCCAGCCACTGTTGATCATCCTCAACCCCTCTCTCCATGTTTCGTTTATTCTTACCCCCCACCTGACTGTCGTCATAATCCCAGGTGATCTTCATGTCTCCATCCCTAGCCACCTAGTTTACTCTGCACTCCACAGCCATCGTGATCCTTCTAGAAAGTAAGGACTTGACGTTTCTTTCGCTGTTCACCTGCCAAATTTCTTCTGTCAGAGTGGGATCCAAGTCCTTTCCGAGCCTTCAGTGTCCTTTATTACGTGGCTATATTCTCACTACCATCCCCCACCACCTTCTTCACTCCGCTCCATGCGCTTTGACCATCTTGCTCTTCCTTGAACACATGGACCAGCTTCAGGTTTAGGGTCTTGGAATCATGTCTTTCTTTCCCCAATGCATTGTGATCGCAAACAGCTTCATGCAGTTGTTGCCTCAATGCCATCTTTTAGAGAGGCCGTCTCTGACCACCTTGTATGAAACCGTACGCTGCTCTCTCCATATGTTCTTATTTTTCATCTCTGCTTAATTTTCTTCATAGTACTTACTGGCACCTGACACACTCGATATATTCATGTGTTAATGGTCCCTCCCTCTCCCAACAATGTAAGCTTCATGAGAACAGTGATCATGTCTGTTTTGTTTCCTGCTGTATCTCTAGCTGCCAGAACAGTGCATGGCCCGGGGCAGATGCTTGGCAAATATTTATCGAACTAATGATTGAATGACTGTTTTGGCAATGGCATTCTTGGAGCAGTAGCTGAGGACCAAACAGGGCAGCAGAGCCAGTCTGCTTCAATAGAGCTGTTGAGATTTTGCTCTGCATTTACCTTGACTGATGGTTTGGTTCAAGTTATACTTTGTGGGAAATTTATTCCCTCCCACAGTTTCTTCTACCAACAGAGGGAAGATGATCATTTCTTCTTGGCATGGTTTCCAACTCAAATCTTCTCTGCCTTCAAGAGCTCAGTTGTAACCATACAACTGTTCCAAATCTCATCTTGGTGAAATCAAATGTTGCCCTTGTAATTTAACCATCCCTTCCGCTACTGCATCCTGTTTTTTTGTTTGTTTGTTTGTTTGTTTTGTTTTTTGTTTTCTCAGCTCCATTAGGGAAGATTGATTTGCTTTGTTTTCCAATTAGATCCTTAATTCCATGGTTTTGGAGTTCTGGTTATGAAACACTTTATTTCCTCATGATGTGTGTGTTTGTGTGGGTCTTAAGTTCATATACATGGAACAGCTAGAACAGGGAGGTTTGTAGTTAGATTCAAAATCCTTGGAATAAAAAAATCAGATATTGTTCAAAATGTATGGTTTACATTTCATCCTGGTTCTGGATCTGGGTTAAATGGCTGTACCTAAAAAACTTGCCCTTAATGAGCCTTGTAATAAATGACCCATAAGAAACCTTTTAGTAATGAGATCCCTTACTGCTTTTAAAAAGCACCCCCTACAGGGGCGCCTGGGTGGCTCAGTCTGTTAGGCGTCCGACTTCGGCTCAGGTCATGATCTCGCGATCCGTGAGTTCGAGCCCTGCATCGGGCTCTGTGCTGACAGCTCAGAGCCTGGAGCCTGTTTTGGATTCTTTGTCTCCCTCTCTCTCTAAACCTCCCCTGTTCATGCTCTGTCTGTCTCTGTCTCAAAAATAAATAAACGTTAGGGGCACCTGGGTGGCTCAGCCGGTTAAGCAGCTGACTTCGGCTCAGGTCATGACCTCATGGTTCGTGAGTTCGAGCCCCGCATCAGGCTCTGCTCTGCGCTGACAGCTCAGAGCCTGGAGCCTGCTTTGGTTTGTATGTCCCTCTCTCTGTCCCTCCCCCGCTCACGCTCTGTCTGCCTCTCTCTCTCTCAAAAATAAACGTTAAAAAAAATTAAAAATAAATAAATAAACGTTAAAAAATTTAAAAAAAAAAGCACCCCCTACATACAACATAAAATGGATCTCCTTATTTTGCAGAAAGTTGTACGGAATTCATAAACTTTGGATTAAGTGAAAGTAAACCATAAGGTTTTGTTTCTATTTGCCACTTTTAGGAGAAAATCAAATGATCTCTCCACTCCAACAAAAATAATTCTTGCTTATTTATTCATTTACCTAATTATCAAACATACTCACTTCCTGTTCATGGCAAAACTTGTACAAAAAAAAATTCATGATTTTCAGATCTGGAGTTGGAAGAGACTGGACTCATTTAGGTTTAGATTCCGATGTGATGGAGAAGCCAAAACAATAGCTTAAACAAGACAGAGATTTGTTTCTCCCTCACATATTGTTCCCAAGAGAAGCAGCATGAACAGCTCTGGCATTCTCTGCTTTCAGGTACTGAAAGGTACAGGTACAGGTTCCTTCTGTTTAACTCCCACACCAGCACCATGGTATTGTGCTTGTCTGTGTGGCCGAGCATTTCTTGCCTTTGTCTCTGCATTCCAGTTCTCAAGATGAAGTAAACAGGTCAAGAAGGGCAAGATCAGTCCCTTTGAGAACATGACTGGACGTTGTATCTATCACTTCTGCTCCATTCCATTACGTAGTCATAAGGCTTGGTCGCATGGCTGTCCCTAGCTGCAAGGGAACATGGGAAATATCACATTTATGCCTTTGAGAACATAACTGGACATTGTATCTATCACTTCTGCTCCATTCCATTACGTAGTCATAAGGCTTGGTCACATGACTATCCCTAGCTGCAAGGGAACATGGGAAATATCACATTTATGCCACATGCCTAGCTAAAAATTGGAGTTCTAATACAATGAAAAAAAAAAAAAACAACAGGAGGGACAATTAGTAGTTTCTACTACAGATAGCCACACTCTAATTTTATAGGTTCATGCACCAAGGTCACTGGAAGTAAAATAGGTGGTCCCAGGCTTTACAGCCCAGTGATGGTGAGACTAGGTGCGCAGCCTAGGTCACAGTGGTATAGCAGAAAGAGCATGGATTTGGAATCAGACCGACCTGGGTTAGAATCTTAGTTTTATCAATTGCTGGGGAAAAGCTATTAACCATTCGAAACTATGGTTTTCTTATTTGTAAAATTAGGCTCATTTCTCTCACGAATTTTCTGGAATGGTAAAAGAGTTAAAGTATGAAGACACTGTTCAGGGTACCCAGCACATCCTAAGCACCAAGTAAAGTAAATGGTAGATTCTTCCTTATGTTGACTTTCTATGTGTAATTTCATACTACATACTACATACTGCAGTGATACTTAAACATACACAGGTATTACCTTATGGAAAAACATCAAGTTCAACCCAAATCTTCTTGTACTTCTCCATCTCCGTACAATCTGAGTTAATATTTAGTTATAATTTCAAGGTGTTTTGAGAGATGGGTACAAACAAAGGGAAGAGATTTTTAGGGAAAGTTTCAATTATCTAGAAAATTGAAGCTAACTAGAATCTCCCGTACCCTGAGCATTCCAGTTAATTAACTGAATATTTAGCATTATTTCAAAAACACATTATATCCTGCCCAGAGGCTTTGTACTAATGGTTTTTGTCACTTTCACTTTTAATATATTTTCTGTGGTGTTTTCATCTCCAAATTCTAATTTCAACATCTGAGGTTTATTTTTCTTTTAATGATTTTGGGGTTTCAGTGAATGGATGTCCAAAGTTTGGAAAACAGTAGGTTGGCTATTTAAAAAATCTGAGAGAGTGGAAAAATGTTCAGACCTAGTTCAGATTTTTTCCTTGGGTTACTTTTAAAAAGTTCTTTCTAAACTTTTTTTTTTTTTTTAAGTGAAAATATCTAAAAGAACACACATAGATTCGCTTCAGAGAAATCCCTCCAGTCTGGGGAGAAATCATTCAAATCCAAACCATATGTGATATGTAAAGCAGCATTTTGAATATTCATATTGTGATGTAGAAATCAGATCCTTGGAACGGTAAGTCTCACAGAATGAATTAAAATGAAGAAGGCAGTATGAATGTCACTTCCCTGATGCACAATACTGCAGTTCTATTGAGCATCTTTTTTTTGCTAAATCGGATCACTGGAGAACAATCATGCTTACAGATACGGCAAACATGTCCTCGTTCTAGCTCTAAAGGCACTTTAGAAGGAAAACAAATCTTTGCTCGATATCTTTCTGAATGAATTCTAATTCTGGTAACCTGACACTATTCTTCTTGCCCATTCCTCTTGCCTAGCTGGTTTTTGCAACATCAGCTTTTCACTTTGTTCCTACTAATTTTTGAGTCCTGGTTGAAATTTGCCTCTGAAACGTACTGGATTTTTGTTTGCAGCTTGCAAATTCACACTTTTTTTTTTAAGCTCCTGTTGTTATGCCAAATACTTCTTTCTCTACTTTCATTCATCTTGTTAGTATCCCTGTCAACGGATTCATCTCAGAATGATCTAAATTACCTTCACTTTGTTTTAGTAGAGGAGAGAAAGAGTTGGACAGCTTTACAGGAAGTACTTTACCTCACTTTTAGAATGTATTTCAATCTCTATTTTGGCACACCTGCTCAGTCCACTTTAGCAATATTCATCTCCATTTGTGCTGTTAATGGATTTTCAATTGCAAATTATCCACAGAACATGTATCAGAGTACTTTTTACAGCTGTAGGAATTGATTCATACACCCATGGTATTCAATCAGCTTTTGGCTTGTATCAACAAGTTGTCTGATGTAAGGACTCTTTCCCCCTTTGAGAGCAGTTAGCTAATAAGGAGCCCCAGCAGACTGGTGTTCCATTGTGATTCCAGAATATTCTCTGCGTAGATAGAGCCAGAACATTCTTTCACTACCTTCAAGGGTTATACTGGAATGAGAGAATTTGAAGCTGGAGAACATAGGTATTTTAAGAGGTTGGTCTTAAGAGGAAAGCTTCATAAATATTTTAGTGCTCATAAAATGAAAGAGTGGATCCAGCAGACAGAATTAAGAGAATGTCAATGATCTTGTTATTATTATGTACTTAAAGACTAAATGTCAGTTCCAAAGAGAAACTAAGAGCAGGCTTCCTTTGTCTGAACCAGTGCTACAAAAAGGGTGTCCGTGGACTATTGTGTGAACTCTTTGTTCACATGTGTTGAGTACAGAAGTTGAAAGTACTGTATTTAGAAATGGTCACAGTGATCTGATGTTGCACAGATGTGACATCTGTCCTTCTGCACAGACAAGAAGCAAGTGCTTTAAAAGCTTCTCTCTCCTTGTTTCTTTCTCTCATATATATATATATATATATACACACACATGTATATAATTTTTTTAAAGTAGGCTTAACACCCAGTGTTGAGCCCATCACAGAGCCCAAACTCACAACTCTGAGATCAAGACCTGAGTTGAGTTCGGGACTCGGTCACTCAATAGACTGTGCCACCCAGGCACTCCTGCTTTGCTATATTTTCCATAGAGACAAGGAAAAAAAAAAAGGAAGGAAAATGGGAGCCCCTGGTTCAGGGTAAGGGAAAGCTTATAGGTCTCCTAAAACCAGACAGTGCCTGGCAAATCCTGCTGGTGGAGGAAGATGGGTTGACACTGTTTAGGCTCCCATGAGACCCCAACTTGCCATAGGTTAATCAGCTCCATTTAGTTAGAAAAGGAGCAGTAGTTCTGGCTTCAGGTTCTAGCAGGTGTGACCACCACTGTGTGGGCCAGAGCATGCGTCTTGTCATTTCAGGCTGTACTGATGAGTACCATGGAGAGACCTTCCCCAAATACCCTGGAGGGAGTTTTCCTTTCACAGGCAATCTGAGTGTGGTCATGGATCTCACTAGGAACACAGACAGGCACTGATGTTAACTCATCAATCTTTTCAGCATATTGCTAAAAGCCCATCATTCTTCTTACAATTGAAACATACCTGCAGCTAAATTCTAACTGCAACACAATATTATGTTTATCTTCTGAGGCCCCAAGTTAAAACCCACAGGTTTCAATTAAGTTAGGGTAGAGTCTAATCACCAGAGAGAAGGTCTTATACAAGTGACATTAATTGATAATGTGCAATTAGTTCCATTGGCTTTCCCTTTCCCTCTAGAAACTTTTGAGGACGCTCCTCTTTGGAAATGTCAGCAGGAAGCTACTTAATTTTTGTTCTAGGGATAATGTATATATCTATAAAGTTGGTAATTTTTTTTCTCCTTACGTTGGTCTTTCCTACAAATTCCATACTCTGAGATGCTACTTTGTTTCCAAAGATGGTCAGTAACTTGAATATTTCAGATAGAAAATGTTTTGCAATCATTTAAACACCGTAACTGACCATGGTTGAATAGGTGCTTCTCAAATTTTATCCCAATGTTATATACCTTCACTTCACCCTTGAGAACTGTGGCTTATACTGTAAATCGGCTCTTTTCAATCCATTATCTCTCCCATTCTTCCCTGGTACTTCTCAGTAGGAGGCGGGACATACAAACATTTGTTTGCCCCAAGGCTTTGCAGCTATGGGGCCCACGTATGGCCACATTCTTGCACAAAATTCTGCCTTGGGCACTTCTGGCAAATCATTTGTGTTTCTGAAGGAATGAGTTGGCTAGTACAACCCTTTGCTCTTCTGCTGTGAGAAAGGACATGTAGGCAGCGGTGACAGGGGTTACAGGTTACATTGTCACCTGACATCCGTGTGCAGAGGGAAGAAGAAACCCGTATGTGTTAATATCATTGTGGCCCAGTTTCTGTTACTTGCAGATGATTGGCTTCCTGACACAGAAACCTTATCCTCTGAATAACATGTTTACACATTTCCATAGAGCTTTTCTCAAGTTTCATTCTCAAGAATGCATTTGAATATGATAAAACATGTGGACCAGGCTCTGTTAGATCCTCATGTGTATTTTACTTCAGCCAATCTAAAAATTACAGAAGTGAAACTCTATGCCTCAAGCTAATCTCTTTGGGTTCTTCAAAAGCTGTAATATAAAACTGTCTACTCTAGTTGTGCTGTCCATTTTTACCTCCCTTAATGTTTACTTCTAGGGTACCCCCCCCAACATCTCTCATTCCTCCAATCTGAGATTTGAGTTGAATTAAGTCAGAATTCTTGTCATTGTGGAAATATACACAGAAGTCATTTATATTAGAATTTTGTGTAAAGGATATTTGTGTATGGCGAGGATTGTTATACTTTTCAGAAGTTCTTGTTCCCATATGGGGAGTAAGGAATCAGAGAAGGCATTTGAAATAAAGCATAACACTGTTCTTTATTTTTAAAGCATATTTATTTGTTTTGAGAGAGAGAGAGAGAGAGAGAGAGAGAGAGAGAGAGAGAGAGAGATTCTGCACTGTCAGTGTAGAGCCCAATGCAGGGCTTAAATTCACGAGCTGCAAGATCATGACCTGAGCCGAAACCAAGAGTTGGACGTCACCCAGCCGCCCAACACTGTTCTTGAAATGGCTCAAAGCAACAGAATGGAACGTAAAACAGGTGACAAAGCCAATACCTGTGAACTTGGTTTAGTCAACGCATTCAAGGTGTCTCATTGGCACCCCCTAGATCACGCTGTGCAGCAGACAGACTTCTCCCCTCTGCTCCAAGGTGTCCTGTGTTGTTCATGCAGTCTCGCACTTGCCATGCCACACGGTGATTTATTCACTCACGCGTAGTCTTTCCCACTTGACCGTGAGGCCCTTGTGGGGCAGTAGCTCTGTGTCTGCATCCCTAGTGCTGGTAGCAAGCCTGGGATCTCAAAAGAGATTTACAGACATGTGGACAGAAAGAAGGAAAATATAAGAACAATTAAAAATGAAGAAATGTTTGTCTGGAGTATGTTTGGCACCAGAAAGTTAAGAGTTATGGCATATGAGTTCATTTGCATGCAAGAAACATATACTGTCTTTTCTTCCATTGGCCTCCTTACCCCTGGAGGACACTGGATTCATCGTGAGTGTTTTTTTTTTTTTTTTTCGCTCCAAATGAAGATATGTAATATAGAATAAAAGACTTAAAGCTTGTCACAAAGCTTGCCATGTTGGACAGCTTGCTGTCTCTTTCGTTGTCTCTCTCCTCTCTCATTCCTCTGCACCTTCTCCTTTCTTGGCTTTCTCCCTTCTCCTTTCCCCTTTTTCCTGGCTACAGGCTGTCTAAGCTGGAGTACCCCAAAGACAACATTGCCAAGGCAATAATATTTCTCATCTCTCTCCTCATCAAACTTGGCCCGATCTATCTTCTATCTCTTGGTTCTTTGCTCTTTTCTGGGTTGAATCCCTAACACCACTGTGATCCGGGGTGTTTCGGTTCTCAATCTGCATGTCTGCTTAGCTTTGCGCTTGAAAAATGCCCTTCGGTGCCTTAATGCAAGGGCGGGTGTGACGGAAGCCTGGCGCACCACCCAGATCCCCCTTCTGCACCGCGGAGCTCATTCCCCCAGCTTCTCAGCGCTGGCCACTGGTGCCTCTCCGCTGCCCTCCTTCCCAAAAGCCACAGAGGTTGCCTTGCCCAAATTTGTGCCCTACCCACATTCAGTGACTAGTGACGCGAGTACACGAGGCCAGCCTCCCTTGCCACATGTCGGGACAACTCGGAAGGGCTCTTCTAGTTGCAGAGCATCCCGTGGGCCTGGCCGACGTCTGTGTTACCCATGCATTGTGCTTCAACTTCCCTCTGCCCCCCGGGCTTCCCTCATTTCCGCAGAGGTCTTGCTGCCAAGCACACTCTTCGGTAATAACTGCTGCGTGCAAATCTTTGACCCAAGACGGGTGATAGCAGAAATGGCCCTAGGAGGCGGTCTCTTAAATGATATTTTGGAAGTGGATCACTCGCCGGCTGGCTGGCACGGAAGACCCCGTGGCATGCAGTAAGGTAAACCACTGAAACTGGGATGGAGCGTCAGTGCAAGGGAATACACCAGCTGGTACGATATCTCAGGTGTTCGGAAGGTACAGGGGAAGTGGTGAAGGTAAGGCCTAGAGAAGCAGATCGATGTCGATAAGTGCTGTCAGTGTATTGGAGGAGGACAACAAAAGGCTGAAGGTGACCAGTCACCAATTTAGGGCAAAGTATGACAGCAAGAAGGCCTCCTTGGTAGCGTAGGAGACCTCGAGTCTCTTGTAGCTGGAGAGCAGACAAAGCTGAGGGTCAGACCTAGGGTGGTGGGACTCCGGAGAAGGTTACATTCAAAAGCTCAGCAGGACCTCTATGCCAGAGCCAGGGCCCTGGTTTGGATGGAGTGGGACTCTGAGACTTGAGGCAGTGACATCTGTGTCATTGCGCTCAAGAAGCTTGAAACTGTCCTCCTCCTTGCACCCTCTGGCCTGCAGAGATGACACACTCCTTCCTCTGAAAGACAAGCGTGCCCTCCTTTGCTTGAGGACAGTGTGGCGACCTCTATCTGCAAGACACCGCGCGTTGCCCTCATGGTAAAACCGCATTCCCCCAGTGATTATTGTCAAATCACGACATAACTCGGCCAGTGAGGTGCTGGGTCTGCTGAGGGAGGAAAAAGGCACTGCAGGACCTGGCTATTTACATACCTGCGGAGCCCAGATAGCACGTATGGGATTGGATCCCGAGGGTGCCGAATCGAGGGGTGATAAAACATAAAGTTGGATAAGGGAGAATTGATCAAAATGAGAGCACTCGCCTGTGATACAAGATTTATTTCTCCCACGATACAGAAGAGGACCCTGGGAGACCGTGCTAACAAGCTGCCGGGATGACTCTTGGATGTTTAGACAAGGCAGTGGGAAGTAGAAACGTTGGAACTGCTGTGGCAGACAATAGAAGAAAAGATCACAGGGCCTGGAAAAAGGGGGCACGTTATGTGGATATGTTATGGAAAGGAGGAAGGCTGCCTGTGTGTTTTAGGAAGGCCTGCGGGACATTCCATTTAGCAAAGCAATTAGGGCTGCCCTGGTGAGAGGAGACCGGCAGCACCGAGATCAGGCCGGGGCTGACAGTAGGAGGTGCTGTTACAGAACCAGGCTCCCTGATTGCAATGGGGATGATCAGATCTGGAAATAATAGAGGCTGGCTGGTGACACTTAATCAGAAGCAAAGTGGGTAGAATTGCAATGAGTGGCAAGGTCAGGACGGCACAACCCATGGAGAGTTCTAGAGGTGGCTAATAGAATATGGTGTTCCTAGAGGCAAGAGGTACAAGCTGAAAATGAACTTATGCTACCTGTTAGCCCCATTCAAGGCTGTCTCTGAAAAACAGAGCAATGGGAAAACTTTTTAGGAGCAAAGATTTGAGTGCTGCACCAGATCTTGTTTAGGAATAGCATTGGCCTTAGATAAGAACACACATAAACTCTTGGTGAATGTCTTGGCTAGCTGATCAGGGATCTGCGATGAGAAAGGCTGAAAGATCAGCAGCGCGAAGGTATGTGGACGGACCTACAGGAGTGAGCATGTTAATGCCATCAGTGAGCCTCTGCCATGGAAAAGCCACTAAACAGCCAGAGAGAGAGGTAGTCTTGTCTGGTTCATGTCAACCAGCCTCTGTCATTAGCCACACTAATGCAGGTACAAGGGGCTCACAAATGAGTGCCATGGTGGAAGGGAGTGGATGTGCGTAAGGCCAGCAGCAAGGACTTTCTCTTACCAAGGCTGACCTAACAATTTTGCTGTCAAGTGTTCAGACTTCCTGCAACACAGCCGGATCCTGAGCCCCTGCTGTAACATCATTTCTTGAGGACAGCAACCCGCCATTTGGTGGTAATTGATTATGTTGGCCCCCTTTCATCACAGAAGGACAGTGATTTGCCTTGAGTGGGATCAACATATATTCCGGATATGGTTTTTCTCTCCCTGCACCTAATGCCTCAACCAGAAGTAGTACTCAAGGAATTACAATGTGTTACCCATTGACAAGGGATTTACATAATATTATCCAAGATGAAGGGAGCCACATTACGGCAAAGGAGGTGAGGGGGTGGGCACGCGGCCATGGAATCCTCCGGTCACATCACGTAGCACACTACCCAGAAGCTGCCGGCTTGGCAGAATGATGAAGTGGACTTCGAAGGGAGCAGCTGAGCATTAGCTTGGGGGATTCAGAATATACTCTAAATTAAAAAACAAACAAACAAAAAAACCCCCAATACTCTTAGATTATAAGGGTCTGAGAAACAAGGGATCAAAGTAGGAATGGTGACCCATTTGGGGAGTTTGTGCTTCTTGTCTTTTTGCGTGAGTTCACAAGTCTGTTGGTCTTGGCTCCCAGAGAGGGAATGCCTCTGAGTAGGGGCTATAGTAAGAGTCCATTAAGTTTTAGTCTCAGGTTTCTACCTATCTTCTTTGGACTCTCCATGTCAAGAGGCCAGCAGGCAAGTAAAAGAATCATTACCTGGCAGGGATCATTGACCCTGATGGTCAGGAGGAGGCAGGGCTGCTATTCCATAGTGAGGACAGGGGAAGAGTTTGTCACACAGGTGATCCATTGGGGCATCTCTTGGTAATCTCTTGCCCAACTTGACATAAATGAATGCATGTGGAGCTTGAGAAGGGCCTAATGACTAGGGGCTCAGAAGTCTCAGGGACGAGGGTTTCAGTCAGTCCACTATGTAAGCCACCCAGACCAGCGAAGTGCTAACCAACAGAGGCAGAAATCTAGGACGAGTAGTAGAACACAGAGACAATGACTTTCACTTGTGGGCTTGAGAGCAGGTGTAGCAGCAGGAGATATAGTTCATCCCACAAGCCTTCCTCCCAAAGTTTCCCTAGGAAATAGGATCAGCCCTGAATCCTGCAGGAACTATTCCCAAGTGGGGTGAATATAAGAAGTAGCAAGTATATCTAAACATAGTGATGTAATGGAAACCACACTCTCCAGTCCCCTCTCACCCCCCAACTCCTATAATAGACACATTCACTCCTCAGCTGCTGAGAATGTCAGCTGTTGAAGGCTGTATCTTTCTGGCATTGTCTTTCCCCTTTTGGAGTTACCGTAACCCAAGTTCACACCCCTTACGGGGGCTGCCTGCATTTAATATTGGTTGAAACTGGGGTACAAATGTTTAGCCTCCTTACCTTAACTGGGGACAACTTTGAAGGGCTTTAGAGCTTTAGATCTCCCTGTAGAATCTTCTGGGACTTCTCTTGAACCTGTATGGTGGTTCAGCTCCTCCCTCTGCCTAACCCATCCCTCATTCCCTTACAGGTGCTGTTCCCAAACATGTTCCCCCTCCCCAACTTCCTATGTATAAACCGTCAACTCAAAACCTGTTTCTAGGAACCTGAGCTAAGACAGAGCAGTAAGGACATTCTGAGACAAGTAGGAGTTTCCTTTAAATCTTATCATGTATGTGGATGGTGGCTCTTTTTTGCCTCACACAGGATTGGCCTTCCCTTTAATGAAATGTTTTCCTTAGAATAAAAATGAAGTTCTGGGAGAGTAGGTACCTCAGTAGATATGACTGATTTAATTCCTCAGCAAATGGGCACAGTCTTGACGATTAGTATATTTACTTTGTGATGTCTAATAAAGTTGAGAGGCTCTAAGAATTAATGTTTATTTTAACAAAAACCAACGGCTCATGGTTTGAGTCTAATTAATATTAATTCTAACTCATAGATTATATAAAAACTGGTGAAAAACCATGGTAAAATGAAAACTTGACTTTGGAATTAGAGAAGTCAGGATTTAAATTCCAACAGGCCATTTACAAGATGTGTGTTCTACAAATGACCTTTTCTGAGCTTTGGCTTTGTTAATCTCTGAAAATAAAATAACACTTACTTTTGTGTGTGTGTGTGTGTGTGTGTGTGTGTGTATAAGAATTAAAGAAGATAATGTCTATAGAATCCTTAGGTCTGTGGCCTTTTTATTTAAAAATTTTTTTTAATGATTATTTGTTTTAATAATAGAGAGACAGAGAGAGAGAGAGACACAGAGAGAGAGACAGAGCATGAGTGGGGGAGAGGCAGAGAGACACAGAATCCAAAGCAGGCTCCAGGCTCTGAGCCTTTCGGCACAGAGCCTGATGTGGGGCTGGAACCCATGAAGTGTAAGATCATCACCTGAGTTGAAGTCAGACGCTCAACCGACTGAGCCACCCAGGCGCCCCAGGTCTGTGGCCTTTAAACATGGTCCAAAGACTCATGTTTGTTCAACATCCAGCATGGATCTTCATTAAGCAACAAGTATTTATTATGTGCTAGGTCCCGTGTCAGGTGCTTAGGGTAAACATATGGGCAAGTACAGTTCCTATTTTGAAGGAGCTGATACTTCAGGGTAAGAGACATACATGTAAAGAAGAAGGAGCTATATTAAAAATTGTCCTAGTCCATTTGGGATGCTATAACAGAGTACCACAGACCGGGTAGCTTACAAACAACAGAAATTTCTTTCTTACAGTTCTGGAGGCTGGGAAGTCCAAGAGCAAGGTGGTGGCAGATTTGGTGTCTGGGGAGAGTCTGCTTCCTGTTCACAGACAACTGTCTTCTCACCATGTCATCATGTGTGAAGAGAAAAGGGAGCTCTCTGGGGTCTTTTTTACAAATATATTAATCCCGTTCATGAGGACTCCACACTCGTGACTAGTCACCTCCCAAAGGCTTCACCTCCAAATACCATCACATTGTGGGGTAAGTTTCAACAAGTGAATTTTGGGGGGGGGCCCAAACATTCAGTCGATAGCAGTTTGTTCAGCTTGACGGATGGCAGTGCTATAGATTTTCCAGTGGTATTTTTGAAGTAAGCAGGGCTGGATTAAGGATGTGGTACTTAGATGGGTTTCCAGGGAGCCAATCTGTGAGGTATCGAAACATCCCTGGGTATGATAGAGAAGATTGTACTTCTTGGACCTCCTCTAGGGACCGGTGAATTACACATGCTTGGGACCGGAGTGGAATTGCTGGGGTCCGTAATGGTGACAGTGAGCATTACTGCTCTTGTCCTCCTCTGTGTGCCTGCTTTGTGGTTGTCTGTAGTCCCTCCCCCAACGTGGCCTCAGAGGAACATTTTGAAAATATTATTTTGAAGGAGCAACTTTATAAGCCTACCGTGGGTGTCTACATGCCTCAACCCAGGCCATTGCATCATCATTTTGAGTAAAGAAAGCAAGGTTTAGAGTCAAGGTTACAGCTAGTTTGTAGGTGGCAGAACCATGCCAGGGACTTGGTCCTCTCAGACCCCGGCTTATTCCTCAGGCCCTCCCTCAACAGTTAAGCACATGACTCTAAAACACTGGCAAAACAAAAACCAGAAAACAAAAAAACAAAACAAAAAAAAATGAGGCATATAACAGCAGCGTGAGCTTCCAGCATCAGTTTTATTTAAACCATCTTTGTGGTGGCCATTTTGTTGTCACAGTTGCCCTGACCAGTGAGATGGATACAGGGTGTTGGGGCTGCAGCTGTTTGTCTGATCATTTAACCTTCGGAAGCAGATTTTATTAAAGTGTTCCTGTTGCTGAAAATGAATTACAGAGCTTTCCTTTTTCTGGAGGAAATAAGAGTGCCCAGATGAGATTACATGGCTTCCTATGATATCTAAATAAGATTAGTTTGCTGAAGATCACATTAAAATCCCATTAAAGAGACGGTTCCGCTCCAGACCCCCTTCTCCTCAGGCAAGTTCTGAGCAAGTTGACGAAAATTGTCCAGGGATGACACACAGACATCGAGCACCCTGTGGAGACATAGGAGTAGGGGGCAGAAACAGTCCCCCAACTGCGTTCATTGAAGGAGATGGTCTGTGTACATGGCCCATTACTTACAGATGACAGTTCTGACTCTAAGGAGGGAAGACTTCAGGGAGGAAATGTAATAAGATAAAAGGATCAGGGGACAGAGGCATTGAGGTCATCCCCAGAGACGGTCCAGGAAATCATTAATTCATTTTCTTTCTGTGACAAGGGTAATAATATTAATGCTTAAGTATTTATAGGTTTCCCTCCAGCCTGCTTCCACGGGGGAGGGATCCTGTGCTCTCAGGAGGCCACTCAGCCTGCATTTTGGTGGTGCTGACCTAAGTATCAGTTAACTTTGGTTGGTGCTGAGCAAAAGTTAAGTTGATTTTCATCAGGAAGGGATGCTGGCAATTTCTGCAATGCCCAGACAGGGCCAGCCAGTGGTTCTGAGTTTTGAAAAGGCAGAGGAGAAGCCTGGGAGAGGAAAGGAAGGGGAATTGAGGGGGGATATTGTGACAGCTGGGTCTTCTGAGGAGTTAGGTAAACAAGATCCGCAATACAATTACCCTTGTCATCTCTTCAAGGGGCTTCTTTGAAGATATGCAGTGCTTTCCAGTGATTATTTTTTGGGGGGGGTGTGTGGAATTGACGTTTTTTTGAATGGTCACCAGGTAGCCATGAAATGACCACATTTCATTTGTTCACTAATTTAATTACCAACTTTCCTTCAGTGCTAGGCATTTATTAGAGATACAGAGAAGACGGGTCATCGACCTTGCTGCTTAAGGGGTTCACAGTTACATTCTGGGGGTGTGTAAACAAATACACACAGTTTGGTTCAGTAGGTGTTTCAGTGGAAGCCAGCACAGGGGGCAGAGGGGATAATGGGAAGAGGTACGTTCACTGGACAAGCAGAGAAAGCTTCACAGAGGAGTCCTGGGTCATGACAACTCTGAGGAGTCAATCTGCCTAAGGCTTTACTAGACCTTCGGTTTGGGTGTTTCTTCATTTAAAAAAAAAATTTTTTTAAGTTTATTTATAATTGAGAGACAGACACCGAGCGCAAGCAGGGGAGGGGCAGAGAGAGAGGGAGACGCAGAAACCAAAGCAGGCTCCAGGCTCTGAGCTGTCAGCACAGAGCCTGATGAGGGGCTCAAACCCACAGACAGTGAGATCATGACCTGAGCCGAAGTCAGACACAACCGACTGAGCCACCCAGGCGCCCCAGGGTGTTTCTAATTGGCTGCAAAAGCACCTGGTCCCTTTCTGGTTCCTTCCCCCATCCTGTGGGGGCCTGATGCTGGGACTTTTTACAATTTTCTCCAATGGTGGGAGATGGCGACTTTTATCAAAAAATAAAAGTAATAAGGAGCAATCTTGAATATATAGTGCCCCCTGTGAAACAAAGGTTTTGAGGGTCTTCATGAGAATGGCATTATTAGGGCACACATTTCATTTCTCAGCATATGTCCTTATTAATACCATGTAGCTTTTGTCGTTACTAAGTGGGAAATGGAATCGGATTCAGTCATTTGGAATTCCTTTGCCTATTTATTTCTTTTTATTTTGAAAGGAGTATAACCTGCATGTGAAAGGTTTCATTGAAACACTTCAGGCCACTTCTTTTTTATAGCCTCATGAGCACGGTTTAGTGAAACGTAAAATAACAATAGACATGATGGGTTAATAAAAAAAATTAGCTCTTTAGGGACACCTTGGTGGCTCAGTTGGTTGAGCTTCCACTTTGGCTCAGGTCATGATCTCACGGTTTGTGCGTTCGAGCCTCACATCGGGCTTTGTGCTGACAGTGTGGAATCTGCTTCAGATTCTGTCTCCCTCTCTCTCTGTCCCTACCTCACTTATGTTCTCTCTCTCTCTCTCAAATATAAATAAACATTAAAGAAAATCAGCTCTTTAAAAAAATATATATAAATCTTACAGAAAAAAAAACAAGCTTCACACACACACACACACACACACACATACACACACACAAACCTATGAGTAAAAACACCAATTTGCTAAAAGCACTTTTTTTTTTTTTTTTTTTTGGTGGGGGAGGGCAGCGGTATCATTTGGAATGGGGATGAATTTTCTTCTTTATATTTTTTAAATGCTTCCAAATTTGCTAAATATAAACATGTCTTACTAATTTGGTAGCTAGAAAAAAAAAACGTCTTACTTAATGTGAATTTGGTACAGAGGTCAACCAGACAAGTCAATGTGTCTGCTCTTGTAAGAATTCTAGCTCAAATCACCCCAGATTTTGGCATTGTTAATTTTTTCATAGGCTGCTTTTGAAAGATGAAATTAAGCCTTCAATCTTTGACATTTGTGTTCAACTAAGTAGCAGTTACTGGAATTGTGGAAACAGACACCATACTCTCTCTAACAGTGGTAGTGATAGCACATTTGATGGGCACGGTGATGATGATGTTCATGGCACCAAAAGGCTGTGGATCCCTGCAGAGTTAAATGGGGTCAGCTCTGAACTCTACCTTACAGGTAAGGAAATAAAAATTTTAGAGCTTTATTCAAAGCTGCTCATTTCTCCAAGGTCATCCACCACAGACGGAAATGAACCAGAACCCAAGTCTTCAGATTTCTAGTTAATTTCTCTCTCCACTACCCCATGCTATTATTGTTATATTATTGTTAATGTTTCTTTGCCTGCCAGGAACTACATTGATTGGTTTTCAGTGTGTTCGTTCCAGCCTTTTTAGACTTTAATGTTTTTGCATGCTCATGCATGAACTTAGGTGGTTAATCCTGGAAAATGAATTCCTTTCTTTCTTTTTCTTTTTTTCTTTTTTTTTTCACCTGGAGGTAGCACCTGGTAACAGCAGTTTTCTTTTTTTAGCTTTGTTTTGGATCACTTTCAATATAGACTGGACATTTGTGTTTATTTTTAAAAATAGACCTTATTAGGACATACATTTCGCTGCTCAGCACACTTCTTTGTTAATACCATGTAGCTTTCTTTGCGGTTGTCACTAAGATGGGAAATTCAATTCAGTAGAAACTGCTGATTGAACTTTTATATGCAACTAAGTGTACAATTGTGTAGATGCTATTTATGGGCATAACTCTTGTCCTGTTTGTACTGTGGAGCTGGGTGTGTCATTTGTGTGATGTTGGAAGTGAAGGCCATTTACTCTAAGTTGCAAAAGAGGTCTGAACAGAAAGGATAAGCGTCATCAAATTTATTCAGAGAACTGAAGATTCCGAGATTTTGTTTTTGGACCAGTTGTGAAGACGGCTAGTACAAAATTAATCCAGTTTCTATGTTGTAATTCAAATAGGTCCTTATGACTTGAGTGACTAAGTATAAGCAGTTGAGATTGCAATGTTCACCTTGCTCATCCTTATTAAAGATTCTGACTTGGGAGAGGATGCACGTCAGGCATCTATTTTCACCAGCACCTTGCAGTTGTCATGAGATTGATGAATTGTATTCATCCTCAATTTTCTTTACTGTGTTTATCTTCAGACGGATTAACTTTGGTCAGATATTCTATCCTTCCTATGTTGAAATGGACAAACAGTGATTCATTTCCTGCTATTTGTTTTATTTATGAAAATGAGTTTGACCCAAATGTAAATGCATTATGTGCATTTGACTTTCTGGAATATTTTAAACTTCGGCTTCAGAAAAAAAAAACACCTCAGCCAGATTAAATAAGGGCAAATTAATAATAAATGCATGACTTAAAGTACAATAGGAATATTTTCTTTGGAATTGAAAAATGGCTTAGTTGGGTTCTCTACCAGTGAGATGACACACGTTTCTGAATGGGTCTATAGGTGTCGCTGTTGAGATACATTACTGAAATTAGCTTTGTGCAGTTTTGAATCTGAGAAAGGGCTTCCGGGATGCATTTTATATAGTGCTTTTTACTAACTCTTGTACTATACATATATATATGTGTGTGTGTGTGTGTGTATATATATATATATATATTTATTTTTCTGATACAAGCATAGTACTTGAGTCTGAGTCTGATTTCCTGGCACAATTAAAACAACTAATTGAACAAATTGAATGTTCTGTTCTTTTGGAGCAAAGAAATCACTTTGGACAAGGACATATAGGTAGAGTGGAATGAAGTATAGAAATTATTCATTAAATTTTGCCTCACTATTCCTAGCTTAGTAGTTTGTAAAAATTAATGTTTTATTCTTCTTCCCATGCTCAACATGCACTGACCAGAACCTGTGGCCAGACCTTCTGCATGCAGGGGTTCACTTCCAGATGGTATGTTTTCTTCATTAGGAATAAAAACAGTGTTTAACCGATATTCCTGGTTTCCTGAAGGGAGTTCCTAAGTTAGAACTGGGATAAATGTCAACCTCTTGGGACTTTATAAGAATTCTCCTCTTACTGTTTTTATTCATGTAGGAATTTGAGAATTTTGGGACATCCCTTAGCAAGACTAAACCTCAGGAAATTGTTAAGGGGTGATCTATCATTTGTTCATATAGGTGTGCTTCTAAGTTCTCTGTTTCTCAAGCTTCCCCTCCCAACCCATATTGGAATTAATTAAACTATTAAGTAGTTCTTGCTCTTCTATTATGTACATTTCATTTTTTCCCCAGAGGTTAGTGATACAAAGGAACACTGGGAATAATTCTTACCTTTAAGAATCTTAGTGTTCAATAGCAAAAAGAGACAAGTTGAGTAAAACAGTAAGAAAGCTAAGGGATTAGTTCATGTGGAATCTAAAGAGGAGAACTGCCACATTGGCTTGGGAGTCTAGAAATGTTTCAAAGATAATTTTGTTGAGTCCAGCTGAATAGAGTTTACTGTGGGGATAGGGCGGTGGGGGGAGATAGGACCATTTGAGGTGGATGGAACATTACTTACAAGGGCCACAGACACAAAGCACCGGGTGTACTGGGGACAGTGGGTAGTTAGGTGTGG
Source organism: Lynx canadensis (assembly GCF_007474595.2). Lineage (NCBI taxonomy): Eukaryota > Metazoa > Chordata > Mammalia > Carnivora > Felidae > Lynx > Lynx canadensis. The sequence continues at coordinate 119,822,192 of NC_044310.1, forward strand.
CTGAAGTCCAAGGATGATAGTGAGGTGGGGAAGGTAGTGTTTCCATGGTGCCCCTTCTCTGGGATGCTCTGTGTTTCAGCAAAAGAACTGATCTCAGAGGTTAGACCACAGATATTCTGTTTATTTTTCTCCCAGCAAACTTAGCTGCTCACAGTCAACTCCTACAAACAGAAGAAGGCAGGTTTCTGAATGAACAGTTTCTGTATCAGAGTTGACACTTGTCATTTGTTTTTTTCTTTTTTAAATAGTCAGTGTTTTGACTACTTACTGGTCTTGGCAGATGAGGAGGTCAAATGCAAGGACCGCATTGCTGGATGTTTTGTGACTGATGTGGTTAATTAAATGATTTCTGTTAAAAATGGGTATGAGGTGTTTTGCTTTGCACTGAACATTAGCCAGCCTTTTGTAGCTTATACAAAACTGCCTAGTACTTATGTAGTTCTTACTATGTGCCTGACACTATTTTAGATACTTTACATATATTAACTAACCACCCTGAAGAGTATAAAATCATCCCGATTTTATACATACAGAAATGAGGCACAGAGGATTGGCAGATTTGCCCGAAATCACACAAGTAACAAGTGAAAGAGCTGGGATTTGAACTTGAGTAGTTTGGTTAAGGTTACACATTGTCTAGCAACTGGATACTGCATATTAGCTTAATTGTACTATGTAAAAAGATAGTTACTTTCAGTAACTTTTAGTTTATGGGGATTAGGGACAAGTATAAACTTTTAATTTGGATGGGTTTCTGGGAAAGCAGCTGAGAGAGATTCAAGGCCAGAGAAAGTGGGGAGTGGGGAAACTAATAGATCCTCTGATCAGTTTAGGAAGTCTCCCTGAATGAGTGATTTCTTTATTTTTGGGTAAAGAAGCAACAAGCTTTGGAGGGGCGCCTGGGTGGCTCAGTTGGTTAATTAAGCATCTGATTCTTGATTTTAGCTCAAGTTGTGATCTCAGAGTCGTGGGGATGTGAGCCCCGCGTGGGGCTTAGCATGGAGCACGCAGCACAGAAACTTCTTGGGATTCTCTCTCTCCCTGTCTCTCCTTCTGCCCCTCCCCCGCTGTGCTCACTCTCTCTCTTTCAAAATAAATAAATAAACTTAAAAAAAAGAGAAACAACAAGCTCTGGACAAAACTTTCTGTAATCTTCTCATAAATTATTTTCTAAGTAGCTTCTAGGAGGAGTCTCAACTGAATGTACCCAACTCAAGAGTTTTGGCAAACTACGAATATTACAATTTATTTCATGTTTATAGAATGAGAATGGGATCCTTGGGGCTGTACAGATTCAAAAAAGACATCATTCCTGCCCTAAGCGTTTACAATTCAAACAGTCAAGTTTGAAATGTTTTACCAGAGCCACATGTTTGAATGTTGCACATCACCTGCCCTTCTCTGCTTCCCTCCATTTTAATTTAGCACATACTCCCAGGGCAATCCACACTTCAGTATCAGCCACACTGATTTTGCTCCATGTTTTAGTCAGGAAAAAGTGGAATGTGCCTAAAATATTCTTTTTTTTTTTCTCTTCAGCAGTACATTTCTCTATATCTCAGAAATGATATTCACCAACTTCTACGTATGTGGCAATCAGCTTTTCCATTAGCTTTCCCTGTTAAAGCTGAAATGTCAAATCAGGAAGTGAAGGGATGAGAAAAAAGTGGTAGGAAGATCCATTTACCAACAAATTCCCCACTTGCAGTGCTGGCCACATGTATGAGTGCAGGAGGTGATTTAAATGCTTCTGGAAGTTTTCTGAGAGCCTGTTATAGATAGGCAGATGTTTTCATGTGGGGGAAGGAGCTTAAGATTGGTGAACACCCAGAAGATGGACAAGAACCAAGCTCATCCCTCTGCACGTTTTATGTCATTTAATCTTCTCAGCTGATAGTGAGGACAAGCACTATTTTATGGTCAAGAAATCTGAGGCTCAGAGAGATTACGTGACAGGTTCAAGGCCACACAGCTAGGAGAGGTGGGGCTGAGACTAGAAATCTTGAGGCTCCAAAGCTGTGTGAGCTAAGGTGGACAATGCATGCCATTCAGAGTCAAATATTGTACTCCTCTCGCCACATCAGTGGTTACTCCCATTACTTGTCTTGTTATACTAACTTCTATTTTCGACAGGTCATCAAGATTACTTGTCCAGCTTTCTCCTCTTAATGTTGCACTTGCCAAAGGCAGTATTATTATTGAGACTCTCACTTAAATCCGATGTGATTTGATCCTGTATTCTATCCTTTTCCAAAATCAGGGGAGAAACTGGCAACACAAGTTATTCCCAACCCCAGTCCCCCTCACAAGAAGACCGGCTAGCAACCAGACAGAGATAAGACACCAGTGTGAAAACTCCAGAAGCTGGGCTGAAGCTGTGACACCCACCTGGATCACAGAGACCAAGAAGGACTGCATTAGAAGGGCAAGAGGAACAATTTCACTTTGACTGCATTGTCCCTTCTCCAGGCCATCATAGTGCCGCACCGAGAGGGGCCCCATGGGCCTACAGTTTCTCCAGTGGGAAAAGAGAGCCCAAGGTGGAATACAGCTCCCCTCATGCTGTGAGGCACTCCCCAGAAGGCCCCCCTGGGTCTTGCCTCTTGGGGATCTTTAAGGGGTGGGATTTATAGGGCTTGACCACTAGGCACTGGGGATCAGATAGAGACAGAAAAGGTAGGCAGAGATTATAGCAACCAGTGCTCAAATCTAGGCAGACTGTGTTCTTGCTTGTGGTGGCATCTGAGGAGGGATCCCAGCTGGCCGTTCTGCCAAGCCGGTAGCTCCATCTATCCAGGGAGTTTGGCCAGCAGTTCTGTCTGATTTGAGTCCCTAGCCAATGGGCTGTACTGGCTATAGAGCCTGTTCTACAGGAAAATGAAGCAAATTCACATCTTTGCATAACAGCAGAGCATAGCCACCAGTCCTAATTGACCAGGAAGCCTGGCCAGAGAACCTGGATAGACATGGAGCCCAACCGATAGACCCATTCAGGCAGGGAGTCAAACCTGCATCCCTGCCCAACTGTTGAGCAAAGCCTATGGTCCTACAGAACCAGGAAGCCTGAGCAGTGACCTTGGGAAGCCCTGGAGCCCAGCCTATGGCCCTGCCTGACTGCTGAACATAGCCTGTGACCTCAACCAGGCAGTGATACCACCCAGTGGGCTCACCCAATTGCAGAGTGTAGCTTGCGGGTCCACCTGAGCAGGGAGCCTGGAGAGTAGGCCTGCCTAACCACAGAGCATAGTCTTCAGACCCACACAATTGCCAACTTTAGAGACAGCTGGAGGTCCTGCCTAACCAGAGAGCCTGGGCATGACCTTTCTCAACAGTGAGTATAGCCAAGGGCCTACTTGATTTCAGCTCAGGTCATGATCTCATCGTCATGAGGTCAGGCCCTGCATCAGGATCCATGCTGAGTGTGGAGCCTGCTTGGGATTCTCTCTCTTCCTCTCTCTCTGCCCTCCCCCACTCGTTCTCTCTGCCTCTCTCTGTCTCTCTCTCTCTCTCTCTCTCAAAATAAATAAAATAAAGAATTTCAGTGAACTAAAGAACATGGAGATAACTAAATGAAATTAGGAAAAAGACCATGAACAAAATGGGAAGTTTATTTCAATAAAGAAATAGAAACCATCAAAAAAGCCAACCAACCAAACAAAAAAGTCTAGAGGCTAAAGAATATAATTCAATAGAGAGCTCAACAGCAAACTCAACCAGCCAGAAGAAAGAATCAGTGAACTCAATGAGAAGTCATTTGAAATTATCCAGTCAAAGGAACAAAAGGAAAAAGAATGAAAGAGAGGAAAGAAAGCCTACAGGACTTATGGGATAGAATCAGAAGAAACAATATAGGCATTATGGGAACTGCAGAAGTAGAAGAGAAAGAGAAAGGGATAGAAAGTCTATTTAAAATAATACTGGCTGAAAAACACAGGAGAGAAATGGCCGTCCAGATTCATGAGGCCAAAGGACCCCAAATGGGTTGAACTGAGAAACATTATAATTAAATTGTTAAAAGACAAAGAGAGAATTTTGAAAGAATCAAGGAAAAGGCCATTTGTCACATGCGAGGGAGTCCCCATTGACTATAAATGAATTTCTAGGAGAAAATTTGCAGGCTGGGAGAGAGCAGGATGATCCAAATACTGAAAGAGAGAGAGAGAAAAAAATCCTGTAAGTCAAGAACACTATACCCAGCAAAGCTGTTTTTCAGAATTGAAAGAAAGGTATCAATAAAACAAAACTAAGGGAGTTCGTCACCATTAGACCAATCTTACAAGAAATGCTAACGGGCATTCTTCAAGCTGATGTAAAAGGATGCTAATTAGCATCACAAAAACATATGAATGTTTAAAACTCACCGGTATAGGTAAATATATAGTAAAAGTCAGATTCTTTATTATTGTAATAATAGTGCACAAAGCACTGACAACTCTCATTTAAAAGTTTAAAACTGACATTAAAATTACTCTAACTTGTAATTTGTTATGGGATGCACAATATATAAAGGATGTAAATGTAACATTAATAACCCAAAGAGTGAAGCGTGTTGGCAGGGGAGTGAAAGTATAAAGTTTTTGTATGATATCAAATTAAGTTTTTATCAGTTTAAGATCAAATGTTGTAACTATGAGATATTTTATGTAAACCTCCTGGTAACCGCAAAGGAAAAAATGTTTGGATATTACATAAAACATGATAAAAGAGTCAAAGCGAAGCACCACCAAATAGGCATTGAATGACAAAGGAAGACAGCAAGAAGAAGCAAGGAACAAGGGATCTACAAAACAGTCAGAAAATGGTTAACAAAATGGCAACAGTAAGTCCTCACCTATCAGTAATTACTTTAAACATAAGTGAATGAAAGCCTGTAATCAAAAGACATAGAATGGCTGAATGGGTTAAAAAAAATAAGATCTAACAATATGCTGTCTATAAGAGACTCACTTTAGCTTTAAGGACACATATAATCTGAGAGTGAAGAGATGGACAAATGTATTTTCAGAAAAAAAAAGCAGAAATTTCTACCCTTTTATCAGATTGAAATAAGTTTTAGACTAATAAGGCTCAAAGAGACATTATCATCATATAATGATAAAGAGGTTAATTAATCAAGAAGACATAACAATTGCAAATATTCATGCACCCAACATCAGAAAACTTAAATATCTAAAGCAGATACTAAAGAACTAAAAGGAGAAATAACCAGCAATACATAAATAGTTAGGGACTTTAATACCCTACTTTCAATGGTGGTCATTGAGAGAAAGAAAATAAGGAAACAAGGAATTTGAAAAATACTATGAATCAAATGGACCTTTTAAACATATGCAGAAATTTCCAACAGCAGCAGAATACATGTTTTTCTTTAGTACACATGGAACGTTCTCCAGGGTGAATCATTTTAAAATGAGTCTTAAAAAATTTAGGAAGATTGAAGTTATAGTAATTATCTTTACTTATCACAATGGTATGAAACTAGAAATCAATAACAGGAGGAATGCTGGAAAATTCACAAATCAATAAATGTGATACATATCATTAATAGAATGAAATATAAAGCCATATGATCATTCCAATAGAGGCAAAAAATACATTTGACAAAATTCAACATTCTTTTTTTTTTTTTTTTTTGGATAAAACTACCAAAAAAGTTAGGTATAGAAGGAAGGTATCCAAACCTAATAAATCTCATATATAACAGTCCCACAGCTAACATTATACATAATGTTGAAAGATTAAAAGCTTTTCCTCTAAAATCAGAATCAAGATAAGGATGCCCATTCTGATTCCTCCTATTAGACAGAGTACAACCAGAGTACTCTGGTCTTACCTAGAGAATTTAGTCAAGAATAAGAAAGGCATCCAAATTGGAAAGAAAGAAGTAAAGAAAGGCATCCAAATTGGAAAGAAAGAAGTAAAAATGTGTCTGTTTGCTGATGATATGATGATCTTATATATAGAAAATCCTAAAAAATCTACCAAATGGAACTAATAAGCCAATTCAATAAAGTTGCAGGATACAAAATCAATATATAAATATCAGTTGCATTTCTTTTTTCTTTTTTCTTTATTTTTTATTTTTATTTTTTAATTTATTTTTGAGACAGAGAGAGACAGAGTATGAGCAGGGGAGGGGCCGAGAGAGAGGGAGACACAGAATCCGAAGCAGGCTCCAGGCTCTGAGCTGTCAGCATACAGCCTGATGTGGGGCTCAAACTCACGGACTGTGAGAACATGACCCGAGCTGAAGTCGGACGCTCAACCGACTGAGCCACCCAGGCGCCCCTATCAGTTGCATTTCTATACCGACAATGAACTATCTGAAAAAGAACAATCTCATTTACAATAGCATTAAAAACAATAAGATGCTTATGAATAAATTTAACCAAGGAGGTGAAATATCTGTACACTAAAAGCTATAAGACATTGATGAAAGAAATTGAAGAAGGTATAAATAATAGAAAGATATCTCATGTTCATGGATCTGAAGAATTAATATTGTTAAAAATGTTCATAGTCCCCAAAGCCATCTATAGATAAAATGCAATCTCTATAAAAATTTCATGGCCTTTTTTGAAAGAAATAGGAAAAAAAAAATCCTGAAGTTCATATGGAACCAACCACAGAAGACTCTTAATAGCCAAAGCAATCCTGAGAACGAAGAACAAACGTGGAGGCATCACACTCCTTGATTTCACACTATATTACAAAATATATTGATTGAAACATATGGTGCTGCATAAAAAGAGACACATAGATCAATGGAAGAGAATCAAGAGTAAGAAACCCAGTGCATATGCTGTCAACTAATATTTGACTAAGAATATTCAATGGAGGAAACATAGTGTCTTCAAAAATTGGTGTTGAAAAAACTGGATATTCATATGCAAAAGAATAAAACTGGATTACTGTCATACAATGTTCACAAAAATGAACTCAAATGAGGCACCTGGGTGGCTCAGTTGGTTAAGCATCCAACTTCGGCTCAGGTCATGATCTCACGGTTCGTGGGATTGAGCCCCGTGTCAGGCTCTGTGCTACAGCTCAGAGCCTGGAGCTTGCTTTGGATTCCGTGTGTCCTTCTCTTTCTGCGCCTCCCCTGCTCTTGTTCTGTCTCTCTCTCTCAAAAATAAACAAACATTAAAAAAATTAACTCAAAATGGATTAAAGATGTAAACATTAGACTTGAAACCATAAAGTTCCTAGGAGAAAACATAAAGAAAAGCTCTTTGACATGGGTCTTGGCAATGATTGTTTTCAATCTGATACCAAAAGCACAAGGAACAAAAGCAAAAATAAACAAGTGGACCGACAACAAACTAAAAGGATTCTATGAAGCAAAAGAAGTGAACAACACAATGAAAAGGCAACCTCTGGCATGGGAGAAAATATTGTAAATCACATATCTTAAAGAGGTTAATATCCAAAATATGCAAGGGGCTCATGCAATTCAATGGAAAAAAAATAATCTGATTAAAAATGGGCAAAGGAAGAGAACAGACTTTTTTTTCTTTCCTAAAGAAGACACACAAATGGCCAATAGGTACATGAAAAGATGCTCAACATCACTAAGCATCAGGGAGAGGCAAATCAAATACACAATGAGACATTACCTCACACCTGTTAGAATGGCATTCATCAAAAAGATAAGAGGTAAACGTTGGCAAGGATGTGGAGAAAAGGAAACAGTTGTGCATGATTGGCGTAACTGTAAATTGGTTCAGTCACTATGGAAAACACTATGGAAGTTTTTCAAAAAATTAAAAATGGAACTACCATATGACCCAGCAATCCCACTTCTGGGTGTATAACCAAAGGAGATAAATTCATTATCTCAAAGAAATCTATCTGACCCATGTTTATGGCAGCATTTTGTTTTCAATAGCTAAGACATGGAAACAATCTAAGGACCTGTTTACAGATGAATGTGATGTATGTAATGAAATACTATTCAGTCATAAAAAAGAAGGGGATTCGGTGCACTTGGAGGGCTCAGTCGATTGAGCATCTATCTTCAGCTCGGGTCATGATCTCGCGGTTCATGAAGTCAAGCCCCACATCGGGCTGGCTGTTGTTAGTACAACCTGCGTCAGATCTTTTGTCCCTCTCTCTCTGCCCCTCCCCCACTTGCACTCTCTCAAAAATAAATAAAACATGAAAAAAAAGTTTATTAAAAAGAAGGAAATTCTGCCACTTGCAACAACATGAACGAAGAGGTAATATTATTTAACCATAAAAAAGAAGGGATTTCTGCCATGTGCAGTATTAATGGACCTTGAGGGCCTTATGCTAAGTGAAACAAATCAGAGAAAGACATATACTGTATGATTTTACTGATATGTGGAATCTAAAAAAACAGAACTCATAGAAACTCATAGTAAATTAGTTGGTGGTTGCCAGGAGTGGGTGGGGAGGGTTGGGTGAAGCTGGTCAAAGCTTCAAGAGTACGAGTTTCTAGTTAGAAGATGAATCAGTTTTGAGGATGTAATGCACAGCGTAGTGACTGTAGCTAACAATATTGTGCTGTATATTCGGAAGTTGCTAAGAGGGTAGATCTTAAGTGTTCTCACCACATATACAAAAATGGTAACTATATGAGATGATAGATATGTTTATTAACCTTATGTGGTAATCATTTTGCAATCACATCATCGCACTCTATATCTTAAATTTACATGATGTTGTTTGTCAATTATAGCTCAATAAAGCTGGAGTAAGAAAAAAGGCAGATGAAAGCCTCTCCTTGGCACTGGACATCACCCCATGCTGTGTGCAAGGGATCAAGGTGACATACTCCCTAACTCCTAGACATGGAGGTCTGCCTACATCAGGGAAGGCTGACAGAGTTCATAGCTTGATAATCAATTACAACGGTAGCAGAGATTGGGGGTAGCCATCTGAGGTTAAGAATGGCTCAGGACTTGTTAGCAGGACAAAGATTGCAGGGTGACCAGGTGACTTCCCCATCTGGCTGGTCTCTTTTGTGATGAGTAGAAGTCCCTTGGGTGCCATGTGGAGCTTACATGTCATAGACCTCTGCACCGTGGTCTTTATGATATTCTGGTTTAATTATCCTGGGGTTAAACTGGTTGTTTTCTGATGATAAAATAGCAGTTAACCCCTGTTCCTAAGGCTCGGCACCAATAATTGGGCGTTAGTAATTTGAAATGATCTGTCCATGCATTCACACGCTATTGTTCAATTTTCAGTTTATAAACAAATGTGAAAAGAACCGACCCTTAGGTAAGTTGATTTCACAGTTGAAACACTAGAATCAGTCTTAAAAAAGATTTGGCTCCGGTTCAGAAGTTCTAACAATTTGTAATATAAATGGCTTACCGATTTAGTCAATCGATCTCAACAAACATCCATTGTGGGCAGGACACTCTGCTGGGCACTGTGGCCCTGTTGTGAGGAGATGTCAGGTGGATCCAATGGATTCTATTTTTTTTTAATTTTTAATTATTATTATATTTCTTCCTTTTGCATGGTCAATGGGGGGTTTTAAAATCTCTGTAAATGGACATTCGGGGCATAGTTCCAAACTTCTCATTACATTAGTGCTTGGCAGATGATCAAAGACTCCAAGAGAAGTTCAGATAACTAAAGGAAAAAAATAAAAACAAAAGCACCAAAACCCCAAACAACAACAGCCATGAAACTGTAAGGGGGAATCTGGTGGGATTCGAATAGTAAATATCTGGGGCACCTGGGTGGCTCAGTCAGTTGAGCATGGGACTCTTGATTTCTGCTCAGGTCATGATCCCAGGGTTGTGGCATTGAGCCCCGAGTTGGGCTCTGTGCTGAGCGTGGAGTCTGCTAATTCTCTCTCTCTCTCTCTCTCTCTCTCTCTCTTTCTCCGTCTGCCCCTCTCATTTGCTTGCACTCTCCCTCTCTCTCTAAAACAAAAACAAAAACAAAACCCCCCAAAACAGAGTAGTAGATATATTCAAGTGGGTTGATGTTCAGGAGCATAATTTCATGGGGGTTGGGAGTGGTTTTGCCATTAACTAGCTCTGCCATTAACTAGAGATTTCATTAGGATATCTCTTAATGTCTGGGAGCTTAGGTTTCCTTATCAGAAGAGATTCTTGTTGGAAAAGTTTGCTGCCCACTGTGCTGGTCTCCTGTCTTCTGCTGCCTTGTGTACAGATGCAACTGGCCTCTGTCCTTGTTCCCCAGCCCCCATCCATTGTCCCCTACCCAAGGGCATTGCTTCAGTGATAATCCCCTGTCTCTAACACTCTTTTTTTTTTTTTTTTTTCTTTTCCTGGATCATACCTATGAGCCTACAACCTGCTTTCCTATCTCCCATCTTAAATAACAGCTCCCATATCTCTCATCTCTTCGGGCTTTCACTCTATTTTGCCTTACAGCGCTGCTTCTCAAAGTATGGTTAACACTTCCTCAGCATCTCCTTTCTCGTGAGATACCTCACAGCCAGCTTCCATCCCTGATGCAGCAGGGGACTCATCTTGCTCTTGTCAAGGAGCACAGTGCTCAAACTTTCCCAATTCCAATGCTCGATTTTCCTTCCATCATCTCGTTTAACCAGTTTCTCAGCGTCGTGAAATAGTTCCTCACAACTTCTATCTTAAACCATCTTTTTCTCACGGCTTGTAGGTCTCACCCTTCCCTAGGTCCTTGCCTATCCTGTTGGTTCTCTCCTTCCTCCCCTGTCATGGACCCCACTCTTCTTCATGAACTTTAAAGGTGAGAGAGTCCCAGGGCTCAGTCCACTACCTTCTTCTCTGTCTCTTTTTCCTCCCCTAGATGAGCACCCCCTGTTCGTGCACAGGATTCCTACACAGGATTCCTCCAAACATTGAGATCGTGACTGACCATCCCTTTCTCATTCACCCGTAGCTGAATGCATCATCAAGTCCCAATGACTCCTACTCTGACATATGTTTCGAAACTGACCTCTTATTCCCATTACCTTGACCACCTGGCTCACATCACATTCACCCCTCATCTGGAGTGCTGCAAAAACTTCCCTTCTGACCTCCCTGTTTCCATTTTTCATCTTCCTGTGGTCTGTTCTCCCCATGGCTGCCCGAGAGATCTTTCCAAAGATAAATCTGATCATGTCACTCTCTTGTCTAGAACATTCTAGTAACTTCCTATCACACTTAGAAAGAAATCCTATGCCTTACTATGTTCTATATAGCTTTGTATTATCTGTCCTCTGGCTGTATCCCTGATTTCATCTCCTATGCTCCTTAAACCTGCCAAGAAACTATGCTGACTGTTCTTATTTTTGCCCTGAACGTTTGCTGTCTTTGGAGCACACTTCCCATATCATGTGTGTGGCTCACTTTCTAACTTCATTTAAGTCTGTGCTCTAATGTCACCTCCTCAGAAAGGCCTTCTGTGGTCCTTCTATGTGATACCACCTCTACTCTCTATCTAATTACCCTGCTTTAGTTTTCTTCCCATGCTAATCACTCACATATTCTATATTTATTTGTTTATTGCCTCCCCCAGTAAGATATAAGCTTCACGGCATCAGGAACTTTGTCTCCCTTTATTCATCCCTGTATCTTCAGTACTTAGAACTTTGCCTGGCATATAAGAGATGCTCAATAAATCTCAACTGACTGAGTGAATGATATAATTATTGAATGACAGGAATAATGGCAACTGACTTCAATAGATATTGCTGCTAGAGGACTGTATCCTTTTGGATTGTAATTTCTGGGATTGGGTGAATAGGGGGATATAGGGAGACTCAGAGTCAGCCTTTCAGATTAGCACTGATTCAGGGATAATAGTTATAATAGTTAACAATTACCTAGTGCTTACTGTTGACTGGATGTTCTAAGCATTTACATATATTAATTTTCACGACAAATTGATGAAGGTAGTTATTATTTTCTCCATTTTACAGATGAAGAAACTGAGGCATAGGGAGGTAAGTAACAGCTCAAGATTACACAGCTTCTAGGATAGAGATTTGAATCCATGTGATCTGACTGCAGAAGCCACTATTTTCACTACTGTACTGTGTTGCATTTTTGGACTAATGGAAAGTGGTCACGAAAGGAAGAATCTTCGTAAGCTCTGGTTATGACATAAAGAACCAAGTGGTGGCTTCAAACCTGTCTTTCCAGCCCACAGTGAAATCTTACTGATTCTTTTTCAGAGGACCATCTGTACCATCTAGGCTTAATTAGGGGTGGGGGCTGAGCTTCCCTTTGCATCCCCTGGTGGACCCTGGCATATTTTTTTTTGTTAGTTGGGTCTGGAAAGTCATGGTGCGATGAGGCAGAAACAGCATGGGTTTGGAATCAGGTAGACCTAATTGTGAACCTGTCTGTGACCTTGGCAGGAATCTTTCTTCTGAATCTCAGTTTCCTCTTCTATAAAGTGGACATAATAATACTGACCTTGCCCAGCTGTCATAAACTTTGGAATTTATCAGTGAAAAGTACATGCCTGGTATATGGCAGGTATTCAAACAATCACAGATATATTATTATTATTATTATTATTATTATTATTATTAATTATTATTATTATTCATATAGCAATCCTTGACAAAATTGTCATTATGAGCAAAAGTTATTTAAGGTGTTCTTTTCCTTTTGCTTTGAGCCTGTTCCTCTGGTAGGAGCTTGCTGCTTACAGTCCCTCCCCTTCCCCCCATATTGGCTGGGATCACCACTCTTCCTGATCCAGTGTGCCATTCCCAGATGGGAATCCCCACTACTGACCTTGTCTCTTTTTCATGAGAAGCTCCATCTAAGTGTCCTCTGGACTTTGTAACTATTAGACTACCGTCCTGTGGTGCTCCCTTCATGGTGTCTCATATCATAATCATTTGCACTAATGTCTTATCTTTCCAATTAGAATATATATTTAACACTGGGCACAGAGAGGGCAATTGATAAATACTTGTTAGGTAATGAAGATATCACCTTGAACAGTGGAATTATCACAGAACTTGCTTCCATTTATTGGACACATATTAGGTCAGATCCCATTATCTCAAATTCTCACAGTGAGGATAGTATCATTTTATCTTCTTTCAAGTTGGGGAAACTGAGGCTAGGATACCAAGTGGTCTTCTAAAATCGCCCAAGTAGTAAGTGGTGAGAGCATGGGTGGACGTGTGTGACTCTTAAGTCTGTCACACGGCCCTCCATCTGACTGGGAGAAAAGGTACCTGTAAGACTCAGGCAAACTTACCCTGTAGCCCACTGTCACAGGACCCACGGTACTGTGTCCTCGGGGCCCAGGTGCTGTGAGGGCTGGGGTAGAGCAGTGTTTGTGGTCAGAGGGACGTGCACCAGCATGTGGGAACTGAGCATGGTCTTTGATGAAAATGGCGGATGTGTGCAGGAGGAGAACGGGTGTGCAGGACTGAAGAAAACCATCTGAGGATGTAGTCTAGTTCGGGCTGGGGGGCCATTTCTCCTGAGTGGCAAAGCCCAGGAAAGAAAAGGCTGACATACTTTGGTTTTTCATACCCTTGCAAGCTGTTAACATTTGAATGAAGCACAGTGGTGGGGCATGGGAAGGAGAGGCTCTGAGCATTCTGCAGGAAGGTGACAGGGACACAGGTGCCCAACACATTGGGAGGCATCTGACCAAATGGACCCCGTCAGGCTCTCCGTCTTACTCCCACTGCTTTGAAATAGGAATCTCCATCTCAATTCTTGTCTAAAATGCTGTGTGGAGAGCTCTCTTTTTTCGTTCAGTGTTTCGCAGAGTGTGGGTCCCTAACCTGCAGCAAAGGAATCAGCTGGAACTTGTCAGGGATACATCTTCTCCGGTCCCATCCTAGACCTGCTGAATCAGAACCCAGGGGTGGAGCTCAGCTGTCTGAGCCTTAATAAGTCCCGGTGATTCTGATGCTCAAATTTGAGAATCCTAAGTACACGCCACTGTCCTGAGATTGTAATTCTCTCCTTCCTGTGCTTTAAGTTATTATCTGTTCTCTTGTAACTTTCCCTACCTATTAGAATTTTCTCTATTCCTCAAAGGCCAATTTAAATCCCTCCACCTTCCAGTAGTGTTCTCTTGACCGCAGCGCCCAGATCAAAGGATCACCTCCGTTGGTGGCCTTGCATCCTGGACGATTTTTCCTTCCTGTGAGAAGGTCCTCTGTGTCTGAGCAATACTGGAAGGTTTTTTTTTTTTTTTTTTTTTTTTGGCTCTTTGTTACACTTATTTGTAGTCTCTCCAATTCCTTGTACATAAGAAGTACACAATAAATGCCTTGCAGTGACTGATGGAACACTGAGCCTAAATATTTTATTTCTGACTATCCATCATTTTACGTGCCTGTGTGTAACATAAAAGTGGAAGAATTCTTTTGGTAACAAAGGGGAAATCTGTTTTTACTTTGTTATATTGCTTCTTGTTCCAGAAAGGATTTAAGGAGGCCTAAAATGCAGCAAAATAACATATATTAGAAATAAGAAAGAAAAAAAAGGCGAAGCAAGGTTAGGGACATAAAATGGATCCAGAAGTGAGACCAATTCGAAAAGCTGCCACATAGTACAGTACACTCACTACAGAGCGGCCAAAAATTTAGCTCTTAGCTTTCTTATCAGGGATTTGGAAAATAATGGCTTTTAAGCCGCAAATAGAAGTCAGGATAGATTTGCCTTTCATGAAGCCATATAAACCCCAAAGTTATTTCCTAGCTCCTTTCCCCACCTTTCGATTGGCCCAACAAATTCAACTTGCCAAGAAGCCATTCTAAATCTCTTTGAAAGATGATTCCAGAACATGATGGTCCTCATCACTGTGGTCATTATTGTGAAGAAAGACAGCAGAACATTCTGCCGTCTCTCCCTCTGAGAGTCTGGGAAACATCTTGAGGGAAGTGGCCCTGTGTAGGAAGAGGGACCTGGCTGCTGTGACAGAGTGGCTAAGCAAGGAGATGTGGCCTCTGTCTTGGATATTGTCTCCGTCGTCAGCAAAAGCACTTATTAAAGGCATTGGGTACCCGTATTTTTAAGAGCTATTTTTGGATGACAGTGACAGAAAGTCATTTAAACTAGCTGGGACACAAAATGGGAATTTATTAGAAAGGTCATGGAGTGTTTCCAGGAATGTGCAAAGGCCCAGGAATGGACTGGAATCAGAACATGGAGAGCTGTTGGGAGTACTTTTATTTTTATTTTTATTTAAAAAAATGTTTATCTATTTTGCGAGAGAAAAAGCATGAGTGGGGGGGGACAGGAAGATCTGGAGCAGGATCTGTGTTGACAGCAGCCAACCGGATGCGGGCCTCAAACTCACAAACCGTGAGATCATGACCTGAGCCAAAGTCCGATGCTTAACCGACTGAGCCACCCAGGTGCCCCAGGAGTACTTTTATTTGGCCCCTGTAACAGTTGCTTCACTGGCTGCATGGCGGTTTCTTCTTTCCTAACAGACTGGATTTGTCAGCTCCCCAGTCTGCAAGGCGGGAGGGCAGCAGCCATGTTAGTAACCATATCACAAATTCTCGTCACTTGAAGGAACTGTAAATTGCTCTTCATGCCCAATCCAGTTTCCTCTGGAAGGGACTCTGGATTAAGTGTCCACTCTTGGTCCACTAGATAGAAATATATAGAAATGCTCTGACCAGGAATCTGTTTGACTTTTCCTAACTTCTGGAGAAGTTCTGGGTCCTGCCTTTAAATCACGACCACATCTTCCCTTTATACGTGAAGTGTCAAGTTACTTTCCCACACATCAGCTCATGTGATTCTTGCCAGGCTTCCACAGGGGTAAGGAGACTGGGGATCTCTGTCCGTTTGATACACAGGGAAATGAAAGTTACCAGCAGTGATAATCAAGGGGTCAAAAAACCATTCTGGACCCATCTCTGCCACTCCTTGGTTTGTCATTGTGTCAAACTTCACCTATCCTCACTTTCCCCATCTCTAAAATGGATTAATGATTCCATCTGAAGCCAACGTGAAGAGCGATTGCAAGAATCAGATGAGTGGTCCTTGAATCTGATTGGTCGTTAGAATGAAATAAGGATCCTTAAAAAAGTATATAGATCCCTGGACTCTAGC
Source organism: Lynx canadensis (assembly GCF_007474595.2). Lineage (NCBI taxonomy): Eukaryota > Metazoa > Chordata > Mammalia > Carnivora > Felidae > Lynx > Lynx canadensis. The sequence goes on from NC_044310.1 coordinate 119,838,217, forward strand.
TCTGTGTATTCTGATCTGTCGTAGGACCCAAGTATGTGTTCCTATGAAAGTCCCCAGGAAATTGTGGAGACTAGTCTGGATTTGTTAATCCTTCAACAGTTTGAGAAAATAGTTAACTTGCATCGCCTGGTGTGAAATACATTATGACCAAAGAAAAAGAGTGAGAACAGTCTTCTCTGAATTACATTCTGTACTGGGTGCAAATTGATTTTTCCTCCAAGATTATTTAGAGAGCTTACTAAGGAATCCTGGGGTAAAATGGACTTCCATTCTAGGAGAGGCCCATGTATTTGCGTGTGTGTGTGCACGCACGCATGTATGTATCTGTGTGTGAATGTGTATACGGGTATAAGCGTGTTCATGTGTGTACATGTGTGAGTGTGCCTGTGTATGCATGTGTGTGAGTGTGTGTATTCATGTGTGTATGTGCACGTGAGAGTGCATGCATGTGCGTGTATGTGAGTATGGGTGGGGGGAGTGGGCAGAGGCTATGTGTGGACTGTGTTTATTGTAGGACATGTTTCTGCCCTGTGTGGAAGAGGCTTACACACTTTCTAAATTCAGAGACACGATGTATTTCCATATTTGGGGTGCCTGTGATGCAAGTCAGGCATTCTAGACATATGGCATTTAGCTTCTCAAACAAGCTTGTGGTGTAGGTAGTATCATCTCCATCTTATAGAACAAGAAGTTGAAACAGTTTTTCTTTTGTCTGAAGTCAGACAGATAGCAGGCGGCAGATCTGGGATTCAAGTTTAATTTATGGTTTGACTTGATTTGGAGAACTTTTCAGGCGACAGAGTTCAGGAGGGAGATCTAAGTGAGCAGAGAATGTTGACACAGAAGCCTTGACATCACCCCGAGGATCCCCAAACAAGGTTTTGAGGGTCACCTCTCCCTGCTACCACTATATTCACCCTTGCCTTGGTTTGACGTTGACTGGCTTGTGTCCAAAATAATAATGGGTTCACTGCTGAATCTTGGGTATTGTCAAGTCAGGCTGACATTTTAATGGGAAGTAATGGTAATATTACCAGCAGTTGTAAACATGGCGGTATCTTATCTGCCATTTATTGCCCACACGTTATGGAGCTGGCGCTACATTGGAAGACTATAGCTTTTGTTGACAGTAAGTCTACAAGGTAGATATCACAATCCAATTTCACAGATGAGACGGGCTCAAGGAAAGCTGAGTAAACAGCCTAAGACCACAGTGGCTCCAAGTGCTAGAGTGAGGATTTATTAGAACTCAGGTCTGGTTGGCTCTTGGTGCTACGTGGCAGTGCCTCTGTATTCTATAGCTTCCTTTACTCCCTGGGGAATGGACCCTCATCTCATGTATTCCATCTGTTTTCCTCCACCTCGGCAAGACCCTGTGGCCCCTGGTTGGCATTTTTTGCTCCTCGACTCAGAAAGTGAAAGAGACATTAGCTGTACTTGCGTGGGCCCTTTATGAGCAGAGAGTTTCAAAATTTAAGAAGTGTCTTTCGGAGTTAGTCAAGGAAGTAATTAACACCGGGGCACAGAGAGCACCCTCAGCCTCCAGTGTCTGGCATGAGGAAAGTCGACTGTTCATCATTAGCACATGATTAAGTAGTTTATCATGGGAAGGCACTGCTTGTGGAGTGAACACACTTATTTGTATTTATTTGAGGCCTGATCTTGTTCTGTTTCTTCTCTCAAGGCCTGGAGAGGCTGGAGAAGGAGCTGTCTGTAAGGACAGACATGCAAGGCAGGTCTCAGGTCTGCAGGGGGCCAGGCACAGGAGCCACAGGGACTGGAAGGACGGAATCAATTATTGAGAACAATGCCATGAGGAGTTAGTTTCATCCTCATTTTTGTTCAGGCGAGAGGTAAAGATCAGAAACGTGGAATTATTTGCCTAAGATGGGACAAGTAGCCAGAAAGGGATAGTGTATTGCTTCAGTTTGATTCCAAATTCAAGCTCTTGCACCTTAAAGCCATTGGTGGGGAACTGAGGCAAAGATCAAGATCTGGGAGTAACCAGAATGCCATCAGAATAGATGGAGGTGGAACCAGAAGAGGAGGAGTCAGAATGTTGACCAAAATTAAAAAGGTAGGTATGGCAGATTGTATTTCGAGAGATGGCCACACTTTATCTATTCCAACCCGTTTTCTCTTCTCACAAAGTATTGTCGAACTCTACCATCAAGACATAGGGTCTGTTTCCCTCCCCTTGAACCCTGGCTTATTCATTCTTGGAACATGCACCTTGGGAGCCATGAGACAATAAGTATGAAATCTGACTACCCTGAAGCTTCCTTGCCGGAGAGACCTCATGGAGAGAGATAATTCTTGAGAAGCTTCAGCTGTTTCAGCCCCCAGCTATTTGAGTGTCCCCAGTCCGAACACCAGGCATGTGAGTAAGTGAGCTTTCAGAAGATGATTCTAGCTCCCGCCTGGAAACTGCCCCATTTGTTACAGAGGAGAATGGGATAAATTATCCCTGCTGACTCCTGCCTTATTTGCAGATTTTTAAGCAAAATAAATGTCATTGTTTAAGCCACTAAATTTATTACACAGCCATAGTAATTGCTGAAGTAATTGGTGAAGCATGTATTTGAGAATCTGAGTCTATGATTCTGAATATCTACCTGGGTATCCCTTTTATGCAAGCTCAGACACAAAGTCTTAAATGGGCCAAGGACACCACCCAGCTTTGGATACCTTCTCAGGAGCCTTCAGACATGGCTGCCTTTGTGTGACTCTTGGGTGTATCCTAGGAGTGTGTGGCTTTAGGCTTGCACACATGAAAATATCACCATTGACACAATGCAATGAATTCCAAGGGCAAATTCAGAGGAAGCGAGATGGCCGTAGACTGGAATGTGGGAAATCCTGCCAGACTGGTTGGGATTTGAACTAAGTCTGAAGGATTTTATTTGGCACAGGATCATCAGGGCATCCCCATCAGGAAAACTGATCTGGGCAAGGGCATGGAGTGGGCAAGAGTGGTGTCTGAGAGACCAAACCCGGCCAGGGTGAAGGGGCCAAATCTGGGGAGGGGCCGGGCAGTGGGGGGGAGGGGTGGTGGTTGGAGGATTAAACTACCTGAGAGAGTTCCAGAGAAGGACATCTAGAGCTGGGTCTACAGGGGATGGAAAGGACAAGGTCTACTGAAGAAGGAACATGAATTCTGCTCCATTCATCCATTCATTTATCCATTCATTCAGCAGACGTTCCCTAGGATTACAAGGTTACCAGGGCCTACTCTGGAATCATGGGAGATACTGTTCTATTTCTAATCTTAGCAGAGCAGGCAAGGAAAGGTCTGAAGGCCATTGTAACTTCTCTACGAGTCCCTAAACGGTGCCTCTTCCAATATCTTCCAGATTCTTGCTCTCAAAATTAACTCTTCCTCCTCTGGCCCATTTGATCTCTCCTTTTCCACTGCCCTTAAACTCAGATATCATAACCATAGCTAGTACCTTTAATTAAATTTTTTTTTTTTTTTTTTTTTTTTTTACTGACATTCTTCTCGAACAAATACATCTACTGGTGTAATTTACTCTTCAAAGTATCTTTCCTTAGTTCCCTTTGGTCCAACATCAACCAGTGAGCCTTTCCACTACCTGTGTATTTCCAGTGTTGATGGTGTTCCCTCTCGCTGTTGCATTTGAGAGGTTCCCTCTCGCTGTTGCATTTCTGAAGCAGCTCCATTCCAAACCGTCTTTCTACATTGCTGCCAACTGTAGTCCCTTGTCCTGTGCTTGTCTGTGTCTCTTGCACTGTTTCTTTCTTCTCTTCCTAAATGCAATCGTTTCCCAAGGTTGTTCAAAACCTCTGCTCTTCCTTATACCTTCCCCCTAAGGCAGTCTCCATCATTCCTCATCCTCCAATCTCTTCACACTTATGTTTTCAACTACCACTTCCAAATGAACAGCTCCATAAACTGTGACCACAGCAATTGCCATGGCCCTTACGTACTGCGCTCTAGTGTATGCTGGATACTAAGCTGAGCACTTCATACCCACTTAATAAAATCCCTGTGGGATTGTTGTTATCACCATCATTAACAAGTAGGCAAACTGAGGCTCCCAGAAGTGAAATGACTATGGCTTATCAGAATCCTGTTTTGCCTGCCTTTGAAGCCTGTGCTCTTAATCCTTGGGCTGAATTGACTTTTTCTTCAATCCTCGGAGCACCCTCATATCAACTGTCACGGGATGTTTTCACGAGGATGGCTTTCTGTCATTTCTTGCTTATTTGTTCAAAACCAAACACCCTCTTCTCAGAACTGCCTCTAAGCTATTTTTGTCAACCTTTCTGCTATGTTACCAACAACGTGCCTTCACATACCATCAGGACAAGGGCAAACGGGTCAATATGAAAAACAGCCATCACCATGGGGATGAAAGGCAGAACTCTGCCCCCTCAGGGATCGTGGCCACCACATGAGTTTGTGAGTCAGGACACAGGCTGCCTGCACCAGAGAACAGTTTTGCAGGTGCAACTTTGAGAATGCACACTCACTGGTTGAATCAGAGCAGAGGACTGGCGTGTGTAATCTGCAGCCATAATTATGGGCCTGTCTGATCGGAACCTTCAGTAGTCCCAAGCATCCTCCTCTTCCTGTTCTTACAGCAGACTAGAGAAGAGGAGCCCATCTGCTCTGGACCACCGGTGGCGCCATGTTGGATCTGTGTGCAACCTTAGCGATTAATTTTGGCCAAGCTGTTTCTTTTCCAAGATGGGGAAACGGGGGCTCAGGAAGGTGAGGCAACCCCTCCTCCGTGAGGTCTACTCTGGCCATTCTATTGAAACTACCTGCAGGTGTCCCTTCCCACCCACCCTCTGGACTTTCCTCATCCTGGGCTACTTCTCCTTTACCCGCGGCTGGTGTGACCGTGCATCCCCATTTGCCCAAGAGAGTTCCTATTTGTCACTGTTATTCCGGTATAATTATTAATAGTGCTTCCTATCGCTTTCTAGCATCACAGCTTGGAGGATACATTATCTGGTGACCCTATCCACAGCCCTTAACACCTTCTAATGCACCATATAGTTTACTTGTTTTCACTTAGTTTCTATCTATGGTTGATCGCATACCGTCTCTTTCCTAGAATTGAGGGTCCTTGTGGGCAGGGATCTTTGTTGGTTGCTATATTGCTCATAATCAGAATAGTGAAACCACATAAAATGGATAGGTGGGCTTCTGACCTCCTCTCTTGGCTCCCTCCAGCTCTTCAGAACACTCGGGGCTGGGGTATGGTGGCTGGGAGTTGAAACAAAGTGGAATTCAGTCATGCACTTGCAAAATTCCGAAGAGTGAAGGGTGGGGATGGGTTGTGTGAGTGCCCACGCTGCAAAATTCCTTTATTTTCCAGCTCTGTGAGGGATGATGAGGAAGTCAGATATGTGGGGACAGAAAGAGCAACCTTGTAAGTTAGAAAACAATATTTCTTCTTGCTCCTTTTACTCTTCAATCCCCTGACTTCCTACATGGTTTGCTTGCCCACTGTCGACCTTGCACTTGCCCTCTAATTTCATAATTATACTTAATTTTGAAAGAGTATAGTGTGATGTTGAAAGAGTTTGGTGTGATGTAGTATCATCAGTTAATTGTGAAGAATTTTTTTTTTTAAAAAGATACTTTAAAATTATCTTAAGCCCAATGAAGGCTGTAATTTATTAGAGTAGGCATTTAGGGTTTTTTTTTTTTTTTAATTTTTGTTTTGTTTTAGGAAAAATGAACAAGAAGACTCCTTGCTCTCCCTCCTCTCCCCATCTCTTCCTGGACTATCTCCAGAAGACTGTGGTCTCTCCTGGACAGGACGAATGGTGGGTTATTTTTACCAGGAACGTATTTTTATCTTTATTCCTTCCATCTCTGCAGATCAAATGCTGAAGCGCTGGCAGATTACCAGTGTGTTGCAGGCTTGTCGCCCCCCAAGTGCAAGATCATACTTTTTCATTTAGAGTCAAATCATGGGAAGAATCAGGAAGGATTATATTGTCAGAGGTAGGGGAAGGAAGTAAACAAATGTCTTATTAAACAGCCTCTGTGGAGCCTCCAGGTGCAGGCTGATTTTCCTGTTGGAGGATGAAAATAAAATCCCTGGCATTTTTCACAGGACCCTGGAGACCCAGGCGGCAAGGCTGTCTGTTTGCGCGCTTGCCCTGCATGGCCGTGGTGTCAGCATTATTGACACGTATGTGATTCATGTACAGCCCAGGCCTTCCCACAATTCCAGAGGTCGACAGTGGGCAGATGGAGACAACGGGGCTGCAGGCGGGACATCCACGGCCCATAGGAGGGAGTCGCTAGGCACAGCTTCCAGCTCCAGGGACTGACTGGATTCTGGGTTTCACAGCAACCACAGAACACCTTCTGCAAAACGAGGCAGGGCATGGTGGGGTGGAGAAGAGAGTTTCTTTATCAGGCTTGGTGTGTTACTCTCAGCCAATGCCACGTGTGTTCTCAACCCCGTGCTTCTTTTAGAAAGCTCTTTTCTGCCCTTAGCTTGTCTGATTCTTTCCTTCACGGTTCAGCTCAAAGCCACCTCGTCTCAGGACACAGTGGTCTCTCCTCTATTGTTCTGCTCATACAGCTTAGTTGTCAATGATGGCGGGGGATGTTGGATCCTGAGTATGGAAGAGGACAGGGACACCATTTTAGGTCACCTCTTCTTTTACAGAGATGAGACTCAAGAATCAGATGCATGAAATAGCACATTAAAAGCTACACAGCTAGATATTGGCAGAATAAGAAGTACCTCTTAGTTTTCATCTTCCAGGAAGTTTTCCTTCATTAGACCAATCTGGGCAGTACTAAAAGTGCTACAGTGTTTGAGAGATACAGACTCATCACACACAGAGAGTACCCTGCACACTTACCTCTGTGTGACTGTCCTGATAGCGTTTAATTATTTTACCCTAGAAGCCTGAAAGCACTCTACTGTGGCACTTGTGTTGTTCTGGCATCTTCAACTGTTATGGTAATGGTGTGCAGAAAATCGAGATGGGGTGATGGAGGAGGTAATCATTGGCAATGAAGTCAAGAAGTTGAGACATTCGGGAGATATGTCATCTATATGGTTAGAAAAGTCATCTGGGATCATGTGTGGACTCCTGTGGTGAGTGAGCCTGAAATAGTAGCCTAGTGAGACTAGACCACAGTGGATGATGTGAGTTTGAAGTTGGCTACAAGGATGCTTTGGATCTGACTAAGGTTTATCTTACACTGGTTTCTCCAGAATTGGCAAAGGATATACATGAAATGGAGGGTGTAAATGAAGGGCTGGAGATTTTTTTTTTAATTTTATTTATTTATTTTGAGAAAGACAGAGGCAGCACAAGTGGGGGAAGTTCAGAGAGAGAGGGAGAGAGAGAGAATCCCAAGCAGGTTCTGCACTCTCAGCACAGAGCCCGATGCGGGGCTTGAACCCACGAAACCACGAGACCATGACCTGAGCTGAAACCAAGAGTCAGCTGCTTAACTGACAAAACCACCCAGGCAAAGGGGCTGGAAATTCTTTATGCCTTCCTAACTCCTCACGGAGGTATGGTAGAAGCATGTGGCCTGCACAGCCTGATCAGAGGACGACTGGTGTGGCCAGAACTCAGATTCCTCTGCCTTTTATACTGGTGCCTTAGCACCATTCAAGTAAATCAGGCTTCCATCTTTCTGTTTCTCCTCATGTCCCAGCAGGCCTGTAGACCTGATGGTTTGGAAAGGCAGCAGGGAGAAAAGGGAACTGCTTTAGCTGGAATGTGACAGAAACAAGGACAACTCCAGCAAGAAAAGTGCTACCTTCAATATAAGCCAGGTTACAATGCAAAGAGTAAAGAAGTGGAGAAATTTATCTGGGAAGATGCCGGGGAGTTGGAGAATGTGCTATACAAGGAGGTCATGGCAAGTGTGGTTAAGTGTCCAGTGGTTCCGGAATCAGATTGCTTGACTCAAATTTCTACTCTGTCATTTGGTACTTTATTCAGCGTCTTTGGTGTCAGTTCCCAAGGGCACAGGGAGAGGGTATGGGAAGTGAGGGAGGAGTGGGAGCTGATGCAGTCAAGAAGGACCACTGGGGACAATGGTGCAGCAGAAAGATGGCCGGGTGGGCATGCACCCCAGCCATGTACTGGTGAGAAAGTGAAAAGTGGCCTTGTGCACATGGTCCCAAAGGGGGGGAGGGTCACTGGCCCCTGGGTGGCTCAATTGGTTGAACATCTGGCTTTGGCTCAGGTCATGATCTCACGGTTTGAGCCCCATGTTGGGCTTTGCACTGACAACGCGGAGTTTTCTCCCCCTTGGGTTTCTCCCCCTCCCTCTCTCTCTGTCCCTCCCCTGCTCTCTCTCTCTCAAAAATAAACATTAAAAAGTTAAAAAAAGAAGGGGGGGGTCACTGAGACTGATACCTAGGGGATTCAGTGCACCAGTCTGTAGATTGTCTGTATTCGTGCAGTTGTGGTCTAAATGTATAAAACAGTCAGAGAAAGGAGGAGGCGTATAGGTCAAGGGAGACAGCCATAATGATAAAAAAAAAAATCATGCTGATTGAGAAGAAGGGAGTCGGGGGTTGATTTTATGCAGTTGTTACCCAAGGCCATGCTCAAGACCACTCCAAAAACAAAGGCAAGGCCCTTTTGCAATTCCTAGATGAAAAAAGTTGCTTTTGTTAGATTTTGTCACACAATATTCTATATCTTACCCAAAATTTAAAAGTACAGTTAATCTCAAACTCTTCGATTTTTCTCATTACCAGTGGGGGGAAAAAAATCTCAGTGTGCTGCTTTGCAATATCAAGAGTGTGATATTTAATTTCACAGCAAATGGCTTTTCTGTTTTCAGATACTCTTCTAGTTCTTTTTTTTTTTTTTTTTTTTTGAGATTTTCCTACTCAAGACTTTATAAAGCTACGGCGCAGCATTTTTTTCCCCACAATACTCAAGAAATATGCTTCTGAAACTTTGCCCATAACCGGGATAGGATTATGAGGGATGGAGTCTCTTGGGTTCACACAGTAGATGTTGAGACCGTCCTTCAGAATACACAAACTTCCTGGTTCAGCAACCCTGCTATTCCACTGGACGTTGGTCCAAACTACAGCATTCACAGAGGGAAATATCTATGCACACTGAAGACTGGTTCATTGCAATACCATTTACCAGAATTGTTAGCATCTTTGCACATCTACAGACTAAATATAGTAACTCTGTAATAAAACTAATTGATGTTTACAGTGACCTTTGCAGTTTCAAAATGCTATTATGTATTGTGTTTTATTTGATCCTCAGAAGACCTTGTGACATGGGTGGGTTTGTCTTAGTTTTATAGCAATCTGAGTTATCTACTTCAAGTGGCCTGTCCTATCGCATTGCTAGTGAGTAGGGGGTGAGACTTCCATTCTTTCTAAGTTTCAACTTTTCTGTTATCTATTTTCTTTTGAAATATTACAGAGTAGGGGTGCCTGGGTGACTCAGTTGGTTAGGTGACCGACTTCGGCTCAGGTCATGATCTCACAGTTTGTGAGTTTGAGCCCCACATCAGGCTCTGTGCTAACAGCTCAGGGCCTGGAGCCTGCTTCAGATTCTGTGTCCCCCCCTGTCTCTACCCCTCCCCTGCTCACACTCTATATCTCTCTGTCTCTCAATAATAAATGAACGTTAAAAAATTAAAAAAAAATGAAATGTTACAGAATTGAATTGGGTATAATTTTAGAATTAAGAGTAATATTTTTGGAATTGCTTTGATAGGATAATATGAACAGTAAATATTGAACCAAAATATTCAGTTATCTCTTCTCTACCAAGTAACAACATTTGCTCCGTTATTACATATTTGTTCAGTTCACTTTTGTGATAAAAAAGAAAAAAATGCCGAGTTGTTTTGGGCAGGCAATTGGCCTGGGAATATTTCCTCTTGTCCAAGTGTTGGGGAAACAAAACAAATAAAAAACCAAAACCGAGGGGATTTGGCTGCTTGTGGAAATTATTTAGGCAGGGCAGTTATTCAGCATATTAAGTTCAATATCCATGTTCTCATTAAATTTGGGGGAAAGTGGGGTGCCTGCATGGCTTAATTAAGTGTCTGACTTTGGCTCAGGTCATGATCTTATGGTTTCTGGGTTTGAGCCCCATGTTGGGCACTGTGCTGACAGCTCAGAGCCTGGAGTCTGCTTCAGATTCTGTGTCTCCCTCTCTGTCTGCCCTTCCCCTGCTCACACCCTGTCTCTCTGTCTCTCAAAAATAAATGAACTTAAAAAAAACTGGGGGGAAGTTTCAACAAGCTTAGTAGTCCAGCAAAGACCTTTATTTCCTTCATATTTGGAGGAATAAAGTCATTAGCACCTGGATGCCTTCAGCAAAATTCCTAATCAAACATAATTTGGTTACTTACTGTTTATTTTTGAGAGAAAGAGAGAGAGAGCACAGGTGGGTCAGGGGCAGAGAGAGGGAGACACAGAATCCAAAGCAGCTGCTCCAGGCTCCGAGTTGTCAGCACAGAGCCTGACGTGGGGCTCCAACTCACGAATCGTGAGATCATGACCTGAGCTCAAGTCGGATTCTTAACCCACTGAGCCACCCAGGTGCCCCCATCATTTGGTTATTTATAATGACAGACTAAGTGAAGAAACGAAATATTACAATAAGCAAACATGCACACACATATGCACACACACACATATACACACTCTAACACCTTCCCATACACATAAACTCCTGTGCATTACCCTTTATAGCACACACAATCCCACTCAACAAATTCAGTGTGTCTTCAATATAATATTCTCTCTGCTCCCACGTAAAGGCAGACATGCCTAGACACAGACACACAGATGTACATAACTCCACCACAGACTCGTATTTTAAACACATTCATTAACATACATGACGCTCACTCATTTCCACCTGTTAATGTTAGATTGCAATCATTGGGGTATGTGCCACAACAATTCCCATACATACATCACAGCCACCTTCATACACACCACATTCATAATACAAACAGATGAGATGTGGCTTGTCTCCCTCCCCCAAATATGGATACAACACAGTTTTTAATTCCTGTGTCTGTGAAATGGTCCTCTGCCTAGAAGCTGCTGTTGCTTGTTAATGCATTTCATGTAGCTGATTTTCTATTTTGCAAGCACAAATCTCACTTGATCCCTGCTAATCTAGAGGATGCTGTTATCAGGTAAGAAGAAAAAAAAAGTATGACTAAATGAGTCTCTTCTATTTTCCATTCGTGAGGTTAGTCCATGTTCCTAGGTAAATAGATTAAGTGGAGGAGTTTACAAGAGTCTTCAAGGAGAATGGGGACACCAAAGGGTTTGTGGATTCTCTGTGTTGTGCACCAGAAAGCAAAATACTTGGTTAGTGATGCTTTGTTTTAAAAAGTAGTTTTTGGGACATCTCAGTGGCTCAGTCGGTTGGGCAGTCTGGCTTTAGCTCAGGTCATGATCTCGCGGTTCGTGGGTTTGAGCCCCACGACGGGCTCTGTGCTGACAGCTCAGAGCCTGGAGCCTGCTTCTGATTCTGTGTCTCCCTCTCTCTCTCTGCCCCTCCCTCAGTCATGCTCTGTCTCTCTGTCTCTCTGTCTCTCTCTCAAAAATAAATGAAATATTCAAAATAAACAAAATTAGTTTTTGATGACTTCCAAAGAAGGTATGTAACATGTGTAAGTTATGAGTGTAGTAATAACTCTCCATCCAACCTGAGTTCTAGAACATAACCAACACTAATGCTTGGTTTTCTCAAACCATCTCTTTTTACAGTTTCTTTGATACAAGAACTTCAGAACATTTTACTTCTGATCACACAACCACTCCCGGCTAATTTTAGTCTAGTATCTTATTTCTGTGTCTCTAAGCTCACAATTTCAATATTATTATTTTTAATATTTCATAAGATAATGTTTGATTAGATTCATATACACGTTAACCACTTTTTTCCTTCTTATGTCTCTGATCATTTTCTTTTTTTTTTTTTCTTTTTTTTTTTTTAATGTTTATTTATTTTTGAGACAGAGAGAGACAGAGCATGAACGGGGGAGGGTCAGAGAGAGGGAGACACAGAATCTGAAACAGGCTCCAGGCTCTGAGCGGTCAGCACAGAGCCCGACGCGGGGCTCGAACTCACGGACCGCGAGATCGTGACCTGAGCCGAAGTCGGCTGCTCAACCGACTGAGCCACCCAGGCGCCCCTCTGATCATTTTCTTTATGTAGGAGATTTTTCTTGGAAGTCTGGTGTATGCAATTCTAGGTTTGGTGATTTTTTTTTTTTTTCTCAGTCCTTTGAAGATATTATTCCACTGTTTTCTGGCTGCTGTTATTGAAAAGTTTGCTGCCAGCTTTGTATGATTCCCCACCACCACCCAGCTCCTTTGTCCTCCTTTTCATCTTGATGATGTATTTTCTCTAGATATGGTGTTTATAGGGATAGATTTATTTATTTATCCTGCTTGGGATACATTATGATTCAGGTGAATCATCGTTCTATTTTCTCCTTGTGGGAATGTGATTAGTTGGCTCTAAGACCACCCCATTCTGTTTCCCATGCTTCATAACTCCGGGATCCTATTCCCCGTCTCTGGTCTGTGTTGTGTTCTTGGCCTGTTCTTTTACTGTGCTGTTTTACTCTTTCTTATGTATAGTCTGAAATTTAACCCAAACTTTGATTTTTTTTAAACAACATTTTTTTTTTCATTTCTGTAAGAAATGACACATTGTGTGTTACATTCATAATTGTATTATGGTCTATATTTAGTCAATTTGCCATTCAAAGTCCAACAAAAGCCTGTTGTTTGTTGTTTCTGTTGAGTCTCACTCATGATGTTTGTTTTTTCCTTGTCTGTTTTGTAATCTTTATATTGAATTTATTTGATTTTAATTTCTGGGAATCCTGTAGGTCTGAATTATGGAGGATTTCCTTCAGAGAAGATTTGTATTGGCTTCTGTTAAGTTATTCTCACAGTTTGGGGTTATATTGGCTTCCTTTCGTGGTCTCTGGCTTTATTGTGAGCATTTCATTCCCAGTGCCTGACTTTGCTGCTGTCCTAAGATCGGGTCTCTGGATTTCAGTGTTGCTGTTCTCAAGGCAACGAGATCCACTTTAGCTTTGGTGGAAGGGTGAGAGCCTTGGAGATTTCCATTCTTTTTTGGAGGCCTAGCAATGTATTAAAAAGAACATTTTATATGAGATGTAGATGTTTTAGTATAATAGTTCTTTGGATTATGTAACCTACGACTCTGCCAAAAATGGATTTGCAAACTCTGATTTTCATTGATAATCTGCTCACTCTACTGATATTGAAAATCTCTCAGTAGGATCTCTGCTTATGAAAAGGCTTTGATAAATATTTCAGGGGATATGACCATGGGAGCTTAGAGACTTATGCAAGAGATCAGCCAGGCATATTTAAAAATATGTAGCCAACAAAGATATAGTCATCCCTGCTGATGACTGAATCTTGGCTTATGCCTGCAGCAAGGAGGAGGAGATGTCCAATGTATGAGGGAGGTGTTTTGTTTTGTTTTGTTTTGTTTTGTTTTTTATATTTTTATTGTTACGGTATTATGATGAAGGCTTCTCTGGCTTCTCCGAAGAACTAATCTCTTGCCAGTCCTCACTCGGTCCAACTGCACTTCGTATCTCTCTATGCATGTATTAGGGGTTCCTAGATAGTCAGTAAATTCCCTGAGTCCAGTGGGGGGCTTCACATGTTTGCCACATCGTCCCGGTATGTGGTATAATGGCTGGCAAACTGCGGATGGTCAAAGCGTATTTACCGAATGTGTTAGTTCTATGTTGTATTGTAACCACTTACACTGTGCGTCCCTGCGATGGGTTTTCTTTATCTTTGCATTCTTTCAACACTTAGCACAGAGTCTTAAATAAGATAGGTATTGGAAAGTATAAGTAACCGAACTAGGTAAACGTTAGATAAACATGGCTTTGGATGGTGAATGACGATTTTAAGTCTATGCTTTAAAAAAACATTTTTTTTAATGTTTATTTATTTTTGAAAGAGAGAGAGAGTGAGCGAGCACAAGCAGAGGAGGGGCAGAGAGAGAGGGAGACATGGAATCCGAAGCAGGCTGCAGGCTCTGAGCTGTCAGCACAGAGCCCAATGTGGGGGTTGAACCCACAAACTGTGAGATCATGACCCAAGCCAAAGCCTGGCGCTCAACCGACTGAACCACCCAGGAGCCCCAAAGTCCTTATGCTTTTACTAAAGGTATTAGAGCCTGTAAGTAAGTGAAAACAAAGTTTGCATTTTTATAAGTGTATAAGACCATCTCATCCTGCATTTTCTGGTGAAGAGTCATAGCCATTCTTTTTATGTGCCGACTCTTGTCCTTTGTACCAAAAATGCTTATTTTCCAAAATATAAGCATAAATAGAAGGTAGGACCCTAAGTTTCCTGTTGTTCTTGCTTTTAGTCGTTATAGGTAATGTAAAATGTCATAATAACTTATTCCTCATTTTTTTTTTATTTTTTTTTTTATTTTTTTTAAATTTTTTTTTTTTTTTTTACGTTTATTTTTATTTTTGGGACAGAGAGAGACAGAGCATGAACGGGGGAGGGGCAGAGAGAGAGGGAGACACAGAATCGGAAACAGGCTCCAGGCTCTGAGCCATCAGCCCAGAGCCCGACGCGGGGCTCGAACTCACGGACCGCGAGATCGTGACCTGGCTGAAGTCGGACGCTTAACCGACTGCGCCACCCAGGCGCCCCATTCCTCATTTTTATCAGTGTCCAAGTGACTGGAGGATCTAGAGAAAGGAAGGACATGGAATAATGTGGGCTACCTCTTGAGAAATCCCTCCTTCAGTAAGTTTTAAAGGAAGCTAAAAATGTGATTTATTTGAGGGAGGGTCATGTTAGGGTAGAAAAAAAATACAAAACTGAGGGTATAATTATTCACTGAATCATTAAGAAAGATTATAGACTTCCATGCCTGATGCTAGATGTGGAGCCCCCACTTCGGTGAAACAATCACAGGGGAAACTTCGAGAAACCACGAGAGATCTGTTGATCCCACTGAGGGAGATACATTCACCTTCCTGGTGAATAAGGCACTTATTAATCTCCTTGACAACTTTGGGTTGAGGAGGGTGCGTGGGGAGGAAGCCATCCCATAAAGTATTTTGATTATTTTACTATGCTTTTTGAATCCCTCGTCTGGGATCACATGTTTAAGAACTGCAGCCAACTGCAATACTTTTTCTTTGTGTCACCTCATTTCATGGTCATTCTTGTTGTTTGGAATGGATGGGAGCCTCACCTTGACCTTAGACAGCTGGATAAATTTCACATAGGGCTATCTCTTGAAACAATAAATTGCTTTCTTCTCCGAACTAAAGTATAATGCTTTCTCTGACAAATGAAGCCCACCGCCTCCCACCTATCTGAAATTGAAAAAGAAGGGACATCAGATTACCCCTGAACTCCTTTTGAGAAGGATCATAGAGATGGACCTTCAGTGTGTGTGAAACGTAATGACCATACCTAATAACTAGTATATTCCATCAAATGGCTTGCGGAGAAAAGCTGTACTGTTGTCATTGGTCTTTACTAGCTATAGTTAAAAAGGAACAGAGTTAGACCATGAAATAATCATGTGTCCTATATTATCACTTTCTTTCAGATTGGAGAAAAGCAAGGCTGCTGGCTTTTTTTTTTTTTTTTTTGAGATTTAAATAAGGCAAAAGATTTTATTTCCATCTAAGAAGAAAAACAATTGTGGTCCTGCATTTAGTTAGTGTAGGTACAAATTTGAAGCAAAAACACTTGGGGCTGGCTTGATACTGACATTGCTTCCCAAACTGACTCAACACCTATTTCAGAAAGATTTAGGGAACCCTCTGTCTCTTAAATTACACTCGGCACTGTAAGGAAGACAGGAGAGGTTTACAACATTGTCTCTACCCCCTGGAGCTCTCATCTCTGGTTCTAGAGAGAAGAAACAGATAAAACTCTGTGCTAACATTATCTGGTTCTAGCAATTTTGGAGTGCTTTCTTTGCTATAGGTGGTAGAACAGAGCCTTAAGGAGGATTCGCTTTGGAAGAAAAACTGACCTTGACAATACTCTTTCAAATGTTGTCTGATTGTAAAGAAGAAATAGTGTGGCTGAGCCAAGAAAGCTATCTCGGAAGTGAACAAAGGCGGCTTCTATTGAAATCATTGTCAGTTTCCAATGGCTTGGTTTGCTTTTGATGGAGCTCTAAGAATACCTTGGGGCAACATACCTAGGCTACAAGTAAGAACTCTTATTGCTTTTTATAACCACAAAGAGAGACTTTTTTTGGTAGAAGAATGATGAAATACAGAAAAGGAGAAAAGGAATAAAAATCACAGGAAATTCCACTCTCCAATGGCAAAAAGTAACTTTTAAATTATTTGCATTTTTGTTCTAAATGTAAATAGTTATGACTAAAATGTATCTTACATTGCTTATTTTGTTCTATTTTATTCTATTGTCTTTTCAGGAAACACCAATTATCTGCAATTCTCTCTCTGTCTTTCTTTTATTTTATGTATCTTTGATAATGCCCTTGCTAGTGTCTTTAGCATTGTGTGAGGTACACTTTTGCTTCGGATTTGGTTTAAATCTCTGCAATGATACTATTTTTCTCCTCAGTTTTCTTCCTTAGCTTCTCATACTCCATTTCACTCATTCCATTGTCTCTCATATTTGATCTTTTTTTTCACAGGAAGTCTCCATTTTCTTTAATTTCTTTGAAAGTTCAGGGCAGTTGTTTGCCTAAGATCTTCTTTATCTTCCAGAGAAAGGTTTTTGTTTGCTTTTCCTTGTTGCTTTTTTCCCCTGTATTTGTCTCATGATTATTGCGAGATGCAACATTCTTTTTTTTTTTTTTTAATGTGTTTTCCTTTGCCTGCAGGCAATTCTTTTCTCCCTGGTGGAACTTTTGTTTGCTGGTGTTTTATCCTATTTTAGACAATTGTTTCTGGATTATGCTCCGTCTTTCTTTTGCTCGCCTCCGCAAGTTTTCTTTCCTGGCTACAGAGTGCTCTCTCTACTCAGTCGGAGAAAAAATTTGAGTGCATGCATTTTGCACATATCTCTCCTTGTCCACCCTGCCCCCTAGTCTCCGTGTTAAAGATGGCAAGTCTCTTGGATTATATAGTCAGTGACAGGGTAAGGACTTGAGTGTCTCCCTGATAGACTCTAACCCCAGGGTTTATGCTACAAAACCTACTGTATCATAAAATTCATAAGGACTTTGACCTTCTTGTTAAACTAGTCAGCCATCCAAGATATATGGCAGTTTTGTGCAGGTATTTAGTTCTAGAACTGGTGCCATTTACACGAGCCATCTCTCCTATTGGGTTTATTTATAAATTAAATGGTTTAGTCAAAGAATATGAGATTCTCACAGGTTGTACCACACATAACATGGATCACCATTTTTCTGGCTTCTTATAAGAGACCTCTTGCCATTTTTCCAGGCTTGTTTAACAATTTCTCAAGATTTTTTCAGGATTCTAGTGCAGTTTCCTCAGTTTTTTCTGGTTTCCTGTCTTAGTTTGAGGGGCTATAACAAAGTGCCATGGCCTGATGCCTTATAAACAATAGAAATTTCTCACAGTTCTGGAGTCCAGAAATCCAAGATCAAGATTTAGTGAGATTTGGTGAGGACTTGTTTCCTGGTTCATAGATGGGTGTCTTCTCTGTGTAGCTTCATGGGTAGAAGGAGCAAGTGAGCTCTTGGGCTCTCTTTTAGAAGGGCACCAATTCCTTTGATGGTCTGAGGTCTCTACCCTCAGGACCTGATTACCTCAAAGAGCCCACACACTAATACTATAACCTTAAGAGTCGGGATTTCAACATATGAATTTTGGAAGGCCATAAACAGTCCATAATACCTCTTATAAAAATTTCCTTGCTGCCTGCTGTCTGTTCCCCAAACTAATCCCATGTACTTTTAGTCATAGTTATATCAGAGTTCACTTCCAGTTATCAACTTTTGTATTAGTTATCTATGGCTTACATAGAGTGCTGCATAACAAACAAGGCGTCAGATGACTGATGATCTGGGCTAGAAAGTTTAGCCCTGGCTGATTAAATCAACAGTCAACATATATTGAACAGCTCCTAGTCTTAAGTATTGTTCTAGATGCTGAGACTGTCCCTTGCACAAAATTAATGACAACAGCTGTCCTGGAGGGGAGAGGGGAGCAATGCAGGGGGAGGCAGAAAATGCAGAGAATCACAGCTTTTGCCAAGGAAAATGTGGTAATAAAACTCAGCTAACGGTTCCTCGGGGAAACTCCACAACTACTGTAGACATTGTCAACCTTTCTTTACAAAGACTAACGTGACAAGTGCTGCTCAGATGGAGGACTTTCCCATAGACACCTTGGTCTTGTTATGACTGCTTCTCGGCACGCTCGGTATAATATCCTCTCGTTCGCGGCAGCTCGAGAAAACATATCACAAAGTGAGTAGCTAAGGGTTATGGATTTCATTGTGGGGTTAACTTGGACTTTGTAGTTTATAAAACTAATCAGGTGAAAACCTTAGTTACTTAAGCTTTTATTAGTACATTTCTCACTTATGAACTCTCTCACTCCTGGCTATAAAATGCCAGTTCGTTTCTTGGTTGGTCAGCACAATGATGGGAGAATGTTGTTTGGTGAGACGACATCCAGATGCACTAACATTTATTGATAGAAGTTCTTCCTCCACGTCTTCTCTGCTTAACTCACCCCCACTGCCCCCAATCTAATTGGCTTGGTTTACCCAACTGGTTGTAGGAGCAACATGGTGTCCAGTATCCTGTTTCTGGCCTACACCACACACACGTTTCCATGCTCAACTGCCTCTCAGGAGTAACCTGTTCTTCTTTCCTCCCTCCTCCTCCTTGGACTGGTTAACTTTTATGATTTTTAAATTCCTGGTTCAACCACCTCCTCCAGGAAGTCTACCTTGTCTCCCTTCTTCATATGATTACTCCAAATCCTCCCCTGAGCTCTTATAGCAACCGATGCATATCTCTGTGCTTACCACGTGCTGTGCTTTACGTAGTGGACAAAGGATAGGCTCAGCCATCCTTCTCCAGCTTGGAATCCCAGGAAGGTAGAAGACAGTTCTCTCTAGAGGTCTTGATTCTATTGCTTTCCAGTCAAGGGTGCTGCTGATTTGATTATCTTCCAATTCTCCAGCCACCCTTTTTCACTTAATTAAAAATGCTTAACACGTAACTATTAAATTGTTAATAAGCAGGAATAAGTATGTCATTAATTTTAAAATACTTTATTCAGAGATTGGACTTGCTGCAAGATTTTGGTGGTGGCTGCACAATAATTAATGAATTTAATTTCCGGTGCTAAATACATCATCATTTGAGGCTGACTTTATGAGCTAATTGCAATTAGGCCCAGAAGACAGGATATTTTCTTGCACTGCCATCGTCTATGTATTTATTTTTGGTCTTCCTTTTGAAAAGCACATCTCCTAAAATTGGAACTTCTAGGAGACAGAGTTGGCAAGCGGCTCCCTGGGCCTCAGAACGCCCTGGGTTTCTGTCTGCCAAGAATTGCCACAGTCGACTCTGACGGGATCATGCAGGCAGGCCTGGGTCTGAGGGCCACCTGCGGCTCTTGCTCCCCATGCGACTTTGAGCGAGATCTCACCCTCTGAGCTTTCCTTCCCTCATCCGATAAAACACTCAGGTCACAACTAAATGATGTGTGTTTGAAGATCTGGCACACAAAGGTGCTCCGTACACTTGGTGTGAATGTAATCTGTACAACAACAGAGTTGAGGCTCTCTGTACGAGTTGCAGGCTAAGTGCCAAGTACATTGAGATTCAGGCCCACCTCTCCAACTCCCTCATGACCCACAGCCTGGCTCGAATGCTTCAACTTTGAACTGTTATTCTTATAGCAACTTGTCACTTACTACCCTTTCCATCCATCACCTGCTGCTCCCTGGGTGTGCAATGAGAAGAGCTGTCATCTACAAAGGCTGAATCCCAGATGGACGGGACCCTTCTGGCCCCAGGGGCTCTGGCCTTCACCCATGTGACCTCCCTGTGGCTCTCCAATGCCTTGGCTTCCCATTTGGAGGAACTTCCCATTTTCAAAACTCCAGAATAGAGGCAGGCAGGCACACACGCCCCGTCTTTCATTACGTATTTTTCCTGTGCTGCCTGGAATTGCATTCGATGCTGCAAAGTGAAGAAGAGAGGGGATGTGGTTGGGGGCTCTGTGGTGTTTCACTCCCAGAGCTGCGCGCTGCAAACCAACTGCTCGGCAATGTGCCCGCTAATTACACACCACCGCCACCAGAGGAACATCAGCGCGTCCAAAACCAGTTAGCAGGCAGCCTACACTTTCCCAACTAATTGAAAGGCAGCTGAGGGGATAGGCTGTTCCTGTTACCAGTCATAAAAGGCTCCTGGGGTTTGTGTTTGCAGTTCGTATTGAGGGAGCCATTGTCTCAGTTCAGGACACTGCACTTGGATTTAATTAATTCAATGCTTCTTATAAAGTTGAAGTCAGGAGGGTTTTCAGGTCAGCTTGCATGGGAGGCCATTTTTGGTTTGTTGGATAATGAGTTTCGTAAACAAGAACAAGATGGAGACCCCGTTAGCTGTGGATCACAGGATCGACTCAAACTAAGGAAAACATCATTTAACTGGATCCCTCAGTTGGCTAAACTGCTTTGTTTTTAGTTTTGGCAGGAAAGGTCACATGGGACTATCACAGGTTAACATTGTGGTTTTCCTCCAAAGAGGAACTTCCCAGCCATGATCTAGGCTTAGTATATGGTCCCCATTTCCCTTTGTCATAATCTCTAATGAGTGGTCATTTTGAGACTGTGAATGATCGCGTTTAATTAAAGGAAGATTGAATTATTTTCCATAGGTTGAGGTGGGACTAGCTTTAGTGGGAGACAGAGTAGTCTTTGAGTGATTGGTTATGACTTCTCTGGTGCTAGTAACATACCTCCCTTTCATTTCTTCGGTATTTGTTGTCTCTTTAACTGGACGGAGGACCTTTTATTCCTCATCTGAGATAAAGCATAGAACAGATTTGATATGAAAGAAGTAACCCTAGACTCACACACTCTCTGTCAATGACCTTTATGTGGTTTTCCCTAGTTTCCCTGAAGCAGGAAGATCATGTGGAAGACACTTGGTCACCTGAGGTGGTTACAGCGCCACCTAGAGGGGGACCGAGGAGGTTGCAGAAAGGAAACAGACTCCCTCCAGCCTAGTCCAGCCTCAGCTTTTCTGCAAATACCCAGGTGTTTGTTGGTTTTTATTACTCTTGCCAGAATCAGTCAGATGGTAGTATAAGTAGATAAAACTTCAGAATCAGTACTTTCAGAAATAGCTATTGTTTTTTATTTCTTCGTTTTGTGAGGGGAATACACAAGGTGGGTGGCTAACGTTACAAATGATTTGGGAACAAAATCAGGTATCAAACAGCTTGAATGTCTTTAGGAAGGTAGTCAGACTAACTATATGAGTCAAGTATGATTCAATCTCATAGCCGACATTTAGAAAGGCTAAATAATTTTTCCCAGGATTATACAAATAGAGACCAGAACAATAGAGTGGTAACAGTATGTGATTCTCAGGTCCTTTCCAGATGACTCAGGGACCCCACATGACACCCCCCTTGAGTTTCTTAGGTTTCAGGGGATTCTGGGTTCCCCTCAAGGCTACTGGTGTATAGGATTGAACCTTGTTCTGCACCATCAGCTAAAAATGAAGTTTGTTGCCATTTTATACCTGTCCACTCTGCATTTTCCCAACATGATGCTCTCACTCTTGCCTTCATGAATGGAATTATTTGAATGACTTGACTTGTTCTTTGACACTTCTACTGTTCTTGCTTTGTTTCTCCAAAGCCACCTTCTTGACATGGATATTTTGAGATTTCCATCATTCTAGATTCTGGGGTTTGACAACAGGAAAGGTTTACTCACTCTCTGCTGACCCACCTGTAAGTTTCTGAAGTCTTCCTTTGGTCTCTATCATTGTCTCTTGCCGTATCCTCTTCTTCCTTACAACTATGCCAGCCCTGTCCTGTTCTCAGAAGAATCACTATGATCAAAGTACCTTAGAAAATAGATTTCTAAGAACATTGGATGAAATAAAATTTTCAGTTAATTTACAATCTATTTTGTCAAAAGTTGCTTTCTATTCTTCATGCACCCCAATCAATTAGAGCTTTGCTCTAACATACCAAAAATATTGGCCCAAAGGAAGGAACAAAATGCAGCATTCTTGAGATGATTAAGTGGTGTTTTTGACCCTGGAAGTTTGGGTGTTCCCTGTGTGCAGTGGAATAGTTGGACCGAGTTTGAGTATTATGAAATATCAAAACAAGTGTTAGCTTTTTGAAGAAGATGAGGAATATCTCACTAATGGTACCAGACACTTGAAGCTCCACTGAGCAGGGAATGAAATATTTACCATCTCTTTTTAGATGAGAAAGAGTTACATTTCCATCCATCAACCAGCTTTCCAGTTTGTGCCATGTTCTCAAATTGTTCAAAGAACTCATGCCTTCAGGGAATGAATTGTGGAGGAGTCTCTACAATATGTGTGCTGAATTTTCTCTCAACTAGGATGACTGGGAAAGCTTGAATATTTTTTTTTTGCATAGGGCAGGCAGTTCATTTCTGCCTTCATAAGGAGCCTAAATCTCATAGAGAGGACCACATCTGCAGTGGGCACTCGCTTTACTGTACTTACAAGAGGTGCTCCTTCCTCCCCAACTCAGAAGAGTTTAACTGACAAGGCTAACTGGTAGTAAACGCTGACTTCAATTATTTTTTTTAATTTAAATTTTATCTTATTTTATTTTAATTTAATTTTATTTTATTGAGAGAGAAAGAGAGAGTGTGTGCCTGAGTGTGTGTGTGAGCAGGAGAAGGGCAGAGGGAGAGGGAGAGAAAATCCCAAGCAGGCTTCATGTCCAGTGCAGAGCCCCATGCTGGGCTTGATCTCACCACCCTCAAGTGAGATCATGACCATGACCTGAAATCAAGAGTTGGCCGCTTAACTGACTGAGCCACCCAGGCGCCCCTGACTTCCATATATCTTAATCTCTGATTGTACTGTAGTTTGCTAACTATTTTTTGAATGTGCTGCTATATTTTTATGTGGGAACCGTACTTTGGATACAGGAAAGAAGACTATCTGTTTAGTCCCTTCCACTCAAACAAGGAGATTCATCACCACACGCTCATCATCATGTGCAATTTGTGGCACTTTCATTTATAGTTTTCACCTCGTATAATCATTTTCACAGTTTAGTAATTGATTATTCTACTTATTTCAGGGATGCCTGACACATACTTTTGCTAGAATTTAGAATTTTCTGCAATTATTTAGCATCTATGAAACTTTTATTCAACAAATACAGGTTAAGTACCTCCTAGGTATCAGGCACTATGCTGGGTGCTGGGGATATAAATATAATCACATAGTTCTTGTCCTTAAGGTTCTATTGAAAATGCTACATAAGAAAACAGAAGGTCACAGATGTGTGTGTGTGTGTGTGTGTGTGTGTGTATGCACACGCACTCGTGGGCCTGAAGTGCCAAAAGAGAGGCTCACTTGGAGTGCACAAATATGCCTGTCCTCAGGGGAGAGATCAGAACAAAGAGAAGCCATTTTTAGTCATGGTCCCATTACATGCCTTCTAGAAGAGTTGGGAAAGATGCTGGAGGAGGGCCCAAGGAAGACTTTGGATGCCCATATATAGAGAAAGATGGAGGCAGAAAACAAGAGAGAAGAGACAGACAGGGATAGAAATTGAGACAGAGAAGGAGGAAAGGAAACGGAGAAAACCCAGATTCAGTCCCTATCACTAAGCAGCTTACAATCTAAGAATGAAAAAGTAACCAGTTGGGCAGAACAAAAAAGAAGCAGACTAGTAATGTGAGCACAATTGAAAGGGGAGCCCCTGAAATGAGGAGAGAAGAAATCAAACTTGCAGGTGTCATCACTTCCTTTTTTTTTTTAAGTATTCTTTTTTAAGTCTATTTATTTTTGACAGAGGGAGAGAGCAAGAGTGAAAGCAAGAGCAAAAGAACGACTGAGGGAGGGACAGAGAGAGAGGAAGAAAGAGAGAACCCTAAGCAGCATCCCAAGTCCCCAAGTCAACACAGAGCCCTACTAGGGGCTTGAGAACTGTGAGATCATGAATTGAGCCCAAATCAAGAGCTGGACGCTTAACTGACCGAGGTACCTAGGCACCCTCGTTAATGTAATTTTTACTTTTGAAAGTGATTTGTAATTTTTCCTCCAGCTATCATTTTAAAAAGCTTAATTTGATTGTTTAGGGAGAGGCCATGTTCCGATTACCACATTCATTCAGAGGATGTTAACCTTCTCATCTGGAAATGAGAAACTTGGATTGACTCTTCCTTTGTAGTGCCTGTTGAATCCATCTGTGCCTTTTAACCCCTACAGACTTGCCTTGATCACAGTCCATTGTTTTCTTCCCTCTCCCTCCCCCTCACCCACCCCTCCCCCTCTTCCCTTCTCCTCCTCTCTTTCCTTGCCCCCTCCCTCCTTTACAGGATGAGAGCATCAGCCTCTGTCTTTGTTGTCTTCTTGCCTTTGGTCTTACCACTCCCTCATCCTCAGCCCACTTTCTGTTCTGTGGCCTCTCTGATGTCAAAGACCAAACTAACTCAGACAAAATTACCACAGGCTGTTTTTTCATAAACTTGGGGAGGGGGACACATTTGCTGTTACTTTTGTTTCAGCAGAGTTTCAAAGTGTAGAAAGGAGAATCGGTTTTCTAGAAGAAAGAGAGGAAACACTGAGACAGGCTCTGATGGGCAGGTGTTTTATTAAGTTTGGAGTTTGGAGATGAAGAAGACTTTCTAACTGGTCTTCGGTACATTGGACAGTCTTTGGCTGCAAGGGGACAAGCAAACTGGAGACATTTCAAAAGATGAAGGACTGTTCAACAGAATGGGTGGAGAGTTTTCTGTGACTTGCTGTTTCTTGGACCAAGAGAGTGTCAGTGGGGAACTTTTCAGGGAATGGTCCATGTGGAAAGCTAACTGCCATGGCGGGTCATTTCTTTTTTTTTTTTTTTTTTTGATTTGTAAAAATGTTTATTTATTTTTGAGAGAGAGAGAGAGAGAGAGAGAGAACAGGGAGAGGGACAGACAGAGACAGAGACACAGAATCCGAAGCAGCTCCAGGCTCCGAGCTGTCCGCACAGAGCCCGACACAGGGCTTGAACCCACAAACCGTGAGATCATGACCTGAGCCAAAGTCGGACGCTTGACCGGTGCCCCATGGCCATTTCTCACTGCTCAAGTCATTCACGGGCTACCTCTTCTTCAGTGACTTCCCTTCACCTTCAGTAAAAGGCCAATTACTTTGGCCATATATACAAGGACTTCTTTAACTCTTGAGTCTCACAAAGTAATTTATTTGTAGTTGCCCAAACACATGAAATTGTCTTCCCTTGGGACTTCATATATATTTTTTCCTCTTATCTGGAACTTTCCCCCTCTCCGCCACTACTTCTACACCAGCATACACGTGTGTGCACATACGTACACACACATGCATTGTCTTCACGTAGCTAATTTTTATTTCTTTTTTGGGAATCAGCTCGTGTCTTTTCCTGTGGGAAGCTTAGTTGACCTCCTTGTCTAGGTTGCAAACCTTTTCTGCCCTGACAGCACCCTGTGCATTCTTAGCATTATTACATTGCATTATCATCCTCATTATAATAATTAGTTGTGCACTGTGGGTCTCACGGTACTGTACATTCTTAAAAGTAGGGACTTAGAGACTCTGTCTCATCATCTTTGGAGCCTCAGAGACCAGCACTTAGCAGGAGCTCAATAAATATGGGTGAGTTAATGAAACCATTCATCAATTTTTGTTTGGAGTTCTCCTTTCGCACTGAAAGCTTGCTTAAGGGAAATGAAGATTCAGGACTGAGAGCCTGGATCTCGGCTTTCTGCTTGAACACCACCCGTAATTTCTACAACAGCCCATATTGAAGCTCCTCACTAGATATTTTTAGAGTATAAATACCCGCTGTGGGCTGGTGTCCTGCACACTGCAGTCGCTAAATGTACTTACCATTGGTTTTGTTTTCCAGTGACGACACTCCTTTTATTTGCAAAGGCAGACTCTAGGAAACAACGCAAGTCTCTCCTAGGGGAGGTGGCAGTAGGTATGGGGCTGAAAGGGTTTCTGACAGACTCCTTTTCTAAGTCTTTTGTATACTATGTTTCCCCAGCCCCCACTCCTATAGCTAATATATCATAGGAAGGGAGATAGTCCAACTACCAGGTTTCTGATCAGATTGTCTGCAATCATCACAGCATTAATTCAAATGTGTTTTTTGGTTCTTTTTGCTGACTTTTGGAGTTGTGAATCAGTGCTTGGAATCGTTTATTTTTTCCCTAGCAGGTGCTAACGTGATTCTCTTTTCAACAACCTCTACTTAAATATTTAGGAGCAAGTTTTCCTGCATGCAGAGTGGATGGCAGAACCTACCACATGGAAGAAAAGGAACGTGGAAGAAAGGGAGCGGGTCGTGTTCTCAGGCTTCTCTCTCGTGACTACTGACCGGCCAACTTCTAAACCATACATGCTCACGTGAATTTTGTATTTATTTTTTTACCTTCAGTATATCAGAAAATATTATTTTATAAACGTCTTGAGTCCAAAATGAAATATTACCTAACCAAAGTCAACATCATCTTGAAAAATACCTCAGGCTGATTGTAGAAATGTGAGAGTTTTAACCTCAAGAATCTATTAATATAACTCATTACATTAATGGACTGCAGAAAAAACAAAAGAGTGATTATCTCAAGAGATGAGAAAAAACCCAGCATTTGATAAAATTCAACTTACTTGTGATAAAGCCACTTGAAAAACCATGGTCAGAAGGCGATTTCCTTAACTTGACAAAGTCATACACAAACATCTTATGTAATGAAGAAATACAGTGCATTTCTTTTAAGACTGGATAAAAAGTAAGACAGGAATGCACACTGTCTAAAGTTATTTAACATAGCACTAGAAGTCGTAGGTAAATTAATAAGAGATAAAAAAATAATAAAGGGTAAAAGATTGAAGTGGAGAACACAAAATCTATTCCTTAGAGGTGATATATTTATTTCCATCGGTAACTCAATAGATTCTAGAAATATCCTTAGAACAAAATAGAATTCTGAAGGGTTGCCAGATCCAAGATGTGTTAAGAATAATCAATGGCATCCCTCTCCCCCAGCAAACATCATCGTCAAGATACAGCATTCACAAAGTAGCATTTTCAGTAGAGAACAAAAGCAACAACTATGGATTCATAGTTTTTCTTTGCAGAGACAAGTTAAGGGATGTTTAATAAGCTGAATAAATGGAGATTTATATTGGATTTATGATGGCAAGACCTAATCTTGTGACGGTGTTATCTCTCAGAATTAATTTATAAATCCAATGCAATTACCGTAAAAATTCCTGTAGGAATTTGTGAGTGACAACAAACATTCTAAACTCGTATGCGAGAGTTAGTGTTCACAAATAGCTAGGTGGACTTTGAAAGAGAAGAGCGAAGTATGGGTCTTGCTACATCAGATATGGAAGCTTATTGTAAATTATGATGATGAAACAGCGTGGTACTATAGTGGAGGTGGAAAAACGCATTAATGGGAAAAACAGGTATGATAACAATAGACTGAAAGCTTCATAGATGATAAACATGGCACCCCAAATCAGAAGTAGGTTGGTGTGATGTTGTGATTTATGATATATTTGGTCTTCATCCATGATTCAGGGCCTCATGGCTCTCCCCGCAAGCCCTGGGAATTTCCTAAATGTTGAGAGAGATAGAGGTGTCTTTCGTCATGCTAACGACATGATTTTTGAAAGCATCTCAGGATGGAGGCTGGTTGCCAGAGAACCAACCACATGGCTTAGAGGGGTGGAACTTTCAGTCCCATCCCTCTGACCTCTGTGGAAGGGAGAGAGGCTGGAGACTGAATCATTCATCAACAGCCAATGATTTTAGTCAGTCATGCTTATGTAATGAAGTCCCCCTAAAACCACAAACACAGATGCGTGCGAGAGCTCAGGGCTGGTGAACAAGTGGAGATTTGGAAAGGGTGTTCTCCCCAGAGAGAGCATGGACGGTCTGTACTTTTTCCTCACACCTCACCCCCATGTATCTCTTCTATCTGGCCGTTCCTGAATCATATCCTTTTATAATAAACTAGTAATCTAGTGAGTAAAATGTTTCTCTGAGTTCTGGGAGTGGTTCTAGCAAATTCATTGAACCTGAGAAGAACGTCATGGGAACCTCTGGTTTACAGCTAGTTAGTCAAATGTACAGGTAACTAACTGGATTTGAGACTAGCATCTGAACTCCCAAAAGGAGGTTGGGGGAGCCTTCAGTCTGCAACCAGTTGCCTGAAACACAGGTAACAACCGGGGGCCTGCAACTGACATCAGAAGTGGGGAGGGGATGCAGACTTGTAAAACTGAACCCTTAACCTGTGCAATCTAATGCTTTCTCTGAGTGGATCGCTTCAGAACTGAGTTGAATTATTAGATACCCAGCTGGCATTCTGAGAATGCTTGGGAAACCTACCTCCACACGTTGAAGCTGGTGATCAGAATACCCAAGGAACTGGGCTGGGAAAAATAGGCTCATGCAATATAGAAAAATACTCACTCCATATACCAAGATGAGTCACACAGAGATTAAAGCCTAAATGTGAAAGGTGAAAGTATAAAATTAAGAGAAAAAAAAAAAGTAAGATGCTTTCTGCATGGTATTGGAAAGACCCTCAAAGCACACACAAACCATACAGCGAAAAATTTAAAGGTTTGTTTATAGGGGCACCTGGGTGGCTCAGTTGGTTAAGCGTCTGACTTCGGCTCAGGTCATGATCTCACAGTTCTTGTGTTGGAGCCCTGATTAGGGCTCTGTGCTGACAGCTCAGAGCCTGAAGCCTGCTTCTGATTCTGTGTCTCCCTCTCTCTGCTCCTCCCCCACTTGCAGTCTGCTTCTCTCTCTCTCTTTAAAAATAAATAAACATTAAAATAAAATTTCAAGGTTTGTCTATATCAATAGTAAGATTTCTGTTTTACAAAAGGCACCACAGACACTGTTAACAGAAAGACAGTAGGCTGGGAGAAGACATTTGCATGATCTAAAAACAATACAGAATCAAACCCAGAAAACACAAAGAATGGCTGCAAATTAACAAAGAAAAGATGGGAAACTCACTAGAAAAAAATAAGTAGAGAGTACGAGCAAGCAAGTTAATAAGGGAGAAATCTGGAATGATAACATGAAAATAAGTGGGTGCTCAACCACATTAGTAGTCAGTGGAATGCAACTGAAAATAAGAAACAAAATCCCACTTGGCCTTCATCAGTTTGCTAAAAAACTAGAAATGTGGATCATTCCAAATACTTTAAGAATGCGGGGAAGCAGCAGGATCCCTCACACACAGCTAGTAAAAGGGTATAATGATATAGTAATCATGGAGTGCAAAATGACAGCGATAAGTAGGTTTAAGTAGATAGTCTATGACCCAGCAGGCCCACTTGGGAGCAACTTACAAAGGTCCCTGGAGGGGTGTCCTTGAAGGTGTTCATTACAGCGCTCTTGGTGGAAGCCGAGTTGGAGGCAACCTGGCTGCCCATTACCAGGAAATGGATTGGTAAAATAGGATGGATACAAATGGCAGATGATTTTGCAAGAGTATTTGTGAACTACATGCACATATAATAACATACAAACATTTAAAAACAGTATTGAACGACAAAAGTAAGAAACCGAATGAGATTCATTGCACATAAAACTGCATTTTGCATTTCTCAAGGAAACATACTTACCCAAAGACGTATATGCCTATATGTTGGGTTGGAACATGTAGGAGGTTTATAGGTGGGGATCAAAAATGAACAAAAAATTATTATTTAAAAGTAAGATTAAAAAAGTGTTTTGCATGACCTAAAGATGGTAGTGTGCCATGAATTTACTACAATAAAATCAGGGCAGAATTTATGCATGACTCTCAATGTACATGTTGCTTATTTAGGGAAATCTTTGGGGATACCAAAAACTCTTCTAAGGGAAATAACTTCCCTGGAGTCTTAGAAGGGATACAAAGGTGGGACATTGAAAGGCCTTAGGTGTACTGTAAAAAATATTCATGAAGCATAGTCTCATACTTTAATCCTTTTTCAGCTATATTTTTGCAAATACTGTGTCAATGGTATTTTTCTAAAGAATGTTGTAAAATGTATTTGTATTATTTTCAATTTTCTAAATATTTTTTTCCATCAGTGTTATTCAAACTTACATTTTTATGGCTAGTAAAACTGAAATTGGCAACACCTTCACTTGACTTTCGTGCAGATCATAATATGATTGAGGAAATTCTTTTTCTAAGGTCCTGATGTAATTAGTAATATCAATGCAAATGGGCAATAGTCCCAATTCTATTTTTTATTTTAAAATGTGTGTTTTTCCAATTGCTATTTTATTTTATTAAAGATTTTATTTACTTACTTATTTATAAATTTTGTTTATTTTAAAAAATTTTGAAGAAATTTATTTATTTAAATTCTAGTTCACATAAATGTATATTTATTTTAAATATTGTATAAATATTTTATGCAATGTATAAATATTTTAGCTCAAATATATTTACAGATACTGCTTTTTTCCATTCAAATTTTCAACAAACATTTTTATAAACCCATCAATTAACTTATCACCAATTAAAAAAAATATTTACTTATTTTGACAGAGAGAGAGAGAGCATGACAGGGGAGGGGCAGAGAGGGAGAGAGAGAGAATCCCAAGCAGGCTCTGCGTTGACAGTGGATCTCACAAATCATGAGATCATGATCTGAACTGAGATCAAGAGTTGGATACTTAAACAACTGAGCCACCCAGGCACCCCCGTTTTCTTTAATGTCGTAAAATTTAATTCCCTTCAACTGAAAATAGGGACTGTAACAAAAGACCCTTCTTACATATGGAGATACTCCAAAAGTTCAATGACATAATGTAGGGGCCAAAGACAGGCTGTCCCAAAATATGCCACTTTGGATTATTATTTTGGATAAAAGACACTAAATAACCAGCCAATGCAAAAGGAACATTCTGACCCATCTCCCCTTTGTCTCCAGAAAACAAGAAATAGCAGGAGGTAAAGAGACAACCTCATCACCAGAGATAGGAAATTCAGGGCAAGGAGGCTGTATGAACAAACTTTGGTACTTTTTACTAATTTGCTACTGTGGCTCAAATTCTATTTAGAATTCCTTACTGATTGAAACTCCTAAATTTGTTTTCTTTGTTCTATAAATAAAAAAAATAAAATTCTATTATAAAAATTATTTAAAAAAACATTAAAAAAAATTTAAGGGCACCTGAGTGGCTCAGTCAGTTAAATATCAGACTTTGGTTTATGATGCTTTGGATACTTTGTCTCCCTTTCTCTCTGCTCCTCCCCCACTCACATACTCTCTCTCTCTCTCAAAAAAAAAAAAAAAAAAAAAAAGAGTTTTCTTGGTCCTGTCAATTTGTCACAGATTTATTGTATCTTTGTCTAAAAATAATAAAAATAACTGCTTGCCTTAGTCATTTGTTTGGGCTTCAATCTTGTTATTGGGCCTCTGTATGCATGTAATAAAACTTGTTTTTTTCCTCCTATTAATCTGTCTTATATCAATCTAATTCTTAGTCCAGCTGGGAGACTTTGAGAGGCAGAAGGAAAAATTTTTCCACCCCTACAATAATTTCAAGAATGAATCATTGGGGCGCCCGGGTGGCGCAGTCGGTTAAGCGTCCGACTTCAGCCAGGTCATGATCTCCCGGTCCGGGAGTTCGAGCCCCGCATCAGGCTCTGGGCTGATGGCTCAGAGCCTGGAGCCTGTTTCCGATTCTGTGTCTCCCTCTCTCTCTGCCCCTCCCCCGTTCATGCTCTGTCTCTCTCTGTCCCAAAAATAAATAAAGGTTGAAAAAAAAATTAAAAAAAAAAAAAAAGAAGAATGAATCATGTTCATCATTTGAGATTTGTTTTTTGATTGTGACCTGAGCTGAAATCAAGAGCCAGACACTTAACCGACTGAGCCACCCTGGCTCCTCAGAATGTGCTTCTTATCAAAGCAGGGTGCTCCACAGAATTTCCATTTTTATTATTATACCACCAAACCCATAATTTTATCTTCAAGTTTGAACACTTTAACTCAGATTATAATAGCATTTTCAATGATGGTAGATGTTACTCTTTCAATAGAATGAACTTCCAAAAGGTTCACTTTGTTCTCAAAAGTTAAATGAAAAATTGAACCATTATTGGAATGAACGGATTGCTAACAATAGCAGCTGATTCCAATAAAAATTGTAAATAAAATTAATTGAGAATCGCAATTACTTGATCTAAATGAAAAGTCATGCCTCACAGAGTGATGAGTAATTGCATGCCTGCTTCTGCATCTGTTAACTAGCTGCATTTGGGTACAGTCTTCTTAAAGTGACCATAAGCTTTCCAGACAATGTTACTGTTTCACAAAAATGTTTTTGTGTGTATGTGTGTGTGTATGTGTGTGTGTGTGTGTGTGTGTGTGTGTGTGGAGGGGGTCAGTGATATCACTACCTGCCCCTCCTCCTTCAGTGGATGGATGTCAAAAAATGTTATGTGCAAATCATATCTTCATCATCAACTTACAAAACAGACTGTGAAACAGGCCAAATTCCTGAATTCAGTTTAGGAATTAAAAATGCACGTTTTAGTTTACTGCTGTCAACAGTGTTTATTGCAAAAGAAAAACAAAAATATGTAAACTAAGTAAACATTGTAGAACGATGCCATGTAACAAGTGGCAAAACCGTCAAACAAGCCATCATAACAAAAGCGTGTCAACTCCTCCGTGTGCTCTACAACTACAGGCGTGCTAAGCTATCATTTCCTGTACATATGTTACATGGTATAAGTCATAATTTTGCAATTTAGAATGTGCCATGTTTCTTTAAATTTTGTTTTTAGGTTGATTTCTTTATTTTGAGAGACACAGAGTGAGCAGGGGAGGGGTAGAGAGAGAGAGAGAGAATTCCAAATTGTCTCCGCACTGTCAGTGCAGAGCCCGACGAGGGGCTTGAACTCAGGAAACCGTGAGATCATGACCTGAGCCAAAACTGAGAGTCGGAGGCCTGACTGAGCCACCCAGCTGCCCCGTGCCATGTTTCTCAATGAACCAAATGACTGGACACATTTTGTAGGCTGTGTCTCAGGCCATGACCCAACTGGCCGGTGCACCAATTGAAAGGCACGGAAAACAGTTTTGAATACTTCTCCAACCCACTCTTTGGCTGTTCCCAGTTGTTAATTGCTGAGCTCACTTTATTTTAATCACTGAGCATCCTGAATAATATCTTCCAGAAGGAAGTATTAGTTATATTGTGCCTGAAAAGACATATATAAGGTTTCTTTCTAGGAAAAGAAACATGGGTTATAACTAGTCATCTCAGATTTTACCATGCGTCCAAGTCAGTAAGTTCACATCTTTCCAGAAGAGATGGCAGAAGTGGGAACAAAAAATGGAGGTCTACCATACCCAAACTGCCTTATTTTAGCACAATCATTAATAATAATATTTTATAAATAAATGGAAAGTCCAGATGGGGTAGGACAGTGAGGAACAGCAGCAAAGCATTATGGGACTATCCTGGGGAAACTGGAAGGAATGGACACTGTCTGCATCAGTAATCTTTTGTGTAAAAAAAATTATTTTTCTGGGAGAAAGTATGCATTAGCACACACATTTAGCCAACTGTCATTAACTGAGCTAATGGTTATGGGTCTTAGTAAGGGTAAGACTAAACTGCCAGAATATCCCCATCTTTACTGTCATGGTCACATGATCTAATGTTTAAAAGATTAAATGCCCATGAATTTATTTATTTACAGATTCAGTAAGCTTTTACTGAACATATATTATGTAAGGGGTCCTCGTAATGGTTGTCTTCTGGTTCTGGGAGAGAGATCCAAGCACTCTTCTCTTCCTGACTCTTAAATTCTGGTCATCTAGGCACACATTCCCTAGCTGACATTTGTGGATAAGTACAAGATATTTGGTACCACAAACACAGATGTGAATCACATAATAAAAATAATAGTGATAAAAAGGCACCATTTGAAGAAAGTTGAGTCTTGGAATCTGATAGCACTGAAAAAGAAATGGTAGAAAGCCACAGGGCAGTATAGAAATTGGTATGGCCAAGATACAACATGGGTTGAAGACTACAGCCCTAGTGACCACTAGATAATTGGAGACATATTGAATATAGGTATTCAAAATCATGGATATATATATATATATATACTCAAAATAATGAGAATACCAAAGAAAGATTAAAACTCTTTCATGGGGAATCAAGGAAAGTGTCACAAAGACAGTTACATTGTCTTGAAGGAGCAAGAGGGCCATGACAGATGAACAAAGGATGCAATGTTCTATACAGAGAGCAGTGTATGCAAAAGCAAAAAATGTGAAAGCCCTTGTTACCTAGAGATAAGTTAAAAAGGTAGGAGCTGAAATTTTCCGGTACATAAATGATGTATACAAAAGGACAGGACTAGACAAGAATATGGGACAATGGAAATTGTTTGGTTTTAGGATTGTGGAACTTCTCTTTTTTATTACTGCTAATAAAATATAATTGTGATAACAGTCTGAAGAAATTATTTTGGTTGAGTTGAATCTTAAAAAGAATAATTTTTCAACTGGATTTTTCTCTGTTTTGGTCATTGTACTCATAATGAATCAGCACGCTGACACAGTTATAATATGATTATAATAATTGAGGTTAACACATTCCTTAGCCAACCATTGTTATTCTGAATACAAGTAGGACTTTTCTCCAAATGTGGAAAGTATGAACTCTTATTAATTATCTGCTTTCTCATGATTTCATCACCTTCATCCTACTGAGTGCCTTGAGAGCTTTCATCAATGCGAGGTTTAATTTTAGTCCAACCAAGCTGAGTGCCTGCATGTTTACCACTGATAATTGCTATGCAAAAATAGATGGAAACTGGTAGGGAATGTTACTATTATTTTCAAATGCAGGAGTTAATTTGTCTTTCACAGAAAAGGAAACTCTCCCTGGCTGTGACAGGTAGCACTGAGTCTGAAATTATTGTGTCTCTTGCTTTCTAGTCTGTTCTTCCTGGCTCTGCCAAGGGCAATCCGGACATCTTCGTCACAAGAGGTACAAGCCATAAGTCAGGGGCAGGGGCAAGGGTGTCCTTAGCAATTTAAACATTTCGAGCTGAGTTGCCCTGGATCACTTTAATCACCTTTAATTCTTCTCATACAACAAGAAGAGTTTAATTGTGCCATTTTCTTGTCTTTATCGGTGGCAATTAAGACAGCTATGTCCTTTTCAATTTCAGAGCGGAGGTCCGTTTTGAAGAGTGGATAAGGATCTGAGAAATCTGGAGTTAATCTCAGATCACCGATCAGTTTGACATACTATCTGCAGTGAGCCCATTTGAGGGCTCAGATTTCTTAGTGAAAATGGGATAGAACTTACTCCCTGGGTTGTGCCCAGTTCAAATAGAACACTGCTTAGGAACTACTTGAGTTAGTTTTTACACTTATCAGGAAGCTAATTCATACATAGAGGTATAAAACTGATGCATTTAAATATGTTGGTAGTTTTGAGCAGTGGTTTCTTCCAGGACTAAATTTAATTACATTAATTTTCTTCAAGGTAGAAACATAGTATGAGAGCTTCTACCATTATGATAGAAATGTAATTCCTTTTTATTGTGTTTTTATTATCTGAATCAAGCTCCTATAACATTTTATGACAAATATGTATATATTCATTTAAACGGCAAACACTTGGAAGCCAGAATGATATGCCAAATGAGAGTAATAGGTATTATTTGTAGTATTATTACTGTAATAAGTGCTATGAATTAGCATATTGAATATTCAGAGTGACTTCAGGAGATAGATTCAATTTAGATCCATTTTACACATGAATAAACTAAGATCTAGAGTGATTCAGTTGGTTATTAACCAACACTGGCTCACCTACACTTCTTAGAGATGCAGCGTTGTATAGGACCTTGAACATGAGTTCGAATCTCATCTTCACTGTTCGTTAGCTAAGTGACTTTGTGTGAGTTACTTCGAATGTGTGAGGCTCAGTTTCTAATTTTGCAATGAAATAAATAAATGTGAAAACAAATATTCACTCAGAGGTTGGGGTAAAGATCAAATGAGATTTGTGGAGTATTTTTTGCGGGGATTAGCACGCTGTAAGACAGTACCCAATGAAAAGCAGTTGTCATTATGATTATTATTATTGTTCTTACTTTAATATGACTTTTTGTAGTTGGTAGTGTTACAAAAGTAAGTAAGACAGATCCCTGGATTCCAGGTGTTCAGAGTAAATTTTTCTAAGGGTTTTCTTTTAATTTACCGTCATTATTGCCGAACATAATCTAAAAAGTATTAGTAGCCTTGGTTCCAAATCATTAGCCTTGCTTTGCCTTACCAGTTACCAGCCCAGTTAGGCCGAGTTCCACCCTCATCTTCTCCTTTGGGCCTGATGCAGGACCTTTGCATGACCAAGGCTTTGGCTCTTAGTAGTGATTTTGGCTCGTCCTCATGTGGAAACGACTTTGGACTCCTCTGGTGTATACCTTCTTATTCTTATGGGGGCAGATCCCCATCTTCCTTCCCCTGTATCCCACTTTGCTTCCCCGAGGAACCCTCTAATGTGATGTGTGGTATTAAGAGAAAAGTGGGCTAAACCTCTCAAAGAGCCTTCTTTCAGTTTCAGAATTGGTGAGTTCACTATGTGCCAGGCTTAGTGGAATAGGCTGTGCCTTCTTTGTGAACCACTATCCAGAGAATGGAAGAGTCCTTGGAACATAGTTGATGCTCATTAAGCATTGGCTGAACGCACGGATTTTCCAATTTCATCTACACAACAACCCTGCCCAAGAGGTAGGTGTTGTCGTCTACACTGTAATGCAAAATGCAAACTGAAGCTCAGAGTATTTAAGTCATGTGCCCAAGGCCACCTGGTGGCTGCTAAAGGTTTGAGTCAGGATTCTAATCTGAGCAGTCTGACTCTGGTGTCTGCTTCTCAATCACCATGAAGTATGGTCTCCAGAAGCTTTGGGCCTCTGGGAAAAGCCTGTGCCTTCTGGGAATATCAGAGATGGGTTTGCTTAGAGTTAAAAGTCAGATGTCCCACTGTGTGCCAGGGAAGAGCCATGCTCTGGTGTCTGCAATGAGGCAGACAGTATAAGATACTCCCTATCTTATATGGATTTCTACTGGTGCTTTGGTTGTAACATTACATTAATTGGACATCATTTTGTGGGGCACCTGGGTAGCTCAGGTGGTTCAGCGTCTGACTCCTAACTTTGGCTCACATCATTTCCTCATGGTTTGTAGTTTTGAGCCCCACATCGGGCCGTGTGCTGGCAGTGCAAAGTCTGTTTGGGATTCTCTCTCTCTCTCCATCTGTCCCTCCCCAGCTTGCATGCTCTCCCTTTCTCTCTCAAAAAAAAAAGTAACCTAAAAAAAATTTAGAAATCATTTTGTTACCAAATTGTCTCCATCCCTGAAGTATGAAATTAAGGTGGATACTCCTCAGCATCAGAAGGTCTTAGAACTCCATTCAAAAACTTAGATGTGGGGCACCTGGGTGGCTCAGTTGGTTAAACTTCTGACGTCAGCTCAGGTTATGATCAAACAGCTCCTGAGTTCGAGCCCCACATCAGGCTCTGTGCTGACAGCTTGGAGCCTGCTTCAGATTCTGGGTCTCCCTCTCTCTCTGGCTCTCCCCCTACCCCTCCCCCACCCTCTTTCTCAAAAAAAAAAAATAAAATAAATAAAAAATAAAAACTTAGTTGTGGGGCCTTGGGCAACTTGGAGTACTTAAATATCTTGCCCTCGTATTTTTTTCTTGACTGGCTGGGCCAACCTATTACCACGGGACTGGAAGTCAACGAAAACAACCATCAGGCTTCAAGACCCTGTTTTACCTGCAGCCTTGGACCTCTCAGCTCTTCTCTGGCTTGCTCTCTTTCCAACTCTATAACATTTTGGATTTATTTCCTGGTTTTGGTGATAAAAATTTGGCTTCTCTGTTTTTAAACTCAACATTTCTTAGGATATGGTTTTGTACTAATTCTTGACTTCTCTTCCATTTATTCATTCGCCAGTCATTCACACATTTAGAGTCTAGAAAATCCAATCTACTCAGACTTGAATGATCACCCTGCCACTTGTCTGACTATGGGAAGTTCCTTAGTGTCTCTGGACTTAGCATCTTTCTTTTTCACGTGGCAATAATGGTAATACCTGTCCTATAGGGTTATTGCGAGGATTAAATGCATTAATGTATAAAACATTCTCAGGATGCTGCCTGTCCCATAGGGAGGGCTATATAAGTTTGCCATTCCTTTTATTATTATAATTCATTTCTTCATTATTTATTTACTGGGTACACTACTATGCTATACGCTGATATAGAACGCATACCCTCTGGGGCCTTGTAGTTTATGAGAGAAACAGACATATAATTAAACAAGAATTGATAGTACATTTTATGAGTTATAGGATGAGGAGTTACAGAGAAATATGAAAGCACAAATCAGAGGCCTCCACTAAGAGCATAAATTAGGGGATCAAGGAAGGCTCTACATAGAAGATACTTAAGCAGAGATCTCAAAGTGAAGCAGAAGATAAGCAAAGAGGTGGAACACATTGGGCCTCCTTTAAGTTTTGTAGGGTCCATGAAAAGTGTACGAATAGAGGCATACATATCATAGGGTATTTGAAATTTTGAATCAAACTGAAAAACTACTAAATCAATCAAATTTTACCTTTCCCACACTGAAAAACATACCTTCATAACAACCTGGAGGGCCGGATTCAAATGACACTCTGAGTGCTGTTTGCAATGCAGCAGCACAGGGAGAGGTGTCCCTGGCCCGTCCCTGGTCACAGACAAGCCCCTTTTGCATCACGGCCCCAGTTCTGTCAGCCCCATGTGGGGCTGCGTGTGCACATGTGTGGCTGAACACTCCATCCATATGATCCCTCCCTGTCCAGCTCTCTCTTGACCGACACTCAGACCTATGAATGTGCCCATCTGGGGCAGTGCCCACCCTCAGGACAGACCCAGAGAAGACAGACACTGGAAGCAAGCTTGAGGCCACATGGACAGAAAATTCTCGGCTTCCTGGTACCAAGAGTGAGGTCTAGAAGGAGGAGGCATGGCTTCTAGGACTCCCATTCTATGAAGAGGGCCACTTCTAGATGGGGACCAGACTAGTGCCCTGAAAGCAGTGATTCTCAAACTTTAAGATTAATGAGAATCATCTGATGGGTTCATTAAAACAGAAATCTGGGCTCCACCTTCTGAGTTTGTCATTCAGTAGGTCTGAGTTGTGGTTCAAGAATTTGCATTCCTATCAAGTCCCTAGGCGATGTTGATGCTGGTAGGCTGGGAACTATTTGAGAACCATTGCAGTCAGCATAGGGCCAGAAAGCAGCTCCTCTAACTCAAGTCCAAGGGAGAAGTCTTGTATGGAATCTAGGTGTGTTTCTGGCGGAGGGCACAGCATGATAAATGGCCCAGAGACAAGTGAAGCCAATGGTACCTACACGGAACTGATCCCCATACCTTCCCAAGCTCCAACATTGGGAAGTTACCCTGGTACAGGCCAGTGCGTTCGGTGGGCTGGCCACAATGTGTCCTTATGGGGATATTGCCACAGAAAATGACATCTGGCCAGATCACCGGGGTCAAATGCCAGAACCCTGGGGTGAGAAATCTTCCTTTCTTGTTATCTTTGTGCAGCAGCAGTGATCGTGAATCAGAAATCTGCCAGAACCTAGACTGTATCTTATGTAACTTTTTTTTTTCCGCTTTCCCCTTAGAGTTTCTTACATTGTCATTGCTATTCTGTCCCTGTAGCTCAGCTCCAGATGGACATGGTAAGCCTCCAAGCTGGTAACTTTTGTAATGAAACACCCAATGGATTGGGTTGCCCAGTAATCTAAAAGGACTCATCCGATGAGGAAAAAGTAACATGTTTAGATTCTTCCAGGAACTATCTGTTTACTCTGCTTTGACGGTAAGAATTACATTAAGGCTGAAACTTAGCTGTGGACATCAATACCAAATGGATTTATTCAGCACCTGCAGGAGAAAATGGCAGAAGTGTCTGTTAACCTGATGACATTTTGTGCTGTTATTGAAAGTTCATTATTTAACTGATGTTGCTGCACGGCAAGGCAGAACTTTGAAATATTATTAGATACGCTGACTGAA
Organism: Lynx canadensis; assembly: GCF_007474595.2. Taxonomy (NCBI): domain Eukaryota; kingdom Metazoa; phylum Chordata; class Mammalia; order Carnivora; family Felidae; genus Lynx; species Lynx canadensis. The sequence goes on from NC_044310.1 coordinate 119,878,556, forward strand.
GCAAAGGCTGTAGCAAATGAGTCTGAACATTCTGTTTTGCTGTTTTGTTTTTTTCTAGTATGGCACGTCCCCACACATTGATGCTGTGCTTTAGCATTTAGGCTACACAGATTTTTTCCTTTGCATCTCTCTCTCTCTCTCTCTCTCTCTCTCTCTCTCTCTCTCTCTCTTTAGTAGGCTCCACACTCAGCATGGAAACCAATACGGGGCTTGAACTCAAGACCCTGAGATCAAAACCTGACCTGATATCAAGAGTCAGATGCTTAACAGACTGAGGCACCCAGGAGCCTCTCCTTTGCCTTGCTCTTAATTTCTTAGGATGACTTTATCTTTTTATGGAGTTCAGGGCCAACAGGCAGTGTTTACCAAGTTACAAAGTCTGGGTCAGTGCTGAGTCCAGAGCAGGGCTGGAGTGGGGTAGGCAGTTGCAGAATTTATAAAAGCAGGTATAATCTGACCAGATACCATGGATCATGCAGGATCACGCTACAGATCCAAGAGATGAGAGAAAAATGACAGGGTGTGACACAGGAAGAACAGAATGAAGAGGAACTTCCATGTAAGAGACCACCTGATATGTCCAGATATAGGCCATGGGGACTAGTCAGTTAGTTGGACTGGCTTCACTAGTTATATATACTAGTGCTATGCACATCAACCAGTTTTTTATTTTCTGATTAAACTTACTTTGGTCTATTTTGACACTTACATGGATTAACTGGAGCCAGTTAAAATATTCAGAAATTAATCGAGTTGTTTGCAGTCATTTGATTTTCCTTGAATTAAATAAAAAACAACAAAACAAACAAACAAGCAAACAAAAACCCCGAAAGTTAAAGGCACTTGCCCAGATTATATTCTTCATGGTGGAGGCTCTGAGTGCATTTGAGAAGAATGTAGATTCTACTGTTGCAGGAGGGATTCCTCTATAAATATCAGTTAGATCAGGTTGATTGATGGTGTTATTTAGTTCTTCTATACCCTTAGATTTTCTGTGTGCTTATTCTATTTATTACTGAGAGAGAAATATTGAAATCTCCTAGTGTAATTTGGAGTTGTCTCTCTTTTTCAATTCTTTAAATTTTTGTTTGATGCATTTTGTGTTCAGTGTATATGCATTCAGGATTGCAATGTATTTTGGCTAATTAACACATTTATCATCATGTAATGTCTTTTTCTCTTTATCCTTGGCAATTTCCTTGTTCTGAAGTCAGCTTTGTGTGTTATAAATAGTCATTCCAGTTTTTTTTAAATTAGTGTTTGTATAATCTTTTTCCATTTTATTATTTTAAAACTATTTATATTATTATGTTTCAAGTGGGTTTTCTGTAGACAACATGTAATTAGATTTTTGTGGTTTTTTTTTTTGCTCAATCCAACAATCTCTGTCTCTTGATTGACATGCTTTATTATTTACATTTAATATAATTGTTGTATGGTTGGATTTAATGCAGTCATTTTACTACTGAGTTTTCCATTTGTCCCTTCTGTTTTTCGTTCCTCAATTTCCCCTCTTCTTCTTTTGTTGAATTAGTTGAATATTTTCAAATCTCCAGCTTCAAATTTTGATTTTGGATAGTTTTTTTTGTTTGTTTGTTTTAGCAGTTAAACTGAGGATGACAATAACACACTAAACTTCATACATTCTGCCTATAAATAATATTTTATCATTTCAAGGAACATATAGAAATTTTACAAACATATATAGGTCCCTTTACCAGCTTCCCATTGTGAGGTGGCTGTCATATGTATTATATATATTATATATTTTATATTATATAAATTATATATATTATATATATATATATATATATAATATATATGTTAAAAACCCCATCAGACAATGGGGTAACTTTTGTTTTCATTAGTCACATGTAATTTTAATAAATTTAAAGATGAAATATGATCTATTCTCTTTAGGTACATGCTCACCATTTCCATTGCTCTAACTTCATTCCAGGATCTTTTGCTATTATTTATCTTTTGCCTGAAGAATGTGTCATTTTCCTTTGGCTACTTTCAAGATTTTAATAAATCTTTATTTTTCAGAAACAATTTGATTATAATGTGTCTGGGCACAATTTTCTTTAAGTTTGCCTTATTTGGAGCTTTCAGTGTTTCTTAGATTTGTAAATTTATGTCTTTCACCAAAGATAGGTAGTTTTCAGCTATTATTTCTTTAAATATTTTCTCTGCAATAATCTCTTCTTCTCTCATTTTGGGACTCCTATGATCTTAGACCTTTGACTGCTGTCCCATGGATCCCTGAGTCTTTTTCATTTTCTTATATTCTTTGTTTTTTTTCCCCTCTCTGTTGCTCAGATTAGATAATTTCTATCATGCTCTTTAAATTTACTGACTCTTTCCTCTGTTTTCTCAATTCTACTATTGAACGTCTCCAGTGAACTTTCTATATCGGATATTATATTTTTCTTTTAAAACTTCCACTTAGTTCTTGATACTATTTCAAAGATTCTCTTATTTTTTGGTGAGAACTTGAATTTTTCCATTTGTTTTTTAAGAGTATTTGTCCTCACTTCTCAAAGAATAGTTAGAATAGCAGCTTTAAAGTTGTTTTATGATTTTAATCTCGGGGGTGGTATCTCTTGATTACTTGTCCCTTTGAGAGTTGTTTAGGTTTTTCTTTTTTTTTAATGTTTATTTATTATTTTTGAGAAAGAGAGTGCGAGTGGGGGAGGGGCAGAGAGACAGAGGGAGACACAGAATGTAAAGCAGACTCCAGGCTCTGAGCCATCAGCACAGAGCCCGACGCAGGGCTCGAACCCATGGACCACAAGACCATGACTTGAATGGAAATCGGGTGTTTAATTGACTGAACCACCCAGGTGCTCCTGTTTAGATTGTTCTGGTTTGTTGTGTATCAAGAGAATTTGGGTATACTGTATATTTTGAATATTATGATATGAGATTCTGATTTGTGTTTAAATCCACACTCAGTGTGGATTATTTTTTATTTTAGCAGTCAGTCTGGTTAGGTTCAGGTTGCATATCTTGATCCACGTTTTTTATGTGAGCTCTTGTTCCAGTGTGAATTTATTTTTCAAACTCCTCGCAGTGCTAATTCCAGTCAGTTTCACGCGTATGCAGTCTCAGGGATGACTCCTGGACTCTTTTTGCAAATTTATTATTATTATTATTTTTTGTTTGAGGGAGAGTGTGTGTAAATGAGTGGGGGGAGGGGCAGAGGGAGAGAGAGAGAATCCTAAACAGACACCATGCTCAGCTCAGAGCCCAACGTGGAGCTTGATCCCACCACTGTGGGATCATGACCTGAGCCAAATTATAGAGTCGGATGCTTAACTGACAGAGCCACCCAGGCTCCCTGCAAATTTAACTATGCCTTTCCTCTAGCAACCCCCTTTCCATTATCCCTCTACCCACACTCTGGTTCCCATAGTTTGTCTTCCTTGCGCTCTGGCTATAACGTCGAGGTCTTTGGCCTTCTCGCTTTGTCTCCAGGGCTCCATCCCATAGGCTTCACCGTACTGAGGAGAAGAGTTCTGCCTCTTTCCTTTCAGTTACTTGGTTGCACTTACACTGCCTCAGTTGCATGGGGAAGCAGAGAGCTACTCATTCTTTGTTAGTGCTTGCTTGGTGTGTCGTGGAGAGACCAGATATGAACCTGCTTTGCAGAGTTCACCACCGGCACACCCGGAAGAGGTTGCAGGGATGCTGCCTTCTGCTGTCATTTGGTATGAAGTGAGGAGAGCAATAGGCCTCCACTCCACAGTGACAGGGCAGGGAAGGAAAGGGATGACATTTCTTTGCTGGCATACGCTTGATACATGTTTGGGCAATTCTGACAACTCTGCCTTTCAGGGTCCACATCCCCACAAGGGCTTGCTGGTACAGGGGGAGAATTATACCACCTCTTTGGTGCTGCTCACTTGGAGGTAAGGTCAAAAGAGTTCTGTCTCATGGGGAACCCCTCTTCCCAGTCATCTGGCTAGAAAGAGTGAAACTCTCTTGGGGATTTTTTTGTTTATACTTGTTGACTGTTCCATGTTTTGGGCTGTTTTAGCACTGGAGCTTGGAGGTATAATATGCAAAAATGTCTGCAACTAATTAACCACTTGGTTATGCCTTTATGCAGATGAGTGAGAGCATGTGACCATTGTCAATATAAGGGGACAAAGAATGATGGTGGAGGTGTTATTTTAATAGGGTTTACAGGGAAGTTCTCACCAAGAAGGTGACATTTGAGCTGAGACCTGAAGGAAATGACTGGGCAGGCCATACCAGTTCTGGAGGGAAGAACATTTCAGGCTTAGAGAAGAGTCTGTCAGCACTCCTTCCACATTGTCTCAATCCTTCACCATTTCCATGCACTGATTTGTGGCCTGCTTTTGCACCCACAGTCAGCACTTGTATGTCTGTCAGAGGGCTGCCCTCAGGCTGCCAGAGCCTGTTTTCCTGAAGTGCTTGGTAATTTGTATCTCTTGAGGGACACCCTTCCTCCAGTGACTGTTGGATGTGAGGGGTGCATGAGCAGAAATATTTACGCTCCTCTGCCCCTCGTCAGGAGAACTCTGGGTGTGACCCACTCTGTCTCCATAGCTTTCCCACAGGATTAAGTCAGTTATCCTCTGCATCGGTTTTCTTGGCATCAGATTCTCACTTGGCTTCTTTCCTCTGCTTGCTTACATTTCTTCATTTCCCTACTGTATTTGTTTTTGTTTTCCCTGAGAGCAGTTCCTCATAAATCCCGTTCATTAGGATCCTTGTTTTAGGGATTGCCTCTGGGAAACCCAAATGAAGTCAGACGCTATATAATATATAATAAACGTTTTGCATTGGTTTGTAAAGAGGGTTGCAACAATAGAATAAAATCATCACATAGAATATAGTAGTAAGAATTGCTAAATTTGAAGGGCTAACGACATATGTGTCTTGTCATTCAGTGCCATATCTATGTGTGGATTAAAGAGTTGTGTGGGTTAGGTCATGACACATATCAACTTGTAATAAATGGATCAGTAATAACAAGAGTGTATAGTAGTAAATATGTAATGAGAAATTGTTGTGTTCCCAAGTCCAGCAACGACTGCAAGTAAGTAACTATTTAATCCGGGTTGTGATAATGTCACAATTCTCTTAGAATGCTGAAGAAACTTGCCTCCCAAAGATACTAAAAAGTGTCTTATTCAAACTACCATTAGTAGCAGTCGGTGGCAGACTTTTGATTAAGTATAAAATTGGGAGCAGAGCCTGGAAGTTATTAATATCATTTTGTAGAATACGCTTATGCATACAGTCATTCCTTACACAAGTATTACAAAAACAGACTAAAAATAAAATTGGTTTTGGGGTTATATGTCTTTTTCTCTTAAGTGCAACAATGGTCCTTTGATTTCGGCAGAACTATATAATATGTCACACTAACGTTAATGTTAATTTGAATTTTATTAATTTTAGACTTTGTATTTAACTTAAATATGGTTTATATCTTATCGTTGTGTATGAACTATCAGCATAAGGATTTTATACCTAATTTTATATCTGTATATTTTTAAGTAATAGTACACTAAAAATGGAAGCCAGGTATTGGTGTCTCAATAATGTACTTCATTAAAAGCGACCCATATATTACTGATGTTTGAGAAACAGTTCTTTAACCCATTTAGTTGTAATCTATGTCATTCATATCATTTAAAATGTGATTCCTGAACAAGTTGCAAATTCTTAGGCCCCAGCCAGACCTGCTGAATCGGAAACTCTGTGGTTAGAGCTCCAGCCGTCTAGATGATTCTGATGAATGCTGCAGTTCCAGAACAACCACCCTACCCCTCTCTCTCCTCTTCTGTGTGGTCTCTCATCCTCTCTTGGGTGTCTCTGACTACATTCCCCCACACAACTGGGAAAGTAATCTTTCTAGACATTTATCTTGCCATCCGCCTTTAAGTACCTTAATGGGTTAACCTCTCTAAGATAGTTATCTTATCTGTAAAATGGGACTAACAGTGCCTTCCATCAAGTTGTCAAGGGTAAGCATAAAGTAAGCATTAATTAAGTGTGACAGACACTTGTCATTCTTCTCCCCATCAATAGTGGCGTCCCCCATTACCCAAGCGATTCCTTCTACAGGTTTTGTCAGTCTGGGAAATTATCACCACATGAGCCTTCATTGGAAGATGATCCCCAACTTTCCATTTCCTTGTACTGACACTGGCTCTCAGATACGCCTTCCCCTGACTCTGATTTGGGAGTGAGTGACGGAAAGCAGGAGAGAAGGATCCAGACTGGCCTGGCCCTAGGGCAACAGCAGTGACAGCGGTTTCCAGGAGCAGCAATGACAGAGCTTTTCATGATGCCTGGTGCCCAGCACTTGCGGTGTTTGTGGAAGAAGCGGTGGAGACAATGGTGTCATCCGAGGATGAATTTGGGGGTTGATTTGGTAGCAGCTCTGGCTGCTTAGCTTCTCTTTTCCTTGCCTGTCTTCGGTGCCTGGTTTTCCAGGGTTTGGGGAGATTCAGTGAATTATTCCTGATCAGTTTAAACCTGTACTTCCTGAGGTGCGTGGGTGGCTCAGTCAGTTAAGCTCCAACTTCTGCTCAGGTCATGATCGTATGGTTTGTGAGTTTCAGCCCCGAGTCAGGCTCTGTGCTGACAGCCTGAAGCCTGTTTCAGATTTGTGTCTCCCTCTCTCTCTGCTCCTCCCCCGCTGGTGCTATGCCTCTCCCTCTCCCTCCTTCTGTCTCTCTCTCTCTCTCTCAAAAATACAATAAACATTAAAAAATTTTTTTAAGAGACCCCAAACCTATAGTTCCTTTTTGGGCATGAATCACCTGGTCACAATGTCTCTTGCTTCTTTATCTGTACTTAAAATGTTTCCTCTGCCTGGGAAACTCTTCCTGTCACCTCTTTTGCCTGGAAAAATCCTATTTATCCTTTTAGACTTATTCATTTTTGCCAGGATTAATTTCTCACTACTGATGATTGGATATCCAATAGATGGCCTACTTGTATTCTGAATAGGAAGACTGAAATAAAATACTGAAAAGTTTGGAAAAACAATTCATAAAAATAACAACACTCCCTTCACCTGGTGGACCAGTAGGACCAACCTCCATCCATCATTTCTGCAACTGGCACTGCCTGCTTTCCTCCTGGCGGATTTATGTAATTTAGGCAGTCGTTATTGTAACAGGAGACAGTACATTTTAACATTATGACATAACTATCCCGCTAAACAATCGTGAGCCTGGAATATGATGAAGATTACTGATAAATGAATACAATGTATAAATAAAGTCACAAGGTCAAACTGTCTCATAATGTACTCAGGCCCAGTTCTGGACATTGTGTTTGGCTTCCAAGATATTTTCCTTTCTCTCTCATTGGTAGCAGCCATGTTTAGGGTACTGGCCCTGGGTCCAAAGGCATACCCTGTTTAGTCTGAGGCAACCTGATCATTGATGGTTTAGGAACCTAACCTTAAGCCATGATATTGTACTTGTCTAAGTGAATATGTTGGCCCAATCAGACTAAAAGATTTTTGATTCTTTGTTCCCTCATCACTTCCCCTCTCTTTCTACCTACCTGTCTGTCTACCTACCTACTTACTTACCTATTTATCATCTATTTACCTATCATCTACCTGTCTTCATGGACAGGAAACATGAAGTTCAATGACCATGATGGACCAAACTACAACTCCAAGTTTGAAGCCAACACTCTAGACAGCAAGCAGAAAGGAAAGACAGAAAACTACCTGGTTTTTGGTGACGTTGAACTACTAATCCACCAGCCCTGAATCCTAACCAGTGCAGGTCTACTACACCGAGCTATGGAATGATTTTATTTTATGTTTTATAAAACATAACCATAATGTAAACATAAACACGCATTTTATTTTTAGCTTATGCATTTTAATTTACATAGCCTTGAGGTCCTAGTCTGAACTTACTGATATTAAAAACAATATATCACTTTTAATGCTTAAGGCAGTCTGAACTTTGAATTTCAAAGTTATTACTTACAGACAAAAAGACTCTGGTATCCGTGTAACATAAGTGCTTTATTTTGTCACTGCACTTTACTTATGGCTTATTTACTTATGGCAATTTACTTATGCATTGATACCTTTTTGAGAGTAGATAGTATCTATGTCAGTTTTGTGTAGCTTGGATATGTCCTAGTACCTGGTACAAAAATAGGATTCATTAATTTTGTCAAATTTTTACATTTATGTTCAATTTGTCTAACTGCATTTAATAGTATTTGGAAAAAAAGCGATAACTCTTTTATATGTCTGGTACCTATTACAAGGAATGTACTTGATATAATTACTTGTTTGATAATAATAATTGATAGTATGGTTATCATTTATTAAGCTCTTGCTGTATGTCATTTGTGACTCCCAACACTTCCCATGTATTAACACATTTAATTTTCACTAGCAACTTTCTAAGTAAGAACTAATATCTTTAATTGGCAGTTGAGGAAACAAGAGCCTTAGGAAAGTTACTGACCCATCCATGGTCACATAGTTATCATGAATGTAACACCGCAACTAAACCAAGTTCATCTGGCTCATTGATAAGGATTATAGTGTTAATAATGTGACATAAGTTTCTTCCCTCGTCTGACACTCTATAATTATATAAGTTTACCCCAAGAAAACAAATCTAGGCTTCAAGGAATTTATGTTCAAAAACAAAATGAGCCTGGTGATTTCATCCTTGCCCCAGGCACCACACTCCTACTCAGAAAGTCAGCAAATGGTACAAAGCACCTACTCTCTGGGATGGTCTGAAAACCCAGTCACCAGAGGGGCCAGAATCAGTGAGAGCAAAAGTACTGATGGATATGCTCATGTGCTGAGAGGCCATTTCCTGGGACCTTGGGCTCTGCTCTCCTATCTCAATGAAAATGAAGGATGAGGCAATCACACCAAGACACCAATATTAGACCATCACTAACTCAGTCATGCAACAATCCTTACCAACTTCACATGCCCATCAGTGGGCCAGGCCCAGCAAGAGGCTGAGGAGAAGTAAATGGGCTTGCAATGCAACCGGGGAGATGAATAAAATATTTGATGAAAAGATGACTAACAAACAAATGCTAAATGCCAAATGAATAATATAGGGAGGAAATATGGACTAAGATGGCTATGGGTTGATGGTTAGAAAAAGCTTCAAAAAAAAATGGTGGAGCTTGGCCTGGGCCTTGCCCAGCAAGGAACATGCAGAGACGCAGAGAGGACACGCCAAAGCACACCATAGAGATCACTATGTGACCAAAGTGCTGTTTAGAGAGTGGAAGTGAGAAGGTCATTGAATTAGATGGGGACGGACTTAATCATGTGGAATTTCAAGGTGTTTAGAGTTTACCCCACAGCAGTGAGGTGTCCAGCAGGTTTGGAGCAAAGAGATGATAGAAAAGAGAGAAGCAAGACTGACTTGCTAATGGATTTCACAAACCTGGGTATTCTTGTGGGAGTAAAGCTTTACCGATATTTGGATAAATATGGGGTCCCAAAAGACTGATAAACCAAATCTGCTGGCTTTCCCCTCAGAACATCATCCCTCCATAATCTTTCTGAGTCTTCTGGACCCATGGTGATTTGCTCTGCTTTTCTCCCTGATGACTAGTGGCTCTGAAAGTGCCATACTTGACTACTTCCGTTACCAACAGGGCCAGTACAGTAACACCAGTGCCTCTGACATAGGTGTTGGCCCAGTGTTGTGTTGAGCTCTACCGTTGGTTTTGCCATGTTGAAGCCACTCATAGAAGTGGCCACCTCCTCTACCCATTGAATCCTCTTTTCATTCAAATCCCATCTCTTTGCCAAGTGCCTTATGACAACGTGACCTTCTGCTTTTCTCCCTGGGCTCAGCTACATGACTAGACCAGCCTGGGATCCAGCGTCTTATGTAAACATGATCTGGCCTTCTAATTCCAGTCTTTTCCCAGAATCCTCTGGGCAAAAAACCCAAGATGAAAAACATAAAAACCTTGTGCAAGTTGGCTCTTGGCACCTTTCCACTAGTCCATCAAATGTGCTTAGATACAGGTATTATAAAGGGTGTCCTCAAGATTAAGCATGTTCTGGTGGGCACTAGAGCTGGACTACAGATGCAGTGTTTACATTTGGGAACCTTTCTCACTAGGCCATACCTAGTCAGAACATGACCTCATTCTCTCTGCTGGTGCACCCGTGCATTTTGCAAACATGAGGCCTTCCTTGTCCCTGTTATACAATATCATGAAGATGCCTGTATCCTGTGGCCCCATGGGCAAGTGCCTCCAAACACACTCCCTAGCCAGCCTCACCCAGAGAGGACTAAGAGGCAGCCAATCACTGTTAACATTATCTCAATCATTTCTCAAACTCATGTTTTATCAAATTCCAGACTAATAAATTCTACTCGGCTTTTAGGGAAGAGGATGCTCTAAAGGGAAATGAGGCTACTTGGAAGAAATGTGGAGAAGAAAAAAAAACACATAAGGATACATATTGATCTCTGATGCATGTTTCCTATTAGAGCTAACTGTTAACTTTGACTTTACAATAAAGTTTTCCCCGGTGTCTGGAGTTAACCTCATATATGATCCACAGAGGTTCATACTGGCTCTGTATTATCTACAAACACTTTCTTCAGGTCCTAGGACACAATCCCCCTTGGCCTTTGCAGGATCATAAATGCAAAATGACTGGAGTTATATTATCTGCTTATATCAGGGGCGCCATTAGGTTTTATACACCTGTCACTGGCTTCAACTAAGCTACCACCAGTATAATGAGGTGGTTTATATTCAACAAGGCATTAGATTCAAAACTCTCTTAGTATTGATTTTACCAGGAAAATGCTCTGATTTATTCCTGCAGTTGGTTCTCAATTGCTTAGGATTCTTCGGGGGAGAAAATAGGAATGATTATAGTTTCAGTAAGCAAAGGTCTTCATTTACCCGAATACTTCTTGAATATCCATCCTTTTTTGAGGCCATTGCTAAGAGGCCTGACAAGACACAAACTACTGTGTGAGGTCAGACTCTGCATTTCAGGCCGACTCTACCCGGATATGAGTCATGGTATATAGCAGGAGGCATGCTACACTGTGGTTACCCAGTGGAATGTGATCCATAGGCTGTTTACACTGGCATCATAGTCTCAATAGACTGTGAAGCCAGGTCTGACCAAGCAGAAATTTGTATCAATAGATAGGTTAGGAATCTGGAATTTAAGTAATTATAAACAAACAAGGAAGCAGGGATTCAGACGCAGAAAGTAAATAGAAGTTAGGTCTGTCTGCCCTAAACTTGGCAGGTGACAGAAAGAGGAGGCAGACTAGACCTTAGTGTAGCCATTTCCTAGACTATGAAAGTCCTTGTGTTCTGGTTATTTTAATTCAGAGCCATTACTCTTAGCCAATGATCAAGGATCCTAAATTTCACTATTTTCTTAAATAGTGATTTTTACAGTATAAAATTGATTGATACAGTATAAATATTTGAATGGCCAAAACACATCAATTTAAGTTCTGAGGCCACAGGCTTCTGCATATGTTTATATATTTATACATATTATACATATACATATACATATACATATACATATACATGTGTGCCCATCCTACTTACAGCCCTGTTGGCTGTTGAAGAGAGGAAAGATAAGCACTGTATCATTTGCAAATAAAAAGAAAACTATCAAATCAATGAGCCTGCCAGCATCCTGGAGTCGGGTTTGAGTAATTTTTCTGGGTATTACATGTTCCTGTCCCATCTGTGATCTTTCATCAATTCAGTAGATATTATCAAGTGTCTGTTACATTCGGTTACTCTTCTAGATCTTACAAATCCAATTTTGAACAAAACAGAATGCTTACTGTCCAAGAACTTAGAGTCTCCTAGAAGAACAGTCAGGTGGACAGGAAAGACTTCAACTCAGGTCATGATCTCACAGTGCATGTGTTCGAGTCCCGCATCTAGGCTCAGAGCCTAGAACCTGCTCTGGATTCTGTCTCTGTCTCTCCCTCTTCCTCTCCCTCTCCCTCTCACGCTTTGTCTCTGTCTCTCTCTCTCAAATATAAATAAGCATTAAAAAAATTAAAATAAAATTGAGGGCTGTGATGGGGTAGTAGACAGCGCCATGGGGACAGCTGGGCATCTAATCCAGTCTTTGTAGAGGCAGGGAGTCTGCCAGGGGTAGGATTTTGAACATACCTTCCTCCCCACACTCTATTTCTGCTCCCCATTCTGATCACCAGTTTCAGGAAGACAGTTGTGCACCCTTAGCAATTATATGCTTTAGTTAGGCCAACGAAGGAGACAGAGCAGCGTTCCAGGAAAGCATGGGGGAGGCAGAGTCAGACCACTTCGGTTCAAATCCCAGCTCTGGCCATGTTCTACGTGTCACATTGAACCGTCACTCATCCTCTCTGTGGTCTGCTTTTCTCATCTGTGAAATATCAATGGTCATACCACATAGTGCTGTGAAGATTAAATGAGAAAACCGATGCAAAAAGTGTAAGTAAGCACAGAGTAAACCCTGAATAAGTGTCTATTTTCCTTGCCGTTGTCTTTATCAGCACTGCCACCACTGCCCTGTTCAGGACAGAAAGGATCCTTATCATTGGACAAATGCTCTATGGATCCAGGTTTTTCCTCCCCAGGGCCTTCCTTCTTAATCTCAACGTAGTTGTCACCAGTGCCAGCATTATCACCATCCCCCAATTGCCTAAATAAAAATGGACAGACATTATAACTAGAAAAAAAGTAAAAGCTTCCCCAAGAACATTAAACTATTCCCCATTGTATAAAAATTGATTGTTGTGTTTTCAGGGAGATAGAAATAAAATAACATAGCCGAGAGAACTTTGAGAAAAAGTCTCTTGACCAAAATGTGTATTATTTTTATATTAACAACAGGATTTTCACACTTTAGACAGGCATAATACATCTGAAATGCTTTTATTTCTTTCAAAGGGCAGCAGGACTGGAACAGGAAGCGGAGGAGGAAAACAGCCTCACCCAACCTGACAGAAATTGGACACAGAGGAGCCATGAGAGGGGATTTGTTCCTGACCCACAGGGGAGCAAAGAGCAGGGACCCCTGATGTTCTGGAGGCCACACTTTTATCAAATCAACTTCTAACAACATTCTGGATAATGGCTTTCCTGAGAATCACAGCTAAAGGAGCTTGGGACGTTAAAAATAACATCAGGACACCAGCCGCACGAGCTTTGATCACTAACGAATCCAACATTCCTGCCATCCAAGTGACTAAGGTGGCTGTCCTTTGAGCCTCCGTGTTTTTAAGAACAGACAGTTGTGGAATGAACCAGCCATGGTCCCAGGGACATGTCCTTGAAATGCATTCATTCTATAGGAGAATGCTATAATGCTGCTAATTCATTGGCCTTTCTCTGCTGCTTCTGGCATTTCACAAGCCAGGCCACAGGTGATTCTCTAGGAATTCAGCAATGGCCTCATTCTGGTATCAATCGTTTTAATTTTGTTGAAGAACAAAAAACTTTTAGATTGTCACTCTCTGGACTATGGGACCACGAACTGAAGAAACTGAAAGTTTAACTTTAGGCATCCTTACTCTTTGCTCTTCTTTGGGCCAGGAAGGAAAGGCCCCAAGGGAGAACTTTCCATTGCAACATGGTTGCTTTAGAAGGTCAGGTACTTAGTCCAATGATGGGGCAATAACTCATAACATTAGTCTTCTGTTTTTTGAACTGCCCTCTGAGTTGGTTTACGACACTCACAAGTCATCTAGTCTATGTCTTTACTACAGTCATTCCTTATTTATGATTCAAATCTCTTAAAGTTGTCACCTGCCAACTCCAGCTTCAAACTGCTTTAAGTTGGCTTCAGGAGTCAAATCTTCCTTTAAAAATATGAGTCAGCATCATTTAAATATGCTGAAAAAAAAAAAAGGTCTCTAAAGGTAAGCCCAGAAGAGTAGTTCACTAAATGTCCAGACCAATGTCAACATCACTGGAATAAATATATAATATAGAACCTACCAAAGTGGCTACTTTGAAGGGGGGAACTCTCATCATTGATGTGTATGTTCTGGTGTGTTTGGTTAAGCAGTATCATATCAGATTACCATATAGGCATACCTTATATGTTAATTTAATCTTTGTCTACAACACAAGGTGACATAATTTTATAGGCTGTTTGCAAGGTGTATTTCTTGAATTTCTGGGAGTTATGGACCTGTAGTCTGATGTCTCATAAGTCTCAGGAATGCATTTGTTTCATGGCTATGCTATCCCTTTGATGCTACAAAGCTGCCATCCAGTAGTGATATAATTTCATTCATCATGTATTTGAGTACAAAAGATGAATTAATGTATATGACAAGGATGTTTTATTTATTTATTTATTTATCTATCTTCCAATTTATTTACTTATAGTTATCTATACTTCTCTGTCTGGAAACAAAGAAGGAGAGAGGGCAAGAGAAAGAGAAGGAGAATGAGGTGGGGGAGAGGGAGGAAATAAATGAATTAATTAAAAGTCTGCAATGATCACGTCATCTTAGAGCATGGCAATTTGGCCTTGATATTCAAGGGCTGAAGTCTCAGAAAGACCTCAAATAATCTATATTATCTATGAGCTTTACAGAAAAAAATTTGCCCCATTATCCCAACTTCTCAGAGAAACTATCTTAGACATTTTAGATGTAAGACATGGTTAATAAATGGACCTACCACACAAATATAAAATGCTCTACAGAGAATTCAGACTCTCAAAGCTGATAGGAAAGCCTCTATTGGAATCAATCACCAGCCAGAAATACTTGCTGTATGCCTTCTCTACTTACGCTGTAGAGTCTATGTAGCCACACATGCCCAACATCATACCCCATCCCTGACCAATTACCAATAATGCACCACCAATCTCATGGATTCCATCTGTGAACACTTCCGATCTTTCTAGCATAGTCCCTGTGTTGCATGTCCTCCAACAGTCCTTCCATCTATTGACCCAACCCCCTTTTCAATGTCCATCACCATTCTCTCATGCCTCCTTACCCAGTTTATATTTCATGGTTCTACAGCTTTCTTTCTTTCTCCTTTCCATTGCCTTATACTTCCTGGCAAAAGCCCAAGTGTTGAAATCTGGCACTCTTATCACTGGGTTCCTGATTGCAAGCAACTGTACACGGCTATGAAAAATACACAGCCATGCAAACTGGTCTAAAGTGAAATAATCACCACTAATTTTGAGTTGGTCATTTTTAGTCTTACTACATTTCCTTAGTCAATTGACTTTCCTATTCTCCAATCTGCCTATTTTACATCTCCCCTCACTTTAAATATTCAAAGCAAGCTCTCCAGCACCTTCCTCTCAGATAATATGCTTGCTTTTTGTTTCCATCAAGAAAATAGATGATATTTTCTATTGGATTAGAAGCTGCTTGCCCTTTGGTTTGTTACCAACCAGCAAACAAATCATGCGACGGGTTAGATAGACCCAAGATTGCAAGAGTTGATGTGACTGCCTGTTACCTTCCTAGTTCCTCCCGGAGACACTCTGCTTATTCAAAACAATCTGCATGGATAGAGGGATCTATCAGGTCAGGGGAGCCCAGAAATATAAAGAAAGCCTCACTGCCCTTCAGACTTTTAGCCAAGGGGCAACCATAGCAACACTCAGGGTCTACCCCATCAAGATATAAGGAATTTCTCTCACAGCTCATTAGGCTCTACCTTCAAAATATTTTCAAATCTATTACCTCCACTTTCTCTACCTTCAAGCCACTATCATCTGTGAACTGGATTATTGCTTTTTTATTAAGTTTATTTATTTTGAGAGAGAAAGAGAGAGTGCACGAGCAGGGGAAGGGCAGAGAAAGAGGGAGAGAGAGAATCTCAAGTAGGCTCTGAGCTGTTACCACACAGCCTGACACAGGGCTTGAACTCATGAACTGTGAGATCATGACCTGAGCCAAAATCAAGAGTTGTATGCTTAATTAACTGAGCCACCCAGGCACCCCTGTGAACTGCATTATTGCAGAAGCCTCTACTTTTATTCATGCCAGGCAGCCAAAATCATCCTTCAAAAGCAAAAATCAAGGGCCTCTATTGCTCATGACTTTCTGATAGTTTTCATCACACTTGAAATAGCATCCTAAGTCATTATGGTGGCCACATACATGATTTGCCCTGGTTGCCTTTTCAATCTCTTTTACTACTCCTTTTCTCTCTCTGTTCCAGCCCCACTGGTGTTTTTGCTATTGCTAAAACACACCAAATATGTTTGTGCCTCCATTCTTTTTTTTTAATTTTAAATGTTTATTTTTGAGAGAAACAGAGCATGAGCAGAGAGAGAGGGAGACACAGAATCCAGAGCAGGCTCTAGGCTCTGAGCTGTTAGCACAGAGCCGGACACGGGGCTCGAACCCACGAACTGTGAGATTATGACCTGAGCTGAAGTCAGACAGTTAACCGACTGAGGCCACCCAGGCGCCCCTGTGCCTCCATTCTTTGTACTTGTTATTCCTTTAATCAATAATTCTTGTTCCCCAGATCATCACATGGCTCATCTCTCATGTGATTAAGATCTCTCTTCAAATATCACTTCATCAGAAAAGTCTTCATTGACAACTTGTCCAGAAGTGTTTCTGTACTCAAATGCAATCACTCTCTATTTTAGTCCCCTGATTTATTATTTTTCTTACCATTTATCACTATCGATTATTATATATTTATTTGTTAATTTATTTACATTTTTCTCCTCCCCTAAGAGGTAATTACGATCATAAGGGCAAGAACTGTTTGGCTAACAACTGAATTCCTTGCACCTTTGGTAGTGGCCATAATATCTTAGGCACTTAGTAAAACATTTGTTGAATAAATGAACAAGTTATTAGCATTTTACTTATTGTGTCATGTTTTAACCAAACCCTTTGGTGGCAATTATCTTCCCTGATTCTCCCCACCAATTTATGAGGCAAGTAGCGTGAAGGTTATTGTGCTCATTCTTTAGATAAAGAGAAGTATGTCTCAAGATTTAATATACTGCCCAGGATCACTCCACTCATAGTGGCAAATCTGGACACCTGTCTCCAGAGTCCTAGTTCAGTCACCCTATTTGCCACTTGGAGGAAGGCTTAAATCTGGATTGTATTTTAATGAGCAACTATAGGTGACCTTGCAGAACAAATGTCCTAGAAGGCTGCTTGCATGAAAAACACACTTCTCCACTCCATACGGCTTTTAAATATTTATGGTTTTCTAGACAAAACATGATTACAATTCCCATTAGAAAAAAAGAAAGTGAGAGTAGTCGGACCATTTTGTCTTTTTAAGTCATATAAATTTTATGGCATGAGAGCATTTTTAGCATGACAAAGGACCTCATCTTCTAAAACACGGTCTCTGCCTTAGCCTCTTGTCTCTCCTGTCATGGATATTTAGTTTGAGAATATTTATCGTCCTCATTTTATTTGTTCATGGCCCTAGCCATGTATCTAGTTCATAAATACCACCAATTATTATAAAGTACTTTCTGCAATTTGATGCCACTTAGCTGCGTATTGCTGGAAGTTTCCTCAGCAAATGTTCCCTTAGAATTTCCTCTCAACTGTAGGATGCATGAACAATGAGCTGTTTTCCACCTTGCTGAATGAAGACATGGGACTAGGATTCAAACAACAATTTTAGTTCAGCAATTGACAATAATTCTGAGACCACCAGCAGCATTTGCCCACCTGCCATGGTGTCCTAGAGATTTCTGCTGCATCATGGCAGTAGGTGGTAGGCAATGTGCCTTTCAGTGCTCCCAATAAAATTTTGACAAAGACAAGACTGGCTCATCACTCCTGGCCAAGTCACAGATAATGACACTTGAGGGCTGGAATAGTTAAGAGCCATAACTTCCTGTGACTCTGCCTTCCCACACAACTTGCTGCTGTGCTCATGTTCATGAACAAGCTGTCCTTCCCTTGTACTGTTTTACTTATAGCTCCCAGTGGGGAGCAGCAGGAATCACATTTTATATTTATACTTCCTGCAGCATCATGAATATTTACATCTATTTTGCATTTCTCTACCATTAGCATTCACTGTCTAACTGGTTAATGGATAACAGTTAATGCCACAGAACAAACGCTGAGTGCATTCGCAATCCCAAATATTATAATATAGAAATATGCTCCTTTGCCCTGCAGGTGGACTTTCCTAGGTAATCTTCTGTCATTAGAGTGCATCTATAATTAGTGTTTGATTTTAAGTTTTATAATAAGGGAGAATGTTTACTATTTAGAAATAGAGGCTATCAAGGTAAAAATAAGTAAGTTTTTCCTATCACACACTTGTATCTGGACATCCATAGAGAAAGGAAAGAGAAATCTCTAGGCTCATGCTGGTCTGAGGAGAATGTAGTCTTGGTCCCTGTCCCATATGACAAGGGGGTAAATTCGATGGAGGGATATAACTTTCTATTACCAGGGAAAAAGGCTATGAAAGTTCTGGCAAATATTTTGGACTGTGCTCAAAATAATGGATATTCCTGCTTCTTTTTGCAATGTTGGATGCTTCTGTATCCACTGATAACTTAAGAATGATCTATTTATGTTGACAGACTCTCTTCCTCTCCTTCCTCCTTCCTCTCCTTCGTCCTCTTTCCTTTTTTTCTCCTTCTTTTGAAACTTACATTTCATGGGAAGATTCTCAGTTTCAGAAGAGACATAAGTAAAATAGCAACCCCCAATGTTTCAGGAGCAGTTCGGCAACTGGAAGTTATGGATCCTCAAGTAAATCTTTCTTCTTTCTTTTCATAGGTGAGAAGACTGAGTCCTGGACTTTGTCAAGGGCAACATTGCAAGTGAGTAGATGCAGCTGCCCATTACCTCCCTAGCTCCTCCTTCTCCCCAGAGGTACCCTAAGTTTAGTTCAAAAAACATGCATGGATGGAGGCATCAACAAGGCCAAAGGAGTCCCGAAGCACAAAGGCTCACTGCCCTTTGGACTTCTAGCCAGGAAGCAACCACAGCAAAAAATTACTCAAGTGTTGCTTAAATTATTCCAGAGAATTGGAAGAGGTGGAAAATTTCCAATATTTTTTTCTCTGAGGCTATTCTTGCACTGATAATACTGCACCATAGAGCTACAAACCAATCTCACTTACGCATATTAATATGAAATTTTGTAATGAAATGTTACATTAGCAAGTGGAATCCAACAACACATGAAAGAAGACAAAGAAGTGCAATCACATTAGGAATGCAAGGATGGTTTAATTTTAGTAAATGTATTAATAAAATTTGCTGTTAATAGAAATCAAAAGAGAAAAGTCATATGATCCTTTCACTGTCTGTGAAGGGTATTCTAAAATAATATTTGATAAAATTTGACAGCCATATTGCATAAAATCTCTTAGTCAAATGTTCATGGAAAGAAATAAATACTTCCTTGATTTCAAACCAGAAACCAGAATCTTGCTTAACAACAAAATATTAGTTTTGTAAGTACTGGGTGATGCAATTAGATAGAAGGAAGAAGAGGTATAAAAATGTAAGAGATAGACACAGCATTATGATTATAGGCAGATGGTATTATTACATATTAAGAATGCAATGAAATTAAAAAAAATTATTACCATAAAGAATTTATCTATTAAATGACAAAGATTATATTCAAAAGTTGTATTTTTTTTCTAAAGACCCTGAATTAGAAAATATAACAGAAGAAAAAAAACCCCGTCATTATAATGGTCATGATATTTATAAAATGCCTAGGAATAAAATTAACAAAAATACATAAAACTTATATAAAAGAAAAACTTTAGGGGCACCTGGGTGGCTCGGTTGGTTAAGTGTCCAAATCTTGATTTCAGCTTAGGTCATGATCTCACGATTCTTGAGTTTGAGCCCTGCATAAGGCTTCGCACTGAACGTGCAGAGCCTGCTTGGGATTCTCTCTCTCCCTCTCTTTCTGCCCTCTTTCAAAATAAATAAATAAACTTAAAAAAACTAAAAGGAAAACTTAAAATGTCTGCTGAAAGACATCAAGGATTTGATATCTGTATAAGATTAAACTTTCGTATCCCAGAAGAGGAGGGTGGGAAAATTCAACAGTGTGTAGACATTATCTTTAAACTGTGCTATGAATATAATTTGATACACATTTTTAAAAATGAAAATATTAATTTGTTTGGAAAAAAGATGAAATTTTTGTGTGTTCACATAAAAAGTAGGGTAGAAGAGCCAAAACATTTCTGAAAAAAGAGTATAAAGAGAGATCTTGTCATGTATTTTTAAGTCGTTAATTCAACTTCGGTACAGGCATGCATCTTTCATCCATCTATTATCTCTTTGGTTAAACTATATGGAGTTGCTGATTTTCAACTTTTTCTGACCTATAAAAATGGCAGATTTTATGGTCAAGGTAAGGTGTAGGTGGCATAATGGGGCACCTGGCTCGCTCAGTTGGTAGAGCATGTGACTCTTGATCTTGGGATTAGGAGTTCAAGCTTCACATTGGGCGTAAAGCTTACTTAATTAAAAATATGCAGGTGGCACTTCAAATGAATGGGGAAAAAATGGCAATTTATAAAAAAGCCTTAAATTGCATGGAAACCACCTCAACCTCACTTATAACTGATAAAAGACATGTTTAAAGATAGCATTCTGAAATGGACAAAGTAAAGAAAGTGTAATTACACATTGTGTTGACAAATGTATGAGGCAATAGGCAATATTATACATTATTCGTGATTTTTTACATTGGTAGTAACTGTTGGAAAGGGAATTCAGCAGTATCTGTCAAAAAATGCAGTTTTTTTCCTTATAATTTCCATTTGAGGAAGTATCTTACAGATTCATTTAAACATATGTGCAAAAGAATCTGTATACGAATATTAACTGTTGCATTGATTATAATAGCAAAAAGTAGACAATCTAAATGCCTATCAATAGAGGATAGGTTAAGTAAATTTTGGATGGTGTATATTAGGGAACAATATGTAGGCATTGTAAATAAGTTAAACATATATGTACCTTTACATAAATATTTCTAAGTAATAGTTAAATAGAAAAAAACAAGATGTAGAACAGCAAGAATAGTAGGTCCTCAGTTGTGTAAAAAGTAAAAAGGAATAAATATGTAATATCTATTATATATATACATGCACATGTTATATATGTTATATGCATATAATATACATATCATATATACATAGACATATGCATATATCTACATATTATGCATTATATATACATATGGATACTATATAAATATATACTTATGCATATATTTACATATCATGTATTATATATAACACTTTGTAATACTTTATAAAGACTATTTCTAGAAAAATACATTGAACTCAGGAATAGTAGTTATTTCTGAGAGAGAGAATGAGGAAACAAGATTTAGAATGATGTCTCTTGTATTGTTTGAATTTTTATGATAGCAATTCAAAACACCAACACTTAACCAAACAAAATGTATTTGTCAAATAAAATTTTGGGAGAAATTTTGGCTTTATTTTGACCACAAGAAAAGTTTGATGTGTATGTAGAGAGCTGTGTGTATTTCTAGTACAGAATAAAAGGAGTTGACAATGTCAGTGTGGAAAATTAAATTTGGTCAATAAATATAACAACTGAAAAGGTATGTGTCTTCTCTCATGATTACCTTTTCTTGAGTTGGGGAGGGGCACGACACAATGTCCCTAGTGAGTGGTGGAAAAATTATCTGACATATTTCCTTAGTGAAAGCCTGTGGGCCACAGCATGCCTACCTTCCTGTACCCCACAAACATGTCTGTGAATGGGGGTATACTGTCCCAGGCTCATTCCAAAACCCACATAGGAAGTTTGTATCTTTCCTTGAAAAAAGAATATCGGGAAGAAGTCTGAATGATGAGAAATCCATTTTTACATTTCCTTCTCACTCTGCAATAGTAGCACCAGCAGGACTGGAAAATAATGTTCGAGTCTGAAGGCACATACGGTAACTACAGAAACCTCCTTTGATACTTCTGAAGTCATTTTAAATGGGCCGTCCATTTGTCTGAGTCGTACGACTTATCCAGAACCTAGTACAGTCATCTATCATCGCCCGCTGATCACCTGTTCCTCCCATGATCTTTGTGTTTGATCTTGGCGACATTAAGCAGCACGGAGAGCAAAAGCATCATTGGGTACCCTGCCACCTGCCCTCGTCAATCGACTTGATGGAGAGAACCTTTTTATTTGCCATTTACCCACTGCCAGAGAGGGTATACTGGGGTGAGTAGTGTATGTCTGAAGAGTTCAGCAGGGGGTTCAGCCTGCAAAAAGATAACCAAGTTAAAACACAGAAAATGGTAATGCTTTTAAGCAAGGAAGTGATGTCAAACACCAGGTGATCCATTTAAAGAATGGAGCTCCACTAAGAGGCTTGTACAATTGCTTCATGGGATATCTTCCCTCTTTCCTTGAAGGGTCAGCTTGGTCTGGGAGCTCGTCTCAATAGACTCAGCAGGTAACACCAACAACTCCCTGGCTAATAAAGGGCTTTTTCTATTTCTTTCTTTCTTTCTTTCTTTTTTTTTTTTTGTTTCCATTTGGACTGTGAAACTTAAGTAACTGCCCTGTGAAAAGCAGTCTATGCCAGGGCACTATTATCTGCCCATGAAGCCAAGGTCAACAGCAAAAGAATTGATGCCTGGAGTAGTAGATAGCTGGGGTTGGGCTGCCCAACAGTGGAAAGCTAGACCACGCTCAGGGGAAATGAGGAGTGGTCTATATGGGAGAGCAACAGTGGTGGCAGTTGGAAAGAACTGGAACATACAAACATCTCCAGCTCTCACATGACAGAGCACAGTGCTCTACAGCATGAGAGTCCTGGGAAGGTCAGAGGCAGACTCCTAAAGTGCAGCAAAGGGCACCCTGTCTTACGTTCCTGAATGAAACTTAATAAATATAAATTTGTTTGAAAAACATTTCCATTTGGAAAACAAAGATGACTTCATCCCAATGATCCTGAATTATTCTTTCTAGAATAATAATTATATATTTGTTATGTTAAAATAGATACTATTTGTGGCATATTACATCATACAACATACCTAAAATTTCAACAGTTTTATTTTTAATTAGTTAAAAGGAATGTGTGTTTCTGCTACGTCACATGAACAAACTAACCAAGAAGGTCCATTTTGTGACACAATCCAAGCCATGTGGAAATGGTGGTCCAGGTTTTGTCTCTGGAGTCTGGATTAGGCTCTTATTAAAACTTCGGTTCACATATTGTGAAGGAAACAGGAATTGAATTCTGTAATTGCACTAGAGACCAATGAAGCGAATGTTCTTTGCAATAATTCTAAAAAAAGAGGGTAATGAGGGGATTCTCCTTCATCTTTAGCTTAGATATATTATAAATCTGTGAAGTATGGACATTTTTCTACCATCTCATTTGTTTATCATCCTAATTGAGACTTCATCAATGCTTCATTAAGAGCATCCAACTTGGGGCGCCTGGGTGGTTTGATTGGTTAAGCATCTGACTTCAGCTTAGGTCATGGTCTCATGGTTCGTGGGTTCGAGCCCCACATTGGGCTCTGCACTGACAGCGTAGATCCTCACTGGGGTTCTCTCTGTCTCTCCCTCTCTCTGCCCCTTCCCCACTTGTGTTCTTTCTCTCTGTCCCTCTCTGTCTCTCAAAATAAATAAATAAACTTAAAAAAGAGCACCCAATATTAATACTTTGATTTAGGGGACTAGTACAAAATTTCGTGCACTTTCTGCCCAGAAGTTTCTTTATGGATTTTCTAATAAGAAACTCAGCAATGATTTTCATATTCCACAAATTTCTGTGCTGGAATGTCTGGTGTGAAGAAATGGCTGTCTTGTTTTGTGAAGAGATGATATAAATATACCTATTAAAATATATATATTTGTAAAATATATATAAATACATATGAAGTAGTCACTGAAAAGAGTAGCCCCTGGTTCAAAGTACAAACATAATTTCTGCCCTGGAGCATCTTCCATAGATGATCCATAATCTTGATTCACCTGCCATTACTGTCTCCGTTTTATTCTGGCTCAAGCATAAACAGATAATTTCTTTCCTTGGTTCTGCTGAGCAGAACTGCGACATCATGGCATTTCTGATAAGAGCTTTACCAAGAAAGAACAAAAACCACAGTGAAAATGTAAGTGCATCCTCTTTCCAGTGGACAGTCTTCCACCTTCTTGCGTGAAGCTATTGGACTGACCTTTGAGGTTTTTCTCCTAGAAGTTACTTTTCCTGTTTTTTTTTGTTTTTTTTTTTTGTTTTTGTAAGAAGTAGATGCTTCTTTCCTCCTGCCACAAGGGAGCAGCATTTAAATGTCATGTTTCTGCTTGCAGCTACCTAAATACACATCTCCAGCCCCAACCTCACCTGTGAGTTTTCAAAGCCTGATGTCTTCATTTAGAGGCCCACTGACCTTAAGAACTCATATTCCTTTTTCCCCACACTCTGCAATCTTGCCATTAGTAAGAGGGCCACTACCTAATTTCTCAGGCCAGAAACCCAGAGCTTGATTTCTCCCCTTCCTTCATTGCTAACTCCAACAATAAATACACACGTACGTACACGCACACATGCACACACCCATGCACACACACAGACACACGTACACATGCTTCGTTCGTTATCAGTTCTGGGGATTCTACTTCAAACACAGATTTTCGAACTTGGCTCTTAGCAAATTCTCTGCTCCATCGTCTGTTCCTGGATTCCTGAGTTCATTTCCTAACGGTGTTCACCCTCTCGCTTGCTCCTCTACAACCCGTGTGCTGCCTGAGATGTAAGCATGAGCTTCCTAAATTAAAAAGTGGCTCATGGCATTCTTTTTCTTTCTCAGTTTTCATTTGGAAATAATTCTAGGCTTGCAGGAGAGTTGCAAAGATAGCACAGCGAGTTCCCACAAAACCTCACCTAGCTTCCCCTAACTTTCCCACCTTACAAAACCATGGCACAATTACTGAAAGGAAGAAAGCAGCCCTGCTACACTGTTAACTAAACTGAGGACATTCTTTGAATTTCTCGTTTTCCTACTAATGCCCTTATTCTGTTCCAGAATCCCATCCTCAATAGCACTCTTCTGCTTAGAAGCTTACAAGGATTTCCTACTGTACTTAGAATAAAACCCCAATTTTTAATCATAAGGCACCACAAGCTCTCTGCTCGGCCTATCCTTACAACTCCATTTTTCTACATTCTGCCCTTTGTTATGCTTGACCTTACCGGACGTCTTTCAGTTTCTTGAATACCCTGAGCTGTTCCACACCTCAATGCCTTTGCATGTCTGTTCCCTCTGCATGGGATGCTCTTATTCTGGTTCCGCTCTTATCCTCCTCTTCCTGTGGTCAGCTTACATATAACTTTTGCCAACAGCCCTTATTACACAGGTCTCCTAGGGCCTTCTCCATTTCATCTGTTTGCTTATTTCTCACACAGCAATTATTTTACACTTTGCAATTTTTTTCAGCTTATTTCGTTGTTATCTGACCCACGAGAATGTAAGCTCCAGGAGAGAAGGGATCATGTCTATATTAGTTTTTTATTGCTGCTGTAACAGGTTGCCACAAACTTTGCAGCTTATAGCCACATAAATTGATCAGTTCCCAGTTTTGTTTGCCAGGAATTCAGTGGGTTCTGCTGTCCTCTCCACTCTGAGTTTCGAAAGCTGAAATCAAGGATCTGGCAGAGCTGTATTTGTTGCCGGGGACACTCATAGAGAATCTGCTCACAGGTTCATTCAGGTTGTTGGTAGAACTCAAGTCCACGAGGCTGTAGGACTGAGTTCCTGTTTACTTGCTGGCCGTCAGCCGGGTATCACCCACTGTTCTCTTCTGAAAGCCACGTGAATTTTCTAGCTGGTGGCTCCATCCATTGTCAAAGCCAGCCACAGCAGGTGGAGCCCCTCTGGTGCTTCGAATCTCCCTTGCCTCTTTTCTATCCCATTTCTCTGACTTCAGCCAGGCAAGAGTCTCTGCTTTCGAGGGTTCATGTGATTTCATTGGGTTCGGCAGCGGGCTAATTCAGGACACTGTTCACTACATACTGATTCGTGCTCAGTTTCTCGGATTTGCAATAGTCGGAGCAGGGATTTCATCGAGTGTACATCTGTAGCTTCAGCTCTTTCTTATTTCTAGTGGCTATGGGAAACAAGAGCACGTGCATTCCTGAAAAATCAGAGATCTGCCTTCTCCTAATGTAAAATTTCTCTGCTACCGACTGTCTCATTCTCTGGGCTACTTCACCTTCTGAGCATAATGCAGGAGACAACCTAACTTCTTGGTTAACTTTTGTTTGAGGAAAGCTTTCTGGGCTTTTTTTAGTTTCAAATGACACCCTTTGACTTGGTCTTAACATTTCTTCCCTCCTTTCCATTTTCGTTTCAGCCGCTGACGTCAGTGCGGGGATGAAAAGCGGGAAGGGTATGGACCATTGCTTGTGCCTGTTCTTTGCATTTAAGCGTGAACAGGAAGCCTTGGGGCAGCCACTCTACCCTTGAACTGTGATCACCTCCTTGCCCTGCGATTTAACTGTGTGTACATATCTTTGGAGACAGTATGATGAATTGGAAAGACCAAACCTTTGTCACCGGCAAACTTAAATTCGAATTATGACTCCAAACATGAAAGGCTACATGTCTTTCCTCACAATAACGGTCCCTCTGTCACTAACATGAGTCCATATCAGTGCTCGTCAGTCAACTCAGAAACAATCTGGGAACAGAGGCTTTCCTACCCATTTTTGAATCCCCAGAATTTACACAAACACACACACACTTAGAGCTCTTCATAGAGTTGTGGTGAGCAGTGGTTATTGTTTGATTTGGTCACCAGAGAAGACATTCGTTCAATGATAAGGATCAGAAAGGTTAGGTAGATGGAATGAGAAAAAGAGGGAAAGGCACTTGTATAAATTGCTGAGTCCAGAGGCCCAGAAGGGACTGAGAGCAGATCTGTCGAAAGATTTTTCATCAGTTCACCTCTTGCTGTGAGGAGGGGAGTGCAAAAAATTTTAAATTAGGGTTCTGACCCTTTCTTGGCATTTCCATACAAGAGATAAATAGATTTTAGAAAAGGGAATACTGTAGGGTGTGGGGAGGAGGTGGAAAACCAGAGAGACAGAGAGAGATGGAGAAAGAGAGAGAGAGAGGGAGAATTTCTGACATTTTTTTTTGCCATTCTTTTCCATACCTGCCCACACTTCTACAATTTCCCCTTGGGGATCCCCTTGCTTTTCATCCAGTCTCCTGTTGCTAAGTTTTGTGAGGCAACATGAATCCCTGAGGTACTCCTAACCCCTCAATGGAAGAAGAAAAAGCGGTGAGAGGCCATCGTTATCAGGTCTCCTCACAAAGGCTCCATAAGCACATGAGGCAACTGGTGCCCAGAGAAGCCCCTCCATCTCTAACGTGAACAGTGTCAGCCTCAGGAGGCCCAGGGAAGCCTCATCACCACCAGTTCTGAAAGCTGCGTGGGGCAGTGAGGGAACTAGCACGTTAAAGATGTCTGATTTTCTCCAAACACATTTCTGGCAATGTAGGAAGAGATTATGCATTTTTGAATAATAAGGCCTGCTGGGGTAAGGCTGAGACCTAGTCAGCGGAGGTGAATGAATCTGCACTCAGAGAAAATGAGCAGAAACCCTGGCAGCTAAGATACACTAGCATGTACTTTTGTTTTTCAAAAATAAGCCCATGTCTTTGCTCAAGATCAACGCCACGGGAATCAAAGCTCACTGCTGACAGATAAGTATGTTTAGAAGAACGGTGGCTTGTTGAAAATTTTGACTGGGGGAAAAAACACCCAGATGATCTCTTGAAAACAGAAAGAGTGAGACGATGTACAGATTCAGTTGTTTTTCCTAGACTGACCCGACCTTGAGAACTAACATTATATCTACGCAAGGGCTTACCTAGAGAAGCATTTGGATGCTATTGCTGTGTATGTGTATGTTTTAATCTGAAAAATTAAAAACCTATTTATTGGGGGAATCCTTACAAGATATTGGTTTTCAATGACAGGATCAGGCCTCTGGTATCCCTCCTTTTCTCAGGTGTCACCTTTGTCAGCCACATTAGCACCGGTGAATCTTTTTCATTTACGTCTTACCAAGGGCAAGAGAGGAAGGAACTTTGCAAAATGTGATCATTAGGCCACTGAGAAGGTGAAAGGGAAATTGCTTTTGTTTCTGGACAGCAGATCTAGACAGAAATGTTAAGGAAAATATCAAATTTAGGAGTCCTTGTTCACTGTTAGCCATCCCTCTTGGCTGCCACCTAGATGCCTCTTGAGTGCGTCAGCTGATGCACGTAAATTCAGAACCACTGGGGTCTTGGATTTGAGTCTACAGCAGCAGAAAAATTGAAATGGCAATGAAAGCCCAAAGTTCAAATTCCAACATTCCCTTACCTGTCTGTTTCTTGTTTTGTCTCTAATTATCTTGAATAGGCACCTGAAACCCCAGAAACCGAGGAGCAGTAGCTCCTCACTGGCTCCAGAATTACTGGTGTTCTCGCCCCACGATTCACTTCCCAGGACCACCTGGGCATTCTGGTGGGTACCCCCTTGAACTTGCCTCTACTTTAGGATGGCCTCTTTCACATTTGGGAGGCTGGCTAGTAGATTTCCTCCTGGTGTGCCCTTGACTGAATTTCTGGACCAACACTTGGCTTTGGTGACTCTGCCTTATATCACAACTGTGGATAAAAAGCATGAATGCTCTAGATGTCCTGCCCTCCCTGTGGCATACTACTGGAATGAGGTCCCTTTTTAGTCCTTTTAAAGGGAAATCATAAGGAGAATGAATAGCTAAGTGGCTACCAGTGTCCAGGAAACTGAGGAGTCGGTTTGAGTGGATCAAACATTCAGCTTTGGTCTTTTGTTTGGTTTTAGGATCTAGAGGTTCAAACATGTTTGTCAGCCGAGGAAAACTGCCAGGGAGGAAGGAGAAACATATAATGTGCAAAAGAAAAGGAATTATTAATGGTAAAAGCTCCCAGAGGAGGCAGATAAGAAAGCATGACAAGAGAGAATGCCCTCCTGAAAAGAAGAAACACACCCCTCATCTACTAGAAAAATAGAAGATGACAATGTATGAAGATATAGAGAAACTGGGTAGGAAAGGGGCACTGTAGATGATCATTAATTTGACTGGCCTTAATATTTCCAGGGATAGTGATTTCAGAATGATATGAATGGGGCTGCACCAACATTCAGAATAATCCTGGACAAGATCTGGAATATCCTAAGCAGTATATCCCAGGTTTAACTTATTAGTGAATAAAATGTTCCAGAAAATCTAACATCACAAGCATCCACCTGTTCCAGCAGCATGAAGCTCAGTCTTTTCTTGTAATATCCATACCATTTCATCCAAAGATGCCTGGAAGGGTCATGGAAGTCCATGATGAGGGCAGGGGTGGGGGCAAGGGTACCCTCTCACATGAATCAGGATGGCAGGCTTGTGGCTCCAGAGCTACCTTGTGCACACCACTCATCTCTAGGCCCTCCTCCCCCTTGTATGTGCTTCTGTTTTCTTTGCCAACTTTTTTTTTGGGGGGGGAACCACAGCAAAGCTACTGGGCCCTTGTGAAGTGCTTCTTCCCAGCCACTGGTGTCTGCTTCTCACGGCATGCAGGCACTCTAGTTCAGGGAGGAGAGGAGAGTAGATCAACTGAGAGCCAGGAAGCTGGGGCCAGCTCACACTAAACCTAAAACTTCCAGCTACTTCATCTACACTAGCTACTAGTTCAGTCCATTCTGTCAAATTTCTTGCCTCAAAATGATTTTCCTCAGGAATCTCATTATCTTGTTTTGGGCTTGTTCTTCAAGGACTCTTATTCCAACATCAGTATATACTCAACCAACAGGTCAGAATTTTGTCCACAAGACTCCTTGACTTACGACAATGAAAGAGGGTGGAAGGATGTTTATCTCAGTGACTCAGTCCCAGGCATGAAACAGATTCCTAAAGGACCATCCTTGACTTAACTGAAGAGTGTGCTGACCATGCTAATTCCCAAATGAACATAATAAACTCATGCAATTTGGCGAGTGCAAGTAAAATGAAGTGATGCTGGGCTTCATTCTGATCCCTCCTGAGAAAGTAATTAAACTTTTTAAGGGTTAGGAATGAGGCACTTTCTTCTGAGTTAGCTGGATGTTTCGTTCCTATGGCAGCAGCTCCCAACCCCCTCCATAACTGTCCGTACGAGTCAGTACAGGAGAATGGGAGAACACTACACTTCCGAGATTTAGCCCTACACAGGCTGAGAGCTAAAATTTGCACTCCTGTTGTGCTCTGGAAAATTCCAAAGAAATTAACATACCCTCAAACTATGCAACCTCAGATTCCTGTAGACAAAAGAACCCATCCTCCCAAATGCACAACTCAGTATTTCACAGTGTCTGATGAAATGAGCTATAATATAACACAGCATATTAAAACGCATGATGAAACAGCCATAGTGAGTGAGTCAGCTCGTAAAACAAACCAAAAAAATGGAATGAGATTCAGAGGAACTTGAGGTAATAGACTGATCATGCAGTATATTAAGTAAGCCTATTTTAGGAATAAAGAACAGAGGTGCCTGGATGGCTCAGTTGGTTAAGCGTCCAACTCTTGGTTTCAGCTCAGGTCATGATCCTGCAGTGACTGTGCAGAGCCCACTTGGGATTCTTTCCCTCTCCCTCTCTCTCTGTCCCTCCTCTGCTCATGTTCTCTCCCTCTTTCTCTCAAAATAAATAAAGACTAAAAAAATAAAGAACAGAGCAGAAAACATGGGAAAGAAGCAACATAGTCTAAAAACACTGTGAGCACATTTGAAGAGAGACCTGGAACATAAATGGAAATCATCATCATTGACATGAAAAAACTCAATGCCTTGGGTTACAGAAACTAAAGAAAACCCAATAATCTAAAGGTTAGGTCTGAAGTTATGAAGAATGGAGCACAGAGAGTCAAATGATAGGAAATATGAAAAGGAATATGAAAAGGAGATATGAAGGGTGAAGTGAAGACAAGCATACATTTAACTGAAGTAAATGGATGAAAATTTTCAGAATTAATGAAAGACATAGATCACCATATTCAGGAAATCAGAAATCTCCAGTGTATTTATTGTAAACTTATTGCAGTAAACTACAGAACACCAAAGATGAAAGAAGCTCTTAAGGGCAGTCAGAGGGAGAGATTGATTCCCTGTGATAGAAGAATAATTAAAATTACAGCGAATCTCTCAAAGTAAACAATAGGAGGAAAACAATGCAACAATATCTTCGACTTATTAAGAAGAAGTAAATGCCAAGACATATCTTTGTGCCTCGGTAAGTTGTTGTTTCGGAACAAGTTTGAAACAGAAATATTTTCAGAAAAAAGAAAGAGAGTTTTCCTTGAGTTGATCTTTGGTAATGCAACCTTCAAAGGATCTACTGAAGGAAACTAAATCCAGAGGGAATAGCCAGAGGATGAAAGAACGGTGAACAAGGAAACTGATGAACTGTGGAAAATCCAACAGACAATGACCATAAGATAATAGTAGTAGCAGCCATAACAGAAAAGAAGAATATTTGATTAAAGAATTAAAAAGCAGTATTGTAACAAAATAAATCACTGGGCCACTATGATAGGTATGAAGAAAAGATACCGATCAGAGTTGAGGTATCCTAGTATCCCTACATTGTGTGGTAGGGGCATGGAGAGGTCGATTCATTTCAGACTCTGTTTGGTTAACCATGTGTGGTAGACATTGAGAGTGCTCCACAATAACTCTTTCAACTCTTCTTCCAAAACACCCTACGACCCAGTTTCCTTGCAGTTTGGGATGGCCATGTGGTTATTTCTGTGCAAGGAAATGTGTCTGATGGTGATGTGTATCAAGCCACTTACACAACCCTTTGCCTTCTATGCCTCCTGATGTCCTTATAGCAGCATGAGTTATTGAGAACTATTGCCTGAGTGCTCTTTGCATGAGCAAGAAGTGAATTTTTTATGGGTTAAGTCACTGAGATTGAAGGTTGCTTATACCATAGCATTGCTAATTTTATCCTGATGAGTATGAGATGAATGTTTGTAACCATAATCACTAAAACAATCTAAATAGAGGATACAACTCCAGAATAATATAGGTAGAAATTTTGAGATGAAAATGGAAAGGATGGAAGAAAACTGCAAAAAAATCAGGGTAAAATGTATAAGCTTGAAAATAAGGTAAATTCAAGGATTTATGTACATGCAGAAATGGAAACACATCTTAACTAGCAAAGTAGTCCATTAAGAGACAGAGGTTATCAAACTGGAGTGTTAAATATTTAACTATCTGCTGTTTATATGACATTTATCCAAAATATAAAGAGTAGAAAAATTAAAATATAAAAATTCCATATCATAATAAATAAAAAAATTGGTGTGGCGATGTAAATATTAGAAAAAATAAAATTCAAGGTAAAAAAGTTATTAAGGATAAAATGACCATACAAAATAATAGGAGTTTCAATTCAAGAAGATATAGAATTCTAAACTTTAATAACAGCAATAAAAGCAAATACTGAAAATATGATAAAATTATGAAAATACAAAAAACTGATCATCCTATTAGGAGCTTTTAATACATCTCTCCCAGGAAATGTTAGGTCAAATAACAAAGCAATACCAATGACATAAAGGTTTGAGTCACTCAGTGTACAGACTTGATGTAATGGATATATACAAAACCTTATACAGAACAATTAGAAAATATTCCTTTTTCTTAAGTTCTCATGAAATGTGGATGTGATTTACTTTATAAGGCCTTAAAATGACTTTCAAAAAATGGATAATTAGTTTTCTACAGACTGTGTTTGTGAACTAAAATAAAATTCAGCTAGATATCAAAAACTAAATAAGTTAAAAAGAAATCTAAAAATTAAAATCAGGGAACGCCTGGGTGGCTCAGTCGGTTAAGCATCTGACTTTTGTTTTCAGTTCAGGTCATGATCTCGGCGTTCATGGTACTGAGCCCCGCGTCGGGCTCTGCGCTGACAGTATGGAGTCTGCTTGGGATATTCTCTCTCCCTCTCTCTCTTTTCTCCTCCCCAGGTCATGCTCTCTCTCTTTCCTTCTCAAAATAAATAAATATTTAAATATTTAAAAGGACACACCCCTAAATAATTGATGGCTCGAAGAAAAATTCATAATAGAAACTAGAAAATGAAAGAGAACAAGAATGAAAAGGATATACTACAAAACTGATAAGATGTGCATAGATGCAGTTTTCGAAGGGAAATATATAGACTTATGTGTTTGTGTTAAATAACATTTCCTTACTTAGGAAAAAAGAAAGATTGAAATTTAATTGGAAAAGCATGGTAATGAAGAAGTTTCATAGTAAAAGAATACAAATATTGTAGAAAAAATACGTGGGGCGCCTGGGTGGCTCAGTCGGTTAAGTGTCCGACTTCGGCTCGGGTTGTGATCTCACGGTCTGTGAGTTTGAGCCCCGCATCGGGCTCTGTGCTGACAGCTCAGAGCCTGGAGCCTGTTTCGGTTTCTGTGTCTCCCTTTCTCTCTGCCCCTCCCCTGTTCATGCTCTGTCTCTCTCTGTCTCAAAAATAAATAAATGTTTAAAAAAATACGTAATACAAAAATGAGCAGCAATTCACAAATTAGAAAAGAAAAATGGACATCAAAATGGGTAAAAGTTAATTCCTCCAAATCACTAATAAAATAAGCATCTTTGTAACAGACTTGATTAAAAATTAAATGCACTTAAAAAAGCATATGTTTACAAGAATAGTTATGTAAAGGGGACATAAGTATAGGTAGAGTTGTGATTCAAAGAGATTAGAGGACGCTGAACATCTTTTCATGTGCCTGTTGGCCATATGACCCAGCAATAGCACTGCTAGGAATCTACCCAAGGGATACAGGAGTACTGATGCATAGGGGCACTTGTACCCCAATGTTCATAACAGCACTCTCAACAATAGCCAAATTATGGAAAGAGCCTAAATGTCCATCAACTGATGAATGGATAAAGAAATTGTGGTTTATATACACAATGGAATACTACGTGGCAATGAGAAAAAATGAAATATGGCCTTTTGTAGCAACGTGGATGGAACTGGAGAGTGTGATGCTAAGTGAAATAAGCCATACAGAGAAAGACAGATACCATATGGTTTCACTCTTATGTGGATCCTGAGAAACTTAACAGGAACCCATGGGGGAGGGGAAGGTAAAAAAAAAAAAAAAAAAAAAAGGACGTTAGAGTGGGAGAGAGCCAAAGCATAAGAGACTGTTAAAAACTGAGAACAAACTGAGGGTTGATGGGGGGTGGGAGGGAGGGGAGGGTGGGTGATGGGTATTGAGGAGGGCACCTTTTGGGATGAGCACTGGGTGTTGTATGGAAACCAATTTGTCAATAAACTTCATAAAAAAAAAAAAAAAACAAAGAGATTAGAGGATACTAATGAACAGTTTATCACAATAAATGAGAATGCACACTGGACAGTTTCCTAAAAAAAAAAAATTACCAACACTGATTCAAGAAGAAAAATGAAGTTACCTTTTTTTTTTTTTAATATTTATTTATTTTTGAGAGAGAGACAGAGTGTGAGCAGGGGAGGGGCAAAGAGAGAGGGAGACACAGAATCCAAAGCAGGCCCCAGGCTCTGAGCTGTCAGCGCAGAGACTGATAGGGGTTTGAACTCATGAACGGTGAGATCATGACCTGAGCCGACTGAGCCACCCAGGCGCCACAGTGAAGTTACTTTTTTTTTTTTAATATGAAATTTATTGTCATATTGGTTTCCATACAACACCCAGTGCTCATCCCAAAAGGTGACCTCCTCAATACCCATCACACACCCTTCCCTCCCTCCCACCCCCCATCAACCCTCAGTTTGTTCTCAGTTTTTAAGAGTCTCTTATGTTTTGGCTCCCTCCCTCTCTAACCTTTTTTTTTTTCTTTTTCCTTCCTTGAAGTTACCTTTTTAAAAAAAATTATAGCAATTATATACAGAGTTAAATATCTACCAAGCTTAAAAAATTGAAAATACCAATTCGGACAGTTTACCAGTAAGTTCTTTCAAACATTCAAAGAAGAATAATACCAGATTATAGGAAAAAAAAAAGATCACATTATCAAATTATTTATTTGATAAGATTTCATGAGTTTGATAACTGAGCTAGAAAATGATAGATTTAGAACTTCAAGAAACTGCACCAATGGTTCCATTAACATCAAGCTCATATTATTTCATAAACCATGTGCAAATATTTCTATCAACGTCTGTATCAGATGCTGCCATTTGTCTCCTAGATCCCCCGTTCAAGAATAAGGCGCTGTTTTCCCAGCTATCAGGAATGTTAGCTTTTGACAACTTACAGCTGAGTCCTTTGGACAAAGGGAGGTGCTTCACCCAAGGTTATGTACCTTCACTCTGGTGTCAGCCCGTATCCAATGGCTGGTCAATGTTGGGATACAAAGGCCCTTACCTCAGCCGGAGACGACTCTGGAGCACCATTGTGGCTCCAGCACCACCTGTAGTTGGCCTTGTGGATGGAAGGTGAGTGAGGGAATGTAATCAGACTGATACCTACAGGGCTTCCAACTGTATTTTTAAGATTCTGTTTCTTAAACAAAGAGGCCAGTACTGAGATATTCATTATGTTATATGTTATATACCCCTGTGCGTTTCTGAAATATTTAATGATAAATAAATAATTTTAAAATAAATTGGTATCAAGAGCTTGGGCTTTGCAGCCAAATAGATCCGAGTTCAGATTCCACCTGTTCATCCATTTACATGACAACTTACACCTCACTGAGCCTCTGTCCCCTTACCTATCATTAAGAATAAGAATTCTATTGTGCCTCTTTAGGGTGTCTATCCTGGTACCTAGCTCTTTGAAGATGCTCAGTGTATGCTAAGTCAAAAAATAAAATTTGGAGGAGAGAAGATCAGTAGAATACAATGTTGAAAGGATAGGAGCAGTTAGAAAACCATCTGGTGGGCAATTTAAACCAGAAAATCTCACTGAGAGATGACCGCTCTGTAGTAGTCATCTGAAAGCTTCAGAGAAGATCAGTAAGTATGTGAATTGTAACTCAAAGGGTGAGGATAGGAGTAGTGGTCTCCTTTGGAGATGCTTTTAAAAGGAAATGTGTGCCTACGGAAAATCTCAACCACAGTGTGGATGAGATGGTAGCAGATCATTTGTAGAAAGGCATGGGCTCTCAGGAAGATCCATCGACTGATGATTGATTTATTTTTTAAGCATAGTTAACATTAACATTAGTTTCAGGTGTACATTATAATGATTCAACAATTCTATACATTTCTCAGGGCTCATCAAAATAAGTGTACTCTTAATCTCCGTTTATCTATTTCACCCATTCCCCCACCCACCTCCCCTGTGGCAACCACCAGTTTGTTCTCCATATTTAAGAGTCTGCTTTTTTGTTTGCCTCTTTTTTTGTTTGTTCATTTATTTTGTTCCTTAAATTCCACATATGAGTGAAATCATATGGTATTTTTCTTTCTCTGACTGACTGGTTTCACTTAGCATCATGCCCTCTAGTTCCGTCCACATTGCAAAAGGCAAGATTTTACTCGTTTTTACAGCTGAGGTTTAAAAAATGTTTTTTTTTTTAAATTTTTAAACTTTTAGTTTAAATACATTGAAAAAAAATGGGTGGATGCAACCACAATAAAACCAATACATGAAGAAAGAAACGAAAAGGGTTTCAATTTACAATTAAAATGGCTTTGCAAAGAGCTGGTACAAGAGTTGACTTGGAGAGAAATGATCTCCGGGAGGCAGATAAGAGTGGGCTTGCAGAGCTCTGATGGGAGCAGGAAGTTGCACACAGAAAGGTAAACTTGGAGACCCAGGAGGACAGAGGTGAGGGGACTTATGGATATGTTGGTGTTAGTTTTGAAAGAGTGGTAGGATCTGCATGGATCAGACTTGGAGGGGATTTTTGGCTTTCCACCCCTTTTTCCTCAGAATATAGACTCGAAATTTCCTCTCTTGACTTGCTTAGCCTGTTAGAACAATGCAGATATTCTACGTGAAAAACTTTCGTCCTATTAGTTACCTTCTACTTTAATGTCCTAAGATATTAACATAAAGAGAAACCTAGGCTGTCAAATACCTTTCAGGACACTGGCATTGCATTCTTAAAACTAAAGAGATCTCTTTGAGTTAGACACAGAGGTTCTCAACCCTGGTTACACATTAGAATCCCTTGGATGCTTTGA
Source organism: Lynx canadensis (assembly GCF_007474595.2). Classification (NCBI taxonomy): domain Eukaryota; kingdom Metazoa; phylum Chordata; class Mammalia; order Carnivora; family Felidae; genus Lynx; species Lynx canadensis. The sequence goes on from NC_044310.1 coordinate 119,915,785, forward strand.
AAAAATACCTGTGCCTGGGTCCCCAGTGCTCAGAGATTCTCAAATACTTGGTCTTGAGTGGAGCCCACGTGCAGTTCTGTTTTAAAAACTTGGCAGGTGATTCTAATTTGCAGCACTGATAGGGAGACCCTGGTCCAGAATTTCTCAAATCTCAATCCACCTGCATGTAGCTTCCCATGTATGATCCTAAAGCCATCGAATCAAACACTTGAAATTGGGAGGTTGAATCATGGAATTGTATTGTTCTAACATGCTCCTCATGGACTCAAAGTTTGAGAACCACTGCCTTAGTACTAAAACATCCAGTTAATTCAGAAGAAAGTATTTTAGTCTTTACCCTTAAAAAGTTTAGATGGATTTTCCAAAAGAGAACAGAAAAAGGTCCAGCATCATTTTATTTGACCCCCACCCATCAAATTCCATGAATTCAGTAAGTTCCTTTGGGAATTATCATGGTCAGTACACTCTTCAGTCAAACTGAAGGGTGGTCCTTGGAGAATCTGTTTTCAGAGATTCTTAGTTTTGCCACAATAAAGGACTCCGGCTTTGACTGGCATCCTGTTCTATGATCTGTTTTCTCAAACATTTGACTTCCCATGGAGCCTTTACTGTTGATCACAAAAAACCTCTGCTTTGTTGGGTTGGCTGCCCAATTAAGTCTCTTTTATCATCAGATGACCTGCTACTTCCTAAGGAGTAAGTCTTCTGAAACACACACATGACAAGAGCAATTGCCTTTTTCTCAGGAGTCACTGGACGTGTAAGCTCAACTAGCAAGACAAGACGTGTCTATACCAAATGACACACTCCAGCAATAAGCTTCAATCTAGCAATGGAATCATTGAATGGCTTGTTCTACACTCCAGTGGTAAATGTCAATCTAACAACAGAATCATTGAAACACCTTCAACAATTTTTTAATCTGTATGTTTACAAGGCTCTTGCAGGAAAATAAGCCCTAACATACTTCTATTTGGCAAATGAGGAATAAGAAATTAGGAGAGGTAAACAAATTTAGCCACATAAGCTCAGAAACATAGTTGTGTAGTTGAGACTTGAACCTAGTTCATACTGAAACTAGAGTCTGGGCTTTTTTTTACTATAACACACTGCCCTGTGCAATTTAGTGATGATCTGGTCCTGAAACCATGTGTTGGGCTTCTTTGTATAAATTCTCAGGGAGTTTCAGTTATCTTACCTGTAAAAATGCAAATGCGTGTCTGGACAAAGGATTACAAACTGGAAACTTTCAGAATACATCCAAACAGAAAACTAATTTTATTTGGAGAACTCAGGTTATGTACACACTTAGGAAGGGTGTGGTAGTCAATACTACTCTTAACCAAACATGTCTACTCCTCCTCTTCTGGCACATAATTAGATTGCTCGTCTTCACTCCCTTGTATTTATTTATGTCTATGCAAGTTGCTTTGGACAATTGAACACACAACAAAGTTGAGAGCCAGGGCACAATTTGCCACATTCTTGTTTTCCGTCTGTCATGGAAAGTTAACAGCATTTGAGATGGTGGCTGCTTCATTAGTCTGGGTCCAGGAGTGAGTAACATGGATCAGAGCCCACAGCAAGCCCCCAGCAGGAAAGAGTCTTATGTTGTTATGAATTTCTAAAATTATGGATATTGTTTGTTGCAGTAGCATATGCTAGCCTATCCTGACTGCTAAGGAAATTAATGCGTGGTAGTGAGTTCTACATGAGAATAACACCAAAAATAGCAACAACCGTAGCTGAATATATGTTGCATTTCCCTAATGGTCATTTGGCAGGTGGTGGGTAAACTTATCAAAAGCTAGTATGCTGTTTTCCCATCTTATTCAGGGGCAATTGTTTGGTAAAGATATTATCTGCCGTAACTGGAAGAAGTCAGAAAACAGAACACTTGTACCAAGCCATCATATAAAGAAATAAGCTCTAAAGACAATTGACTAGTTTGCAGAAAGAAACGAAGTGTATAGAAAGAATTATGAAACTCAGGGATTTGTAAGTTTGGAAGAGGCAGCTGCTTCTTAACCCAAAATAATTAAAGCATAAAGCCAAAAAGGCTTTTGAAGAATGATTGGCTAAAACTCAGCCTTATAATGAGGATCAAATCAAGAGTATGATTGGACTAAGATAACTCAGAATATGGGTGATGGGCACTGAGGAGGGCATTTGTTGGGATGAGCACTGGATGTTGTATGTAAGCAATGAATCACGGGAATCTATCCCCAAAACCAAGAGCTCACTGTATGCACTGTATGTTAGCCAATTTGACAATAAATTCTATTTAAAAAAAGAGTAGCATATTCCTTAATCGGACAAATTGACTCAGAGAAGAGTCAGCAAGAAGGGCCTATTGAAGCTTGCTGTGCTTAAGATACCCACAATAACTGAAGAATGCAAGAGTGAGAATCATGGGGTTGAGAAAGTGAACACACACAGACCACACACACACACACACACACACACACACACACACACAATCTAGGAAATATGACTAGAAAAAACCTTCAAGTGGTGCTGATAATATATCATTGGTTCTCCTGGCTGTCCAGCTTTGTCTTTGTAGACCTTAGTATTCCTCAGCCTCTGTAATCATGTGGCCAATTCCATATAATAAATCTTTTTTCTTTCTCTCTATATACACCCTATTGTCTCTGTTTCTCTGGAGAAACCCTGACTAATACACCTTATTAGTTTTTATGAGAGTTATACAGCCAAAGAAACATTCCGCATGTACTAAGCAATGAATGAGAGCCAGTCTGCATATGCTTCCTCCTTTATTTAGTCAATACAAGTAAGTGTTTGTTTGTTTGTGATATTAGCAAATATGATTACTTAACTAGTTGAATTGAAGGTTCCTCTTATAATTGCTTTGCTAATATCAGTCTCAGTTATATCTAATAAATAAAACAAAGTCATTCTTTCCATTTCATTGATGATGCTTCAAAAGCAGTATTGAATAAATCACTACTTTTAAGTAAGTATGCTGTACATCCAGTAATGACTTCTGTATCCCTTCTGAGTTGTGAAGAATGTGCATTAAGGCTATGCCAAACAACAAAATGTACTTTTCTGAGGAAGAAATTTGTTTACTGTGGTTCTTCTTGACTAGCAGTTTAAATGAACTTAATTTAAATCAAAATCAGCTGCCACGTACCCTTAAATCTATGAATAAAATATTGGATAGTGTGCAGAGTGATGTCGATTAAAATTACTTTTGTTCTTTGTCTCAGACTTCTCTGAAAATCTGCCAACATCTATTTGTTCATTACTTAGTGCAATATGACTATAAGTCATTTATTCCACGCCATCAGAGAGTGGAGCTTGGTCCCCAGTAAACCATGTTTCTAAATAAAGTCAACTAACATCTTTTATACTACAGTTTTATTTTTAATGACCATTCTTTTCTTGGGTAAGACTCTTTATAACTACATAGCACTTTATGTATTTAAATACATAAATAGCATTCCTTAAGTATGGAAAATCTGTAAGCACTGACATGCTTGAACATATTTTTGCTGGTTAAGGTCAACCTTGACAAATTCTCACTTTCATACTCCAGAGACTTACAGTCCAGGAACTATTGAGGTAGGTGCAGATCTGCTTGTCCTTACTCTAAATGATTCCAGATGATTGAGTGTTGGCATTTCTTTTTACTAGATTAATTGTTCCTTACTCTACCGTAAGCAATACTATCCATATGCTGTCAGTTTATTCATATTTTAGTCATAGTTAGAAACCAGCATGTCTACTGTGGAGAAAGAAAGTGGAAAACTCAGGGAGACAGTGTTGAGAAAATCATTGTTAAAAATTCCACCTCACCGCTTAATTGCCAGATTCTTGAAGAAGCTGCAAGTGTGGTATTTTTATGTTACTTCAGGGTGACTTCTGTTGTTGTTATTATAGGGGTGGGTTAGCTGTTTTTGTTTATTTGTTTTCTGCCATGGAAGAAGCCATACTGTAATGTTTGAGGTGTGCAGGGTACCTGTGGCCCAAATGTTTGAGAACTGTTGGCCTGACACATGGACTTTCTACAGTATATTCTAAAAGATACTAGTTTTATAGGATATTACCAGATGATATATGAAAATAAGGCTTTGTGGTTAAAGAAGTTTGGGAATAGAAATTTAAAGTTATTACAGGACACTGCTATGCAATTATGGATCACACATTTCTATTTGCAGAGTCATGAATGTGATGGTGCACATCATAGATTACCAAGAGGGGTCACTGCCAGGATGCCCATGTCTTGTTGGCTCAGGATAGTCTTGGATCATCCTTGCTATCAATAATAAAAGCCTCTATTCAGTCCTTTTTACATTTTATAAATTTTATACCCCTTTCACTCATTTCTCCCACTCCTAACTCCTCATCTCTGGAAACCACTGATCTTTTCTCTGTATCTATGAGCTTGTTTTTAAAATAATTAATTAATAATATTATTATTTAGATTGCACATAGGAGAGATTATACAGTATTTGTCTTTCCCTGTCTGACTTATTTCACCTTAGCATAATACCCTTGGTGCCCATCTATATGTCACAAATGGCAAGATTTCATTCTTTTTTATGGCTGAACAATATTCCTTTGTGTAAATTCATATATATATATATATATATATGTGTGTGTGTGTGTGTGTGTGTGTGTATATATATATACATGTGTGTATATATATATATACACACACACACATATATATATATATATATATATGAATATATATATATATATATATCTCATAATTTTTTTTACCCATTCATCCATTAGTGGACACTTAGGTTGTCTCCATATCTTGGCTATTGTAAATAATGCTGCAATAAACATGGAGGTGCACAGGGGTGCCTGGGTGGCTCAGTTGGTTAAGCGTCCAACTTCGGCTCAGGTCATGATCTCACAGTTCCTGAGTTCGAGCCCTGCATCGGGCTCTGTGCTCACAGCTCAGAGCCTGGAGCCACTTCCGATTCTGTGTCTCCCTCTCTCTCTGCCCCATCCCCACTCATACTCTGTCTCTCTGTGTCTTAAAAGTAAATAAAACATTTAAAAAAACTAAACATGGAGGTGCACGTATCTTTTCAAGTTAGTATTTTTGCTTTCATCAAAAAATAACCGAAAGTGGAATTGCTGGATCATACGGTAACTCTGTTTTCAATTGTTTGAGGAACTTGCATACTGTTGTCCACAGTGGCTTTACCAATCTACGCTGCCACTAAGAGTGCATAAGGGTTTTCTTTTCCCCACATCCTCCCCAACACTTGTCATTTTTTGTCTTTTTGATACTAGCTATTATAACAGGTGTAAGGTGTTATCTCACTCTGGTTTTGATTTGCATTTCCCTGATGATTAATAATGTTGAGGATCTTTTCATGTACCTTTTGGCCAGCTGTATGTCTTTTTTGGAAAAGTGTCAATTTAGATTTCCACCCATTTTTAACTGGATTTTTTCTTTTTCTTTCTTTTTTATCCTTTTTTGTCTTTCTTCCTTTGTTCTTTCCCTTTCTTCCCTTCTCTCCGTTCCTTCCTTCCTTCCTTCCTCCTTCCTTCCTTCCTTCCTTCCTTCCTTCCTTCCTTCCTTCCTTCCTTCCTTCCTTCCTTTTCTCCTTCCTCTCTTCTTTCTTTCTTTCTTTCTGCTATGGAATTGTGTGAATTCTTTATATACTGTGGATATTAGCTCCTTATCAGATATATGATTTGCAAATATTTTCTCCCTTTCCGTAGGTTGCTTTTTCATTTTGTTGACAATTTCTTTTGTTGTGCAGAGGGTTTTATGATTATGCATTCTCATTTAAAAATTTTTGATTTTGTTGTTTTTGCTTTTGGTGTCAGATGCAAAAACTCATCACCAAGACCTATACCAAAGCACTTACCAGCTGGTAACACCAGCTCTAGGTGTTTATGGTTTCAAGTTGTACATTCAAGTCTGTAATCCATTTTGAATTAATTTTTGTGTATGGTATAAGATAGTGGTCAAGTTTCATTCCTTTACATGTGGCTGTTCAATCTTCCTGACACCATTTATTGAAGAGACTGCCTTTCCCCATTGTGTATTTTTGACCTCTTTGTTGTGAAGTAATTGACCATATATGTATGGGTTTATTTATGGACTTTCCATTTTGTTCCATTGGTCTACATGTCTGTTTTTATGCCAAGACGATATTGTTTTAATTACTGTGGCTTTGTTACAGGGTTTGAAATCAGAGAGACTTCAGTTTTGTTCTTCTTTCTCAAAAATGCTTTGGATATTTGGAGGGTTTTTTTTTTTTTTTTCCTTCTTGTGGTTTCATACAAATTTTAGAATTATTTGGTCTATTTCTTTGAAAAATGCCATTGGAATTTTGATAAGGATTGCATTGAATCTTTAGATTGCTTTGGGTAATAGGGATATTTTAAAAATATTGACTCTTCCATCCCTGAGCATGTAATATTTTCCCACTTATTTGTGTTTTTCAATTTATTTCATTAATGTACTATAGTTTTCAATATACAAGTCTTCACCCCTTGGATAAATTTATTCCTAGGAATTTTATTTTATTTTTTGATGCAATTGAAAACAGGATTATTTTCTTTATTTCCTTTATGATAGTTCATTATTGGTATTTAGAAGCACAACAGATTTTTTTTAAATATTGATTTTGTGTCCTGCAACTTTACTGGATTTGTTAGTTCTCAGGTTTTTGATGGAGGTTTTTCTAGGTTTTTTTTAGGATTTTCTCTCTATAATACCACATCATCTATGAATAGTGATAATTTCTCTTCTTCTTTCCAATTTGGATGCCCTTTATTTCTTCTCCTTGTCTAATTTCTCTGGCTAGGACTTCCAATACTATGTTGTGTAGAAGTGGTAAGAGTGAGTATCTTGTCTTTCTTGATCTTAGAGGAGAGGCTTTCAGCTTTTCACAATTGAGTGTGTGGTTAGCTGTGGGCTTGTCATATATGGTCTTTATTATATTCAGCTGTGTTCCTTCTATACCCACTATTTTGAGAGTTTTTATCATAAGTAGATGTTTAATTTTGTCAAGTGTTTTTCTGCATCTATTGAGATGATTATATGATCTTTATCCTTCATTTTGTTAATGTAATCTATCACATTGACTGATTTGGTGATATTGGACTATACTTGCATCTGTGGAATAAATCCCATTTATGGTATATGATCATGGTATATGATTCTTGGAATGTATTGTTGAATTCAGTTTACAAATATTTTGTTGGGGGTCTTTGCATTTATGTTCATTATAGATATTGGCCTGTAATTTTTTTTTTTTTTCTTGTGGCGTCTTTGTCTACTTTTGGTATGAAGGTATTGCTGACCTCATAAAATGAACTTGGAAGCGTTCTCTCCTCTTCTATTTTTTGGAAGAGTTTGAGAAGAATTAGTATTAATACTTCTTTGAGTGTTTTGTAGAATTTACCAGTGAAGTCATCTGTTCCTGGACTTTTGTTTGTTGGGAGGTTTTTGATTACTGATTCAATCTCCTTACTTATTATTATATTGATTCAAGAGGACTTTTGTTGTTGTTATTATAGTGGTTGGTTAGCTTTGTCTTTTTTTTTTTTTTTTTGTAATGTGGTAACATAACCTAACATAAAATTTACCATTTTAACCATTTTTGAGTGGCATTAAGCACATTCATATTATTGTGCAACTCTCACCACTATCCACCTCTGTGATAGTCTCATCATCCCAAACATAAAACTCTGTGCCCATTAAACAATAGCTCCTTGTTGCCCTTCCCTATAGTCCCTGGTAATCATTATTCTACCTTCTATTCCTAGGAATTTGGCCATTCTAGGTGCCTCATATGAGTTAGGATGCTTGTTTCTCTTAGCATGATGTTTTCAAGATTCATCCATACCGTAGCATGGGTCAGAATTCACTCCTTTTTAAGATTAAACACCATTGCATTGTACGTGTAGGCCAGGTTTTGTTTATCCACTTCTTCATCATTGGACATTTGGGTAGTTTCCACCTTTTAGCCATTGTGACTAGTGCTGCTGGTAACATTTTGGTACAAGTCCCTGCTTTCAACTTTTTTGGATACATACCCCAAAGTGGGATTTCTGGATCATATGGTGATTTCATGTTTATATTTTTGAGAAACTGCCAGACTGATTTTCACAGATGTTGTATCATTTTACATGTCCACCAGTGATGTCTGAAGGTTCCAATTTCTGATCCTCGTAATACTTATTATTTGTTTGTTTGTCAGTTTATTTATTTTTTAAGTTTTAATTTACATTCCAGTTAGTTAGCATTACACTAGTTGGTGTAATTTAGTTTCAGGTATGCAATATAGCAATTCAATCAATATTTGTTATTTAAATTTAAAAAAAGGGGGGTTTCTGGGTGGCTCAGTCAGTTAAGCGCTGGACTTTAGCTCAGGACATAATCTCATAGCTTGTGGGTTCAAGCCCCTCATGGGGCTTCGTGCTGACAGTTCAGAGCCTGGAACCTGCTTCGGAATCCGTGTCTCCCTCTCTTTCTGCTTCCCTCCCCCAGCCTCTCTCTCTCTCAAAAATAAATAAACTTTAAAAAAATAAAAGCTATCTTAATGGGTATGAAGTGATAACTTAGGTGACCTTTGAGTAATATAGTTTTAAATGTTAATTGATTAGGCTAAGAGTTTTGAGGCTGTACAGCATCTGAACAATGTTCAAGTTCGGTGTTGAAGTTTACCCATCTCCAGTTAAAATCTCCCAGATATAAAATTAAACAAAGGTATATTTGTTAACTGCATAAATATTGTACCATTCACTGTGTTGAGTGTCCTACCAGGCATAAGAGTACTGTCAAATGGTTATGGTGAATTCCAGTGTATTTGAGAAATTAGGCCAAATGGCTCTTTAGATGAGATGTGGAGGCAGTGATACTATGCTACATTTAATTCTTCATTTCAGATCTTTTAAGGTAGTTTGCCACGTACCATCGTAGTTGTGTGTAACATAGTGTTGCTTATTCTGCGAGGTCAGTATGTACAACTAAAAAGAGTGTCCGCTATTCCTGATGGCTCCATCTAACTCACAAAAATCCTTTAAGCTCCAGGATATCTGACCACCGTACTTCATATGGATATGCTATTTGTGTCTGAATGGTCTTCAGATGTAACATCCTAAATTGTTACATCACTCCTCTGCTCACCTTTCCCTCTCTCTTAAGGAAGAAATCTGGCCTGGTCCATGATCTGCCTTCATTAATTAATTGTTGTGCTCTCCCTCTGGGCCTGGGGATCACGCTTTCCTCCTTCTCAGGACAAACTCTTACCAGCCCCTAGCAATTACTTCTATTTGACTCTCAAGCTGGCTTCCAGCCTACCCTGGATGAATACAACTCTCTCACACTTCAGAGGCTCAGAAAGTTGGCCCTTCCACTAGTGTTTCTATTATGAGTCTCTTTTCATAAAGTGAGTAATCCAAAGTCAGATAGAGCTGAGCTAGTTGGTTTGAATTCCAGGTTTACTGAATCTTAGGTTTGTGGTCCTTCTACAATTATAGGAAATTTCTGACAAAGGTAGAGTTTACCTTTGTTTCTGAGCCAAGACTAAATGCAAGAAAAATATGCTAAAACCACTTTCTGATTCCCTCTGTAAGGCAAATGTCTTTTTTAGGACAGTAAAAGTTAGAACCAAAGTTCTGACTATAAATTTATATTTCCCTTTTTTTCCCTGACTTAATATTTGTTCAGCACAAGTTTATCTTGAGATTTCCTACTAATATTGCATTTTTAAGCCTCATGTTTTCCCATGTATCTCTTATTTAACCAAATAAATTAAGAGTATAGATATATTTAAGAGCTGAAGCTCCAAATGTAATCTTTCATAACTTAAAAATATTGCAGTCTGGCCCTGTCTCCTGAACTCCAAATATTTATCTTAGGGACAATCTTTCTTTGCCTAGCAAATCAGGGCCAAGCTTTAATTTGGCAGGGAACCAAACTCTCCCAGGTGACTTTGATCCCTGAAAGACTGACTGCCTTTAAAAGGCTCATGTTTTATTAGAGGATGTGATTAAAACATGAAAGCAAGTGGTAAAATCATGGCCAGGGAGACCGTCGGAATATACGGTCTACTCTCTAGAGAGGATTGATTTGAGGTCTATTAAAATGAAATTATGCTGGGCCATAATGCAGGGCAGTTGTGCTATGAGCCGCATCACCCCACATTTCCATATGCATTGCAACACTGTATACGTGAGTGATCACATTGGCCAATTTGTATGTACCAGCCCATCTACATAGAGAGGCTGCTTCTGCCCATAGAGCTATGTTTAACCTAGCCTTAATAAACAGTCTTTTGTCTCTTCCTCCAGCCTCTCTGGTCCTTAGGCTGGATATATTATCTTCTTCCCTCTGTGATCTATGAGTATTTTTGCCAAGACCCCCCTGTAAATGTCAATGTTCTTATATGTCACACTTGGGAGATGATGAGATCCTTAAGAACAGGAAATGAGTTCCATATGCTTTAATATCCTCAGTCCCTAATAAAATAGAAGGTGCTCAATAAATATTTGTTGAAGGAATGAGGATAAACTATGGGCAAAATTCTGTGAATGGATCTTAGTTGGTCTCCTGTCTGTGCCTGTTTCTGACATGGTACTAGCATATGCCTTTGTAAATATTTAGTGACTTAGCTGTCACCGTGCCATTCTGTAAACTCCTTCAGGGCAGGAACGGTAAGGTATTTGTCCATATGTTCACGTCCCTCTTAATAGCAAGGGCTCAGCATGTGTTTGTCGAAGGGAATTGTGATCTACAGCCGCCTCCCCTCCAGCATGATTTTGCATTACCCCTCTCTCTGTGTCACGCTACACAAAATGTCTCCCAGGTGGCTCTCTTTGGCCTCTTTATATTTGCACTTGCTATATGTCCTCTGCTACCCTGGGCACTAGTCTTGTCTCCTCCTCACCTAACCCCTCATTTTCCTTTAGGTACTACTTCACCCTTCCATCTTGCATTCAGGTTTGCAGGCACGCCTCTCAGGTTGAGCTCGGTGGTCCTATGTTACAGTCACATAGTCGCTGGTGTTTGCGTTACCATCACCTTTGTTCTACAGTATCATTCCTTTGGACTGGAACATCTTCCTTTCTGAACTGCAAAGTCCATGGACCTTGCTCTCCAATGTTAGCTCATCCTCCACTCTGGTTCCTGACACAATTTAGATATGAAAGGAAACTGGGACGCCTGGGTGGCTCAGTCGGTTAAATGTCTGACTTCAGCTCAGGTCATGATCTCACGGGTCGTGAGTGGCAGCCCTGTGTTGGGCTCTGTGCTGACGGCTCAGAACCTGGAGCCTGTTTCAGACTCTGTGTCTCCCTCTGTCTCTGCTCCTCCCCAACTCGTGCTCTGTCTCTTTCTCTCTCAAAGATGAATAAACATTTTAAAAAGATATGAAAGGAAGCATCTTTTGAAGAAATAGCATTCAAAGTTCCCCCCAACCTGGCCCCATGCTCCCATCTGCCACATTGTCCACTGTTCTCCTACTCAGCCTCTGTATCTTGTAACATTTATAGTTCAGTTCCTCCCTTACAATTTTGCATGGAATGTCTTTCCACTTCCTTCTAACTATACTTAAAGCCCATTTCTCCAATAAATGTTCCTGGGCTTCATCAGCATCCATTTATTAACCTGACCTTCAGCAATCTATGATATCATCATCTGCACCACACCGATTAGTTCCTGAAGAAATTCTACCTCATGCTGCTTGTTGAATGTGACATTTGTGTCTTTCACCAGAACATTGTCTTTGGTGGCTTCCATGCGGCGCTGGCTCTTCTCAATGGCGCCCTCTTCACACAGCAGTTAGTTCAAGCTGGCCAAGACTAGACTTCATAAACACATAAACACATGCAAATCTGATAGTATTATGAGTGTGTGAAGGGAAACAGAAAACGACTTGTGAAATACTGTTTTTGATATTGCAAAAGAAGCATCCAAGTAGTTGTCACAGGCAAAAAACCAACCAACCAACCAACCAACCAACCAACAAAAACTTCAGTATTTTATTGGACCTCTCTGCCCTTATTTGATGGTTTTATGTTTTTTTATACTTTTTACTTCTTTTTTTTTTTTTTTTTAACAGTATCTTTTTGTTTGTTTGAGACCTTTAGGTTTCTAAATCTAGCCCAGAGACAGGTTTAAATGAGTTATCTTTGGCATCAATTTCAGACTGGTTTATACTAGACTGGGAAACAAGATATCTGAATTCTAGTCCTAGAAATGTGTCCGTAAGGCCCCGTGTGATGTGCTGCAAGTCACATATTCTCCCTGCACCTCTAAAATGACAGAAGATGTTTGGGTAATGCTAAACGGCCAGAGTAAAGAAGACATCCCTCTCCAAGCCTTCCCTCCACCACTCTCCTGTTCCACATTGATCTTTCCATGAAAATAGTTGGTGTAGTTTCATTACTGCCCAGGCCAGGCATTACCCCCATCAGGAAAACCATCTTGATGTTTCTAACTGACATTCACTCCCCCATCCATTGTGACCCAAAATTCGTTTCTCCAAGACATAACTAAGTATCTGTTATAGATGGATGCCCATTCTCTCTTTGTGCCCAGTTCATTTGATAGAGTTTTTACTTTCCTAGTGTTTCCTTAGTTCTTTGCTACAGATTTCTTTTAAATCCCCCCAAAATTGTAATCTCAAACTTTTGTCAGATCTTTGTCTTTGAATACGCTGTAACCTCGGCAGTATGTGACAAAATTATGTCCCATTAGTAAGAACCGGAACATCAAAGCTCAGGCAATATGATAAGATGGCAAAAAGGACTTCACTTCAGGTTTGGTCAGAGAAGGAATATGGACAAGAAAAGGGCTGGCTTCTTGCTTGGGAAGCACTATGTCATGTTAAGAATGACAAAAGACAGATATGTCCAATTCTTTCTTCCTGTTTCTGTGTTTAAGGAGCTGGGCTTTAAACCACTAAAGCTGAGTAGCCACCCAATGTATCATTAGGAAGAAGAAGAGAGTGTCCAGCGTATTAAATAACGAAGCTTTGATGTTGATATTAACGAAATCACAGGATAGAGAGGGTATAGGATTTCATGTGTATTTTAAGTTGCTGCTGAGAAATCATGAAGAGAAGAGAGAGCTATGGGAAGGAAGGAGGGGTGGTGGCAGAGAACAGGGAGTGTGAGTGCATTCAGAGGCAGTAGCACACCAAGAGGCCGGGAAAAGTAGTGCAGAGTGAGTAGGAAGACTCGTTTTGACACCAGCTGGTCCTAAATTGCATCCTGATTCTACCACTTTTGAGCTGTGTGGCCTCAGGCAAGGGACTTACTTCTGTGCCTTGGTTTCCTGACTTAGAACAGACATAATAGTTATTGTTTGTTAATTGACATGAGCTTAAGTTAATTAATGTTGCCAAGTACATGGACTCGCACCCACCAATGGGTGGCCACTCAAGAAATGTTGACACACATTTCCTTTGACAGGGTTCTTCTTCAAAATTCTTGAGCAGAAAAATGAATAAACGTTGAAAAATTCTTGAGCAGACTAACAACTAGGCTGCCCTTCAGTGTTTAGGAAAGAAAACATAACATTGATTTCTAGGCAGCCACGTGGTTTCCTGAGAACCCATGTTCATGGTCAAGCCTGACTAATCTCATTACCTATTGATAGTATACAAGATGGCAGATCAGTGGAATTCTAAAGTGAGTGTCTGTCTACATTCAGCCAGGCATGAAATGGCCCTTCTCACAATGACTGTACGATGAGGACATAGAGGAAAAGCCTGAAAAGCCCATTAGAAAACAATATGGAAATAGAACAATTTTTTCCAAAGCTTATTGATTAATAAATTGCCATCAAGCTTCAGGAGAACCTTTGCGTGTAAGACACAGGAGCCTGTTCTCAGTCTTATCCTGCTCAAAATCCTCACCCAGGACCTATGTGACACATGTAAGGCAAGGTGATTGAGTTTGTATCTTTCACCCAAAGGAGAAAGTTGTCAGATTAAAGAAAATAGCTTAACTATCTGCAATGTTAGGGCAACACCAAGATAGTTTTGCCTTAAATGTAACCATTTGGGTTAAATATAACATTTGGGTTAAACATTAACATTGGGTTAAATGTAAAATTCTGCTTTTTTTTTTTCTTTTTGCCTACCATGAATCAATCATTCATTAGATTCCCTAGAGATCCCAGATTTAGAAGCCAGGCCGTATAGTCAGAGTGAAGTTGGGGTTACATGTCAAATGTCAAATGCTACCTGTAGATTAAAAGGTGTGAGATGTATGGCTTGGCACCAATTCTTTTCTCCAGTGACCCAAAATCTAATATTGGGTAATCATATTACCTATCAGGACACTAACAGAAAAACATTCTCTGGACAAAGGAAAGATATATACTCCCCTTGTGTTGTGCAGATATGCTTAGAACTTGCCTGCAGAAGAAGAAGCAGGAGCGAACCTCTCCAGCACTTTCTATGTGCCAGGCATTGCATTGACCAAGGTACATGCATCGGCAGGTGAGTGTCTGTATCCAGTGCTTGATGAGACATTTTAAAACAGAGGTTGAGAAATCAGACAGAGCCCAGAGGAAGTAACCAGGATCGTAGGGAGCTAAGCTGTTCCCCCAACAAAGGAAGCAAAGAGGAAGAGGATGTGATCGCCTTGAATTTATTTTTAAATATTACCTTGGAAAAGAGAGTTAGGATCAAGGGATGGATGTAAAAGCGAGGTCCGACCTAAAGAAAACCTTTTCATTAGACTAGAGAGAGGTCTCTGACCCCACGAGGACCCGGGCCAACCAAGAGCGGCTCAGGTGGAAAAGCCTGTGAGACCGACCATGAGCAGACCACTGAGACGTCTGCTGGGGTCCCTTTCAATTCTGCATCCTGCAGCTCGCTATTAATAAATAGTGACTGAACACTATTTTTAAATGAAAAGAAATAAGATTTAGTGATTTGTGACATTCCATCTAAGCCATAAAATCTCTTCTCGCTCTCTAACATTTCACCAGGTTCCCAAACCACACATACACTGTTAAGATAAATGACAATTTTGGGTGAAAGAGAAGTAAAATAATGACCTAAAAAGGTATCACATGCAGGAGAATATCCCTGATCACCACTCTTTCCTTGTTCAAGCCCATGAGGAGAGGAGACTTCAGGTCTATCTCCGTCTCTCATCTGATTCCATAAATAGTCCGTCCCTGGGAACTGACACAGGGAGCCGCAATACGATTCCTTCCCCGTGTTTCTGTATCTTTCATTTCACAGAGGTGCGTTAGAGAAGGGGGGTGCTTTTGTGCCATCGACTGCTTCTGGAATATCAAAACATGGCTCTCCCTAAAAGTCCTTTTCGCTCTTTAAGGGTACAACTCACAGAATTGGTTTTTTGAGGCATGGCTCTTCTCCAAACTCTTCTCTTCACTCGCTCTTTTCTTACAGACCCGGGTAGAGCCATAAGTGTCCAACTGGCTTCCCTACATTTCTGCTACTCTCTGTCACTTCACACTCTGGATGAAAGTGTTTGCTTCCAATGTCTTTTTAAGATAAATATGCCGCCTAAGCTGTACCTGTTCTCAAAATTGTTAATAATTCTTCAGTGCATCTTTTCCCCTTCTGAAGTAAATAGCTTCTTGCAACCAATGAAAGTCTGATTCTGTTCGTAAGAAGGAGGCTGCTCCTGTTCTGGAAGATTTTATTACCCTCTGGCATGAAGACAGACCTTGTTTTATTGGCCCAAGAGGATTTTCAGCAAAATTGTGTGCGCATAACTGCAGAAGTAATTAAGCTCACACTGGGCCTATCCGTCCTGCTGTCAGGGAATGGGGGAAAGTCCACGGTGCAGTTCAACATGGGAAATGCTGGCATTGAGTCCTGGGAATAGTAGATAGATATTCTGGGTTGCGGGAGTTGTTTTTCCTCTGGTAGGTCACTGTCACCCGTTACGAAGTTGGGCCTAATTCAGAACAGCACAAAACACATCAAATTCAGACAGAAACCAAAGCTGCCAAAAGTTCTGTGTTCAGAGATCAAGAGAAGTCGGAAGAACCCTGATAATGTGTTTTGTACTTGCCAACCCTTCCAGGCCGGAGGCCTAGAGAAAGGTAGAGAGAGTGTGGGCTGTGGGTCAGGCCGCCTGGGTTTAATTTCTGCCTACGGATTGAGCCTCAGGTCTCCATGATACTAATATCAGTGCTGTGGCCAGCACATTGAGCTGCCTGCTTCCGCACCCTTATACTTACTTGAGAATCCAGAACATACTAAGCTTTCATAAGTCTGTGGGCAATAAATGAGGAGGCCAAGACGGTGCATGGCCTATTAAAAAGACACCAGCTGGGGCACCTGGGTGGCGCAGTCGGTTAAGCGTCCGACTTTAGCCAGGTCACGATCTCGCGGTCCGTGAGTTCGAGCCCCGCGTCGGGCTCTGGGCTGATGGCTCAGAGCCTGGAGCCTGTTTCCGGTTCTGTGTCTCCCTCTCTCTCTGCCCCTCCCCCATTCATGCTCTGTCTCTCTCTGTCCCAAATAAATAAATAAACGTTGAAAAAAAAATTAAAAAAAAAATAAAATAAAAAAAATAAAAAGACACCAGCTTAATTCAAGTCCCTGAGCTCCACCTTTGCTGTGGCCTCAGACAAGTCACTGTGGCTCTCAGGCCTTTATTTTGTGACCTGTAAAGTGGGCCTAACACCACTACCTCTGGTGCATGGAGTTCTTTGAGCATAACACAGGGGCAGGAGTGTGGAAGCACCTTTGGTAATGTTTTTATTCCACTAAAGGCAGAGAAAGCTCTTACGATTACCAGATATGGCTGGATGTGGACAGCAGCCTCTGTTGTCAATATTCCCAGCCTGGCAGGCAAACTATGCCAGTGTGGGTCCCTTGCCATAAGATGAGGTATACAAGAAGCTTTTTGGCCAAAACAGTAGATGCCACTGCATGAAAGGCATCTTTTATTTTTGATACTTCGTATATGGCTCATAGACAATAATTTCCAGCAAAAAGATAATAATATAAACACACCTAATATCATTAGTGTTTCAAACTTATAAGAGGGGAAGTTTTGGGAAGAATGGAGGAGACAGGGGACTGTTTTCATAACCAGCAGAAGGAGGTGGGAAGATCAGATGGCACATTGTGTGTGTGCCTCACCCAGTATAGTTCTGTGGCTCAGGCAACACATGGATGGTCAACTTCACGGCCGAAGCAGATCGAGTGTGGACTTCGGCACAGACATGCCAGGATCAAAGTTAGCTCTATGCAGTTTTTATTCACTCACTCATTAATTAAATAATTGAGCCATGCCTTCAAGAAATAGTTTTCCTGCCAGTTTATATGCCGTGACTGTTGTAGGCACTGGACATGAAATTTTGAAGAAAACAGCAGGATTCCATCTTGCAGGTTGAACTTGCCTTAGAGTAAGGCAAACAGGCAGCGAAACAATCCCACAAATGGATAGAAAAATGTATTTTGTATATTGATAAGTGCTCTGATGAAAACAAAACTGAAAAAAGAAGTCACTTAACTGCTTTCAATCTGTTTCATTATCAGCCCAAACGGTGTTTCCAGTATCAAATTTGCATGATTCTTGTGGAGAAGGTACTGAGCACGGTGCTCGGCACACAGTGCATGCTTTTTTTTTTTTTTTAATTTTTTTTAACGTTTATTTATTTTTGAGACAGAGAGAGACAGAGCATGAACAGGGGAGGGGCAGAGAGAGAGGGAGACACGGAATCTGAAACAGGCTCCAGGCTCTGAGCTGTCAGCACAGAGCCTGACGCGGGGCTCGAACCCACGGACCATGAGATCATGACCTGAGCCGAAGTCGGATGCTTAACCGACCGAGCCACCCAGGCGCCCCCAGTGCATGCTTAATTAATATTAGTGCCTTTGAACCTTCTCTTTGTTATGATTTTCCTTCTCGCTCCCAGTTTTATGAGTGAAAGCAATTTGAAATGAAATCTGAAAGAGAAAACATCTCAGAAGAGTGTTGAATGGCCTGAAAGAGAGCATGCCAAGGACGCAGAGTGGTTAGATCCATTGGACCTGCTGTTTTGAGGGGGGGAGGGTACAGGTGATTGCCTGTACATGAGTGTTAAGAGCGAGCTTAAGTGGAAGTGGGCAACATTACCTTCTGTTCTCTTCCTGGAAGTTTCCCTGAGTCCTCCCCAGCTACCAGTAATGAAGGCCAGGTCCCCACTTTTATCCCCCCCCCCCCCGCCAAATCAAGTCCACTGCTACCCGTCTAAAGATCACTTTCATTAATTTCAGTAAGGATATCGGCGGCCACCATTTACTGAGCACTTACTATGTGCTAGACCCTGTGCCTTACCCAGGCGATTTCATTAATTCTCAAAAGAGCACTAAGAAAGATATACAATCCCCCTTTGTTATGGATGAAGAACTTGACAGAGAGAAAGCTTAAGATACTTGACCTATCAAGGAGGTAGCAAAGGCACGATGTGACACTGTCTAGGAATTACCACAATGATCTTTTTTCAGTTTATCATCTTTCCCTAGACTGACCTGGCTCCAGAATCTAACTTGTTTTTAAATATTTTATTTTTAAGTAGTCTCTGCACCCACTGTGGGGCTCGAATTCACAACTCCAAGATCAAGAGTAGAGTGCTCTACCAACCGAACCAGCAAGGTGCCTTCAAACCCTGGTTGTGGATCTCGGGCGTGGCTTCTACGTCTGGCTCCAGGCACCCTTCGCTCCGCCAAGTTTGTATGTCAGCTCTGTCTCAGTAGCCTCTCCCCTCCAACATCCCTGGTGTGAGTAGGTTTAAGGAAGGTTAAATTCACTCTAACCTTGACGTGAACTCCAGTGTCTATAGGGAGTAGGTGGACACAATGAGGCCAGTGTGTAATGTCAGGGGGTAGGGACGGCAGCATGAGAGGCACACACTCTGTCTAAACCGGCAGCAGCTACTTAGCTCAGGTTTTTGTTGAAAGCAAGTGTTGTCAGCAATGTTGAAACTTGGGTTTCCCTATGAAATTTACTTATATTTAAGACACGATGCAGTCCAATCAAAGACATCTGCCCCCTCATAGCCTGCCAGCTTTTGAGTTCTGAATTTGAGAATTCAAAGGTCAAAACATTACCTGGGGGTGGGGGAGCTCAGGTATATAGTTCAAATCCTTGCAATGGCAGGTGTCTCAGTGTACTTGTAATATGACATAAAGAAGGGGGTAACTATTTATGGTCCCATAGCTGGTCAGTGGCACAGCTGAGAAGTCAAGACAATCTCTCAGCTCTCAGACCAATCGTCCCCTGGTAGCACCTGCCACTCCATTGTCAGTCACAGTTTGGGCAGGTGCATAAGACTAACCAGAAATAGCCTTCCACACTTCTGATTGGATTTGGAAGTTAAAGAGGCAGGGTAAAAAAGGATTGGATTTAGAGGGATTACATGATTGATTCAACTGAGTATTTCCTAAGCTACTGTGTAATTGAAATCATCTTTATAACGTGTTCGCTCCTTCAGAGGGACTCAACCTTTGAGGGCCATCACCATTCCTATACAAATAAAAAAAAACTTTTTTGTATTACTTGGAGTTAAAAAGAAAAATTAGCTGTGATACCCAACAATTAATAGTGTAGAGTAAAATTTTTTCATTCACACTAATTCCAATGTGGAGATTCCTGGTTGAGTAGAGTTTCTCCAAGATCTCAGGAAGTAGATTCTATCCACCCTGGGACACTACCATCCTCACACGGGGCCAGCAAAGAGAGAGATTCACACCTGGGGGGCTTTTTGTGTAGGGTCAGTCTGGGAAAAGGGTACATCACTTCTCCTACACTCCACTGGCCAAAACTGGTTATGTGGTCCACACCTGGATGCAAGGAAGGTGGAAGATATAATTTTTCCTATATTCCCAGGAAGAAAAAAAAAATGGATTGGTATACAATATTAACTCTACGAAGAGAAACAAATACAGAAAGAAAAAAAGAAAGAAAGCCAGCATAATTTTGCAAACATGATTTTTTTCCCCTATCAGAAACTTGGTTCTCTACTATTGAATTATAAGTATAGAGTTCTATTGCTGGGAACAGAAATATTACCGTAAACCATGCACAGTAACAGGTGAAATGCAAGAGGCAGAGGTTGAGGACATAGAAAGCTTCTGTTAACAGCTTCCAGAAGGACAGTCCTAGGTATGGTAGGCCCAAACATTGCTATGTGGTCCTCTGGAGGTTGACTCTAGTGGAAATAAATGTTCCAGAACCCAAAGGGCCAAAAAATCGGAGGCCCTCTATAATTCTGTGTCAGCCCCTTGCAGGGAGTAGGGTGTGGGAAAAGTTGGCCATTTTTAGAGAATGGACCAATGTTTCCTGCCTGACATTCTTGATTTCTAAAGACACTGTAATCTGTCATACTGTGGTGGGGTCTGGGGTTTTGTCTTGCAATTACAGAAATATTTCCCTGAAATTTTTGGAAACAAGCACTGCTATCTCTTCTCAGGCTGACAGAGAAAAATTATTTAAGAAGAAATGGAGGGACGCCAGGGTGGTTCAGTTGGTTAAGCATCTGACTCTTGATTTCGGCTCAGGTCATGACCTCACAGTCATGAGATCAAGCACCATGCCAGGCTTCACAACAGTGGGGAAATTGCTTGGTATTCTCTCTCTCCTTCTCTCTCTTTCTCTCCCCCATTTGTGTGTGTGCACACACTCTCTCTCTCAAAATAGATAAATAAACTTCAAGAAAAAAGAAGTAATGGAAATAAAATACCCTTTGTGCAAATACAATGATTATAACCAGAGGGAAAACATCAGACATACAGTGGTCTTTAATTAAAGAAGAAAACAACTAAGCAGACTTGTACAAGAATATCATCTTTGCAATTAATATTCAGATTAAGTTTCAAGGCTCCAGACATGCTCTAAATTGAATTACTTCCTTCAGAATTAAAGTACTGTAATTTGGCTTATCCTCAGAAACAGTAAACTGGATTTTCTCGGGTCCCCCTCTATGTCAGGATATGAAGCACACTGAACATTTCTCCTCGTATCATTGTGTCTAGGTGCCCAGGCAGAAATTCTCTCAATAGTAGTCACCGTCCAAGTGCTGAGCATTCTAAAATTCAGAATCAAGCATTAGAGAGGCTGTCGTGATCTGCTAGAGTCACTGTAACAAGTGCCATGGATTGTGTGGTTTAAACATAAATTTATTTTTATAGGTCTGAAGTCCAAGATCAAGATGTCAGAAGGGTTGATTTCTTCTGAGGCATCTTTCCTTGGCTTGTAGATGGCTGTCTTCTCCCTGTATGATCACATGGTCTTCAGATAGGCTCACATATCTGAATTTCCTCTTTTCATGAAGATAGCAGTCACATTGGATCTGGGCCCATCTTAATGACCTCACTTTAATTTAATTACCTCTTTTAAGACCCTATTTTCAAATACAGTCACATTCTGAGTACTGGGGTTGGGGCTTCACTATATGAATTTTGAGGGCACTTAAATCAGTCCATAAGAGAGCCTCATTTTTCAAACTCAAGACAGCATTATATGAATGTTCTGGGGGTAAAGAGAGAGTTAATAGGTCACACAGAAACTGTGCATGTGGATCTTCTTGAAGCTTCACGATACATAACAATGCCTAGAGATATTCCTTGGATTTGTTAGTTCTCTGAGTTGATACATTCCCTTTTGACTTAAGTGAGTTTGAATTTGGTTTATTTTTGCTTGCTACTTGAAGAAATCTGACCTGTTTATCCACTCTATCTGTAGGGAACCCCAACCCTAATACCCTCTCTCTAATTGACAAAGGTATCTCCTGTTCACTGTTTTCAACCTAAGCTCTAAAATGACTTATGTCATGATTTTCCCTTGGGTATCTTATCTGTCGCTCCTTCTTGAGAGTTCTTTTCCATTCTGTTCTTCCTAATTTTCCTTCATAAGTCCTCTTTTCCTACATGCTTGGGGCAAGTATGACATTTTTATAGAAACCTTCCCTTATTCACATCAATTGGGGATGTTTTGAGAAAGAAAGTTGGGGTCCTGGGGGTTTTGGGGAAGGCAGATACACAATGTTGTTACTTTCAGACATAAACTCTGCTCTCTTTCAAAATTTTGTTCCAAGTCTAATCCCATCTCTGATGACCCAATCACGGTGTCAGACAAAATCACACTTAGTAGTAATGCGTTTGGCACAAAAATCACCTGAAAGTCAAATAGGCAAATACTCGCACTACCATCTGGTCCTTCTTCAACCCTGTGTACTCACTGTGTTCTCTCAAATATCACATCGGCTTTGCCAAATTGTCTTTGATTATGTATGGAGGGGGGATATTAGATGAAAACTTTGTGGTCAGTATGACGCCATTGCAATGAGCTCTTACCCACTCCTTTCTGACTGGTGTTTCCACTTTTTTGTTTAGAACTTGCTACCACTTGGGGCACCAGGGTGGCTTAATTGGTTAAGTGTCTGACTTTGACTCAGGTCATGATCTCAGGGTTTGTAAGTTTGAGCCCTGGAGCAGGCCAGCACAGACCCTGCTTTGGATCCTCTCCTCTCTCTCTCTCTCTTTCTGTCCCTCCCTTACTTCCACTCTCTTTCTTTCTCCAAAATAAATAAACATTTAAAAACAATGAAAAAATAAATAAAAAGAACTTGTTACTACTCCTTGCCTGAGGTGCTCAGACTTCATTTTCCTGCTTTAACTTTCATTCTCTCAAACAACTTTAGCTCATACCCTTTACGTACTTTGGGCCAAACTGAAGGTCTCTGGATCCTAGCATTACGAATAGTAAGAATAGTTTTCTTACAACTATTACCCGATGAATAATGCTACTTTTTCCATTGAAAAATGTATTGCATACTCACCACTTTATGTATATTCACTGTCAACCTCATTATGTCTGAATCTGTCTGAATACACATTGTTTGGTGTATAGATGAAGACACCAAAGATGAAACGTTAACTTGGCTAAGGTCACACCATCAGTCCTGTAGTAAGTGGCGGGGTTGGTGTCTAAACCCAGACTGGGCTGTCTCTCAAGCTTACATTTCTCTTTGTCTTCTGTCCCTGCTCCTGGCTAGCAGACAAGGCAAACTTATTCCATCCATCAGGGCAGAGGGTCCTGACCATCCAACCCTTCCTAGGCTCTTATTAGGGCTTTTTCAAGGGCCCCCGAGAATAACTTGGTACCGCTAAGAATGCAGTTCTCTGAACCTCCTGAGTTTGGCCAAATGAAGCAAAAGTTAAGTTATTGAAGGGCAGGCCGTTGTTTTTAAGAATCCAAGTGGTTAGCTGGCTTTTGTTTTCAGCAAGCTTAAGATTAATAAAGGGCAAATTGCAAGGCATATTTTACATGCCCCATTAAACTGGTGGGATTAAGTGTGCACAAAAAGTAATTGCCTTTTGATGTGAATAAAGCACAAAAAGCCCAGACAGGGGAAGCATGCCCCTAATTTATGTCCCGATAGGAGACTTTCTCTGCAATTATCATCTTAATGTCAAAGAGCGTAATATACGGTAGTGCCAAAAGGTACACAGCACAAAAGTCATTGCATCTTTTGACTCTTCCAGGAGGGCAAACTGTTCTCCCTTCCAGTCAGGCTCTGAAGCTTCTCCACGGTGTCGACAGCATTTGTAGCCACAAAAGTCCGTCAGTCCTGGTGGGCTTGTTTGCTTATTGATGCCTTTCGGAAGTGGAAGCAGGGAGGACCCGGACAGCTTTCTTGGCATCTCACCTCCAGCGGGCCATCCAGGTCTCCTTCTGAACAGGTATGTCTAACCACGTCCACATGGACCGATGCTTCCAATTACTTGGAAATCATAGTGTTAAGTCAGAATCTTGTAAATGACTGAACACTTGGATTTCTCCCCCATGGTCTTAATAACTTGAATTTGCCCAGAGAGATCCTAAGGGATTAGGGCAAAGGGATGAATAATAGCCCAAAGAAATCCTTTAAAAAGGAATAATCCCTGGAACATTTTAAAGTGCAGTAAGAATTCTGTAAAAGGCAGTTCTTTGAGAAAGAGAAATCTGAAGGGTAAGATAAATTCAGTCGGCACGTTTTTACCAACGTGTTGTTTGGGTTTCAATCATTGTTACTGAAAATTTCCGTGTCCTTCATAAAAACACAGCTGAAGTTATTAGCCATTTTGCCACTGGACATCCCTTAGTCAAGGATTTGGATAATACATTTCTGCTTAACTTTGCCCTCTCCTTTCCCCCAGGTCCCCCCAAAGGATTTTTTGACATAAAAATTAAAAGGTTAAAGATATATTTACAGCCCAACAGTTTCAACACACTCAGTCCTGAGGCTTAGAAAACCCACTTTTGTCAAATGTACTCTCATTCTTTTTCCTTTTTTCATTGTCTTGCAATTAAACAATAATTTTAAGAACACCAAAAAAAAAAAAAAAAACCCCAAACAAACAGAGTATTGCTACATATGGGCTAGAAAAAGTATGTGGGGCATGTGTCATGCTATATATTAGTTTGGATATAGAAACACTCTTAAAAGTCTTATCTTGCACTGTGTTCTAATCTTTACACTGGCACAAGTACTTTTAAAAGTGGAAAGAGGACAAATCTTAAATTCAACTTGTTATTACAGATCTGTTCAGCAGCAGAAGTCATGAAAATAAAAGGATTGGAATGGGCTCAAAATGTCACCTAATCTAACCCCAAGAGAACCCTGAAGTTCTTTGATGCATTGTGGCCTAGAGCCTGCTCTCTTAGGTGGGAACAGTGAGTTCACCCCCACCCATTCTGTTCTGGTCTATTTTGTAAAGTCCTTGATGGGGCAGAGTCCTTCACCATCAATTACTCAACAGTGCCTCATAACCCAGCAGTACCTCATCGGTTTGGACCTTAATAATTGTTTATTGACTTGAGTCAAATGCCAAGTGTTTTGGCCAACTCAAATAATAATCTGTGAATTATTCTTCCCTGATAATTGTGGCAGGCAGAAGACTGCCCCCCGCCCCGCCCCTGCCCAATGATGTACATGCCCTAATCCTCAGAACTTGTGAATATTACCTTATGTGGCAAAAGATTTTGTGCTGATGTGATTGAGTTAAAAATCTTGAGATTGGGAGATTGTCCTGAATTATCTGGGTGGGCTCAATCTAATCACAAGGGTCCTAAGAAGGGGGAAATAGGAAGGTCAGGGCCAGAGAGAAGAAGATATAATGTTGGACGCAGAGGTCATAAAGGAGAGATTTGCGGATGCTATGCTGCTGGGTTTGAAGGTGGAAGGGGGCTGCCACCCCCAAAATGAAGAAGCTGAATAGTCAAGGAAATAGGTTTCCCTGCAGAGCTTTTAGAAGGAGCAGAGCTATGCTCTTTAACATGTTTCTGACGTCTGACCCCTAGAGAGTTCTAGTTTAGCAATATAATAAATCAATTTATATTGTGTTAAGCCACTAAACTGTGTGAATATGTTACCTTGACAGGGATGCCTGAGTGGCTCAGTTGGCTAAGCATCTAACTTTAGCTCAGGTCATGATCACGGTTTGTGGGTTCAAGCCCTGCATTGGGCTCTGTGCTGACAGTTCAGAGCCTGGAGCCTGCTTCAGATTCTATGTCTCCCTCTCTCTCTGCCCCTCCCCTGCTCATGCTCTGTCTCTCTGTCTCTCTCTCAAAAGTAATTAAACATTAAAAAATTTAAAAAAATATGTTACCTTGATAATAGGAAATTGATAAAATAATCTTGTCCAGCTCAAGTTTGTCATTCTGAATTTTGGGCTGGCTTTAGAGTCCTAGGTTAAAAGAAAAAATGAAGTAAATGGGGTGAAAATTGTACTCACCAGAGGACATAAGGTGGACTCCTTTTAGTTCCTCTCTGGAAGTGTCTTAATATTAAAAAAAAATTATTTGCCTCTTTTTCTTAAGTGAGAATATGGAAAAGTTTCATGTATTTGAATATTCTAGTTAAATTAGAGTCATCTCAGACTTTAGTATACTTTTTTTTTTTTTATAACTTCTTAGTGCATGTGTAGAATATGTATCATCTATATATACAGAAAGCCAGTGCTAGACAGGGGAAAAAAAATACTATGTGTCCACAAAACATTTTGAATTTCTAAAACTGAAAGGAAAAGTGGCAATCCCTTTAAATTCTAATTAGTATTGTCAATTCACTTACTGTCTGTAACCATAAATATATGAAATACATTATTAGACAGAAGATGTGGGTATAAAAGTAATCCCCTCTGAAAAATTGCCATTCTACATTTCAAAGTGTATTAGTTAACAAAATTAATTGCACCAAAATGATATATTATCTCACATTTCTGCCAAAATCAGTTACATTGACTAGAACTGCTTACAAATGGGTGGACAGTAGGGAGTGAAGTGGCAGCTACTAAAGGTGACAACTCTCAGATAATCTTTAACATTGGAATGTGGTTAAACTGGATTTTATAACCAAATTCAATCCTACTGGAAAGAAGATGTGAACCATGGAATAATCTGGAAATCTTGTTTATGATTCAAAGCCAGATTTGTGATTAGGCTTTTTTGCCTTGATACAATCTTTGAAGAAGAGAATACAAGGAAAAGATGAGATATTTTGAGTAATTAGGGTTTATTTTTTTAAATGTTTATTTATGTATTTTGAGAGAGAGAGAGAGAGTGGGGGAGGGGGCAGAAAGAGACAGAGAGAATATTAAGCAGGCTCCATGCTCAGCACAGAGCGCAATGTGGGGCTCAGTCCCACGACTGTGAGATCATGACTTGAGCCAAAATCAAGTTGGGCACTTAACCAACTGAGACACCCAGGTGACACTTTAAGTAATTAAACGGGGCAGCTCTGCTTCAGTGATCAAGACACTCATCTTAAATTTTATAGTTTCCCCTTCATAATGCAAGTAGGCAAGGATTTGAGAGACACAAAAATGATCCATAGGATGTGGAGTGACTGGCTTAAGTTGTTTAGAGGTAGTAACAAAAATGCAGCTTCCCGCCCAGTTGCCCTTTCTGGCACATCGTGATGCCTCCAAGGAAAGAAATTTTGTGAGGCCCAAAATATCAAACAGCACAATCTCGCCAGTCAAAACAAAGCATATATTAGAGAGACGACTTTGAAGGAAGGAAGAAAATCTTTCACTCTTTTGCTTTTTGGTGCTCCCCTTCATAAGACTTTGGATGAAGGCAGACCATCTTCCTCCCTTCACTCCAGAATCTCTACACACCCCCTCCTCCCTCGTATTCATGTTGTGTCCCTGCCTGGAATCTTCCAACACTGTGTATGCGAGGCCAGATTTCCCAGCTTCCTAGGACTAGTCCAGGTTAAATGTCCTCCAGGAAGCTTTCTCTGGCCTCTCCCCTCTCTGATTTCCTCTGGAATCTCTGCTTTGGTTCATACCCTTTGGAAATTGTTGTAGTTTCTTTGGGATGCAATCACTATCTGAGAACTGTCCCTTCCCACAGTCCATGGTGAAGAGGCAAGCCTAAGGAATGCCAATCAGATTTCTCTCTTAGGAAGTAGGACTGGAAAGCTAGCATCAAGGTCAGTCAGTGGTAGGAGGTTCAGATGAAAACTCTTCTAGACTCAGCAGTGGCTCAGCCACCCTTGGCTAAGAGCAAGATAAAGAAATTGGGGGATGAGAGAAGGAGAGAAAATATTTTGAAGAGATAATCAAAGATACTCTACAAGAGATAAGGAATCTGAGAAGTAAAGTTGATGTGACAGAGATAGAAAAACATGCTCAGTTCTTGGCTGACCACTGCCCACTCCAGTCTGCACACTCTGGGTACCCATCCTGCCCTGAGATGAAGCTTCAACATCAAACAGGCTAGGTGTGCATCCCAACCCCACCTCCTCCTGTCTGTGCATAGACAAGCTCCTTGGTAATTAAAGAGCTTAGTATTTTCATTTACAGAATGGGAATATTAATAGAACATACCTCATAATTTGCTTGTTAAGATTAAATGAGAATGTAAATGAAGTGTTTAACACTATGCATAACTCATTAAACACTCAAAAATAGTAGCTGCAACTATTGATGTCTTTTTTTAATTTATTTTTTATATTCGTATTTATTTTCTTTCAAGTTTATTTAATTGAGAGAAAGAGAGAGAGTGTGAGCAGGGGAGGGGCAGAGAGAGAGAGGGTTGGGGGGGAGAGACCATTCCAAGCAGGGTCCGCACCACCATGGGTCTCTATCTCATGGAACCGTAAGATCCTAACCTGAGCCAAAATCAAGAGTTGGATGCTCAACTGACTGAGCCACTCAGATGCCCTACTATTGATATTTTTATTATGATTTCATCCACATGGCTTCCCTGAATTTCTCTTTCACCCCTGATAACTTGTAGACTTCTTTTCCTTGTAACCAAAAGAGATTTGAAGACACATGAACTTGCATTGCTCTCTGATTATTATTACAGTTTTTTAAATATTTATTTATTTTGAGAGAGAGACAGAGCACAAGTGGGAGAAGGGCAGAGAGAAAGGGAGACCCAGAATCCGAGGCAGGCTCCAGGCTCTGAGCTGTCAGCACAGAGCCCGACGCAGGGCTCAAACTCACAAACTGTGAGATCATGACCTGAGCCGAGGTTGGATGCTCAACTGACTGAGCCACCCAGGCGCCCCTGGTCTCTAATTATTATACTTGCATTTCTAGACAGAGGTTCTCTTTAAATTCTTCAGTGGCAGATACTGTGTTTCTAATTCCCCCCAAATCCTTGAGAAGGGTGGAATTGCAGTGCTTCTGAAATCAACATTGAATGGATATCCTGTCATCAGGTAAACAATATCATTTTACAATGATCAAGAAACACCTGGTTAAAATTGACATGTGAGAATAACTCGAGGGCTCTACCTTTCACCTCATTATTGTTTTTTATCTGTAAATGGCAAATAGGACAGCTATCATTTTATACGTGAAATAATGTGCCTATAAAACTGGCTTTTTTAGAAGAGGATTGAGTAGTGGTATGCTGAAAACAGTTGGAACAGGTAAGAAAACATCTGTTTATGTAAGTGTTATGTAAGTTATTTGCTATATGTAAATTTAAAAAATAATAACACCATCAAGAAAGCCTGGCATAGAATTTGAGACGTAGTAAGAAATCACTAGTGAAGCCTTTTGAAATCCTCAGTCCTATATAGCCTGTCTTGTTTGGCAACAAAGTGTCATCCAATATTCATTGCTTCTAGTTCCTGCTTCTCAGACAAACAGAAAGAATGGCCTTAAACTAATGTAGAATGCCTGCTTCATTAACTCCACTGTTACTAAAAGACCTTAGTTTTAGGCCAGACCCTCTGATTTTGGACCTAAGATCAAATTTACTCAAAAAAGACTCCTGTCCACAGACCCCTTTACTCAGAGTAGGTTTTTGCTGTTCAGCATACCTTAGTGTAGTCTACAAGCCCGAACTCAAGCAGGACCTGACTGACCGAGCTTTGGGAAGGGCTCAGTGAGAGCATTTATCTCCCAAATCTTGCCATCTTGACAGACAAAAAAATTCTAATTGCATGGGACTCTCTTCCTCATCACTCTTCCTTTCTCCCCTCAATCCACACTGCCCTAAACCACATGTAGTCAGGATCCTTGGTGTTAGATATAAGAAAAGCCTAATTTACAACTAGCCAAAAAGAGTTACCCATGAATAGATTAGGTATGGCTGGATCCGGGTGGTCAAACAATCTTTCCAGGAGTCTCTTTCTTAAGTTAACTCCATTTTCCTATAGGTTGGATTTATTCTTCAGTAAGCTCCCACAAGTAATATCAAGAGTGGCCAGCAACTCTAAGCATATGCTCGATCAGCTTAACCTTCTGGTGAAAAACTAGAACTCTTATCTCATAGTTTCAGTGATACATCCAGTTAGGATGACTCTCACCAGCCTGGTTTGGGACTGCAGGCCCATATGTAAGTTATAAGACCACCCCCAACCTGCCAATCCCACAGGTGTGAGATCAATCCTCCTGAAACCATGAGGGCTATGGCTAGGAGAACCCTAGTTCCTGAAGACAAACCTGAGTGCTGGAATACAGAGGAGGCAGAAGGGAGACAAAAACAAGGGTTCAACTATGCCCTCTCCCCTGACCCCTCCTCTTCCCTGGCACTTGTATCATCTTTTCCCTTGTTATGCCTCCTCTAGTTCTTGGTCACTCAGCCTCTTTATCGATCTGCCTATTTTTTTTCTTTGCCTATACTTTCTCTTTCCTCCTGCTTCTCTGATTCCCTTGCTGCCTGTTTCTTGGCTCCTAATTTTCTGCACCCATACTTCTCACCATCTTTTCCTTCTCTCAAACAGTATGGAAATTGAATGCCCTTTAGACTCCAGCCCTCAGCTTCTTAACATACTGTCTATTCCCATGGCATTCTATACTTCAACTTTTTCATTCTCATTTTGTTTGTCTTTAATTGCTTTTTTTTTTTTTTTTTTTTTTTTTGCTAAATTTGAAGCTCCATAAGTGGTGAGGAGATCATATCTTGGTCATTCACCACTGAATCATCAGAACCTTGCAGAACACCTAACACATACAAGGGGCCCAAATATTCTTTGTTGAATAAACAAGTGGGTGACCCACTGGGAAAAGTTTATATGCATTTGGCATCACACATTTTGCTTTTCAAGATATAGTCTCCTAATGAGCCTCAGAAAACAGAAGAAGAAAATGAGTAATTGGAGTCAAGACTGTGGGTTCTTACAGCCCTCTTAGGGAGTTCATGATTTCAGGAAAAATAATTAATCAACAGGCATCTAGTGGAACTTAAATTTCTAAAAAAATATGCAGATTGACAAACCAAATGTGCGTTGACTGTTAAAGACATGATAGAAAAACACAGCTCTATGGCAGTGCCCCCATACAAGTGCACATATTATTCAGTAGTATTCTATGTAAAAATCAAGATTATGTTTCTATTTATTAATTAGCATTTGGCAGCTACTGGACATCAATGAGTTTGACCTAAAAACCAAGAGGCCAGGCAAAAGCAACTCATGACATCCTGTATTTTAAGCAACGTTATCATCCAGGTATTTGCAAAGATGATTATTTCAAATGGATTCAGTTTCTAGGTCTATTTTCATTTAATACGACTTGCAGGTTTTCTGGTAAGTCGCCCCTATAATTACAGGTATCTAGACCACAAAACCTTAAATGTTACCTCCCTAGTCCCTCTGCTGGACAAAACTAAGTACATAAAACCTGTGGTTCACTTAAAAATTAACTCAGCTTCTACAACGTGCTAGACAAAATAAGCCTTGGGTTATTTCTCTTGCCCACCAGAAAGCTCACTTTAATCTTCCAGGGAGTGCTAAAGAGATGCAGTGACCCTTGCAGGATATGCAAACAAGCGTGCAAGCTAGGATCAGTTATAAATATCTGGGCAAGGGGAGAAGCTAATTAGAATAGGCTCACTGGCTCTGCAGTGCTTCTACAGTATCCTTCTTAAGTTCCTAGTAGTTTACCTGGTGGTCACAATCGTGAAGCAGCACATTGCGCATAATGTCAGTTGGTTTGGGGTACAGCATTCAGAGATTGAGTTTTAAGGGGTGTTTGGGTGGTGGCTCAGTTGGGTGGGCATTCGACTTCGGCTCAGGTCATGCTTTCACTGTTCCTTGGTTCCAGCCCCGCATCGGGGTCTGTGCCGACAGCTCAGAGCCTGGAGCCTGCTTTGGATTCTGTGTCTCCCTCTCTCTCTCTGCCCCTCCCCCGCTCACACTCTGTGTCTCTGTCTCACTCTCAAAATTAAATAAAAATTAACAAAAATTTTAAAAAAAGAGATTGAGTTTTAAAGAGAAAGAGAGAACCTCTTTGAAGAGACAGGGATTATTGAGATGTAGAAATATATACATATTATATACATACACATACATATATAATATATACATATATAATATATACATATATAATATATACATACACACACATATATGTACATACATATATAATATATAAATATATAATATATATACACACACATACATAAAACGCATACATATGCATGTATATAATATACATATCTATGACTGATGTGTGTGTGTCTTAAGACTAGAAACTAACATTTATTGTGCTTTTGAAAGAAAGCTAAAACCCTTTGGAAAGGAAGAAAAATAAGCCAATTATGCGCAAATTTCCAATTTATTCTGATTAGACCAAAGCTAAAATCAAGTTTTAAAAAAAAAAGTGAAGTGAAGGAAATCCAGAAGACCCGGATCAAGCTCCTGCTAAGCTACTGATTATAGACAAATACCTATCATTCTGAGCCTCAATTTCCTCATCTGGAAAAATGAGTGGGTAGAATCCCATGAAAAATATTAGGAAATATTTATTAAGCTTTATGTCCTATCCAAATACCAGTAATTAATCCCAACAGAAGGATGGATTCAGGGAACAAACAAGGTACCACCTTTGAAACAGAAATTTGTCATACAGAAGAACATAGGGCAAAGTTAAATTCAAATATTTTAAGACTTTTTGTGAATAAAGGTGTATCTTTATCTGTGTCCATATATTTATACACAGAAAGATATCTTTATCCAAAATTTGTAACTGAGATTCATCACCCATGTAGACTAGCCAACCGGCTAAATTTAACATAATATTTGTAAAAATAATAATGCTACAGTTGTTGATTATAACACATCTCAAGCCTCATGATAAATCCAGGTGGGACTCCAGAAAACCCAGTAGTTCTATCGATAAGATCACTTCCTCTGGTAGAAAAGGCCTTGAGGTTTGGACCCAAAACAAAAATTTGAATTTCAATGCTGTCCGGCCACTTTCCACCAGTAAGACTTCAGGCCAGTAATTTAACCTCTGAACTTGAATTTCTCGATCTGTGGAATCTGCTTAGCTTATTTTGAGGCAAAGGTTATTTACAGGAAGGAATGAAGAGCTGAATATGATAAGACCAAGAACGTGATAGCTACGGATGATGGCAGAGAATAAAAATTCAACCTGATAATTCAGATGTTACCAAGGAAGAAACTGGAATAGAGAAACTAAAACACAGGTAAAAAGGAAACTTGAAGAAGACATAGGAAAGTTGAAAAAAAAAATATGAGTTACAGGTAGACATGTGTCCATAATTAAAAAAAAAAAAAACGGAGTTAATGTAAAGGGACCTACATATTCACATGCTGATAATTTCTTAAATGCTGGATAATGGCAAAGAAATGATACACATTCATTCATAGACCATGTATAAAAACAAGTATTTAATATCACAGGAAATATTAATCAGAATTAAAACCTATCATATTGGATGGCAAAAGTGAATTAACTTAAGCAACCTGCTTGCAAAATATTTCTAATAAGAGTGTTTATAAAGTTCAATCATGGCATCAGATAATGTAAATGTCAAAGAAACAAGAGAGAGAGAAAGAAAGAAAGACCAGAACAAAGAATATTTCCTTGTATTGCTATAGAAGACAAGCGTCTTGAGTCTTATGAGCACCTAAAAGCCATCTGTAAAGATTTTATCTTATTTTTTATTTTTTGAGAGAGAGAGAGAGAGGGAGGAGACAGAGAGACAGGATGTGTGTGAGTGGGGAAGGGCCAGAGGGAGAGAGAATATTAAGCAGGCTCCACACCTATCATGGAGCCCAGTTCGGGTCTGGATCTCATGACTGTGAGATCTCAGACTGTGAGACTTGAGTGGACATCAAGAGTCAGACGCTTAACCAACTGAGCCACCCAGACGTCCCTAAAAGCCAACTTTAAATCAGTCAGTAAAAACAAACTTCGTTGAGGCTCTATATTCCTGACATGTCGCTATGTACTTTACATGCCCAAAATATACCATAAAAGGAAAACAAATGGAGATCCTGTCCAAAATGAAAGAATACACAAAAGATAAGGGATGCTACGTGTTCTTACATGTGCTATCCCTTAGTTATCACAATAAATTGTTGAGGTTTGGCTGAGTATGGGGGAACATGAGTGTAAACTCTGTAAACACAACAATTTCCACTTCTTGGCATTCAAATCAGTGGAGAAATAGACACTAGTAGATCATGTGGAACCCAAGTACTAGTTTTTTGTTGGGCCAAGCAATTCCTGAGCAAAGCCTCTGCTATCACCGGATGGAGGGCATGGTTAGGAAATGAGGACAAGGTGAATGTCTCTTCTTTTTTTTTTTTTTTTTTTTTATATATATGAAATTTATTGACAAATTGGTTTCCATACAACACCCAGTGCTCATCCCAAAAGGTGCCCTCCTCAATACCCATCACCCACCCTCCCCTCCCTCCCACCCCCCATCAACCCTCAGTTTGTTCTCAGTTTTTAACAGTCTCTTATGCTTTGGCTCTCTCCCACTCTAACCTCTTTTTTTTTTTTTTTTCCTTCCCCTCCCCCATGGGTTCCTGTTAAGTTTCTCAGGATCCACATAAGAGTGAAACCATATGGTATCTGTCTTTCTCTGTATGGCTTATTTCACTTAGCATTACACTCTCCAGTTCCATCCACGTTGCTACAAAAGGCCATATTTCATTTTTTCTCATTGCCACATAGTATTCCATTGTGTATATATACCACAATTTCTTTATCCATTCATCAGTTGATGGACATTTAGGCTCTTTCCATAACTTGGCTATTGTTGAGAGTGCTGCTATGAACATTGGGGTACAAGTGCCCCTATGCATCAGTACTCCTGTATCCCTTGGATAAATTCCTAGCAGTGCTATTGCTGGGTCATAGGGTAGGTCTATTTTTAATTTTCTGAGGAACCTCCACACTGCTTTCCAGAGCGGCTGCACCAATTTGCATTCCCACCAACAGTGCAAGAGGGTTCCCGTTTCTCCACATCCTCTCCAGCATCTATAGTCTCCTGATTTGTTCATTTTGGCCACTCTGACTGGCGTGAGGTGATACCTGAGTGTGGTTTTGATTTGTATTTCCCTGATAAGGAGCGACACTGAACATCTTTTCATGTGCCTGTTGGCCATCTGGATGTCTTCTTTAGAGAAGTGTCTATTCATGTTTTCTGCCCATTTCTTCACTGGGTTATTTGTTTTTCGGGTGTGGAGTTTGGTGAGCTCTTTATAGATTTTAGATACTAGCCCTTTGTCCGATATGTCATTTGCAAATATCTTTTCCCATTCCGTTGGTTGCCTTTTAGTTTTGTTGGTTGTTTCCTTTGCTGTGCAGAAGCTTTTTATCTTCATAAGGTCCCAGGAATTCACTTTTGCTTTTAATTCCCTTGCCTTTGGGGATGTGTCGAGTAAGAGATTGCTACGGCTGAGGTCAGAGAGGTCTTTTCCTGCTTTCTCCTCTAAGGTTTTGATGGTTTCCTGTCTCACATTTAGGTCCTTTATCCATTTTGAGTTTATTTTTGTAAATGGTGTGAGAAAGTGGTCTAGTTTCAACCTTCTGCATGTTGCTGTCCAGTTCTCCCAGCACCATTTGTTAAAGAGGCTGTCTTTTTTCCATTGGATGTTCTTTCCTGCTTTGTCAAAGATGAGTTGGCTGTACGTTTGTGGGTCTAGTTCTGGGGTTTCTATTCTATTCCATTGGTCTGTGTGTCTGTTTTTGTGCCAATACCATGCTGTCTTGATGATGACAGCTTTGTAGTAGAGGCTAAAGTCTGGGATTGTGATGCCTCCTGCTTTGGTCTTCTTCTTCAAAATTCCTTTGGCTATTCGGGGCCTTTTGTGGTTCCATATGAATTTTAGGATTGCTTGTTCTAATTTCGAGAAGAATGCTGGTGCAATTTTGATTGGGATTGCATTGAATGTGTAGATAGCTTTGGGTAGTATTGACATTTTGACAATATTTATTTTTCCAATCCATGAGCAGGGAATGTCTTTCCATTTCTTTAAATCTTCTTCAATTACCTTCATAAGCTTTCTATAGTTTTCAGCATACAGATCCTTTACATCTTTGGTTAGATTTATTCCTAGGTATTTTATGCTTCTTGGTGCAATTGTGAATGGGATCATTTTCTTTATTTGTCTTTCTGTTGCTTCATTGTTAGTGTATAAGAATGCAACTGATTTCTGTACATTGATTTTGTATCCTGCAACTTTGCTGAATTCATGTATCAGTTCTAGCAGACTTTTGGTGGAGTCTATCGGATTTTCCATGTATAATATCATGTCATCTGCAAAAAGCGAAAGCTTGACTTCATCTTTGCCAATTTTGATGCCTTTGATTTCCTTTTGTTGTCTGATTGCTGATGCTAGAACTTCCAGCACTATGTTAAACAACAGCGGTGAGAGTGGGCATCCCTG
Source organism: Lynx canadensis (assembly GCF_007474595.2). NCBI lineage: Eukaryota > Metazoa > Chordata > Mammalia > Carnivora > Felidae > Lynx > Lynx canadensis. The sequence continues at coordinate 119,951,879 of NC_044310.1, forward strand.
TCGTGTTCCTGATCTCAGGGAAAAAGCTCTCAGTTTTTCCCCGTTGAGGATGATGTTAGCTGTGGGCTTTTCATAAATGGCTTTTATGATCTTTAAGTATGTTCCTTCTATCCCGACTTTCTCAAGGGTTTTTATTAAGAAAGGGTGCTGGATTTTGTCAAAGGCCTTTTCTGCATCGATTGACAGGATCATATGGTTCTTCTCTTTTTTTTTGTTAATGTGATGTATCACGTTGATTGATTTGCGAATGTTGAACCAGCCCTGCATCCCAGGAATGAATCCCACTTGATCATGGTGAATAATTCTTTTTATATGCTGTTGAATTCGATTTGCTAGTATCTTATTGAGAATTTTTGCATCCATATTCATCAGGGATATTGGCCTGTAGTTCTCTTTTTTTACTGGGTCTCTGTCTGGTTTAGGAATCAAAGTAATACTGGCTTCATAGAATGAGTCTGCAAGTTTTCCTTCCCTTTCTATTTCTTGGAATAGCTTGAGAAGGATAGGTATTATCTCTGCTTTAAATGTCTGGTAGAACTCCCCTGGGAAGCCATCTGGTCCTGGACTCTTATTTGTTGGGAGATTTTTGATAACCGATTCAATTTCTTCGCTGGTTATGGGTCTGTTCAAGCTTTCTATTTCCTCCTGATTGAGTTTTGGAAGAGTGTGGGTGTTCAGGAATTTGTCCATTTCTTCCAGGTTGTCCAATTTGTTGGCATATAATTTTTCATAGTATTCCCTGATAATTGTTTGTATCTCTGAGGGATTGGTTGTAATAATTCCATTTTCATTCATGATTTTATCTATTTGGGTCATCTCCCTTTTCTTTTTGAGAAGCCTGGCTAGAGGTTTGTCAATTTTGTTTATTTTTTCAAAAAACCAACTCTTGGTTTCGTTGATCTGCTCTACAGTTTTTTTAGATTCTATATTGTTTATTTCTGCTCTGATCTTTATTATTTCTCTTCTTCTGCTGGGTTTAGGCTGCCTTTGCTGTTCTGCTTCTATTTCCTTTAGGTGTGCTGTTAGATTTTGTATTTGGGATTTTTCTTGTTTCTTGAGATAGGCCTGGATTGCAATGTATTTTCCTCTCAGAACTGCCTTTGCTGCGTCCCAAAGCGTTTGGATTGTTGTATTTTCATTTTCGTTTGTTTCCATATATTTTTTGATTTCTTCTCTAATTGCCTGGTTGACCCACTCATTCGTTAGTAGGGTGTTCTTTAACCTCCATGCTTTTGGAGGTTTTCCAGACTTTTTCCTGTGGTTGATTTCAAGCTTCATAGCATTGTGGTCTGAAAGTATGCATGGTATAATTTCAATTCTTGTAAACTTATGAAGGGATGTTTTGTGACCCAGTATATGATCTATCTTGGAGAATGTTCCATGTGCACTCGAGAAGAAAGTATATTCTGTTGCTTTGGGATGCAGAGTTCTAAATATATCCGTCAAGTCCATCTGATCCAATGTCTCATTCAGGGCCCTTGTTTCTTTATTGACCGTGTGTCTAGATGATCTATCCATTTCTGTAAGTGGGGTGTTAAAGTCCCCTGCAATTACCACATTCTTATCAATAAGGTTGCTTATGTTTATGAGTAATCATTTTATATATTTGGGGGCTCCGGTATTCGGCGCATAGACATTTATAATTGTTAGCTCTTCCTGATGGATAGACCCTGTAACTATTATATAATGTCCTTCTTCATCTCTTGTTACAGCCTTTAATTTAAAGTCTAGTTTGTCTGATATAAGTATGGCTACTCCAGGTTTCTTTTGGCTTCCAGTAGCATGATAAATAGTTCTCCATCCCCTCACTCTGAATCTAAAGGTGTCCTCAGGTCTAAAATGAGTCTCTTGTAGACAGCAAATAGATGGGTCTTGTTTTTTTATCCATTCGGATACCCTATGTCTTTTGGTTGGCGCATTTAATCCATTTACATTCAGTGTTATTATAGAAAGATAGGGGTTTAGAGTCATTGTGATGTCTGTATGTTTTATGCTTGTAGTGATGTCTCTGGTACTTTGTCTCACAGGGTCCCCCTTAGGATCTCTTGTAGGGCTGGTTTAGTGGTGACAAATTCCTTCAGTTTTTGTTTGTTTGGGAAGACCTTTATCTCTCCTTCTATTCTAAATGACAGACTTGCTGGATAAAGGATTCTCGGCTGCATATTTTTTCTGTCTAGCACACTGAAAATCTTGTGCCAATTCTTTCTGGCCTGCCAAGTTTCAAAAGAGAGATCAGTCACGAGTCTTATAGGTCTCCCTTTATATGTGAGGGCACGTTTACCCCTTGCTGCTTTCAGAATTTTCTCTTTATCCTTGTATTTTGCCAGTTTCACTATGATATGTCGTGCAGAAGATCGATTCAAGTTACGTCTGAAGGGAGTTCTCTGTGCCTCTTGGATTTCAATGCCTTTTTCCTTCCCCAGTTCAGGGAAGTTCTCAGCTATAATTTCTTCAAGTACCCCTTCAGCACCTTTCCCTCTCTCTTCCTCCTCTGGGATACCAATTATGCGTATATTATTTCTTTTTAGTGTATCACTTAGTTCTCTAATTTTCCCCTCATACTCCTGGATTTTTTTATCTCTCTTTTTCTCAGCTTCCTCTTTTTCCATAACTTTATCTTCTAGTTCACCTATTCTCTCCTCTGCCTCTTCCATCCGAGCTGTGGTGGTTTGCATTTTGTTTTGCATTTCATTTAACGCGTTTTTCAGCTCCTCGTGACTGTTCCTTAGTCCCTTGATCTCTGTAGCAAGAGATTCTCTGCTGTCCTGTATACTGTTTTCCAGCCCAGCGATTAATTTTATGACTATTATTCTAAATTCACTTTCTGTTATATTATTTAAATCCTTTTTGATCAGCTCATTAGCTGTTGTTATTTCCTGGAGATTCTTCTGAGGGGAATTCTTCCGCTTGGTCATTTTGGACAGTCCCTGGTGTGGTGAGGACCTGCAGGGCACTTCCCCTGTGCTGTGGTGTATAACTGGAGTTGGTGGGCGGGGCCGCAGTCAGTCCTGATGTCTGCCCCCAGCCCACCGCTGGGGCCACAGTCAGACTGGTGTGTGCCTTCTCTTCCCCTCTCCTAGGGGCGGGATTCACTGTGGGGTGGCGTGGCCCGTCTGGGCTACTTGCACACTGCCAGGCTTGTGATGCTGGGGATCTGGCGTATTAGCTGGGGTGGGTAGGCAAGGTGCACGGTGGGCGGCAGGGGGGGCAGTCTTAGCTCGCTTCTCCTTAGGTGATCCACTTCAGGAGGGGCCCTGTGGCAGCCGGAGGGAGTCAGATCCGCTGCCGGAGGTTTGGCTCCGCAGAAGCACAGAGTTGGGTGTTTGCGCGGAGCGAGCAATTTCCCTGGCCGGAACCGGTTCTCTTTGGGATTTTGGCTGGGGGATGGGCGGGGGAGATGGCTCTGGCGAGCGCCTTTGTTCCCCGCCAAACTGAGCTCTGTCGTCCGGGGGCTCCGCAGCTCACCCTCCCTTTGTCCTCCAGTCTTCCCGCTTTCCGAGCAGAGCTGTTAACTTATGACCTCCCAGGCGCTAAGTCGCGCTTGCTGTCGGAACACAGTCCATCAGGCCCCTCCGCTTTTGCAAGCCGGACTCGGGGGCTCTGCTTGGCCGGCGAGCCGCCCCTCCGCCCCGGCTCCCTCCCACCAGTCCGTGGAGCGGGCACCGCCTCGCCGCCCTTCCTACCCTCTTCCGTGGGCCTCTCGTCTGCACTTGGGTCCGGTGACTCCGTTCTGCTAATCCTCTGGCGGTTTTCTGGGTTATTTAGGCAGGTGTAGGTGGAATCTAAGTGATCAGCAGGACGCGCGGTGAGCCCAGCGTCCTCCTACGCCGCCATCTTCCTGTCTCTCCCGGTGAATGTCTCTTCTTGTTGCTCTTTAACCTGGTGTTGAGGGCCCACCAACAGCAAGTGCTGGGTCTGCAGAGTAGACTCTGAATTTCCTACCCTGCTCTAAGAGGAGCAGGTGCACCTTGCAAACTTTCATGAAAGTGCATGTAAGAACCCTCTTCATGCAATGCCTGTCCAGGTGTGCTCGTGGCTTGGAGGTAAGAAATGGAGGTGCAGCTCCCACTCAACCTCTGCAATCCTGATCCAGGAGAAGACAACATGACTAAGTGGTTACTTTAAACACACGCTAACTTTACTCAAGGGTGAAGTGTGACCCAGTGCGGGTGAATTTGTCAGCTATAGAAACAGATCCGCTCTCAGTAATGACAGAAAGCAGTTGGAAAGCTAAATAGAAGATACTTCCTAAGCATTTTGGATCAGGATAAAAAGGCGAAAAGGGGGAGAAAAGACTGAATTTCATTTCCCTGGAGCCCAAAGTAGGAATGTGACTCAGAGAAGAGCTGTTTCCTTCTAGAATCCATAAAAATCAATAGAATTACTCCCACTTTTCACGGCAGGAAATAGAAGCTGAGAACAATTATGTGCCTTGTCCAATGTAACATATCTTGTAAGCTATGGCGTACACACGCGACAATTATAAAGCAAATAAAACCTAAACTGCTTGAAATTGACTAGAAGTAAGGAATTTGAGAAGAAAATTAGTGTGGGTGCTTTGAGCAGGAAGGTAAAGTGAAGCTGGCATTGAAGCCAAGATAAAGAAGGAAGGGACTATACACAATTATGTCCAGCACGAATGAATGCGATGGATATTGTGTCATCAGTAGAAACAACATTTAGAATCTTTCCAGGTAAGCAAATACGTAAACCCCTTGGAGTTATAGACACCCCAGAAAGTTTAAGAGCTAGAAACTTCAATTGTCATGACAAACACACAAATGGTAACTATTGACCATATAGCTCAGTGAAAGGAGTTTAAGAAAGACAAATAAAGAGGCCTTGACCATACTCTGACACTTATCTATTTCACATTGAGGGAGTCACCACCTTCCCCCCCCCTTTTATTCTCTGTGTAACACAAAATCAAAGTTTTCTATCTTCAGGTGGGTCTGAGATTTTCAGAGGCTCTTTATAGCATTGGCTAATCAGAGTCATCCAAATGTGGAAGTGATCTTTGTATAATTGGGAGTCTCAAAGACATCAGAGCAAATGAGAAACAACAGAAACAGGAAAGGAAATGGAAGAAGTGCCCTATTAAACTTCCCTCTATTCTGCATTGAAATAAAGGAATCCACTTAAAAATTTACCATATACATGATAGTATCCTTTACAATAAAAAAGCAGTCCCAAATATTGTCATGGGAGAAAGATAATATTTCTATAATGGTCACTTATATCATTTTTAATACATACAAGTGGTACATTCATTATGGGAACATCACAGCAAAATATGCCATAATGAGAAAACACAGGCACATTACGCCCACAATCCATTTCATTATTATGATTGCTTTGCAACTATTCCATATTTAGAGGAAACATCTCTCATCCTAATGTGCAGTCCTCTGCTTAAGGACAAGATAGTCCATGGATGGCAACAAAACAAAACTAGTAAAACTAGCAAAAAAAAAAAAAAAAGATGTGGTTATCAAACTTTGGTTATATGTGTAATATCAAATTCAGAAAACAGCCTTCCAGGGGATTTTAGAGGCCGACAAGAGTTGGTATTTACAACTCTCTTTTTGTGTCCAGCAAAGAGTCAAGTGAACACAATCACAGAGGAATTAAAACGTGACATGAGCCTGATATGACAGCAGGGTCCAAAATAACATTCAAAAGTTCTTCAAACTACAAAATAGGTGGGTAGGTTGCCAGGTCAATGTCCATTCTTACTCACCACTTGACCCTCAAATGTCAGGGTGGAACGTAACAGCCCCTTCCAAAGGTTGTTGCTGAATGGATGTTGAGAGTCTGGGTTGAAACTGAAGTTGGCACAGAACTATAGGAACCGGTGGGCAGAAAACTACGCTTGGGGCCAGAAGGAGAGGTGGTGCCATACCAGAATGAAGGTCGGGGGAGGGTGGAATAGAGCTGCTGAAGCAGGGCAGCAGTTATTATACTGTTAAGGCAATAGAATTTAGGTCAATAAAAGGTCAGAAAGGAACGAGAAGTACTGAGTACCAAAGATAGAGGCAGACACCTTCCAGAATCTGTTAAATCCAATAAAAATGGAGAGTGCCCTGTTCGGTTCAATATGGAACCTTTTATTTTGTGTATTTACTATTTATAAAGTATTACTACAACTGGTATACACAAAAAGAAATCTAGTTTGGTCTTCATGTCCTTAGGAAGCTATCAATCCTTTAGGCCAGAGAGGCATTTAATTATGGACCTTGTCCCAGGCAAATTGAAATGCCTTCTTGTTATAGGTTCAACTACACTGTGATGGAAGATTAAAGTAAAGATCGATTTGATTTTGACCTGGGAAATATACAGTGTCTTTAAGAAGTTGATGGTATTAGCCAGGCCTTAAAAAATGAGAATACCTAATGTTACCTAAAGACAGTGATAGGAAAATAATCATTTGAGGTTGAGGGACTAGCATAATGATTTTTAACTTCTAGGGAGTCACAGCCCCTTTTAGAAGCTACCTAAATGCACATGTCAACTTGCATGAAATTTACACAAAGGTGCCAAGAATTCCTGGGCTCTGTGAAGTCCATCCTTGGATATCTAGCTCCACGGAGCCCAGATGAAGAAGGCTCTGGAAGAGTATGAGTAAACAACCAAATACAAAGCTCTGAAAACACAGATGGCTGAGTATAGTGCCTCATGAAACTAGAGGAAGTTTGGAGCCTGGTCAAGGATGGTCTTGAACATCACATTAATAGTGAATGAAGAGAAAATTAAATTTAGATTTGCTAATAATAGCATTACACAGCTATCATCAATTAATCAGCCTTAGATGAAAAGAACGTTAGTGTTAACAGATATTCACTCGACCTAATCTCAAATCAGCATTCTCGATAGAATGAAATTAATGAGATAGGAGTATAGAAAAAAGATATGAAGAGAGATTTCTATGAAGTCGTTTGCCTTTCCCCAGGCCCTGCTCCAGCTATTCTGTCAAAGCTCTTGCAGATAGGTTCATGCAGCACATAGAACCAGAAGGGAGCATCTGACAGAGGAACTGTGTCCATTCTTTCCTGATACCCTCACCATACCAGGTACATCTCCTACAGGCCATCTTATTCAGGCCCTGCCCTCAGCCAACAGGATATGAAGCTTGGCAGCTGATCCTGGGACAACATGCAGGTCAATTATCTGCTCCCCTGGCTTTTGCCCGTGTACTTTCCCTGCTCTCAAGGTTGTCTATTCACATTCAGCTTCTGTTACATTCCTGTTTCTTTAGGTCGGCTGCCCCGTTGACCACCTAACCTGCCCCGTGACTTCTAGGAGGATGCTACCCAGGTGCTCACTTGTTCTTGGGATTCTTTCTTGATTTTGCTGTTCTGTAACTCTATCCTATGTGTTACCTGGCCTCTGAAAACTCCTTAGACTTTATACTTTTCCTCTTCAGCATCTTAACTTCCATGTTTCATTTTCCTCTCCCAGTAACCTGATCCTGCTTTTATTCACCCAGGGGCATGATGGCAGAAGGACCAGCTCTGTAGAAGTTTGTGCCAAAGCCCACTGCAACGAGGGGGCATGCTTAACAAGTGGGTACACATCTCATAATTAGATCCTGATGCAATGAAGCAGAACCTAGATTCCATTGAGAGCGTGTCTGTAGTTACCTTACTCAGGAAGTGAGTAAATTAACAGGTGCTAGAGGAAGGAGGCATTGAGAAAGGGCAGGAAAATGGGGGGTTGGGGGCAGAGATGTTCATTACAGGGGTCATAGGAACCAAAAGTTTAAATAAACAGGTGTTTAGAAGAATTTGGAGCAATTTTAGGAGAAGAAAAATAAATGTGTAAACTTAGAAAAAATGCAAAGTGACATCCATTCTCCTTACCTCCTTTCTAGGTGTGTTGAGACCTGCAAAATGACACTTGAGATCTATGCAATCAATACTTTTTTTGAGGGCCAGCTATGTGAAAGGTCTTTCCCTATGTTCTGCTGGCTTGATCACAACAAAGATCACTTCCTTCCCAAACTTTTGTTCTAGCCAAATGCTTCCTTCCTGACTCTTTTGCCCCCATCACAATTTAAATGAATCCAATTGGGCTTTGGAATTAGAAACGTGGGCTGTCATCTCAGTCTTCCATTTCCTAGGTATATACATCTGGATAAGTCAGCTTCCTTATCTTAAGAAAGTCTGGTGATAATTCCTCATGGGTTGCACAAGAAGTACCTGAGTTAGTGCATGAAAGCTCTCTGCACAACACCTGGCATATTGCAAGCACTCAATAAAAGTTTATTATTATTATTATTATTATTATTCTGTGTTGAGACAATTTCTAATCATATCTGTGATTCTCATAACTTTCTTAAATGCCACATGTGGTACAGTATATTTGGGTCATAGAGAATAGAATAAGTTTTAGAAACAACAGAAGAAATCTAAATGTTTTACTCCTGCCTACAAGGCTCTATATGATCTGGCTCTTTTTCCTCAGCCTGCTTCAAACAATTCGTTTCTGCCCACTCAATTCCAGCTGCCATAGGCTTGCGTTTCCTTGGAAAGTTCAAGCACTCTCCTTTCTCTGAGTCTTGGTATCTGTTGCCACCTTTGTCTGGAACTCTCTCCCTCCTGCTCTTTCAAGGATTGTCTCTTTCCCTAACCATACAATCTGCAGCCCCTTCATGGCTCTTGCTCCCTACCCTTCACTCTTTTTGATCACATGTGTATTTTATTGTCTGTATATCACTATCACTGTCTGAAATTTTTTATCATTTATCATTCAATCTTTGTTTGCCTGTTCATTGTCACTTCCCACTGCCATGTAAGCCCCATGCACTCAGACGTCTTGCCTGTGTCATTTGTCCCTCATGTCAGGAAGGGGGCCTGTCACATAGCATGCCCGAAAAATTGTTGAATGGACAAAGTGGACGATGGATAAATAAATAAGTGATTTACTGGGAAAGAAGCTGATAATTCCTTTGACCCTATTCTCATCCCAACATGCTGTGACTCTGATATTTTCTATCAGCTGTATACAGGGGAATATCCTACAGATAAATGTTAATCATCCCTCTTTTTTCTGTTTGCCTTGTCTTCCTTTTGCACATTCTCTTGCCATCATTAACTTATTTTGCTTGTCCATTTGCTTATTTTTCAGAAAATATGGATGGTTTTGGAACAACCACGTGAAGACGTCTTGACGAAATATAAAATTAGCAATACTTAACTGTGCTTTTTCCAAAGGCCACAAAGACCATCGGCTTGGCACCTCAGCTCTTTAAAAAACATAAAATTTGGGGAAGGTCAGCTGCTAGCCATTTAATCACGTTTTTTTACAGTCATGGAATGTTGCCCTTAAAAAGTCCTCTGAGGTTATCTGATGCAGATTTCTCATTTAGCAGGTGAGCAAACTGCAGTCCAGGAAGGTCAGAGATTGCCAACAATTGCATGTCTGTTAGTGGCAGGGCCAAGTCCAGAACACTGGCCTTTGACTCTGAGGCCAGGGTTACATTTGCTCTGTGCCAACATATGAGGAAATGATATTAATGTTGCTTTAGTGCCTCTCGAGATAAAGTTAAGGAAGAGCTTAACTGATGCCAGCTAGAGACCTAGAACAACAGTGATTGAATATCATAACCAAATAATGGGCTTAAACCCTGATGGATATTTATAAATATTCAAACACTTATGGGCCATGACCATTCAACAAACATCCATTTATACAGTATCCGTGGTTTTGAAAGGTGCTATAAAGAACTCTGTCTTTATTTCTAGCACCTAGATAACAAAGGATAATAAGAAATTTCACTTGTGTAATTTGCAATAGATTTGCTTTCATCAGCAGGTGAGGGGAGAAAAAAGGCCAGATTTCTCATGAAATACCAATCAACATTTAGAAGCTCAGTGCTCTTGTAAGTGGAAGAAAAAAAAATTCATTGTGCGTGTTCTGCTTCAAAGATAAGCTGATTTTTAAAAAGGGTTTTTCATGAGCAGAAAATTGCTAAAAATTAGACCATTTAATGGGTGGGAAGCCATAAAAATTAGGCCACTTTAAGCCCTGGCTTTGTGTAAATTTCTATAATTATATCTTACATACATTATTTATTATTGACAGTTGAGTTGCAAGCTAAAATGCTGTGGACCAAGGAAAACCTATTCTGTTTGAAAATCAGAAAGGGAAAGACAGTTTGTATTCCCTTTTCTAAAAGCAGGGGGTGGTATGCTTAAGTTGAAATAGTTTGTGTACTAAAGTTTCAGTCAGTGGGAATTAGAATAGCTGAGTTATAACCTCACCTTGCAGGGCGGGTAACGAAATGTCAACAAACCTTCAAGCAGCTGAGTGCTCCAGGAGGTGATGGAACACATTGCTGGGAGGTGGTTCTTATCAATCTATCTAATTGTGCTTTTATATTCACTTATGGGTTCCCTCAGCCTCCTCAATATCTTACAGCAGGTGTGAAGATACTTGGTCTGTTAATCAAAATGCCAGCTTGAAGAAGCAGGGCCAACTTAGTAAAAACCTCATTTCAGTTTGTGAAAGTGAAAACCAAATGAAGGAACGTAACAGACCTCCACTTCTTTACTTAAGTGACAAGAAAGATGTAAACTGGTGACTTAGATAGTTTAGATGATTCTACTCTCTTCTCCACTGAAATAATGTCAACTATCTTATCAGAGATGTACCAATCACTTTCTTTATCCTTAACCATTTTCTCTTCATCTCTCCTTCTTTGGCCACTTCCTTTTTCTCCTGTGCACTTACTCAGATAACTTCTGAAAAGCATTTTTCTTTTTATCTGAGAGACTGAATATGCAAATATGCGATTGCCAGACCTCTATGACAATGGGTCTGACCCATAGCCTCTGCACCCACCAGTCCAGGAAGCCAAACCACAGCACCTAGGGTGGTTGCCTAGGACAGCCAGAGCTGTACCGATGCTGCCAAGCTCCTTATATCTCCCTGTGGCTTCCAACTCAAGGTCAACCATGGGAAGCCAAATATGTTCCCCAAACTATCACATATGATGACCATTTAAAAAATTTTTTTTTTCAACGTTTATTTATTTTTGGGACAGAGAGAGACAGAGCATGAACGGGGGAGGGGCAGAGAGAGAGGGAGACACAGAATCGGAAACAGGCTCCAGGCTCTGAGCCATCAGCCCAGAGCCTGACGCGGGGCTCGAACTCACGGACCGCGAGATCTTGACCTGGCTGAAGTCGGACGCTTAACCGACTGCGCCACCCAGGCGCCCCATATGATGACCATTTTAATTAGCCCGCCTCCAGCTTCCCCATGCCAACAGCCTGCCCTCAGGGTATGCCCGAGGCCTCCCCCAACTTTGTCACTATTAGAGCTTTCCCACTCCTCTGCCGAGCTTTGGGTGTCTCCCAAACTTAGGCTGTTGGCTGCCACCCTTGCTACAGCAAGCTCTGAACAGACAGCCCCCATTCCCATCTGAGTAGGCTGTTTATTTACCCACCTCCCTGACACAGAACTTCTCACTCTATACCTTTGCTCTTCCGTATATGCAATGTATTATACTAGAAAAAAAGCCTGATGGGGAGACAAGATAGGTCAGTCACCTAGAGAGCCCCCAGGTGACACTCTGAGCTGTATCCGTTTGTAATTCTTTCAAAAGTTTATTGCTCCATGTCTTACAGTCTTTGTCTCACTGCTTTGTGTGATACTGTCCTTCATCATCTACCCTGGGTCTGAGATTTTATTAGGAGCACCCAGTTTATCTAGATCTCTCTGTAGATGAAAAAAGATGCAGGCCACACCCTCTCAATCAAGCTAGAAGCTGTCCAACTTACTCCCTTCCAATGAGGTCACACATAAGAACCAGGTAAGGCTTACCAGCCAGGAGGAGGTTGCATTCTTCCAGATTTTTTTTTAACATTTTACTTTGAGTTTTGTGTTAAGTAAAATTTAGTGGCTAAAAGCACATGAAAGGGCTAAACTTTCAGAAGTCATCAGTGGGTTCCCCCTAAAACCTATCAATTGTTACACCTACTCTCTCTCATGTTTCCCTCCTTCTGGGTCCCTCCTGGATGTAATTCAGAACAATGAAGTTGGAGACTTTACCAGGAAAGGTGGTTCATTAGGAAAGCTCGGAAAGCCATGCCCCTTGATCACCTGGCTCTGGAGGTTAGGGGAGCTTTCTTTCTTGGGTCCCACAAGACCGTAACCATTAGAGAAATAGTTCTTGGCAGGCTATCACTCCCGGGGTGATGCATCTCTTGAAGGGGATATTTTCTGCATGTGTGGTGCCCCAGTTTTTATGTTTAGTGCCCTGTTTTTTGTGGCTGCTGCCCAGGGGACACCCCTTGATCACCTGACCTTGGTAAGCCCCTTAGAGGGGCTTGCATTCTAGCATCCCACAGGTCTATAACAATCAGAGGAACAGTTTTTGGAGGACTACCATCCCCAGGGCACTGCATAGACAGCAGACTGAAACACACTTCCAGCCTTTCTGAGGGAGAGGCCCACCTGCTTGTCCTATAGCTTCAGCCCCAAGGTAGGCTTCAGGCTTGGCACACATCTGTGGCTACGGAGATCCTCTCTGGGAACACAGGCCAGGGGACACCAGCTTTGTACTCTCTGCCTCACTACAGCTAGCTCACTGGCATCTTTCAGAAAGGAAAAAACAGTGGGGAGAAGTTCTGAATAGACACTTTTCCAAAGAAGACATGCAGATAGCCAACAGGTGCATGAAAAGATGCTCAACATAACCAATCAACAGGGAAATCAAATCCAATCACAATGAGATATCACTTTATACCTGCTAAAATGACTGTTAGCACAAAGGCAAGAAATAACAAGTGTTGGCAAGAATGTGGAGCGAAGGGAACACTTGTGCATAGTTAGTGGGAATGTAAATCGGTGCAGCCACTGGAAAACATGAAATGTCCCCCCCCCCCCAAATTAGACATAGAACTACCATATGATCCAACACATCTGCTTCTGGATATTTATCTGAAAAAACAAAAACACTAATTTGAAATATATATGTATTCTTATGTTCCATGCAGTTTTATTTACAATAGTCAACTATGAAACAACCTATATGTCCACTGATGAATAGATAATAAAGAAAATGTAGTATGCATACCTATTTACAATAATATATATCAGGGGGCAGAATATATTTCTGTAAAGTGCCAGATAGTAAATATTTTCGTTTTTGGGGACTACAGGATTTCTTGTATAACTGTTCAAGTCTTCCTTTGTGGCTTGAAAACAGCCATACACAATAAGTAAACAAATGGGTGTGGGTGTTCCAACAAGATTTTATTTACAAAAACAGGCAGAAAACCAAATTTGGCCCCAGAGCTGTAGTTCACCAAATCTTGGTCTATGATATAGGATATGTATTCCGAACACAGTGTGTGTCAGAATGCAAGCCTTAAACGTTGGAAGATGTCTGTAGATATTGTGAGAAACTCCATTTATTCAACAAATATTTATTGATCTCTATGCCAGCTAGAAGATCAGTAAACAAAGCAGACACAAACTCTTGTCTAATGGAGTTTATATTGCACTAGAGATGGCTGATAATAAAAAAACCAATGGAATAAACAAGCAAACTTTGTGATATTTTAAAAGTTACACTATTAGGGGAAAATAGAGAGCACATAAGGGGAATAGAGAGAGTGTGGGAGAGAGTAATAAGGAAAAGGTTCATTGTGTTTTTGAACAGAATGGCTAAGGTTGAATTTAGAGAAAGTAGCAGTTGAACAAAGATTTGAAAGAGGGGAAGAAATGATCCATGCATAAAAATGATGTTGGAAGGACAATAAACCACAATGATTTTAACTTTTTTCCCGAGTCAAATGGGATATTCTTGCACAGTTTTGAGCAGAAGAGAGAAATGAGCTGGTTGAGATTGTGAAATGATCACTTAGATGCCGTGTTGGAAGTCATTTTCAGGCAGCAAGGGTAGAATCAAGAACCCAATGGTATTGTTTGTCTTTTACCCACTGGGAAATCTCTGGCTCTTAATTGGTGTGCTTAGGCTTTATTTTATAAGTGATTATTTATATACTTGGATTAATATATACCATGTTGTAACTGTACTATTAACTACTTTTTCTCTTTGTTTATTCCCCACCTCCCTTTTTTTCTTGCCTTCTGCAGTATAATTGAACATTTTATGTGACTCTACTTATTACTTCTCTTAGCATTCTGAGCATGTCAACTATCTTCTTTTTCCTTTAATTTATACTTGGTATAGAGTTTACAAAATGCACTTTAAAACAATCTAAGTTCATCTCCAAATAATACCACACTGCTTCATTCATAGTGCAGATACTTATAACTGAATATTCTCTCCTGCCATGGCTGTCATTCATTCTGCTTACCATCTGCTGTTATTACTCAAGGTTGTTTCTGTTATTCCTTTAAATAGTTATGTTTTAGATTAACAGTAAGAAAAATAAAAGATTGTATTTCACCTTCATGTACATGCAGTTTCCTTTCTTGATGCATTTCCCTTTTTAATGTAAATATGACTTACATCATTTCCTTCCTTTTGAAGAACTTCTAGCATTTCTTGCTGGGAAGGTTTGCTGCTGCTGAATTCCCTCATTTCTTTGAGAAAGTTTTTATTTCTCTTTCACCTGCAAAGGATAATTTTGCTGGATGTAAAATTTTTGGTTGGTGATTTTTTTTCCTCCTTCAACCCTTTAGGTATTTCAGTCCCTACCCTTCTAGTTTTCATGGTTTCTGATGAGAACTATTTATAATTCTTACCATTATTCCATTATTCTTGTTTTTTTCAAAATTTTATCTGTCTTCGATTTTGGAAGTTTGAATTTGACATGCCTAAATATTTTATTCTATGCTATTCAGTTTGGTAATTCTACATTAACCTGTCTCCAACTTCACTGATTCTATCCTTGGGTATATTGAGTTACTGATGAGCTCACTGAAGCCATTCTTCATTTTTGTTACAGTATATTTATCCAGTATACAGTATATTAATATACAGTATATTAATAAATTTTAATATTTCCTTTCGATTTTTTCTTAGAGTTTCCATCTATCTGCTTGCATTACCTACCTGTTCTTGCACCTTGACTCTTTTTCCATTAGAGCTCTTAGCATATTAATCATATTAAACTATTTCAAATTTCCTGTCTGATAATTCCAATATCCATGTAATATTTAAATTTGTTTCTGATGATTACTTTGAATCATCAAGCTGTGTTTTTTTAATTTATTTATTTTGAGAGAGAGAGAGAGAAAGAAAGAGAAAGAGAGAGAATGTGTGAGCTGGGGTGGGGAGGGAGCAGAGAGAGAGGGAGAGAGAGAATCTCAAGCAGGCTCTATGCTGACAGCCTGATATGGGTTTGATCTCATGAACCATGAGATCTTGACCTGAGCTGAAATCAAGAGTCAGACACTTAACCAACAGAGCCACCTATGTGTCCTCTTAATCATCAAGCTGTTTTATTTTCTTTGCCTTATGGCATGTCTTGTCATTTTTTTCTTGAAAGCCAGACCTGTTGTATCAGATGTTAGGGACTGAGTAAATAAATCTTTAATGTGAAGATTTACATTAAGATGGCCAAGAGTTGTGCTGGGTTAACATTTGCTAAGGGTACCAGTGGCTTCAAATTCTTCTAGTGTACTTGATTTTGTCCTTCCTTTTGATTTTCAGCTTCTGTCAGAGAAAGTCTGTGTCTTGCATCTCTTTCAACTGTAATCTACTCTGTTATACTGGAACCCTGTTGGTGTTGCAAGAGGTGAGAGAGGGAGATCATTATATGATATTCATATTAAATTTCAATCTTTGGATCTTTGACCTTCATAAGGTTATTTTTTATAGCTGTATTACTTTAGTTCCCACTCCTTTTTCTTTTTCTTGGCTGCAGTATTCTCAGTCTGTTTCCTTGACCCTTATTATTACCCACCACCTCCTCCCACCTTAGATGAGACAGGAAGGCAGAAAGGGAATGGAGGGTAAGGGATGTCTTTCCTCCAGCTAGGATAAGACTCTGGAGAAATATATATATATATATATATATATATATATATATATATATATTTTGGAAAGAAGGCCCTTGCTGTGGATAAATGCTCTGGGAATACTTAACAATGATTATTCTTCTTCTACAAGTGCCTGGGCCATGAGGGGGTCTTTCTAAGATCTTCATCATAAAAGCTTGGTGGGATTTTAGGGGGTAAAGCCCAAAAAATGTGAGGGCCTCCTAAAACTATGGCCCCTTAGGAGTTTCTCACTCTCAGGCAAGTCTACCTCAGTCTCCAGCAACTCCTCAAAGTCACCTTTTAAGTGTCCCTATCAGTTTATGGTTCCAGTTGCTTCTGCTCCAAGTAAGCTGTGGCTCACTGCATACATCTCTCTCTCTCTCTCTAAATTTTGGAGTGGCCATTTGCCCTGAAACATTCGTTTTCTGATTGGTCCAAGAAAAATAACTGATCTTCAGTTGGTTCAGCTTTTTCATGTAAAATGCAAGTTACTACTTCCAAGCTCTTTATATGTCAGATCTGAATCTGGAAGTCTCATGAGGCCTCTAAAGATCTAGGCTCAAAACTGTCAAACTTTAACTTCCACCCATGTGCCTTTGGGAAAAGGAAGTCAAATGACCAATCTCAAACCAAAGGATGAGGCTGTAAGAAGTGGGTGGATGCAGGGAGGGGAAAGAATTGAGATCATTCACTTAATGATCTATAAGGAAGTTGTTTCCTGGTATTATTGATCGCTGGGTTCTTTCATCATGCCCTGGGGTTTTCATTTCTACCATCACCTCTGTAACCTATTTATTATATGAAATGTCTCTGTTTGAAACTGTTAGAGTGTTTCTTTTTCTTTACTGGACCCTGACTATACAGGAGGGAGGGAAAAGGGTGCTATTTACTGACCTTTTAAAACCCCGACCACCCTCTCAACAGTGCCTTAGTTAAGATTCTTTCTTTTTTTTTTGCAAGAAAAAAAAAAAGCTACACAATTGAGTTCAAGGCAAAAAGAAAGCGAAGCAAGTTCAGAGTGTGATGGAAAGAATTGAGGGTTCCCAAGTTGGTGGAAGAGCATAGAAGTTCTCAGCTTGTCTTATCTCTGAAACGCAGCTATATCAGCACCAAACCATTTTGCACACCTAGGAAATTGATCTGAGGATTAACAGTACAATCTGCATAATTTGTGCCACAGAACTTGGCAGATATATGGTGTGGAGAGGCGAACTGGGGGAGAAAAAGCAGAATGTATGGAGCTGTTTTTTGTAGAGAGGACAGAGAAAGGGAAAGGGGAGAGTATAGCACGCTGAGATTGTGCAGGAAAAACACTCCCACTGAAAGTAGCTGGAAAGAAAGAGAAAGAGTGGAAACACTCACAAGGAACTGAAAAAGAAGTCTGTTCTCCAAAACCATTGACAGGGAGAAAGGAGAGGGTTTCAATACCATTAGGACTCTATAAATGGTGGAGCACAGGGTAGGAAATTCTGGAACTCAATACCTTGAATGCATCTGGTAAAGAGCAAATCCCTAGGAGCAGGCAGCGAGGTCTGAGGGGTCTAAGGGCCACATGGGGAGAAGTAGTTTCCCTGCTTGGAGTGCATTTGGTAGAAGCCATATGGCTTCCCACAGGTAAAGGTCCCAGCAGACCCTGGAGAGCAGCCACATTTGCTGGTATTGGAATAAAGACGCCAGAGTGTGATGAAACATGGCGCCATCCGTGTGTTGTGATTTGTCATAATCGTTGAACTTTTGCTGAAACACAATCACACAAATGTTTTCTGGGGCAAGCTGGCACCCAGCCATTGCTCAGCAAGACCCTTCCCCAGAGAGTTGGCATGGGTCCGAGTCACAGGGTTCTCTGAAGTTAGAGTTTTAGAAACACAGCCCATCTGAGATAAAACTCAGGAAGGAGGTTCCACCTGGTAGGCTATGGAATTGGACTAGGGAGGAAGTGGGGAGTGGATGGAAGGCTAAGATAAAGGAGGGGTGCTTGATAGCCCATCAGTGAGAATGCAAATTTCCTGTGCAAGGGACTAGGAAGCTGGGTGAAGCCATTTCCACTGCTCTGGTGCACATGCATGTGCACCTCACCCATCCACCCCCAGAAGCTAAGCAAGGCCACCTAATGAAGAACAGAGGCATTACACCAAGCCTCACCCAACTGTGCCCTTCCAGAACATCCCCCTAGAAGAACAGAAGTCATGCTGCCTACTTAGTGTATGGACTATAGAGTGATTCATAGTTTGAGTTCTAGGGGAAACTGGATTTAACTTCATTTGGGTTTCATTCTATTTGCTGGTTCATCCATTTTTTTTTTTTTTTTTGCTTTTTGTTTTGTTTCTCCTTTTCTTTTTCTTGAACACAGAAAGAGAAAATTTATTTTTATTTGCTTTCTTTTAAATTTCTAAAAATTGTTTTAATAAGTTTTTTGTAACTTTTAAAATTAGATTTCACTTTCTTCATTTCATTTTATTCTACTTTATCATATACTTTTTAATTTAAATGTTTGTTTTACCCTTTTCTTCTCTTTTCTTTCTTTTCTTCCCCTTTCTTCTCTATTCTATCAAGCTTTTTTCAACAACTACACAAAAGCACACTTAGTTTCTAGCTCCCTTTATTTGATTTTTAGTGCAGTTTTTAATTTTTTAATATTTATTTTTTATTTTATTAATTCTTTTTCTTCCTCCAAAATGACAAAATGAAGAAATTCACCCCAAAAGATAGAATAGGAAGAAATGACAGCCAGGGGTTTAATCAACACAGATAAAAGGCAAGATGTCTGAACTAGAATTTAGAATCACAATAATAAGAATACTAGCTAGGTTGAAAAAAGCATTGAATCCTTTTCTGTGGAGATAAAAGAACTAAAATCTAGTCAGGACAAAATTAAAAAATGCTATAGCCGAGATGCAATCTTGAATGGATGCCACAGAGGCCAAGTATAGATAAAGCAGAGCAGAGAATCAGTGACACAGAGGACAAAATTATGTAGAATAATGAAGCAGAAAAAAAAAGAGGGAAACAAAGATACAAGAATTAGGGTATTTAGTGACTTATTAGAAAGGAATAACATCTGAATCATAGGAGTCCTAGAAGATGAAGAGAAAGAAAAAGAGGTAGAAAGCTTAGTGAGCAAATTATAGCAGAAAACTTTCCTAATCTGGGGAAAGACACAGACATCAAAGTCCAAGAAACACAGAGAACTCCCATTAAATTCAACAAAAACTAATCATAATCAGGCATATCATAGTCAAATTCACAAAATACACAGACAAGCAAAGAATTATGAAAGCAGCAAGGGAGAAAAAAAGTCATTAACCTATAAGGGAAAATGGATCAGGTTCGCAGCAGACCTCTCCACGGAAACTTGACAGGCCAGAAAGGACTGGCAAGATATATTCAATGTGCTGAATTGGAAAAATACACAGCCAAGAATTCTCTGTCTAACAAGGCTGTCATTCAAAATAGAAGGAGAGATAAAGAGTCTCCCAGACAAACAAAAACTACAAAAGTTCATTACCATTAAACCAGTCCTGCAAGAAATTTTAAGGGGACACTCCGAGGAAAGAAAAGTTGAAACAAAACAAAAAAGACCAAAATCAACAGACTGGAAAGGACCAGAGACTCTAATTCTACAGACAACACAATGGCACTAAATTCTTATCTTTTAGTAGTCACTCTAAATGTCAATGGACTAAAAGCTCCAATCAAAAGATATAGGATATCAGAATGGAAAAGAAAACAAGATCCATCTATATGCTGTTTACAAAAGACCCATTTTAGACCTAAAAACACTTTCATATTGAAAGTAAGGGGATGGAGAACCATCTATCATGGTAATGGTTTCCAAAAGAAAGCTAGAGTAGTCATATTTATATCAAACTAGATTTTAAAATAAAGACTGTAACAAGAGATGAAGAAGGGCACTATATCACAACTAAGGGGTCTATCCACTAAGAAGATCTAACAATTGTGAACATTTATGTCCCCAATGTATTCAATGCACCCACATATACAAGTCAATGAATCACAAACATAAAGAAACTCATTGGTGATATTACCATAATAGTAGGGGACTTCAACACCCCATTTACAGCAATTGGACAGGTCATCTAAACAGAAAATCAACAAGGAAACAATGACTTTGAATGACACACTTGACCAGATGGACTTAACAGATATATTCAGAATATTTCATCCTAACGCAGCAGAACCCATTCTTCTCAAGTGCACATGTAACATTCTCCAAAATAAATCACACACTGGGACACAAATCAGTCCTCAACAAGTACAAAAAGATCAAGATCATACTATTCATATTTTCAGACACAACACTATGAAACTTGAAATCAACGACCAGAAAAAAATTTGGAAAAACCATGAATACTTGGAGATTAAGGAACATTCTACTTAAAGAATAAATGGATTAATCAAGAAACTAAAGAAATTAAAAAGTACATGGAAGCCAGTGAAGATGAAAACACAACAGCCCAACACATCTGGGATGCAGCAAAGGTGGTCATAAGAGGGAAATATATAGCAATTCAGGCCTTCCTAAAGAAGGAAGAAAGGTCTCAGATACACAACCTAACCATATACCTTAAAGAGCTGGAAAAGAACAGCAAATAAAGCCTCAAATTAGCAGAAGACTGTAAAAGTAAAGATTAGAGCAGAAATCAATGATATTGAAATTAAAAAACAAAACAAAACAGTAAAACAGATCAATGAAACCAGGAACCGGTTCTTTGAAAGAAGTATTAACAAAATTTATAAACCTCCTGCTGGATTGATCAGAAGTAAAAAAGAAAGGACCCAAATAAATAAAATCACAAATGAAAAAGGAGAGATCACAATCAACACTACAGAAATACAAACAATAATAAGAGAATATTATGAGCAATTATATGCCAATAAATTGGGCAATCTGGAAAAAATGGACAAATTCCTAGAAACATATAAACTACCAAAACTGAAACAGGAAGAAATAGAAAATTTGAACAGACCCATAACCACTAAAGAAATTGAATCAGTAATCAAAAATCTCCCAACAAACAGCAGTCCAGGGTCGGATGACTTTCCAGGGGAATTTTACCAAACATTTAAACAAGAGTTGACACCTATTCTTTTGAAGCTGTTCCAAAAAACATAAATGGAAGGAAAACGTCCAAACTCATTTACAAGGCCAGCATTACCTTGATTACAAAACCAGACAAAGTCCCCACTAAAAAGAACTACTGACCAATTTTCCTGATGAACATGGATGCAAAAATTCTCAACAAGATACTAGCCAAACAGATCCAACAATGCATTAAAAGAATTATTCACCACAATCAAGTGGGATTTATTCCTGGGATACAGAGCTGGTTCAATATCTGCAAATCAATCAATGTGATACATCACATCAATAAAAGAAAGAATAAGAACCACACGATCCTCTCAATAGATGCAGAGAAAGCGTTTGACAAAATGCAACATTCTTTCTTCATGAAAGTCCTCCAGAAAGCAGGGATAGAAAGATCATACCTCAAGATCATAAAAGCCATATACGAAAGACCCACCGCTAATATCATCCTCAATGGAGGAAAACTGAGAGCTTTTCCCCGAAGGTCAGGAACATGACAAGGATGTTCAGTCTCACCCCTGTTATTCAACATAGTGTTGGAAGTCCTAGCCTCAGTAATCAGACAACACAAAGAAATAAAAGGCATCCAAATCAGCAAGGAGGAAGTGAAAGTTTCACTCTTTGCAGATGACATGATACTCTATATGGAAAACCCAACAGATTCCACCAAAAACTGTTAGAACTCATCCATGAATTCAGCAAAGTCCCAGGATATAAAATCAATGTACAGAAATTGGTTGCATTTCTATATGCCGATAATGAAGCAGCAGAAAGAGAAATCAAGGAAGCAATCCCACGTACAACTGCACCAAAAACCATAAAATACTTAGGAATAAACCTAGCCAAAGAAGTGAAAAATCTGTACCTATCTTGTGGGTCTGTACCACAGCAGCTAGAATGATATAAACAGATTCTTAAGTTCTGAGCTTGAGAGTCTAATAAGTGATGGTAAATAATAACATTATGGCCATTAGCTGCTAGGAAGCAACGGGACAATGACAGATCATGCTGTCTGTCAAAGGGGTTTGAATGTAATACAAGCCGTTGTGCACATATGCAGGCTGATGTGAGGAGGGAACAGAGAATAGAAACCCCTGGCATGAGACACATTGAAGCAAAACAAAGGGTCCTTGGACTGATGGTCTCACGTTTCCCCTTCCCAAGCTTGTTGGCTCTTTGCTCAGTCCACACTGAGTCTATTCCCACACCTCCAAACAAGAAGAAACATAGCAAATTTGGAGGATTATGGTGGTTAAACTCAGAAACACATATAAAGCAGAGGTTAGCAATCAGGTGTGTCATTTTAATTCCACCTAACATCTTTAGCTGTGTGACCTTAGGCAATACACTAAACTTCTCTGTGCCTTAGATCCCTTATCTCCAACATGGATTTGATAAATAATAGTACATACCTTAAAGGGTTGTTTTAAGGATTAAATTTGTTATTACATACAAAGTACTCAGAACAAAACAAAGTGTATAGAAAACTTAAATAACATTTGTAGGGGGGTTTGGGTGGCTCAGTCACCTAAGCGTCTGACTTTGGCTCAGGTCACGACCTCGCAGTTCATGAGTTTAGGCCCTGGGATGTACTCTGTGCCGACAGCTCAGAGCCTGGAGCGTGCTTCGGATTCTGCGTCTCCCTTTCTCTCCCTGTTCCTCCCCCACTCACACTCTGTCTCTCTCTCTCAAAAATAAATAAACATTAAAAAAATTTAAAAAACCCAACATTTGTAAATAACATTTTAAAATACATTTTAAATAGCATTTTATTGGACTACTGCCATTCCCTTTTATTTATGTATTATCTGTGCCTGCTTTTGTGCTACAAGAGCAGAGCTGAGTGGTCACAACAAAGGTTGGGGGATGGCCCGCAAATCCAAAAATATTTATCTGACTATTTCCAGGAAAGGTGTGCTAACACCTGGCATAACGTGGTGGTTCTGGCACACAGTGTGGCGTCCTGCCTTCTGTGACCCAAGGGGTGACCGGGTCCTTCCATCCACACTGGGAGAATTTTCCTTTGCATTTGTTTGCTCACAGACTTGCTGAAGGTGTTTCCACCGAACTGGCCCCCGTCACTTTCCAAGTCACGGCTGAGCACGCAGAGTTAAGTGACACAGTGAAAGACAACCAGATAAGGACATGTTGACGCACTGGACGTGCAGGTGGTTTGCTTTTGTTTTGGGGTGGGATGTGGGCCGGATGGGGAGCTTGGGATTGGCGGTCCTAATCACAGGGCAAGGTGAGGAGATGAGGAGAGAGGGCCCGGAAGGGAAGAGTTTCAAATCTTAGCTACTCTGCACATTAGTTGTATCATCCTTTGGGCAAGTTGGTAAAATCTCTGATCAACAGTTTTCTCATCAATAAAATGGGGTGGACGATATTGCCTTTGTGTGTGTGTGTGTGTGTGTGTGTGTGTGCATTAAATGAAATAGCTTCTATGAGAACCACATGAACATCAAAATGAAAAATAAATGTTATAGTCATCATTTATTTGTTCCACATATATTTACTGAGTACCTATCACAGAGGTACTGCAGGTAAGTCTCTGCCCTTACATCCCACCTCCCATGGTAGTATGATGACAGTAATAAGAGCTGGAATTTACTGTTTTCTGTATAGTGTGTCCACTTTATTTGCAATAACAAATTGAATCCTTACAACAATCCTTTGAGGTCTGTACTGTTATTGTTAAATCCATGCTGGAGGTCAGGGAACTAAGGCACAGAGAAGTTAAGTGCATTGCCAAAGGTCACACAGCTAAGACGTTAGGCAGTTAGGATGACGCACTCATCAGGTCTGGCTGTAGAGACCACAGTTTTCAAGTGTGTTGAGCATCAGCTCTGTAACGCGTTTATCAGCGATCCTTTTAAAGCCTGGGTGGTCTTCTTTGCTGGGGGTTCTGGCATGTGTGCTGAACTTACGTGGCACCGGGTGAAACTGTTGGCACGGGGTCTGTGGGGTCTCTAGGAAAAAGAATCTGCTGCCAACACAGGAGTAACACAGGCCTCGCTTTCAGAGGCGCAGAGGAATTCTCGGGGGCGTATGGAGGGGACAGGACACGAGTCTTCAAGATGCGTGTCTGTACCATAGAGAGAGAAAAAGTCAGAGAACACTTTCTCTATGACATGAATTGCATGGGTACCTGTTGTAAACTAAATTAGGTCCCCCTAAAGTTTATGTGTTGAGACCCTAACCCCGGTACCTCCAAGAGTGACTATGTTTGGAGACAGGGCCTTTCAGGAGATGATTAAGTTAAATGAGGCTTCTTCAAGGGTGGGCCCTAATCCAGTCTGATTCGCGTCCTATAAGAAGACAACATTAGGACGCAGGGAAAGACACCAGGGACATGTGTGGACCAAGGAAAGACCATGTGAGGACACAGTGAGAAGGTGGCCGTGTTCAAGCCACAGAGAGGCTTCAGAAGACATCAGTCCCCGCTGACACCTTGATCTTGGATTTCCAGCCTCCAAAACTGTGAGAAAATGAATTTCTGTTAAGCCGCCCAGCCTATGGTCCTTTTGTTACGGCAACCGAGCAAACGAATATAATGCCCAGCAGCCCTCCACAGGGTCACCTTTGCCTGAATCCGGAGCAGAGAGTAGGAAATGTGTCTCTGTCACCCTGCCAGACACCACAGTGCGGATCTGACTTCTGGGGTGTTCAGGGGAGCCACCAGCCAAGAAATGCTGAGCCCGGGGGTCAGCAAGAGAGACTTGGCTTCCAGAGAAGGAACAAGATGTAGTGACAGCCCCTGCTGTGCCCAATGGGGCTGCAGCAGCCATTTTCAGGGAATTGGCGGAGAAAAACCGAGCCAGCCGAGCAGCAGGGGGAAGTGGCTGTGGCCAGCGGAGTGGCACAGAATTCAAGAAAGGGCTGCATATGTCACACGTGCCTCTGGAGATTCTAAAAATTCTTAAGAGGGGATTTTCAAGGAGCTGGGGTTAATCCATCAGCAGTTTGGGGAAATGAGCCAGAAAAATTAGGTATTAATATTAGTGCTCCCGCATATGTACCCAGAGGGTGGTGAGGCTTGGGGAAATTCCAGTTCCACACAGTTGACCCCAGAGCAGATGTCGATGAAGATCTATCTGCAAAGCGAAAGAAGATGCGTGGAAGAAATGGACTGACAGGCAAATAACAGTGAAATGGGGTAAAAAAAAAGAATGGAAGGGTTTGTGCACGAAGTCACTGAGGCAAGGCAGATGTAAACTGACCCGACCACTTCCTGGGGTTATTAAAGAAACCCTAATTAAAAAGACTTTGTACATAGAACATGTTGTGTAAATGGTTTATTCAGTAAAAAAGCTCAACTCTGTTTGGGAATTTGATGACATGAAGAGAAATTTCACTTGCAGGAGAACGATGAATAGACTGGAGAAACAAAAAGAAAAGCAAATCAAATTGGGCAGTTAAAAAATGCTCAAATTTCCCATATGAATGATTTCAATGCCAGGTCTTGGAAAAATCATTAGAGCCTCTTGCAGCTTGAAGGTAACAACAGAAAGTTCAACTTTCCCATTTTTCCTTTCCAGAATCACCGACATGCAAACACGACACGTGCAACCACAAATTCTTCCTTGATGAGACTAGAAAGGAGATGGAACTGTGAACAGCAAAGTAAGTCGAAGGACGGCAGGGGTCCAGGAGCATGACACGGATCCCAGAACACAGGAGTGATCTTCCTACAACACAGGCAGTTGGAATGTGACAGAGCAGTGTTCAAGAAAAAGGTAGAAGAAATAGTAAACTCATGGAAAATGTGAAGGCAAATTGGAAGCCGTGAAAGGGGAGATAAAGAAGACTGAGGAGCTGAAGAGAAGTGTATAAATTTAAAAATAAATGAAAGCGTGGCCTGGGTAGCTCAATTGGTTGAGTCCAACTCTTGATTTCTGCTCAGGTTGTGACGTTACGGTAGGTGGGAGAGAGCCCCCCCCCCCCACCTCCCCACCCCGGGCTCTGAGTTGACAGTGCAGAGCCTGCTTGGGATTCTCTCTCTTTTTGTCTCTCTGTCAGTCCCCCACTCATGTGCATGTGCAAACACACACACACCCTCTCTCTCTCTCTCAAAATAAACAAACAAAACAACAAACAAACAAACAAACAAATAAATAAAATAGCTTGCAGTCTGTCTTCTCGAGTCAAATTAATGAAGATGCTAAAAATTGTATTTAACCCTCTTGGGAATGACTTGGGCTCTTCATTATGAAAATCGTGTGCTGTCCCGGATGTCTTCAGTGACCATTAGGGTTTTCAGTGGGTTGTTCCAGGCCTTTCCATCTTTGCTATTTCCTTTGATTTAGGTTTTCTCTCTCCTCCCCATCATCATACTGTACACTATGTTTTTTTTTTCTATGTATCTGCTTATTGTATGTTCTTCTCTACATATTTTCTAATGTAATATTTTAATACTCTGTTGAAAATACCATATAGCCAGACGTAAACCACTGTATAATAAATAAAAGTTGAAAATGATTTAGTAATTACCTTCATTCCTAGTTTGTTTGTTTAAATTGCAGAGAAGTGAGCATATGGTATTTGTTATGGCAAAGGGCTTTTCAGGAACCCCTTTTGCTTGAGATGAGGTCCTAGTTGGCTGAACTGTCAAGAAAACTGAATTCCCAGAAAATGAAGTTCTGTTTTCTTCTGATTATGTTTATCAACAAAAATGAATCAATGTGTTATTCTAGTTATAGTGTTTCATTGTTGTTTGTCCCTTTGCTTTAAATTTTTTTTTACATGTTTATTTATTTAATTTTTTTTGAGAGAGAGACAGTGTGAGTAGGGGAGGAGCAGAGAGAGAGGGAGACACAGAATCCGAAACAGGCTCCAGGCTCTGAGCTGTCAGCACAGAGCCCGACGTGGGGCTCGAACCCACGAACCGTGAGATCGTGACCTGAGCCGAAGTCGGATGCTTAACCGACTGAGCCACTCAGGCACCCTGTCTCTTTGCTTTTTTTTTTTTTTTTTTAATTTTTTTTTTCAACGTTTATTTATTTTTGGGACAGAGAGAGACAGAGCATGAACGGGGGAGGGGCAGAGAGAGAGGGACACAGAATCGGAAACAGGCTCCAGGCTCTGAGCCATCAGCCCAGAGCCTGACGCGGGGCTCGAACTCCCGGACCGCGAGATCGTGACCTGGCTGAAGTCGGACGCTTAACCGACTGCGCCACCCAGGCGCCCCTCTCTTTGCTTTTTTAAAGTAAAGAGTGCACCCTTACTCTGAAATCACTAGGCTGATTTGCATCAAATTTATAGAGTGACTCTTTCGAGTAACTATAATGGAATTAAGTACTTGAGATGGAGCTGGGGAAAATACAATGAGGGATGCGGCTGTATAATATTGTGGTCATGTATAAAAGTTTGAGACCCACACTGTCTGGAGTCAAGTTCTGGTCAATTAGTAGCAGGAAGGCCTTGGGTAAATAATTAAATATCTTTAAGTTTCATTTCCTCCATCCATATAGGAGGAAAATAGAGATGTCTACCTCAGAGGATTGATTATGTCACTAGCTGCTAATGCGTGTTTTTAGCACTTAGTACAGTCTACTGTAGAGTCATAGTAAGTAATATAAATGCCAGCAGCCACTCACAATATGGCAATCAAAATTCATAATACTAATGTGAAATAGTCCTTAAGAAATAAAACAATGTTGGGGCGCCTGAGTGGCTCAGTTCAGCAGCCGACTTCGGCTCAGGTCGTGATCTCACGGTCTGTGAGTTCGAGCCCCGCGTCGGGCTCTGTGCTGACAGCTCGGAGCCTGGAGCCTGCTTGGGATTCTGTGTCCCCAACTCTCTCTGCCCCTCCCCTGCTCGTGCTCTGTCTCTCTCACTCTCAAAAATAAGTAATAAAACATTAAAAAAAGAAAACAGTGTTGTGAAGGGTGATAAATAGGTGAAAAGCCTGTGTTCAGAAGAGTTAACTGTTAGCAAGACAGAATCATAAAGTTCTATCAGAAAAAGCTGGGGCAAAACTTTCAGTTCTGGTCTTGGGTCTTGGAATATGATTACTGTCCATTAAACACAAAATCTTCAGGAAGACATGGAACAGTGGGTGAGTTCAAAACTGTGAGCTTTCTTATTTGTTCTAAGAGCAGCCTTTTTATCTGTTTTCCTCCTGATTGATAGAAGAGATGAAAGGAATGGAAATAAAATGAATCCCAATAATATCTTGGAAGAGAAAGCAGCTAAATAACAAGCAAGTCTAATGTAGGAGTAAGAGCAAGGGAAAAGAAGAAAACCCGTCAAGATGATAGCTTTGTGTCTGACAAGACGAGGAGAGAGGAGAGAGCTCATATAATGGGTTTTGCATCAGAGTCTTTCAACAGACAGCCAAGCTGTGCTATTGTTGCCTCGTAGAAGGAAAAGAGCTGATTCTGATTCAGCTGGCTGGATGTGGAGGGGCAGAGACCAGAGCATCCACTTAGAGTGCTCACTTTTATTAAAACACCTGAAGAGAAACCAGAGACTTGAAGAGTGTGATCTTAATCTCTTTGAATGCAATTCCCAGGCGGTAAGGCAGGATACCAGCCCTCTGGGTGGGATGGGGTGGGAATCAAAAACTTCCATCAACAGTCATTGCTTACAGGCATTTATTTATTTTGCATTTTAAAAAACCTTTAGAAGATGGTAGCAATGAGACCCTGGGGAAGTAAGCTCTAAATCGAGAACCCGAGTCTCTCATGCCAACAGACTGTGTAGCACTGTGTAACCTTGGGCTCTTCGCCTCGGTTTCTCCTTCTGTGCAGCAAAAGGGTTGCAGGGTTAGCCTGTAGGATCTCTAAGTTCCTTTTTAGCTCGAATATCCTATGATATATTGTACTGTCAAGAGAATCAGTCTGTGCTCCCACATTTGTTCCATATTGTTGTTTTAGCTGCCATCTTACCTCACTACTCTTTGTCTGAGCTTCTCTGTTATTGGCAAACACAATGCACTTTTACCTCCCTGCCTTTGTTTAATT
This sequence comes from Lynx canadensis, assembly GCF_007474595.2. NCBI lineage: Eukaryota > Metazoa > Chordata > Mammalia > Carnivora > Felidae > Lynx > Lynx canadensis. The sequence goes on from NC_044310.1 coordinate 119,980,910, forward strand.
TGTGCCCTTCACTGCTTCTGCTTTAACACCTAAATGCAATTTGCCTTTGGGACTCAATTCAAATGTCCTGTGGACAGAAATTTCTAGGCACAAAATGGAGCTGCTCCTGTTCAGGGTTCCATGTCAGCAAATAGAACTTTCATGTTTCTGTAAATGTTCTACATGACCAGAATCACAGTGTAGCCAATCAGCCGGTTTCCAAACCCTAAGCCAACTGTGGGCTCCATACTTAGTTCCTTGTTTCTTAATCTTTCTAACTAAGGTTGGATAGGCATCCCCAGTCATTCATACCCTGTCTCCACGTTGCTGCTTCTAAGATCCCATAAAACTCACTCTTGCCCCAGATCTCTCCAGAAGGATGTGCCACTGTTTGGGAGCTTGGGAGACACTGTCCTCCCCAATGCCTAGATTATTTTCCCCAGAGTAAAGGGCATAGAGCTCATAACTACACTGTCTTATTTTTGTCATTTGTCGTGCCCTTATTCTCCTTTTCAAAAGAAGAGATCTTCACTTTCCCAAATTTCCATAAAACTTCCCCTGTGCCCTCTCAAGGAACTCACCATATTCCACATGATCTTATTTGTATATTTTGTTTGTAGATTGTCTCCCTGATTAACAAGTGCAATAAACTCTCTCATTCTTGGGACCACTGCGGATAGAGACACAGAAGTTCTCACAATACCGAAATGTGTTTATGGCATTTGGTAAATACTCAGCCCTCCATAGAGAATGACCCTGCCCCAGCCTTCTCCTTCATCCCCCCAAGACCCCTCTTGTCCCTTCATTCAAATAACTGTGCCAGTTGATACCTGGCACAGCAGGATCTCCAGGGTCCAAAGCTATGGCTTTGTTCTTTCAGGTAGGTCAGGTGTTGTACAAATTGTTGAATATTTTGAATGTTGTCCCTTCTCTGTATCTCCCCTGACCATGGTCTTCTGTATCGTGGCTTGCACATAAGTGATGAGTAACTGTTTGCTAAATAAAAGAAGCCTGGCTTGTTCCAATGCCACAAAAATTATAGGAAATATGTTAGAAGTGGGTCAGGTTGAAAGAATAAGATGTGATTATTGGATGAGTCAGTGTTTAAGGCTTGTCCCTTGGTTTCCAAAGACACCTAAGAATTTTGAAGGGAGGGCAATGAGTTCAGGAGGTAAAATAAAGATATTAAGCAAAATTGAAGGGAAATAAATGCACAAAATCTGGGTAGCAGATTTTGAGTTTTTCAAGAGCTTGGTTTAAGGCTGCTTGAATTAGAAGAGTATTAAATGCATTGTTTTCTCTTGATTTTCCCTCTTGTGTCTCCATTCCTTTTCTGTATCTCTCAGGGCTGCTCTTTTTCTTTTGGCTCCAAATGAGACCCATCCTTAAACTGTTCCCCTTGCCTTATTCTGTCTCCAGCCTTTTGCTCTAATGAACAAGAAGTTTTAGCAAAGCTACACAATATACAGAGAATATACAAAAATCAGTTGGAATTCTATGAACTAACAATGAATAATTGAAAATGAAAAGTTAAAAAAATTGTACCATTTCAGTGCTGGGGAAACTGGACAACCACATGCAAAAGAATGAAACTAGACCACTTTCTCACACCATATTAAAAAACAAAATAACCTCAAGATGATTAAAGATCTAAATGTAAGACCTGAAATCATAGAACTCCTAAGAGAAAACATAGGCAGTAAACTCTTGGACAGTGGTATTAGCACTAATTTTTTGGAACTGTCTCTTCAGACTAGAGCAACCAAAGCAGAAATAAACAATTAGGACTACGTTATGCTAAAAAGCCTCTGCACAGAGACATAAACTATCAATAAAACAAAAAGACAACCTTCTGAATGAGAGAAGATATTTGCAAGTAATATATCTGATAAAGGGTTAATATCCAAAATAAATGAAGAACTCATATAACTCAATACTAAAAATATCTATTTAAAAAATGGGCATAGGACCTAAATAGGCATTTTTCCAAAGACATACAGATGGCCAGCAAGTACATGAAAAGATCCTCAACATCACTTATCATCAGGGAAATATAAACCAAACCAAAATGAGATGTCACCTCACCCCTGTTGAAATGGTTACCATCAAGAAGCCAAGAAATGACAAGCGCTGGTGAGGATGCGGAGAAATGGGAATGCTTGTGCACTGTTGGTGGGAATGTGAATTGGTGCAGCCACTGTGGGAAACAGTATGGAGTGTCCTCAAAAAAATAAAAATAGAAATATTACAAGATCCGACAATTTCACTTCTGGGTATTTATCTGAGAATGAAAACACTATTTCAAAAAGATATATGGACCCTACATCCATCATAGCACTACTTATAATAGCCAAGGTATGAGAGTGTCCATATCCATAGACACACCTAAGTGTCCATTGATAGATGAATGCATAAAGAAGATTACGCGCGCATGCGCACACGTGCACACACACACACACACACACACACGCAATGGAGTATTACTCATCCATAAAAAAAGAATGAAACCTTGCCATTTGCAGCAACATGGATGAACCTGGAGGCTGTTATCCTAAGTGAAAAGTCAGAGAATACTATGTAATTTCACCTACCTGTGGAATCTAAACAACAAAGCAAATGAACAAATAAAACTGAAACACATGAATACAGGGAACAGACTGGAGGTGTCAGAGGGAAAGGGAGGAAGATGAGCAAAATAGGTGAAAGGGATTAAGAGGTAAAAACTTCCATCTATAAAATGAGTTAATCATGGGGATACAAAGCGCAGCATAGGAATATAATCAATAACATTGTAATAACATTGCATGGTGAAAGATGGTAACTAGAGTTATCATGGTTCTTTCATAATGTACATAAATGTTGATTCACTACGTTGTACACCTGAAACTAATATAATATTTTACGTCAACTACAATTTAAAAAATTGGCTGACAATTGGCTGACATTAAAAAAATGGTGACAATACCACATGCTGGCAAGGATATGGAAACATGGAATCTCTCCTATATTGCTAGAAGAATGTAAAATGGGATCGCCACTCTTGAAGATAGTTTGGCGATTCCTTAGAAAATTAGCCATACACTTCACCACATGACCCAGCAATCACACTCCTGAGCACTTGTCCCAGAGCGATGAGAACTTATATTCACACAAAAACCTGTACACAAGTACTAATTTAATTTAATTTAATTTAATTTAATTTAATTTTGAGAGAGAGAGAGAGAGCATGTGCGAGTTGGGGAGGGACAGAGAGAGAGGGAGAGAGAATCCCAAAAGGGCTCCACATCCAGCATGGAGCCTGACACAAGGCTCAGTCTCATGAGTGTGAGATCATGACCTGAGCCAAAATCAAGAGTCAGATGCTTAACCATCTGAGCCACCTAGGCACCCCACAATTACTTCTATTATAGTAATTTTTAATAACCAAGAACTGGAAACTACCAACATATCCCATATCCCATATCCCACATCCCATATCCCATATCCCATACCAAGTTAATGGCTAAATAAACAGTGGGACATCCACACCATAGGTTTCTACTCAGCAATGAAAAGAAATGAAGTAATGATGAATGCAACAACTTGGATGGATCTTAAGGACATTATGCTGATTTTAAAAAGCCAATATCGCAAGGTCACATACTACATAATTCTATTTATATAATATTCTCAAAATAACTAGATTACAGACATGGAGCAGATTGGTGGGTTGCCAGAGATTATGGACATTGGGAGGGAGGGGATGTGCACAACCATAAAGGAGTAGCAGAAGGTGTTTCTTTGCGGTGATGGAATAATCCTGTCTCTTGATTGCAGTGGTGGTTACATGAAACTACATATTATAAAATGACATGGAACTATAAACGCACACTGTAGCATGTCAGTTTCCTGGTTTTGATATTGTACTTAATTATTGAGGGAACCTGGGTAAAGAGTGCATGGAATATCTTTGTCAAAATACCTTTCCAGAATTTTCTGGTTCCAATCTTTGCAAATGTTCAAGCAGATCAAGAAATATCTGTGATCCAGAAACCTGAAGGACAGTTAAACAAAGTAACCTCTGAAGTTTATTCCAAACTGGAGAAGTCGATGAATTAATAAAATCACCTGGAAACCCCTTTCAAATGTACCATTTAAGACATCACAAAAGAAAATAAGATATTTGGGGGTAAATCTAATGAAATCTGTGCAGGATCTCTATCCTGAATATTACACAAGACCGATGAAAGCCATCAGTTAAGACGTAAGTAAACAGAGAGATATATTGTGTTCGTGGATTGCAAGATGCAAGATTTAAGATCTCACTTCTCGCAAATCGATCTATGGATCCGATGCAATTAAAATCCTGTCAAAATTTTTTGTGGATATCAATAAGCTGCTTTTAAAATTTATTGTAGAAGGGAAAGAGCCTACCTAGCACAGCTGAGACAATTTGGAAAAAAAAAAAAGAGTAACGTTGGAGGACTTATATTAACCGATTTTAAGACTTATAATAAAGCTGTAGTAATCAAGACAGGGTAGTATTGGATACAGAATATATAGACAGATAAATGGAACAGAATAGAGTCCAGAAATATGCATGCAGAAGTATGACAAATTGATTTTTGACAAGAGCGCAAAGGAAATTCAATGGAGAAAGGAGAGTTGTTTTGTTTTGTTTTCCAACAAGCTGTTCTGGAAATATTGGACATCTATTTATATCTATCTATATCTATATCTATATCTATATCTATATCTATCTATATCTATCGATATCAACATTGATATCTATATATAAAGAATCTCAACCTATAATTTACACCATATGTAAAAATTAATTCAAAATGGATAGCACTAAGTGTAAAATATAAAACTATACCATTTTTTGAATAAAACATAAGAGAAAAATCTTTGCCACCTTAGGTTAGTCAGAGTTCTTAGCTAGAAACATCAAAAATACAGTCCTTAGGAGAGACACTGACAAATATGACACTATCAAAATAAGATGCTTTTGGTTTGCAAAAGACATTTGTTAAAAGAATTGAAAGGCAAGTTGAAGACTGGCAGAAAATATCTGCAAATCATATATCTGAGAAAGAATTCTCAAAACTCAACAATAAGAAAACAAATAACCCAATGGAAAATGGACAAAAGATTTGAACAGACACTTCATCAAAGAAGGTATATGGCCAGGAAATAAACACATGAAAAGATGCCAACATCATTAATCACTAGGGAAATGCAAATTAAAACCACACAGAGCTGCCACTATATACCTCTTGGCTGAAACAAAGAAAACAAAGCCTGTTAATGCCAACTGCTGGCAGCATATTGAATAACAGGAATCTCATACATTGTTGATGAGAATACGAAGCAGAAAAGCCACCATGGAAAAGATTTTGCCACTTACTTATAAAGTGATACATACATGTCTTATATGACCCAGACATTCTATTGTAGGTGTTTAACCTGGAGACATGAACGCAGAGGTCCACACTAATACCTGACGTGAATGTTTATAGCAGCATAAAACTAATATTATCATTGCCCAAAACTGGAAATGACCAAATGTGTCTCAACTGGGTAATCAACAAGCTTGTAGCCCATAAAAAAATCAGGCTTCTTTGTTATATATCTCCACAAGCTCTGACAAATGTATAGTCATGTAACTATCACCACAGAATAGAAACAGAACAATAATATCATGACTGTCCGAAAAAACAATCCCTTGGTTTTTTTTTGTGTTATTTGTATAAGATCTTGGTTTTGTATTTAATGATTTTGTATCTTAGTTTAAAATAAAAAAAAACCAAAGTGAGTGAAACGAATAAAATTTCCTCTAGAAGTCCTTTTGTCTGAACTTTGGCATTTTTTAAAACAGTCAGTATCTAATAAAACTGTGTGTGTGTGTGTGTGTGTGTGTGTGTGTGTGTGTGTATTTCATATATACATTAAAAAAAAAAAGGCCAGGTAAGTTGAATAAAGAGTTTTATACAAATGGCCCCACTCTGCCAATCTGGGCAAACCTGGTGGGCTTCTGGCTCCTTGTGGTTTCTGGAAGTCATTGAGTTGACTGACAGATGACTGAGGAGGATGTCAGGGATGCAGCCTCTCTCTTGGCTTGATGTCACAGGGCTTGAAGGAGCAAAGGCTTGACAGGGAGATGCCACAGACTCCAGATCTTGCCCTGATGGGAAGGGTCCATCACACCAAAGAGGACTAAAACCCTCTCAGGATTCCAGTGACAACAGAGACCCCCACCTTCTCCTTGATGACCAGCCGCACACAGTGGCTACAGCTCATCCACAGACATTAGGCCATCTGAGCTCGCCTAGCCCTGGCTTCCCCATTTAACAGATGAGGAAATTCAGACACAGAGAGGTGAAGTGATGCACCTGAGGTCGCCCAAGGAGAGCTGTGATCCCAGCTTAGGTTTCCAGCCCCCTTTCCAATGAGCTTCCTGCTTTGTCCCACAGGAAGAGACCAAGTACAGTGAAGTTCCATGGAGGCTTCAGATAATGGTGAGATATAACCCAAAAGAGTTGCATGAGTAGCATGAAGCCAGAATAACAGAGCTTCCAGCTCTTTCTGCTTTTTTCCCCTCAAGACCCAGGAAAAGCTAGCAAGAAAAAGGCCCAAGCCATGGCCGCTCCCCATCACCCTATGCCATGGAGTCACATAGAAAAAAAAAATCTATCAAATTTAATCCCAGGTAAGCACTCAAGAAGAATGCACCCTTAGGCCCACAGAAAGGTTTGTACAAGTATGTTCATTGCAACATTACTCTTAACAGTCTCCAACTGGACACTAATCAAATTCCCAGCAATAGCAGAAGGGATATAATGGAAGAATAGACTAGATAGTGGAAGAGTGAGATTGTGATGTCTTCCTGTGGTGAATACTATACCATAAACAGAATGAACACTACAACTATACTCAATATGTGTGAATTTTATATTCTGCTGAATAGCAGGACCAGACAAGAAGGATTCTATATTATGTGCTTCCATTTTTTTTCTAACACATTCAAACAGGAAAACTGGTCTCTGGTGTTAGATGTCAGGATAGTGGTGAATTTCCCCTGGTAGGTAAGTGGTGAGCAGAGAAAGCAGGAGGGTGACTTCTGGGAGCTGGCCATGCTTGGGTTCCTCTTCCATGGCCATCCTTAGTTTGAGAAATTCATCAAGGCAAAAATTAGTAATTTGTCTATTTTTCTGAGCGTGTGTATGTCAGTAAAAAGTTTACATTAAAAAACCAGCAAACAGGGGTGCCTGGGTGCCTCAGTCGATTAAGCCTCTGAGTCTTCATTTCGGCTCACATCATGATCTCATGGTTCATGGGTTTGAACCCCATATTGGGCTCTGCACGGATGGAGCGGAGCCTGCTTGAGATTCCCTCTCTCTCCTTCTCTTTCAAAATAAATAAACTTGAAAAAACCCCAGCAAACCTACTTTCATCTTTGGAAAATGTATTTAATCTACATCCAACTTTATAGGAATATAGGAGGTGCGTAAAAGTAACACACATCTTCTTTTCACGTCATCCTTTTATTTATTTATTTATTTTTATGAGAGGTCATTTATCTGACGTTCAAGTCTTTCTTCAGTTGCAGGGTTGTTTCTAGTGCATAAGTTTAGCACCGCTCAAGGTGTTGGTTTGCTACCTCCATCAGTCTGGTTGCCCTTCCCTAAGACCTATGCCTGTCTGTCAGTTCCATAGACCAAGCCAGATGCAGACTTGAAATGAGGGCTTTTCTGGAACATACCTGCTGTGTGGTAAGGTTATTGCTTCACTTCATTTACTACAGGCTGTGCCTCCCATCAGACTCCTAACAGAGCTGCTTACACATTCGGCTGCTATTTCTCTACAGATACCTCATTATATCTGGAAGTATTTTATAAGATATTACAACCCAAGCTATGCAGGAATTCCATCACCAGAAGGGTTTTATCATTAGACAGTTATGCACCAAGTCCTGGGAATTGTGGAAACAGTCCATTACTTCCCTCCTTCCATCTCCTATCCATTCACGCTGAGCCCACCTCAGAGAAGTGCAAAGGAGGCCTCCTCTGTGATTTTGTTCCCTTTTCTCACAGCTTCTTGGTCTTCCTCTCCCCTACCCTCCTCACAGCATCCCATTTATTTTTCCTTTCTGTCTCTAACCTGACTAGAGTCAGGTGGTACAAACAGCTTTTCCCTCAGTGAAGGTAGGGTTGAGAGGGATGGCGGATAGAATTGGGTCTTGCCCCTGGCTGAGGAGTTGAAGAGAAGTTTTCTTTCAGACCCAGACTTACGGTGAAATGTTAAAAAGTCAAATGGGTAAGACTGGCCAGCATTTGACTTAAATGCAGTTAATGCGTTTGCTCACAGAGTCTAAATCACTTTTCCTCTCTTTTCTTTGCTTTCTTTCTGAATCATCCCTAATTCTAGATTGAAAAAAGAGAGGTGGCATTCACCACACACAAGCAGGGCAAAGTGGGTACAGAAACCTTAATGTCATGTCACTATGATTCAGGAACAACAGCACCATTCATTTGACTTCATAAAGGTGCACTGTTTTTGAAATATTCCATTTGTAAAATAACGAAAGCACTGATGTTTCTCTCAGTCACACTTCATGTAAATACACTTCAAGGAAATTCCATACTCAAACGGAATATTCGAATATAAGTCAGAGTTTTTGTCAGATCCAAAGATTTATTGCTAAATAGCTTCCACTGTTTTAAGTGCTTTGTGTGCTTAAATGTTTTTAGTCCTCATTAATTCTATTAGTATACCCTTTTACAGATTTTCCATCCAGGATTTGAACCCAACTAGTCTGATTCCAGAAACTACATTCTTTCCCTTGTGCCATATTATCCCTCAAGAGAATTGTTCTCTTGTACAAGGTGGCTCATTGCAACAGAAAAAAAAATGCTACATTATTTAGAAGGTAATGCAGTAGGAAAAAGGTATGAAATACATTTATATCATTGGTTCCAATCCAGGGGCAATTTGGCTCCCCAGGGAACATTTGGCAGTGTAGGGAGATAGTTTTGGCTATCTTTGCTGAGTGGGAGGAGGGAGTTGCTAATATCATCTAGTGGGTAGGAGCCAATATATTTATATTGATGGTTCTGTAAGAAATATTGTTTATTTCAAAAGCCAATTGGTAGATGATATCAATTGTTTTAAAAAGGCACACCCAGACACACACAAACTGAGCAGTATATATTCTGGATGTGTATACACTTATCTGTATGTGTATATACTTGGGAAAAAGTCTAAAATAATGCATACAAACTCTTATACATGGTTGTTCCTGAAAGGTAGTGGAAAGGGCACAGATTGTGGGGAATGTGTGAACAAAAAGAACTTACAAGATAGAACTTTTTAAAGGTTGACACTTTTAAAAGTGTCAAGAAAAAATGGCATTTATGTAGATTTTTGAATTACAATTCCTTTTAAAGTACCATGGAGGACCGTTCGCTACTTGTCAACCTGGCAAAGATGAACAAAAGACTGTGAGCAGTGATGACAGGTGGGGGAAAAAAGGTTGCTCCAACACTCTGACCAAGCACGTCTTTTAGGAAGTACTGCTGATGAAACATTAATTTTAAGAGGCATATAGGATTCTCTTATTTATATAAAAATAAGTCCTAGAGCCATTCGCTCTGTACATCTATGTATGAAAGTGAAAAAATCTTGAAAGAAAAACCCCAAACTGAGGACTCTAGGGAAAGAAATGGAATTCATCTGGGAACCAAAGGGGTATCCCTTTATCTACCTTAGTTAAAGATTTTACAAAAAAAAAAAAAACCAACCAAATTTAATGTTTATTTATATATTTTTATATATATAGAGAAAACATGCACATTTGCAGGAGCAGCAGAGAGAGGGAGAGAGAAAGAGGGAGTGAGAGAGGGAGGGGCAGAAAGACAGAGAGGGAAAGAGAGAATCACAAGCAGGCTCCACACTGTCAGCATATAGCCCAATGCGGGGCTCGAACTCACGAACTGTGAGATCATGACCTGAATGGAAATCAAGAGTCAGTTAATTAACTGATGGAGTCACCCAGGGTCCCCTACAAGAAAAAAAAAATTAACATATTACTTCAGTTATTAAAAATAAAAAATAGGGGCGCCTGGGTGTCTCCTCGGTGAAGCATCCAACTTTGGCTCAGGTTATGATCTCACCGTTGGGGAGTTCCAGCCCCAGATCGGACTTTGTACTGACAGCTCAGAGCCTGGAGCTTGCTTCAGATTCTGTGTCTCCCTCTCCTCTCTGACCCCTTCCCCACTTGCACTCTGTCTCTCTCAAAAATAAACATTACAAAAAATAGAAACAAATAAAAATAAAAAATAAATCAGTTAAAAGTGTGCACAAACACAAACACATAGAGGTGTTATTGGTTGCAGTGCTATTAAATTCAAAAAAACAAAAACAGTAAAATGAAGCGATATAAATACCCAAGAATGAGAGAGGGGGTGAATAAATCATCCCTTACTCATTTAACCAAGTGTCCTGTACTTATTAAGGATAACATTCTGGGAGTATGTCTATTAGTAGGGATAGATGATTAAATTACATGGCTTGATGAAAAAATGGCAATTATAAAACAAATACATGGAATCATATTTCATTATTTTACAGGAAAAGATAAGCATAAGCACAGGAGGAAAACGTTTGGAAGGAGAGTTCGTAACGTTTGAAGAAGAAACATCTTTGGAGCTGGAAGTGGAAGTACTTTTGTGTTCTCTTTATTTTGATTTGCTCTGTGTTCAATTTTTTTTTTTTTTTGTACTTCAATTATTTCTATAATAAAGAAGCTTAAGGAATAGAGAAAACAAAGTGTTTTTAGGTAGCATAAAGGGTCCATGTAAGTAAGAAAAATAAACTAAGAAAAATAATGGAAAAGGGAACTAAGAGTAAGAAGGTTGGGGTGCCTGGGTGGCTCAATTGGTTGAATGTCCAACTTGGGCTCAGGTCATGATCTTGCAGGTTGTGAGTTTGAGCCCCGCGTCGGGCTCTGTGCTGACAGCTCAGAGCCTGGAGCCTGCTTCGGATTCTGTGGCCCCAACTCTCTCTGACCCTCCCCCGCTTGTGTTCTGTCTCTCTCTGTCTCTCAAAAATAAATCAATGTAAAAAAAACTTTAAGAGTAAGAAGGTAATATGAAATCAGAAACAAAATTCAAAGTGTGGCTCTATTGTTTAAGAGCTGAATGACGGGGGGCACATGAGTTAACCCACTTGATCTTCAGTTTCATATCCACAAAATGTAATAACCTCAGGTATTTCTTAGGGCCGGTGTGAGGGTTACATGAGAACTTATATTAACTGAGATTAATTAAATTAGCTGAGATTATTGTTACTGGGGGTTTCCTAAAGTATACATAATTCATTCATTTCTCTAGATCCACCAAAGTGGTTGAGTAGCCATGTGTTAGAGATCACTCTCCAGTAAGTACCTGGAACACAGTGAATCTTTAGCTTCACTACTTAGTGAGGTCAAAGAATCAGCAATATTTCTGGGAGCTTGTTAGAAATGCCAGATCTTGACCCACCTCAGACCTAGAAGTCAGAATCTTCATGGGACACCCCGTAGGAGATTCATATGGACATTGAACAGTTTAATATGGGTTAAAAATAAAATACTGTATTTTTAAAAAAATTTTTTAATGTTTATTTATTTTTGAGACAGAGAGAGACAGAGCATGAACGGGGAAGGGTCAGAGAGAGGGAGAAACAGAATCTGAAACAGGCTCCAGGCTCTGAGCTGTCAGCACAGAGCCCGACGTGGGGCTCGAACTCACAGACTGCGAGATCATGACCTGAGCCGAAGTCGGCCACTTAACCAACTGAGCCACCCAGGTGCCCCTAAAATACTGTATTTTAATAGTCAGCGAGACTAGGTTTGGATGATCAAATACATGTGGAAATTGAGGCATCTCACAAGGACCTGTGACTGGTGAGAAAGCCATCTCACTTCCAGTCATAAGGACCAGTATTACCCATTGTGGTCTCAGGGTTAACTGCAAGGTAACCGATGAGACATTGTAGAGTTTGCCACACAGCACGTCCACACGTGGGTGAAATTTTTTTTTTTTTAATTTTTTTTTTCCACGTTTATTTATTTTTGGGACAGAGAGAGACAGAGCATGAACGGGGGAGGGGCAGAGAGAGAGGGAGACACAGAATCGGAAACAGGCTCCAGGCTCTGAGCCATCAGCCCAGAGCCTGACGCGGGGCTCGAACTCACAGACCGTGAGATTGTGACCTGGCTGAAGTCGGACGCTTAACCGACTGCGCCACCCAGGCGCCCCTAGGGTGAAATTTGATTATAACTCATTCCTTGGAAACCAAACGAGGGACACAAGAAATGCTCAAAGATAAACAGAAAGGCTCACTTTAGCTGATCAACAAGTAGTCAAAAGCCATGGTCTTGGGGCAGGACAACTTGGCATTGAGTCAAAGTTTTTATCTCTTTAGTGTCTGGATGGTCGGAAAGGGGATACTGTAGTTAGTGTACTTGCCACAGGAAGCAAATGTCAAAACACACCTTATTCTTCAGACATGGTCCATGTATCGTTTTCGTGAATCAAGACCAGCGGAGAGCTCTCTAAAATCTGTACAAATCATGCTGTGTTACCAGGCTGCCCTGAACATGGGCAGAACCATCTGGACTCTAGAGGAAAATGAAGAACTTGCAGCCACTTTTTTTTTTTTTTTGAGAATTTTTTTTTCACTTTTTGTTTTGTTCTCATGGAATTTGTAGTTTTGAGGTTTGTCCTGGGATTTGTCCCAAGAAATATGTTTTGAAGGAGTGGAGGAAGGGAATGTGGTTAGTATGCGGTCACTGAGGGAATGAGAAGGCTAGGAAAAATGTCAGGATACCGAGTTTGGCCTGGAGATAAGAGATTAAGGAACATATGGGAAAAGTTAGTCACAGCTTCACCTCTCTGTCTGGGTGCACACCTCTGTTACTTTCCTTTGTCCAAAAGTATTGTGGCATTGGGCACAGAGCATGGGCTGTGAAGTCAGAAAAATTAAACTCATGTCTGTGTTCTGACCCTTTCTGGCTGTGACCCTTCAGCTCATGACCGCTCTCAGTGTTCTTATTTGTGCTTTGAGACTTATAATATCTAATGCATGTGGTGGTTGTATTAATTTAATTAATAAATTATCTAGGTTAATACATGGAACATTTTGGTAATTCCAGAAATAGTAGCTAGTAGTGGATTTTCTTTCTCTTGAAGACCAGTCAGTGACTGTCCCCAGTATCTCCTGCGAGGCTCTCATCAACAACCCCAAGTAGAGTTACTGTACCCTCATAACCCTTCTGGCAGTTATACAACTTGCCCTAGTTATTGTACGTATTTTATAACGATGTATTTAAAGTCTATCTCTTGCACCTGCTATGAACTCCTGAAGTTTAGTGACTGTCTTATTTCTTTTTACAACCTAAATGGTTCCCACAGAGCTTGACAAGATAGTTACTGTTAAATGCTGATGGACTTAATGTATTGGTGGTTTTTGAAGATGGTGACCATGCTACAGGATAACTCTACAGTACAACTGAAGGACCTTAGGAAGAAGCCAACTCCAAAGCAGTGAAGCACTCAGGTTATCCCTGCCAAGAACTTTGGGTGGCCCTACGTGCCATGGAGTAGCTATAACCAGTTCCTAAAATATGAGGCTTTAAAAGCCCACAGACAAGGAAGCTCTTTGCTATAGATGATCAGAGACCAAACTTAGCATTTTCTCCAGATTGTTCTGGAACCAGTTCAAGTCCGGTTGAAGATGAGACGTTCCTCCCCTCCCCCCGAAGTATTTTGTGGGTCTTTCAACTTGATACATGACTGCAGCCCCAGTGGAGCCAAATCCAAAATTCAAGGGAAAGGTTGTTTTTCTTTCTGGAGTCTTCCGCGGCCTTATCCTCCACTAGAATGTCATCTAAGTGCTTTTATTTAACAAAACCCAGAAATCATTAAGCCTAGAGTGGTCCCACAGCCCCAAGATGCCTCATTCTCAGATAACAAAAACAGCTGTTCCACACCTACCAGCCCAACACGGATCAAAAATCTGGCAGGTTTCCCTCATGCCCCATCTAAGCCAAATGAAAGCCCTTAGTATTCCCAGACTTTACATTATCCACCCATGCTGAGTTGGCCACTGGCCACAGCTATGGCTACTCCAGCCAACCTTGGAGGAAACATCGCCCTGAGTGCTGATTGATGGTCGGACGATTCTCGTCACCAGTATGCTTACCTGACTCCCTTTCAAATGCTGAGCACTTTTAATTTCCCATTAGGCTCAGGCTTTTGTGTACTTTCCCTTTATTGGAACTGGCAACATGAAGCTATTTAAACACAGCTCCATCTGTCAGCGTCAGGTCCTGCAGGTAGAGTGTCGTGTTTGATTTCAGATTATCATTTGTTGTGTTGTCAAGAAGGGCTTGGGGGAGGAAGAAAAAATGCCTGCGTCCAAACTGCTCTTTGGTTAAAATGCACAAAGAACTGATTTGCAATTTGACCATGAGTCTGTTCCACACTCTTCACATTTCCCTACAGTCACAGCAAGCCTCTGTGACGTTCCTAAGGGGGCCTGCAAAGGGTTGCCCACAGTGTAAAGCAGACCTTAACTCTGAGCTTTGGAGCCCACTGTGGATCATTCCTCATCAAAACAACCACAAGAGTAAGGATTGTTCTTAGAAGGCAAAGCATGAGTAAACAGAACCAAGGGACCCTTGTTTAACCCACTGGTGTTCAGAGTATCTAGAGATGGGGGGGTGGGATAAGCTACTATCAGAAATTCTGCTTCTGGGTATCTGTGCCAGAGAGATGAGATCTAAATGCAGAATATCTTTTGAGCATCGTTCTTCACAACATATTTACAATTGTAAGATATTAAAAACAAGATATACACTCAACAATTAACAGAGCAGCAGAAGATTGATTGATAATTGTTGAAGCTGAAAGACAGGTGCATGGAAGCATGTGTGCTGTTTTCTTTTCTGTTAAAAATAATAACCATGTTCAAGTAAAAAAAAAAAGTGTGCCTGGGTGGCTCAGTCTAAGTGTCCAACTTCAGCTCAGGTCATGATCTCATAGTTCATGAGTTCGAGCCCTGTGTCAGGATCTGTGCTGACAGCGCAAAGCCTGGAGTCTGCTTCCGATTCTGTGTCTCCCTCTTTCTCTTCCCCACCCGCCCCCGCTTGCACTCTGTCTCTCTCCTTCAAAAATAAATAAACATTAAAAAGATTAAAAAATAAAAATTATAGATATGGTGTGATTCGTGTGCATCAAAAATACAAAGAAAAGTGACAATACACCACAAAGGGTTGGCCACCAACAGCATATATGACATGGTGGCATGTGGCCTAATTGTTAGTGCCACAAAATAGCCACCCTACTAAGAATGCTAGTGTGCCCTGATGAAAAATAGGTACTCCAGGCAGATCTCGCCCTTGGTTTGTTTGCTTGAGAATTGAGGGGTATCAAAATGATCAATATCTTCGTATCTGGTATCAGTATCTTGCAAATCAGACTTCAAGAGCTGAGAGAGAGGGGAGCAGATGGGTGAAGTTTTGCCATAGCATACAGAGTAGAGAGCAGTTGGGGAGAACTTGAGACAGCCGGTCAGAAATGTGAAGGCAGAGATATCGGAAATGTAGTAGAGGGTGAAACTGATGGGATATTTGATCCGTAGTGGGAGAAATGTCCCTTCTCACATCCAGATTTAAGAAACAAGCTTTGTCATTGGAAACAGGATTTCTCTTTCCCAACCCTGCAGCCAGCAGCACCCCTGTGCCACCAAATAAAAGTGGATCTGTGCTCTCTCTCTCTGTTGACAGCCTGAATAAATGAGTTCTGATCTGCTCCTCCTGCACACTCTAAGATTTACTTTCCCCTTTGGATTTCGACTTTAGTGCTCAATTTCTCAGTTTTAGACCATGCAACCATTTTAGACCATACAGCCACCCAGCAAGAATTTTCTCCAGTTGTGATTCTCTTCCTTGCACAATTTAGGATTTTCTTATAGCTGTGATACATCATAACACCTTGGGGCAAAGCGTCTTCCCGTTTGCCTTTCTTTCTCAACACTACCTCTTGGTTACCGAAGGAACTTCAGCAGGACAAATAAAAATCATGTACACAGAAAGGAGTAGAGTGATCTTCATTTATTCAGAGCACTAGAAAGCTCTACTAGCTTGGTTCTTGATCCCGTGATGACAGAGTATGGGGACAGTGTTTGAGAGAAATCCCAGGCGTTTCTTTATTTCTTCTCTTTATTTCCATCAGGACTTCTGATGGAATCATTAATACTGTCAAAAGGAGCAATTGAATCTAAGGAAAAACTATATAATTTTTCAGGAAAAAAAAATAGAGTGTTGCTTGCCAGTGAAATTGAATTTTGATTGACAAAGTTCCAGGATTGTGGCAGGTCAGTGTACCTGCCACATCAGGAAAATGAATGGGATCCAAAAAACTGATCTCAAAGACCAGTCTATGGGGAATTCACTTGGAAGGAGATACAGGCCATCCTTTGGATTAAAAAAAGATTTTGGCCACTAGTTTTTAAAATTTTAATATATGTATATAACTAACTTGGAGTTATTCACACTCATCAAACAGAACAAACCCAGAATTCAAATAATGAGTATTTTAAAATACTGTATTTCAGTAGGCTTTCACAAAGATATGTCATTCTGCTCACCATCCCTTCCTGTATAGTGTTAACATTGTCACTGCAGGTTGGTTTAAATTTTTACGATTGGATTATTTGACATAGAATTTAGCTGAAGCCACATAACAAAGTATTTCATTTCCATGGGCTCCAACTGTCATTTAAATTTTACCCTGAGAAGTATTCAGCATCACAAATAAGAATAGATCTCTCCTGGCCTCTGCTTTAGCGGACTTTGATTCTTACTTTGAAGTTCTTTTGTTTAGCCTGAAATACAATTGGTTTAGGGAAGCAAACCAGGCAACATGATTTGTCAAAAACTTGTAGAATTAGGGGGAAGTGAGAAAACTCAAATCTTTTTTACCCTCTTCGCCAATTCTGTGATGTTCATATATTAACAGGTATCTTAAATTGATTGCTTACAGTACACCGTGAACTATTTTAAGATTTCAATGTTATTAATTTGTGTATTCATTACCAAAAATCCATGTGGCAAATGCTATTATTACCTGTAATTTACAGGCGAGGAAACTGAAAGAATTCCTCTTATTGTGAGACAGTTGGTAAGCTAAGCTAGGAGTCACATGGTGGCCTGAACTCTTCACCAGGACTCTACTGTGTCTTAGGTATTCCGAGTAGGGTGTGCGACAGAGATGACTGAACTTCACCAGTGAGTCCATTCTGTTCCTACAGAGCACCCCTGTGTTAGCTCGGCGAGTGGCTCTCGTAAGCAACATTTTCCAGCCTCTTTTCCACCTTGGTGTGGTCAAGTGACTAAGATAAGGATGTGAGTGTGAAGGATATGGGCAGCTCTCTTTATCTTAGGGGTGATTACCCTGACCTTCCTCCTCCCTCTGCCTTCTGCTGCCTGCCCCAGTGGTTGCTAGAACTCCCCTGAGGCTCTGTGGTTCAGGATGGTATGGATGCCCTTCTAGCCTGAGATCAGCTGAGACTGTTAGGTGAGAGAGAAGCAAACTTCTTTTCCGTACTTTAGTTTCTTTGTAACAGCAGTTTATCACACAGTAGTTGAACGAATAAAGTTTCAGAAGTATTGTGCTGGAGAAAGCTTGCACTAATTCACGACAGATGATTGTCCAACAGTCAGGGATTTTTTGAACCAGTAACTGAATTATTCACGGGGGCGCTTAAACTATGAAAATTGGCAAGCACGAAAAATCAGGGCTCTTTTTAAATTCAGTTAAATTTCGTTGCATTTTTAAAGAACTGGTTTACCAGCATACCACCAGGTCTGAGGATTCGATGAGGTAGTCCATATAAATGCTTGGCAGAGGGACCAGAATCCAGTAAATGCTCAATAAACGGCAGTTATATTATTAACAATAGATGGATTAGAATAAAGATGAATGTGTTAATTCTTCACACTCAGAGAAAACCATTAATACCATATTTCCTTCATTTCCACCTTTCCTCATTTCCACGTTGGGTCTTCTTGTGCAAAGCACGCCCCGAGGATGCCGTATTCTCTGCCGCCCATGCTGGGTAGAACGGGCCGGTGAGTCTCATTGAAAGCTTTCACTCCTTTTGTAATTTTCAGAGCTGATTATCAACTTTGTTAGACAAAGTTCTTTTCCTTTTCTCATTAATGAGATAGGGGAAAAAATGCAAACCAGAAGGAATTTTATATCAAAACATACTCTTTAAATCTTACTAAATACAGAGGGAAATTTTCTAATTCTTGTTACAAGCCTCAGAATTCCTAGAGACAATTTAATTCTAAAATTGCTAGGGCATTCATAATGAAAAAAAAAAAAAAACCTTGAGATCTGCGATTACTCATTAATAAGGTCTTTCACTTTGAACACCTCACCTCCTTCTAGAACATACTAATGTATTTCATATCACCAGGCAACTGCAGCACTCCCCCACCCCCATTCAGCTTGGATTGTGTTTTAGCATCTTTTTTAACAAAGTATCTCAGGCAGCCACTCTTTTTTTCATTTTAAGTTTATTTATATTGAGAGAAGGGGGTGGGTTAGAGAGGGAGGGAGAGAGAGAATCCAAGCAGACTCTTTCCTGGCAGTGCAGAGCCTGACAAGAGGCTTGAACCCACAAACCTTGAGATGGTGACCAGAGCTGAAATCAAGAGCCAGATGCATAACCGGCTGGGTCAGGCAGGGCGCCCCCAGGAGGCCACTCTTAATCAGATGTGAAAATTCCCTAACAATTCACTATAGTTTAATCTCCATGACAGGGATCCAAGGACTGAAGGCTCCACCAAGTACCCGTTTCCAAAGCAGAGTTCCTGATTCTGGCTGAGACCCGATCCCGGACACTTTCCTAAACTGCTGGTTGGCCCTGACATTCTGGTTTCCATGGTTTTGATAAAGTCCAAATCCTTGACGATGGCCTAATCCCTGCCTACCCTGCATTCTTATCCTGTACCACCCTTTTCCTGTGCTGATTATTGTCTCCTTACCTCCCTGGATCCACTCTCCATCGGTCTCAAGCCTGCTCTGTGTTCTGGGATGTTGGCTTCTACAGATTCTTTCACTCGGATTCTCTTGGGGTTTGAGCGGATATGTTTCACTACCCACGGCAACAGCTTCCATGAGGCAAGTCTTCTCCCACATCTACCTCTGTGCCAGGGCTCTATCTTGGCCCTTCAGGCTGCCATTGCTACTGATTCCTGCACACCTCTAGTTGTCCAGCCTGTCCACACCTCTGTAGATACTGTCTTTACTAAAATCTCTTCAGTTACCCCTTTTGAATACCCTGGATCCTCCCTTCCAAGACTCTGGAGGATACGCTTCACTTCCTGGCCTCCAACACACACACACACACACACACACACACACACACACACACACACTTTATCACCTCCCTCTCCTGTTTGAGATCTAAGCTCCAGTGTCACACATTCAGGGGAATCATCTCTGATCTCCTTTAGCCTAGATCACTCAAAAACATCTTCCTTGGGATGTCTGGGGGGCTCAGCTAGTTAAGTGTCTGGCTCTTGATTTTAGCACAGGTCATGATCTCAGTGTTTGCGAGTTTGAGCTCCGCATTGGGCTCTGCACCAGCAATGCAGGCCTGCTTGGGATTCTCTCTCTCTCCCCCTACCCTGCTTGCTGTCTCTCTCAAAGTAAATAAATAAACCTAAAAAAAAAAACGCTTTCTTTCCTGCAGTCTTTATCTTAGTTTGTAAGTGTGCATTCATGCTGTAGTTGTTTGATTTATGTCTGTCTCCTTGAAGGTTGGTGAGTTTTACTAACCATGATGTCTCCAGGGTTAAAGAAAAACCAAAGCTGGACAATACAGTGATCAAGACAGGTTTTATTCAGGAACTATTGAAATACTGATAAGACACCTCAGTGTAGAGTTGGGTTTGATTCTGCAGACAGCATGGACGAAAGGGGGTTTGTAGCCAAGGAGCAGGGTGGGACTCCATGGAGGGAAAGTTACTAAGGGGGAGAATTTAAGAGTGAGGGAGAATTCTGGCTAACCTGACATGACAGGGCTCTTGCTGAGCACAGGCTGGGGAGGTCAGGTATCCACTGTGAGGATTCTTAATATAAACTGACTTAGAATTTTTGCTGACATGGGAAGCTGCACAGATAGACACATAAGTCCAGAGATCGAGGCCAGTTTGAGAAGAGGACTTCGAGAAGCCTGACCAAAGTTTGGTCAAGGAGACAGTTTTTGTCTCTAGCACTTGTCAGGATGGCTGGTACATAGGTTAGCCAGACCTGGGAAATAATGACTAACCAAACTCTTCCTAATTTCAGGACCTTGGCCCTCATACCTACTAGCCTGAGTGCTCCCTTAAGGACTGTCTGGTCTCTAGTGCCAATCAACTGTAATTACTCTGATCAGGCCGTCGGGCAAATCCCCATCCAAACAGTCTTTGCTTGGATTCTTTCAGCCACAGAAAACTCACTCTCCCATAAATTTTCCCTTTGTTGCAATGCAATATGTTCCCATTGGAAACCTTATCTTGTTCTCTAAATGGGACGGAAGACTTAAAACCAGCTTCCCCAAGACAATCCTCAAAATTTTCAAGGTAGGCATTAAGCTCATATTTCAATTCTTCCTTTCTACAACCATTCTTCGCCCTTGCCAATGCTGCTGTGCCTTGTTCATACCTAAAATTCAGCGTTTACCCGCTGGGCTGATTATTCTCAGTTCCAAGTTCCAACCAACTTTCTATCTCCTCTGCCCAGATTCTCGCCCCAGGAAGCTGACCTCTATGCACTTCATCATCCAAGCTCTGTTCTCCAGCTTAGGGATCCCTGCTGGCCAGAAATGACAAGTCCTTGCAATACGACGCTACTCGCCGGTGGCTTAGGGGCTGCCCAGGCAGGACGTGGCCTCAGCTTGAAAGCTGAGGCGAATCCTGAAGGCACCCACCGTGGGAGGCTGTCAGCTAGCTGGGCTCCTTGTGGCAGATTGATTTTGTGCAAGGATCTGAGTGTTGAACCCTTATGGCTGTGCCAGGATAATAATCATTGAGATGTGTTAAACAGGAAAGCATTTGATTTGAATGGCAAATGTAATCTCCAGATCAGCAATGTCAACATCACTTGGAAGCTTGCGAAAAACACAAACTTTCTTTTAAAAAAAATTCTTTTAATGTTTATTTATTTTTGAAAGAGAGAGAGAGAGAGAGAGAGAGAGCGAGGGAGGGGCAGAGAGAGAGGGAGACACAGAATCCGAAGCAGCTTCCAGGCTCTGAGTTGTCAGCACATAGCCCGACTCTGGGCTGGAACCCATGAATCGTGAGATCATGACCTGAGCTGAAGTCAGATGTTTAACTGACTGAGCCACCCAGGTACCCCATTTTTTTTTAGGTTTATTTATTTTGAGAAAGAGAGGCAGAGAGAGAGAATCCCAAGCAGGCACAGTTGGCCCATAGCTGAACTGTGAGATCATGACCTAAGCTGAAATTGAGTTGGACCCTTAACCAACTGGGCCACCCAGGCGCCCCCTGATTATTTTTAATCAAAAGAATCTAAGTCAGATAGTGCATGGTTTTGGAATAATATGAATAAGATGAGGTATCATGGTAAAGTATTGGAAAATACTGGAAGACATTTTTATGCTAAGCTCATGCAGCATTTTGACCCTTGTTAAATCTTCTAGGCTCCAAGATCTGCCCACATATTGTGCACGAAATAAAACCTTTTTTTCAAAAAAAATCCTTCAGGTTATAACAGGTCAAGGAATTGATTCAAGTTGATCAAAATCACAAGATATTGATTGACCCATCAAAACACTACAGATTTCTATGGAAAATATAAGTGACACATAGACTGCCATTAAGCCAGAAAAATAATGAAAAATGAAAAAGGAGTATTTTATGTTTGTATACATCTGACATTTGCACAATATTCCCACAGTATTTGTCTCAGGTTTGTGCCTAAGAGACCCCATGGTTGGTCTGTGAGAAAATCTCATCTGAAGAGCCCTGGGAAGATTATGCTCCTTGATTCTCTTTAGTCCAGAGTCTGTGATGATCCCATGGTTATTCTTTTATTTGCATTTGTCCTTTTGTGTTTCAGGTACCACCTGAAGTTTTAGATTGGTGTTACCCTGGTGGATTTTATGGAAAACTACGCTGACTTAAAGGTTATTTCCTAAGGTTGGTTACCACTTCCACACTTGTTCTTATGCAAATTATTACAAGTGTTATTATTCAAATTTGAGAGGTAATTACCAAGCTTGCCTTCAATTTGGGAATGTGCTTTACTTGAATCCTTCTCTGCCTTATTTATTTATTTTTAATTAATTTTTTTAATGTTTATTTATTTTTGAGAGACAGAGTGTGAGTGGGTGAGGGGCAGAGAGAGAGAGGGAGACACAGAATCTGAAGCAGATTCCAGGCTCCGAGCTGTCAGCACAGAACCTGACACAGGGCTCGAACCCACAAACTGCGAGATCATGACCTGAGCGAAGTCGGACGCTTAACCAAAAGCCATCCAGGCGCTCCATTCTCTGACCTTTAAAAAAAAATACATTCTAAAAATTGTGAAATGAGGTTCCTGTTATTTGACTATCCTCCATGAAGTATTAGCAAAAATAAGACAAGGAGAGGTGACTCTTCATCAGTTGTTCTCTGCTCAAGCCTCCCCCTTCCTGTGGCTTCCTCCAGTGGGTTAGTGGAGCACCATTTTCCTTTCCAGAAGGTATTCCTTCTGGCCTGAGATTCTATTCTCCCCTTTAACTGCGATGATGAGAATGATTCCTTCCACACCCTCAAGGGACTGTGCCTTCTGGATGAAAAAGATCCTTCTTTGCTGTCTTGAAATTCTCTTCTCCCATGGATGTCCATTCTATCCCTTTTTACTTCCTCTGGCAGAAGGACAGATGCCTTTTGGGAAGTGAGCAATTCAATTTTGTCTATGCCATATATCAGCATCACACCAAAGGCTCCACAGAGCTTATCTCTGATTTCTTTGATCTTTTTCTACTATGAATATGACATGCCATTGTCTTTAACTTTATGTGCTCAATTGAGATTACCCCCTTGGACACTGTGTTTATAGATTAAGTGACTGTCTCTTATTGATCTTTAGTTATATGACCTTACTTCCTCCTTTTGTACATGTATTATCTTTTAGCCTCAGTGCTCTTTGGGGAGTTACCTGGACACACACATTCATTTTTGGTAGCCTATTAGAATCATTCCTTCTTTGAACTAAACTAGAGTTCAATTCAAATATGAACTCTCTGGGATATCTCTTATTCTTCTCAAAAACAGTAGATTATAAAGATTTAGACAGAGTGGCATAGCCAATCATCACCATCCAATTTGTCATTTATATAAGATTCTCTCACCTAAATAACCAGTAAATTGTTATATATGTCTCTAGTATCACCCTAGTTAAAAAACAAAATCCAATCAAGTAAATTTGAAGATCTAATTGGATTTATTAAGTATTTCATGAACTGGGCAACATCCCATCTAGCAAGTGGAGAGATGCTCAGAGTTGTACACAATAGAAGATTTTGTAGGCAAAAGAAAAGGATTGTTTTAGGCTAGGGTATTTTTTTTTTTTTTTTTGAAGGGAAAGGAAAAACAAGTGTTCTTTTAATCATGCAAATGACCTCACTACAGATAAGGAAATTTCAGATTGACTTTTAAAAGGTCACATTCCTGAGAGAGGTTGAAACTGTAATTAAATCTTGGTTTGCTGTCATGGGGACAAATGACTCCACCTTGGGCTTATTGTTTCTTTTAAAGTGCCTCCTTACCCCAGAATTATCTTTTTTTTTTCCCCACTGAGAAAATTGAGACAAGGCTCAGAAATTCACAGATTACACTGACAGAACCAGGTCTAGAATCCAGTCATTTATATCCACTGTATCCACCAGCCACCCCATTCAGAGGGGTTTAATAAATATTCTCAAGTCTCCAACAATTTATCTTATTTTTCCAATCAAGAGCCATGATGATGGCTTCCTGGGCCACTCAAATGACAGATTTTAGATCTCTGAAATGACAGATTTTAGATCTCTTAATTGACAAAAACATCTCCCTGTTGATTCAGAATAGGACCTAGGTCCACACCTTTATCTTCAGAGCAACACTCTTCTGATGCCATCTATGGTTTTCTACTCACACCCTGCTTCCTTATTAAGTGTCTTCTTCATTTTTCCTATAATCTATCCATTCTGCTGTTTCCCCCCAGCCATCCAGGTTTGTATTATTGACTTCCCAACTCAACAGGTTGTCCCCTTGAACAGCAGTTCTTGAGATGATTATGTACAGGAAGTCTTTTAAGACTAAGTAGGGATTCCTCTTTCCACTTCCTTGCCTATGTGTCTCCTCTACATTTCTTTTCCAGTCACTTATGTAAAACAGCTAAAGTTGGGGAGTGATTGGGAGGATGTACACTTCATTTAATTCATGGGAGTTGGCACTGCATTTCTAGAGCCACTGAATTGGATTTAAAAGCCCTCCTAGATGATCGTGACCCATTTGTGTATAGCCAATTTAGTGATCAGTTCTACTTTCTGGACTTTTTGTCCTCCGATTGAAAATGAGGTCATTGGACAAGATGTATTTGATATTCTGATGATTATGTGATTCTTTAGTTTTCTATCATCTCTGATGATAAAGCAAACACTGCCTTATAATGTCTTTTGTATTACTGCAATGAACTCATTTTGTTGAAGTATACTTCACATACAATGAAATTTACTGTGAAATTTGTTGAGATTTGACAGATGTATGTGGTTATGTAACAAACATCATGGTCAAGGTGCAACACATTTCCATTATCCCCCAAATACTGTCCATGTCTCTGTGCCATCATTCCCTTCCCCACAGCTGTAGACCACTGATGTATTTGCATTGCAAACCACTGATCTGTTGTCTGTCCCTTTAGGCTTCCTTCTTCTAGAATTTCATACAATGAAATCATATGGTATGTATAGTATAATATCCACAGGATACTACAGTGTGTGGCTTCTTTCACTTAGCACAATGCTTTTGAGATTCATCTAAGTCATTGCACATATTAACAATTTGTTTCTTTTTTATTACTGAGTATTAATCCATTATATGGATATACCACTTTCTTTATCTACTCACAAGTTGATGAACATTTGGGTGGTTTCCTTTTTGGGGGTGATATGAATAAAGCAACACTAAACGTTTGTGTGCAAATCTTTGTATAGACATATACTTTCAGTTTTCTTGGGAAATACCAGGAGTGGAATTCTAGGTTATATGGTAAGAATATGTTTAGTTAGCTTTGTGGGAAACTGCCAACCTTGTTCTCAAAGTGGTCGTATCATTTTACATTTTAACCAGTTGTTTATGAGTGTTAAGAGTTGCTCCACATTCTTGCCAACACTTTACATTTTCAGTCTTTAGGATTTTAGGAATTCTAGTGGGAGTAGTGGCATCTCCTTGTGGCTTTAATATGCATGTGCCTAATGATCAGTCGCATTGGTTATCTTTACATGTGCTTATTTGCCATCCATATGTCTTGCTCTCTTTCTCTTTTTTTCAGTGAAGTATATGTTCAAATATTTTGCCCATTACTTTAAAATGAAATTATTCTTGTCCTTGGTATTATCTTTCCTCAATACCACATTGCCTCGATTCATGTAGCATCATAGTGAGTGTTGTAATCAGATACTGTGTGTTTTCTTGATTTATTCTTCCTTTTCAGAATTGTTTTGCAGTGTTACAATAAAAGTAACTAATACTTACTAGGTCCCAGACATTCTGCTAGTGCACTGCATGAGTTTATTCATTTAGTCCTCATAACAACATTATAAAATGCAGAGATTTATTATCATTCCCATTTTCCAGATGAAGAATTTGAGACTCAGAGGGACTAGTAAATTGGCCAAGGTCATTCAATTAGTAAGTGGTAGATCCAGGATTATGAATCCAAGTCTGTATGTCTCCAGAGGCTGAGAATTCATGAACTAAGCTGCATTTATTACACCTCATTTACCTTCTTACAATTTTTTTCATTGACCATTAGAGTGTCAACTCAGGAACAATGACTTGCTAAATACATGATAGAGGCTAAATAGATATCGTGATAGCTTACTTCTCTCACAATGTTTAGAACAAGGCCTTGTGCCCACTTACAAAAAGTTTGGACTGAATTAATTGAGATGTGGTCTGTGCTGTGGTATTGTAGGGTAGGATCAGGCATATTTTCAATATTCCCATCATTTTGCAATCTTTGACACCCCAAAGCCTGGGTTGCAATGGGAGGCTTTGAAGCAGAGCTGAAAGGGCAGTAATGAAACTCTAATGCTAATAAAGTCCTGGGCCAGGGGCATTTTTGCCCTAGCAGAGTGTGATCTATATTTTCAGTGGCCTCCAATGCCCTTTTCAGCAGTCTCTTTACAGCTCATTGGTGGGTAATAAGTCTTGACCAGTATTGGTCTTTGACATAGGTAGTAAAATACAATCTAAAAAGCACCCAATGGAGTATAAAAGTCAGCATCAGGACAGTGGAGATGATTTCTGATGTAATATCTTTCCCATCTTGGATCACCAAGTACAAGATCCGGGGGGCAGGTATTTTGCTCACCATGCTAAATTATTAATTGAAAAAAAAAACCTCTTACTGTTTCTTCGGGTATGAAAGTTTACAAATAATCCTCTTCCCAAAGTTCTTTTTAGCAGTTCTCTTCAAAATAAATAAAACTGTCTATTTATAGTTCACAGTGTCAGTTTATGGAATAACTGAAGAAAGTTGACTTGGTTGGTGAAGTTCTGAGAAAAATATAATTTAAGGAGATTTGGAGGTATTCAGGTTAGACTAAAGAAGAGAAGACCGATGTGGGAGCATAATATCTCTGTTCAAATATTTGAAATGGTCTTTTTGGTGGGTGATTAATGTCCTCTACCCCTCCCCCCCTTCCCAAAAAATCACATATACCTGGAACCTTAGAATGTGAGTTTATTTGGAAATAGAATCTTTCCAGATGTAATTAAATTAAGATGAGGTTGTATTGGATTAAGGTGGGTTCTAAATCCAATGATTGGTGTCCTTATAAGAAAAGAAGAAGATACATAGAGATACACAAAGGGAAAAAAGCCATGAAAATACAGAGGCAGAGATTGAAGTAATATAGCCATCAGCCCAGAGATGCCAAGTATTGCCAGGAACCAGCAGAAGCTAGGAAGAGACAAGGGAGGATTCCTCTCAAGAGACTTCAGAGGGAGCACGGTCCTGCCAATACCCTGATTTTAGACTTCCATCTTCCAGAACTGTGAGATAATAAATTTCTGTAATTTTAAGCTATCTAGTTTCTGATTTGTTATGACAACCCTAAGAAACTCATAAAGTTCTGAAATAGAGTTGACAAAACTCATTCTGGGTTTCTAGAAGTAAAGGCAAGGAGAAGAAAACTCCAGCTTTACCAACCGTGGATAGTAGAATCAGCGGCCTTCTGAAGACATGACCATCCACCACTGGAAATACAGTGTAGACTGACTGCTCATCTATAAGGAATGTAGAAACATCATTCCTAGACTTGGCTGGGTTTTGGGATAAAAAGGCTGTGCAATACTTCCTGCAGTATTGTCTTAGGACATAAATAAATTTATCTTTAAAAAATATCAACCACAATTCCCCAAAAGTATTTACAAATAACTAAAACCCCTTGATTAGATCTCTTTATTAGTCTGAATTTCTCTGTATAAACCATGAAGTAATTTTCCTTTCTTGTAGAAAGCACATAAAATTAACCAGCTATTATTGTCATCTTCTCTTACAAATATATATATATATATATATATATATATATATATATATATATCATGCAGTCTTATAAAGAAATCTTTTTGTGTAGAAATTATGCTTTTATGTTTTTACATGTTTCTATTATAGAATATGTTAACAATTGTCTCTCCTGCCTTAAATAGGAAATGAGTTCTGGTTTAGATATTGTCATTGCAGCAGCTTACGGTATTTTTGATTATTAGCCTCAATTCTTTACGCTTCTCTGTATCTCCACATTTTGCTGTGTATCTTTGCACACAGGGTGCAAAGGTGAGGAAGCAGGGTGAGTTTGGGCTTAGCTATGTGACTTGTTTTAGTCAATAGGGCGTTAGCAGATGTGCTACTGGTAGAGGTTTGACATATGCTTATGGATGGGCATGCTATTTTGTGTTTCTGCCCCTTTATTGGGAAGATCAGGTATGGGATAGTCCCAAGGAGGATGATAGGCATGTGGAACTGACATGGACTTTACAGTGTGGATCCAAGACTGGCTGAACTCAACCTATATCATCCAAGACCCAAACAACTCACAGAAATAGGATGAAAACAAATGATGATTTTTTTAAGGCTATGGAGTTGTATTATACAGTATTACTCTGTCAATAGTTGCCTTCATCAATATACTAAGAGAATATACTGGATGTCATCATCATGACTCCATATTTTATTCCACCAAAGTATGTAGGAAAAGGGATCGGACAATCTCTTCCCACACCACTTCACTTGAATTTAAATGCCTCCACTGGACTTGGCTGTTTTCCACAAGACAAACTCTTTCCGTCCACTTCACCAAATAAGTTAGGCTAGCTTGGGATTCAGAAATGGTGGCAAACATCACTATCTGTCTAAAAAGTATCCATTCTCTTTTCTTTCTTACTAAGAGATCCCCAACATTATTTAGAAGTGACAATGTACCAAATTAAAAATATCTCCCTTATTCCCTTATGACTCAGTTCTGTAAAACAGCCAACTTTTGAATAGAAAGATGCAAGCCATTAGCTGAAGATGGTGAAACAATAGAGGAAGCCTGAATCTCCTGATGGCATCGTGAATTTGCCATGTTCCTCTCTTATCTCATGAGAAACAATTTGATTAAGTCATTGTTGTCAAGTTTCTGTTATACATGGCTACACGCAACTCAAGCTAATATAGAATTTGATATTAGATGGAGAGGCCCAATAGTTATAGAATATAGAATGTACAATTGGCTGAGTGAAGGTGGCAGGCTATGGGCGGTGAACACCCAGATATTGCAAGCGGGCGATCATTGTTATTGGCAGAAAACCCTTTGGTCAAGTTGTCACCTGTAGTATATGGGATGTAGACAACATGTTGACTAAAGTTATTGAGGAATAAATGCAGATTATTGGGATTTTCTGGTTAGTTCTTTCCTATGTTAGCAACATTTTATGAGTGGAATGAATTCGGGCTAGAGCTAGTCAGTCTGAAAGTAGATAATGAGGAATATATAGCTTTGCTAAGGAAGATTTTTTTTCATATTATGGCTGGCAGTATAAATTGATCAAGAGTCTCATTTTATATTTAAAACCTTGTACTGTTGAAAAAATTCACTCTTGTGCATCAAACATAAACAATTATAAACACTGCTATGAAGTAGTGGGCCTTAGTTTCTAGCCTTTCTCAAACACTTTTCATTAAGTATTTTCTGCTAAGAGGTAAGCTGACAGACAAGGACTGGTGTTCTTTTAAAATTTATTTTGAGGGGGGGAGAGAGAGAAAGAGAGAAAGAGAGAGAGAGAATCCGAAGCAGGTCCCACATTGTCAGTGCAGAGCCCGATGTGGGACTTGTATTCATGAACCACAAGATCATGACCTGAGCCTGAACTCATGAACCACAAGATCACTACCTGAGCTGAAATAAAGAGTTGGATGATTAACTGACTGAGCCACCCAAGTACCTCACAAGGACTGGTGTTCTGAGGGAAGCTTATTTTCGATTGCCTCAAGGTAACTACTGGTCACTATATGACCAGTATATGGCTAAAGGGATAAGCAGAATTCAAAAGTCAATTGATAAAAGATATGAGTCTTCAGGTTAAAAGAGGAAGTTTAGGCAAGATTTCACCTATGTGTACCATGACATTGACTAAATTTTAGATAGAACTTAAAAAATTCAAGCTTGCTTCTTTATGTTCAACTCTTGTGGCTATACCTGGACCTCTAAACTCAACCCATGAGATGAAATTCACAACCCCCCTGAAGTTTCTAAAAGAGGCATTTTCTCTAACTCTCATTTTAGATGTTGCCTTGGAGTTTAACAGACTGGAGGTATCTTGCCCAGAAGTCGGATTTATAGTGAATGAGTAAGATTTGCCTGGATAGCAGAAAGGAGTCCCATCCAATAGACTAAGCACATCCTAAAGTCCTTACTATTCTTATCTAAGAAACATGCTGGTTTCCCATATCTGCTCCCCCCTTTTTTTTTACCCAATGAGAATACTTGTTATTGTAATCTGATTCCTTTTCCATCATTGTATATTGTGTATTTCTGAGAGATAACTTGTCTTTTAGTCTTAAATATCAAGAAACCAAGAGAAGCCTCATTCTATCTAGGCAGAGATATCATACATCACCCAGAGATCTGGACTTTGAACAGGATTAAGAAACTGAGTGAGACTTTGGGCTTGTTTCCATGTGAGGGAGTCTATTTAACTTGGGGGGGGGGGGGGACTGTGTGAGACACTGCTACTTTCTTATCCTGCATTTGAACTTTAAGTGACAAAAATCCCCTGATATTGTTGGGGATGGCAATGTGTTTAGTTTAAAACCAAAACCTTACTTCCTCAGACTCCCTTTCGGATATGGATGACCCTATGTCTCTGTTCTAGCATCTAAGATGGAATGACTTAGTAGACATTCCAGGAAAGCTATTATGTTCCTGAGGAGGGGGGGGAGGTGGAAAGGATGATTTGGCCATCACACACATTTCCCCTTTTGTGTTTATCCCCAACTTCCTTCCTGGAACACATAAGCAGTTTAGCTATCTTGTCACTATAGGATGAAAGGTGTACTAAAGGTTATGGAAAAGAAAGATAAAAGGACATGAGTTCCTGGTAAAGCCATGGCACCTGTGTATACCACTTACTTCTCAGCTGCTTGTCACATCAGAAATATACCCCTCCCCTCAAAATAAAGTACGTAAATGAAATAGAAACAACTATCTGCTTAAGCTATTTTCAAACTTCTTTACATGGAGATAGATATAACCCTAATGATTAGGAATTTTTGGGTATTCAAACAAATACCTCTTCCTGACACAATGAAAATTTACATTAAATGTAGTAATTTAATTTACAATAGTAAATTAATGAGAAAGTGAAAAACAAACACAAAAACAATACCCAACACCTTTCAACTGATATTTCTCTCATGATGTTCCGAAACATCCACTGCTTGCAATTAAATGAATTTAAGTATGATTTCCTCCAAGAAGCAGAGTGAAATCTCATTTTGACAGACCGTAAGCTGTCCACATAACCACTTTTATATTTCTTAGGCCCTACCAAGTTGCTGTGTCTTTTAAGTGCAGAGAAAGGAAATAGCCTTGAGGCAGCATGCAGAGCAATTCCAAATTGACTACTCTTCCCCCGTGACCCAGTACACAGGGCATGTCTGCTTTGGATCCACAGAGCAGAGAACTGCTCTCTTTCCAGGACTGTATAAACCAGATATCCATTAAACTAGATAACGTTATCGGCGCTATAGGAAAAAAAGCATTCTTACATTCTTACTTTCTGAAGTCCAGATCTGTAATAGCCAACATCCTTAAGCCTCCCTTTCCAGATCTCTTCTTAATCTCTTTAGGGTTCTCTAGGGCCACAGAGATGATAGCAAAATGTGGTGACTGATCTTCTGGCATGATCAGAAACTTTTGCTGTACCACCTTTCTTAGAAAATCCCCCCAAAAGCTTTACAGTGGGGCAATCTATAAACCATTGCTTATTGCAAATCTATAAAAATCAACTTCCAGCATCCACCATGAATGATAGAATTCTCAGAAAAGAGGTTCTGTTTGTCACGCAATGAGGCTATGGAAACTAAGGAAGTTCTACAGAAACCAGAGACACTTGGCTGGCACTGTTGCTACTGTTGGGAAATTTTTCTTCTTCATAGAGTTTCCTAGAAAACAGACACCAAGTAAAGAGTCAGATAAAAGCAATTCAAATTTAACAGATGGAGATGATTATGATTGGCTACAATGGATCTTTAACAAATAGTTGCTCTCATGACTTTACTTGGTGGGATTAATATATGGAGTCAGATGGTTTTACATTTTCTTCCAATGGTGTTTGGCTTTTCATTGCATTGTAAGTGAAACCAGGGCTCCACTCATACTTTTTTTTCCCACCCCAATTCACTGCTTTAAAAAGTGCATCGGATAATCTTCTACACCTAATTTCTATTCAAACATATTTGGCAGTGTCTATAAAGAGAAAATACTAGAGCTGAAAATATTATGCCCTACAGTCAGGACTTGCATGGAAACTTGGAAGTGTGTTAAAGAATAGGAGTCAAGGGGCGCCTGGGTGCCTCAGTCGGTTGAGCGTCCGACTTCAGCTCAGGTCATGATCTCACAGTCTGTGAGTTCAAGCCTCGCGTCAGGCTCTGCTGACAGCTCGGAGCCTGGAGCCTGCTTCGGATTCGGATTCTGTGTCTTCCTCTCTCTCTGCCCCTCCCCCGCTCATGCTCACTCTCTCTCTCTTTCTCTCTCTCTGACAAAAAAGTAAATTAACAAAAAAAAAAAAAAAAAAAGAATAGGAGTCAAGAATCCCACACAGATTTACAGATTTATACTGCCTAGAAGTTTTTAACAATATACGACTCCTTCCGACATTCAGAACACATGGAGATCAGTTAATCTAGGTGTGTCTGCAAATCTGTCCCTCTATTAAACAATGGGAGATAAAGGAAATGTACTCAATTCATCAAATGAAATTTATAAAAATTATGTAAATGGAACAAAACTACTCTGGTTCAAAGGGAGAAACTGGGAACTAAGACTTGGCCGTGCCTTGACTCCTGAAGCAGGCACAAAGTATTCTAGGAAAAACTAGTGTTCCAAGGATCACAATTTATAAATCACTGACTTATTCAAAGCATCTCACTTTACTGAGGAGGCATCTGAGACATATGGATGTCCAACACCTACATTGTACTTCTAATCATTTCATGGGGTTATGTGCTTCAGGACCAACACTGAAATTTGGCAGGCACTCATAACAGCCATCCTTCTTTATCATCTCCCCCACTTCCTTTAGGCAGTGGAGACCATGATGAGGAAGAAAGATAATCAAGTGTTAAAAGTGGATCAATATGGGAAGGAGAAAAGACATTTCCTGGGGCTGGGATTTTAGGGTTTCTGACAAGAAATAGGATACCTGTCATGGTGCACATGTATGACAGAATCTCTGGATGGATCTCTCCATGGATCTCTGGATAGCCTAGTCTGAAGTCAGCAGAAAGACCATTGTGAGGCCACCTCTGAGGCAGCTGAGAGCATCAGGACTTGACAGATAGTGCCAAATGTTGTGAGCAGGATCCCCAAGTGGCAGAGGGAACAATGAGGTCAAGAGCCAAAGCTTAAGAACCAGACCCTTCCCATCCCACCTACCCACCCTGAATATTTATATGAGTCAAGAAGTAAGGACTCCTAAGATGATGAGATGAATTTTTTTCCTGCTTGACTGGGGACGTCTCAATGTTGGTTGGTTTGCAACCTCTTCCAGTGTTTCCTGGGTATAATCTGAAACTGGTTTCTGAACGTAGAGGGCAGGAGACACTGAAGAAAGAGGCAAGACACTCCAGGTTGGAAGGTGGTAGCTTTAATAAGCAAGGGAACTTACATGAGGCTTGTCTTGGGTGGTTGCAAGATGAGGAGATCTTTGCACCCATCTGCCAAATCTTTTAAGTTTATGTAGAGGACTTAGCTGGGTTCAGTTATGTATGCCACCACATGGTCTCAGCACCACATCACTATCTCAAGGCTATGTTCTTGGGGCAGCTTCTGAATGTGGCAAAAGCAAGTGGATTCCAAGGACTCAGAAGAGGAACCTTGGGTTGCTGCGGTCCAGCTCACAGGTCAGCTGGTGGTCACATTCACTTGATGACTTTGCCCAGTGATCTTGGACCGATTTGAACAATGTTGTGGGGCAAATTCATAAACTATTCCAATACAAGTGTCAAGAGAAATATAACAATTGTGAATCCTTAATCATTCTGATGTGGCCCTGTTTGGACTATCTTCTACTCAAAGGACAGAGACATTTTGTGTATGAGAGGTCACATAGGAAAAACTGTGGGACAAAGTAACTCTGTGTCTCCATGATAGATCACCATAAAGATGAAATGGATTTGTTTGCAGTATTTCTATTAAACAACGGGAGATAAAGGACATGTACTCCATCTTCTCCAAATATTCAGAAACTCACAGTGTTTAATGACACAGATAAGTTCTGGGGACAGGAGGAATGACAACAATGCAAAATCAGAGAAGCAAAGAACATGTAGCGGAAGTCGTTTGTTTTCTAAGCAATGAAGTCATTTATCTCCATCTAGCAATGTTATCTATTGATCCGTCATTTTCCTCTAGGGAAAAGGAGAAGCAATAATCCCCGGCCAAAGGGAAAAGGACCCCAGGTGCACAACCCATCTTACTGGTGGTGGCAGGTGTGCTGGCCAGCAAGTTTCCCCAGCGACTTTGAAAGGTGAGTGACTGGCAGAGAGGGGGACACCTCTCTAGTTTTATGCCAGTTTCTAGAGCTGCAGATTGTTACTGCCCAGGCAGAGAAAGACAAAGATTCTTCATTCTAGCAGGAGCCTGCAACATGGCCACCCCTCGTGAGGGGCTCATGCCACCTAAGATTTTGTTAACACACATGTTCCCTTAGAGTGGTACCTTCTTTTCTTTCCTTTTTTGGCAGCAAAAGCATTTTGAAAGTTACAAATATATGAGAAGCATAGAGATAAATAAAATGAACTCAGTTTTAGCCCCAGATTTATCAAGTCTTAGCATTTTGTCACATTTGCACAGTTTTTTTCAAGGCATATTTTACAGAAGATGTTGGCCCCCGGCTTCCTCTCCCCGTCCCATTCTCTGCTCATCTTCCTTTCCCGGAGGCCGTCCTTGAACAATTTGTTGGATATCATATTCATGAGACTTTTATACTTTTATCTACTTAATGTATTTACTTCCAAATAGTATACATGCTTTTAAACCTTTTAAAATGATAAAATATTATATATAGCCACTCTGTAACTTAGTGTTTTTGTTTACCATTGTTTTCAATATGTAGTTATTGTCAATTATATGCAATTGATTGTATATGATTAAGATTGGTAATATAAGGATATAATTGTGCATCTAGCAATCTTGTTAATTGCTATTAACGTCAGTAGTTTATCTGTAGATATCTCTAGATCTTTCTTGGATTTGTTATAGAAATAATAATAAACTTGTAAATATTGACACTTTGTTCTTCTTTTTAAATTCTTATGCTTTCCTTTTCTTTTCTGTTGATTCATGGCATTGGCCATGACCACTGGCATAATGCTGAATCTAAGTGAGAATAGATGGCATCTTTAATTCTTTCTTGGCTTGGATGGTTTGAATGGCTAAAGACTTTCTTTTCCATTCTTAATTTGCTTACAGTTTTACTATGAGCAACTGTTGCATTATAGCAAATACTTTTTCCTCTACTGAGAAAATTATATGATTTTCCTCCTTTACTCTCTTAATGTGATGCTAATAGATTTTCTGATGTTGAAACATGAATTTGACTTTTACTTTGGTGAATTATATTTAATAGCATTTTACTTTAAGGTTTTAATCTTTAACAGTTTCATTCAAAAATAGCAACAAAAATCCGTAGTTCTTTAGAATAAATCATACAAATTAAGTAGGTCATTTGTGAAGAACATACAAAATATTTTTCGAGGCCATAAAAGAATACCTGAATATATATAACAAAATCTATGATTATAAGTGATGATCACATTTACATGGGATTAGTTACTTTCTTTTTATTTTGCTTTTAACTCATTCCATCTTTCATTTTTATACTTTCTGCAATAGTTTTTTTTTTTTTTTTTTTTAACCCAAGAGATATCATTCTGTTCTCTTCTGGCTTGATAAAGATTTATCTGCAACATTGCCTGGTCTTAGTGTTCTGGATCTTCTTTACAAAGTATTTTAAGAAGCTGTGAACTCTTAATTTAATAAACAAATCAATTTCTTATTAATTTTTAAAATTTTGTTTCAGTATATTTAACACATAATGTCACACTACTTTCAAGTGCACGATATGGTGTTGGATAAGTTTATATGTTATGCTATGTTTACCATAAGCTACCACCTGTCACCATACAACGCTATCACAGTGCCATTGACTATACTGACTCTCAGTTTATTTATTTTTTTAACGTTTATTTATTTTGAGAGAAAGGGAGAGAGAAAGAGAGGGCACAAGTGGGAGGGAGAGGGAGAGAGAATTCCAAGCAGGCTCCGCACTGTCAGCACAGAGCTCGGTGTGAAGCTCAGATTCACAAACTGCAAGATCATGGCCTGAGCTGAAATCAAGAGTCAGGTGCTTAACTGACTGAGCCACCCGGGTGCCTTGACTCTCAGTTTAGATGCATAAAGATGAGGAAAGGGTTTTATTAATCAATTTCTGTGTTATGTCTGACCATTTCAGGAAGATGATACAGGTCCCAGAGTTTAATCCATAGAATAAATGATGATAAATTACCCTGAGAGGGACAAGGAGTCAGCTTGGTTTCTAATGTGTCTGTTAAAACAACTTTCTAGACGTTTTTTGCTTATTGTAATTCTACTTTTATAAGTTGGATTTCTTTATATATAATATATGGAATTAACAATTAAAATGTAAGCATTCTGCATATGGTGTATGTATAAAAATGCGTGTATGTATAATGTTTGTTTAAAAATAAGACATGAAAAAATAAAAATGCAACAGGAAAGAAATAATAATTGTGCAGGGATATAGAGATGAAATGTACAGGTGGATTCTTGGCAGGAAGTAAGGAGAGCTGTATTCATATTGCAACTGGTTAGTATTTAGCGCTCTGACGTCTGGCTAAGTGACTTTTACTCTCTTAAACCCAGTCACTTCATCTGTAAATGAGAGGTTTGAAACACCGTTTGCGCTTTGTGGCATCCCGAGGCGTTCTGTGAAGTCTACCCAGGAACTGTCATTGTTGAGGATTCTAGGTGTATCCAACTCTCTTCAACCATGGATGCTTACTATGTGTCAAGCTCCACTTTGCCTAGTTTATAGGCACTACATCAGTAAGTTTAATTTATTTTTCAAAACTCTACAGTTAGGTAGTGTGGCTGTCCACAATGTGCAGATGAGATAAGTAAGGCAGAGGGAGGCTGGGTAACTTTCTCAAGGTCACGTAACTGGTTAAGTGGTGGTGATGGGCGTCTGGTTCCAGGGCCTCTAATTCCAATCCCTATGCTGCACTGTTATTTGCCTTGTAAGATTTACCTTGAATAAACAGTCTTGTACCTAAAATATTAAAAATATAGAACCATCAAAATCTCTAAGATTCATAGTTTCAGTTGTGCCGGTTCATCATGGCAAGGAGGCCACGATCAATCCTGCAATGTGGGAAACTCTTCCGGCTCTGGTCCGATGGACATGCCTGGGACTCAGGAGGAGTTTGATCTTTTTCCTCTAGAGCAATGCAGTGACTCTCGAGGCCATGAATATCTGTGTGTTACAGTATTCATTCTCATTTCTAACCACCCAATTGTACCGATCTCCTTGGTCTTGTTGGGAACTAGAGACACTGAGAAAGTAAGAAAAAAATGAAAAAAATGAGGCAGACAGAAAGTAATGGCTTTTTTGTCGGGCAGGACTGAGTTTAAGTCTCAGCTTTGCCAACAAATGTTAGCTGTGTGACTTTGGGAAAGTTAATTAATCTTTTGATACCTCAGCGTTTTTCATCTAGAAAGAGGGAATAATAATGCCATTTACTTTAAAAGGCTGTATGAACATTAAGAAACAGAATGCGTACAAAAGTCTCAACATAATACCTGGTATACCATCAATAATTAATAAATATTCTGTACTCTCTTTTTGCCTCTCACAGAGGAGACTGTGTGCCAGAGGCCTTATTTCCTTAATCTGCCATGTTGGAATCTGTAATTGACTGCATGACTCCTGCTAGACTATACTTCTTTAATTTTTTCAATGTTTATTATTTTTGAGGGAGAGAGAGAGCGAGCACACATGTCTGAGCAGGGGAGAAGCAGAGAAAGAGGGAGACAGAGGATCTGAAGCAGGCTCCGTGCTGACAGCAGAGAGCCTGATGCAGGGCTTGAACTCACGAACTATGAGATCATGACCTGAGCTGCAGTTAGATGCTTAACCCACTGAGCTACCTAGGTGCCTTTCCTCCTTTAATTTTTGTGGCTTTTTGCCAGTCTTCTGAGTAAGTCAGGTATTTGTCTTCTTTGTTATCACATTTCCTTAGATTTCTCTTCGATACAGAATTATTAGAGAAAGTCAGATATTTGTCTGATCTTTTTGTCGTGTTCTCTTTCCTCAATTTCCTCCTTACCTCAACACTTTGTCTCAAATTTCTTGTTCCTTTTGAGCCATACAAGTTCCTTTGAATATAGCCTGAAAAGCCCAGTAGCTGGGAGCTGAACACCAATCTTGGTCTTTGGTGGGAAATGATCTAAGTGTGGTGACATAACTCACATGTGGATATGTTCTGTATTATTTTACCTCTTTTCCCTAAAGGAGAAAATATGCTGAA
This sequence comes from Lynx canadensis, assembly GCF_007474595.2. Lineage (NCBI taxonomy): Eukaryota > Metazoa > Chordata > Mammalia > Carnivora > Felidae > Lynx > Lynx canadensis. Next base: position 120,019,558 of record NC_044310.1, read on the forward strand.
CAGAAAAATCAACCTTATTCTTTTTGATGGAAGATAAACTATGAGTTGGTTGAGAACCCATACTTATTTAGAACTTTCCCAAGGACAAAACATGACTGTTGTATTATGATTCCAGGATCTGAGCCTGAATACTTATGAAAATATGTATTCCAGAATTGATTGTCTCTTTGATTAAGCTTACCTATAACATCACTTGTTTTTTTAATTTAACTCATATTTGTTGATTGCCAACCTTGTTTCAGGTACCAGGAGAAACTGTGAGGAAGCATAAGTCAGGACTCCTCTCCTGAAGGACTTAGCTGTCCTCCGAGTATCAAGGCTATGGATAAGACAATTTTAAGCCTGCAGGAACACAGGAAATAATGTACGCTAGAGTTCCTCCCATGGCACAAACTATAGGGCAAACTTCATTAAACCGATAGATAATTAAGGAAACTTCACCAGAAGGAATCGTGGTGAGCTTTGAATACATTTAATTATAGATGTAAGATTAATTCAAAAGTGGATACATGAATGGAAGAAGAGAAAGCAAATGCTTGTTCAGAAATAAAGGGAATAATTCAACTAAAAAATCAGAAGAGAAGGAAAAGAGAAGGAAAGAGAAGGATCAGAGTCAATTTTTTGACTCATCTCTTAATGATTGTTATATAGGTGACAGTTATAACTGGCAGTCAAAGGATATCATTTAAAGCTGACCCACGAAATAGTAAAACCCTAAGTACGGGGACTGAGGGCTTCTTCATAAAAGGTAGTCTAGAAAAGTAGTCACTAGAACAAAAATACAAAGTCTGTTAAAGATCAAAAGAAATAAGAATAAAAAAGAGCAAATAAGAAAACATAGTTAATTTGACCTAATATGCACAGTAGATATAATTTAACGTGTTTGAGAACAAACATTTAAGTTGTATTAATGAGTATAAATTCTTTAAATAAAAATTTTTTAATGCTTATTTATTATTTTTGAGCGAGAGACAGAGAGCGAGTGGGGTTGGGGCAGAGAGAGAGGGAGACATAAAATCCGAAGCAGGCTCCAGGCTCTGAGATGTCAGCACACAGCCTGATGTGGGGCTTGAACTCAGGGACTGCAAGATCATGACCTGAGCCCAAGTTGGAAGGTTAGTCTACTGAGCCACCAAGGGGCCACAATGAGTATAAATTCTTAACTCACCTCTTAAAAGAAAAAAATACATATATTTTTAAAATGTTTATTCATTTATTTTGAAAGAGATAGAGTGTGTGTGCATGCACATGAGTGGGGGAGGGACAGAGAGAGAGGAAGAGAGAAAATCCCAAACAGGCTCTGTGTTGTCAATGCAGAGCCCTACATTGGGCTCCATCTCACAAACCACAAGATCATGACCTGAGCCAAAATCAGGAGTGAGATGCTTAACAGACTGAGCCACCCAAGTGCCCCAGAAAAAGATTTTCAAATTGAATAACAAAGTAAAACCAAGATCTATGCTATAAACAAAAGATACACCTAACACAAAATTACTCAGGCAAAAAAAAAAAAAAAAAAAAAAAAAAGTAAATAAAGGCATGGGCCAATGTGTATCAAGTAAATGCAAACAATAAGGAAATGGGGCTTGCAGTCTTGATGTCAGACAATGTAAAATTCAGGCCAAAAAGCATTATGATATAAAGAACACATGCGTAGGGTTAAAGACCACAGTGCAAAATGAGTCTATTATGTCATGAATACTATGCATCATTTAATACAGCATTTGCCTTCATAAAGCAGAAACTAGGGGAGCTGTATAAGTGAAAATGGACAGAAATGTACTAATAACAGGAGATTTTAAGAAACTATTCTAAGTCTAAGACAGGCCAGGTGAACTAAAAAATAAGTAAAGCTGTTGAAAGCCTAAGCAATGTGATTGATGCATTGCATGTGTTGTGTTGGATGTTGGAGCTGGTTCAGACAGTACGAATGCATATGTGTCTCCCTCACTCTGTGTTCAATGACAGCACATGGTAACTTGAAATTGGCAAAGTGGGCAGTATTTATTCCACAGAAATTGGAAAACCCTATACATCAGCGCTTTTTGTTGTTGTTGTTTCTTCTTCTTCTTAGGGCTACTTTACTAGCATTCCTATGGATATATATATCAATTTATGTTCCTCCATAATATAAAATACCTCTTCTTCTCAAGTACAGATGGATCATTAAAAAAAGAATTGACTATACATTAGCAACTAAGAAAACTAAAAATAAATTACAAAATCAGTGTCAAAAGTATCCTTCTATCAAATTATTCTTGGGTAACAGGAAATATAAAACATAATTGCAATTAAAAATAATGACAATTGAAATAGTATGTTAAAATTTGTAGGATATGATTGAATCAGTGATAAAGGACACGTTTATATGTTTATATACTTATGTCGATTAATAGTTTCATTCACAAAATGAATAAATAATAAAAATGAATTATATTAAATTTAAAAAGCTAGTAAAAGAAAAACAAATTAAATCCCCCAAAAAGAAGAAATAAGAGTAACAGAAAAGCTACCAAAATATTGTTTTTTTTAAAAAAAAAGTAACGAAAATAGACAAACCACAAACTATTATAATGTTGAATAAAAGGAGAAAGCACACATAGAATATAAAATGGTAAGAAATAATGAGAGGAAATGACAAATAATAAGAAATAATTTGTATAACTCCATATAAATAAATTTGAAGACCCAGGATAACAAGAATATTTTGCTACATATATACAACTTACTAAAATTGACCCTAGTATCCATCGAAAGCTAAACTACACCAATTTCCATGAAAAGAGAAAGAATGTTAGCAAACGAAAACCAGAAACAACAAAGTCTGTCCTCCAAAGCACTACAGTCCCAGGTGGTTTCACAGGGTAATTGTACCAAAAATTCAAAGACTAGGTGATCCTAATGCTATATTGATATTTTCAGAGTACAGAGAATTATTTATACAAAGGAAGTACAACATTGATACCAAAATCTGGTAAAGTTGCACCAAAGAGAAAACTATATACAACTCAATTTTCATTTTGAATTGCAATGGGAAGATATACAGACCTATTTGTAAAATAATATTACGCTACATAGGAAGTGAGACTTGTTTACAGAATAAATTAATGTGCTTCTTCTCTTGTCCTTTGTTTTATTTTGTTGCCATATTATTTTATTTCTACATGTGCTATAATTCCACAATAATAACAATGTTATTGTTTTTGCTTTAAGGAATTAATTCAGTTTTGAATAATTTAGAAAATAAAGAAAACCAGGGTTTTTTTTTATATTACTCATACATTTCTCAGTGTGCTTCCTATCTTCCCCTGGATATGATATCTTTTTTTAAAAATGTTTATCTATTTTTGAGACAGAAAGAGAGACAGTGGGGGAGGGGCAGAGAGAGAGGGAGACAGAGAATCCCAAGCACGCTCCACATCTGTCAGTGCAGACCCCAATGTGGGGCTTGAACTCATGAACTGTGAGATCATGACCTGAGCCAAAATCAGGGGTCAGACGCTTAACTGACTGGGCCACCCAGCCCAAGATCTGATTTCTTATTTGATGTCTTTACCCTACTGTCTGAGTAAATGCCTTTAATATTTCTTATGATGGTCTATTAGCAACAATTTAATTTGTTTTTGCTTATTTGAAAATACTTTTATTTTTATCTTTTGTGGGTACAAAATTCTAGGGTTTTTTTTTTGTCTTTCAGTAATTAATAATGTCAAAACATGATCTTTTGTCCTCTGTTGTTTCTGATGAGAAATAAGCTATCATTCTTGTTGTCATTTGTTTGTCAATAACGTGTTTCATTTTCCTCAGACAAGCTTTTAGAAATTTTGTCTTGTGTTTAGCTTTATGCTTTGTTAGTGTGGGTATATTTTAGATTTTCCCTCAGTTCTAAAGTGAATCTTTATCATTATATGCCTTTAACTCTGAGGCACAGGCCTTAACAGGTTCCTCTGGGAAATTTGAGGTATTTCCCAAACCCCTCTCATGTGACATGATTCACTCCAAAACCTGTATCCATCTACTGAAGCCTCTACTCACGTGTCTCCATTATTCAGGGGTTCTTTTCACTTTGGTCTCTCTGGCCTCCACCAAACACGTACAGTTCAGGGTCTGCCAAGGATTGGAACAGAATTCCTGTGCAGATTTTGGGGCTCCTTGAGGTTTTCTTATTCCTAGGACTTTCCTCTCAACTTTGTGCAACTTCGATAATCCCAAACTCCCCCTTGGATTCCTCAGACCAGCAAGACTGAGGCCATGTTTGAATCCCAGCTCTGCAATGTCCTGTGTACTGAGAATACTCTCTGGGGAAAAGCTGGATGAACGTGCATCTCAGAGGGACTGATTGCTTCCAATTTATGCCCTTGGTGATTTCAAACAGTTATTGTCTAGTTTTCCCCATTGTTTATAGTTGTTATCCCTGGAAGGGTTAGTGTAAATCAAGTTACCTTCCCCTTTCCTGGAATCAGAAATTAGACTATAACATATTGAATAAAAATAATGTTATGAGTCCTAGTGATAGTCAAGGTGTGTGTGTGTGTGTGTGTGTGAGAGAGAGAGAGAGAGAGAGAGAGAGAGGGAAAGAAAGAAAGAAAGAAAAAAGAAGGAAAGAAAGAATGAAAGAAAGAAAAGTGTTTTTTCTCTTAATGAAGGTAATGAACAATTTAGAAAATCGCTACTTTTCAATTCCTTAATATAAAAATTGCATCAGGCACAGGCCATCAAAGGCAAAAGGCTGTCAGAGGACAGGATACATCTATGATGTTAAAGTCTACAGACTGGTTACTCATTACAGTGTTTGAAAAAAAAAGACAAAAGGAAAAGAAAAAAGGGAAAATGAATCAGACGTTAATGATGACAAAAAAAATCATACAAGTTTATACTGTTCATAATATCAGAAAGCAGAAAATAAATAGAAAGCAAATGTTATTCATGAAGGGTTAGGAATCAGACCAATAACAGATTAAATATCAGAACACACTATGTCAACACCTTTAAAATTTGAGAGAAAAAACCTGCACCTTGAATTTTATTTCAAGGCAAGTTCTCAAACAAACTGAAGAGCAAAATATAAAAACCATTTTGGACATATGAGAATGCAGAAAATTTTTCTCCTAGACATTCTCTATGAAAAAGTATACTTTAGGGCATACTCCAGGGAAAAAAAAAGCAAAGGGACCATTAATCTTAGGGAAAGAATGACATTACAGACCAGAAGCAGTGTCAGTTAACTATTCCCCCAGTAAAGTGAAAGAGCTGAAAGGGAAAATGTGGTTTCCTCCTGACAAAGACTCAGAAAATTGCTCTTCTACCAATGAGCAGTTGATGGATTAGAATTGCAAAGTCATAATAATGAAAATGTTGATTTTTTTGTTTTATGAGCTTTAGTCACATCCAATATGAAATATAGGCAGCTAAATATAGTCTCATATTAAAATATAAATATTTTAAACATTGAAAATATAAATGTAACACTGAAATGAAGAGTGCACAGTAGATGAGGGGATGGCAAAGGAAGATGGACCGGGCCGAGTGCCTCAGTTTTGGTGATAGGGCAGCAGTAGATACTCTCAAGTTGGTAAATACTGAAGAGATGACTAACTCTTTGTACAAATCCATAAGGTGAAGACTAGAAGAACCGAAAACTGCCTTGGCAGAGTTATCCCTGTGGAGTGGGGACAAGATTGAGGGAAAGGAAGATTGTTTCACTTTCTTTTTATTCTTTTGTCCAAAGTATTTTTGTTAATAAGGTCATGCATTATTTGTATTATTAAAAATAGACTATTTTTAAAAAGTAATTTTATTTATGGTTACCCAAACACTGAGATACTATACAGCAATGAAAAGAATAAACTAGATCTACATGTACATCATGACAGGGAAAGATAGCCATTGTCATTGCCTCATGAAATAAGCCACGTTGCAGAAGAGAACTGCATACTCCCAGTATGTGAAAACAGCACACATATGCATATGTGTGTGTATTTATATATTTCATATAATAAAAACATGTTGGATAAGAAAAAAATTAAACTCAAAGGTAAGAACTTTGAACCAAGTGGTTCTCCAGCAATTCCCATCAAATTATTAGCAGCCCTGCTATCAGTCTTCTTGCATCCTGAACCTAGCTTAGGTCCAGCTGAGATACTAACAGCAATTCTCACCGGAATCTCTCCTCCTTAATCTCCCATTTTCCTTCTGTTTCCACCCAAGCGCCCTGAGTTGCTCTGCGTGTGGTGACCTACTAGTCTGCAGCTCTGCCAGCTTCATATAAATTTGAACCCTTATTTTGCCAAGTTTACTGAGCTATCTCAGAGCAACTATTAAATGTATTTTTGGTATAATTTTCCATGTGCCCATTGGGAATAATTGGGGTATTGGTTTAAAAGGTTCCCTTAGCTAAATAAGCTCACCTCTATAGGCTCTGGTTTCCTTCTGACAAACCAGGTGTCTGGGCTGGAACATTCCTCAGGTCCCTGCTGGCTCCTCTATCCTGTACCTCTAGACTCTTGGTTTGTGAATATCTTAAAAGGGCAATGAGTTTTTGAAGGACATGGTTTAAAAATGATGGAAAGCGTGGCTGAGAGCAACTTTAAGCATTGCTAAAAAATTCTATCAGGAACTCTTCAAATGTCCTACAGGAGAAATAAAAGGACTCAGACACAGCATGTTGCATCCATACCAGAACACCACCACGAGGGGAAATACTTGGCTCTCCCGGTGCTTGTTCAAGCCGCATTAATTTGACAGCACGCACGAACTGTTGACTGCCTGCCGAAGTCTTCCATTGTCTGCGGCTCGTTGAGTGCACAACTGCTCTGATCGAGAGCAGTTCTGTGCCAGGCAGCTGCGGAACGAACAAGTTATACACAGCCAAAGAAACCTGAAGCCTCATCAGCTAATCGGTGGGTGCCTTGGGAGAGGAATTAAAGTGGAGGAAGGTGCATATAGAATGAGGAAGGTGATGATGGAAAGAAATAAGCTGACATTAAGAGGTGACAAAAGTCAGGGGAAAAATGTGTGCCTTCTGGTTAGAAGCAAATGAAACACATTTGGATACAATCGCGGAGTCCAGGGGCACGGAGGAGAAAATGAATTCGGTAAGGGAAGGCGATGAGAGGCTTCTGGAAGGTGGGAGAGAGTTAATGAAGTTGTTTGGAAGTGCTTAATGATTATGCTGATTATAAAATACAAGAGACACCAGGGGAAACAGAAATCTAGGCTGGACGCATTGTACATTTTACATCCGTTTGCTGGTTGCTGGTTGCTGGTTGAGACATGAAGTGACAGCATAAGCTTGAAAGACAAGGGTTTGGCTGTGTCTTACAGCAAAGATCCAGGATATAGTAAGAATATGCAGGAGTTGGGTGATGTGGCCAACATCAATATTTCAGATTGTAGCTGGCCTTGTCTGGGGATTCTGACCCCCAGAGGCATTCTCTCTGGAAGGCAAATGCTTACATACTCTGCCACTTAGGAAAAAGTCACCCTCAGGATCAATTTACTGTCCTGCTTGGTAAACATGCTTGTCTTCATGGGGCATCTGTAGGCTGTACCCCTCTGTCACCCCATCTGCCCTTTTCCCCATCATGAAGCCCCCAAATACGGAGATGATGGCCACACGAGGCATCTAAGGGATTGTCCAGTCCAATCTTTCCATTTTTCCAGGTAGGAGATTAGGCCCCCGAGGAGTTTGCCCCCAAACACTCAGCTAATTCGTGGGAGGGCTTGAGCTTATTGAGGCTTTCCTTCTCTCAGGCTAGTGGTCTTTCCTACTTATGCTACCTCTCTTTAAAAGTCAGAGATATTAGTTCAAACATCATCCATCTTCCCTTAATAATCATTTGTAATTTTTTTGGAATCCTTTTTTTGTTCTTGATTCATCCCATCAACAAATAACAGAGTGACTACTATATGTTCTTAGGAGGCTTATAGGCCAGAAGAGGAGACAGACCATGAAAACAAACAAATGTCAGCGATGCCAGCCAGGCATAGGAACTATGAAGAAAATTAATGCGGGTTGAGGAGACACTATTTTCGACAAGCTTTGAAGATTCTGTGTGTGTGTGTGGGGGGGCAGTTTGAGCACACAGTTGAAAGATGGGAGGGAGGAAAACATGAATGTGTCTTAAGGATAGGCCTTCTCTAAGTTTTCTCTCATTGTTTTGTCCTGATGATCTCTTTTAAGAGGATGAGGGGTGCGAGGGCTGACGTACAGCATACTGAACCATAATAAATCCCTATTTTCTCCATTCATAACTTTTCCTTCTTTTTCTCTAATTTCAAAACATATTTCCTCCCCCATTCAGCACTGACAGGCCAAGAGTGGAAATAGCTGCAGCTTCCTATTAGTTTTGATATTAGGCCATATCCTCCTGCTTATCGGGTGAAATAATCCATTTGGCCATTTATTGTGCGCTAGAGCCCGCACATAAGCCATTATCTTATTAACCTACTGTATTACCTCTTTTAATCTTCTCGACAACTGTGCATGAGAGGCTTTATTATATTCATATTACAGTGAGGAAACCAAGGCCCATAGAAGTTAAATGACTCCAAGTATTGCGGTCAGTGAGTGGCAGAACTGAAGAAAGACCCAGATCTGGTGCAAACTAAAGCCCATGAATGTCCCACTGTACAGAAGCCCCCGAGTCTCCCTAAAGAGCACTTGGAGCCCCCAGACCTGAGCCAGTTGTCCTTCCTCAAGATTTCTATACCCTCTTGATTGAGTAAAGCAACCTGGCCTAATTAGTTGGTTTCTCAGGATAGGAGGGTAACTTCTAATGCATCCAGTGCCATTACCAGCTTATCTATGATGCCATTATCATCACCAAAGCAATTTTCAGTTTCAATTCCTCGTGCAATTTCCATTGTGTGAAATGCATTTTTTCTGTATTTCATTTGGGTCCCATTCCAGCTTGTCTAGACTGAACTAGCTTTTAAAGCCAACCTGGGCTCTCTGTTTTGATTTTCATTGTTTTGTAAACAGGGGTTAGGAGAAATACTCTTTCCAAATGAGCCCTGTTACTTTCCAAACTGAAATTTCTCAGTGGTGTGCTCAGGACAGGTTGGTTGCTCACAGCCTATTTGGGAACTCTGAGTTTGGAATTGCCCTCAGGATTTCTTCTGAGTGGCCACAATGGTGGTGCATGTTCGTTGTGATTTCAGAAGTACTGCTAGTTGGATAAACAAATTTGGGTCCAAATAGTGTGGTTATAAACCAGTGAGCTAATTTTCTTGTGGGGTTTAGAAGCAGCTCTAAATCCAATTCTGAAAGAGGCTTCTCATAATGTTTTGTGGATTGAAAATATTGCTTATTCCCTTGCTGTGAATCTTTAATGTGAGTGTATAAATTCTTTCTGGATTGAAGAAAAATCAATCATTATTTTATTCAATTACCTCATGCACTTTTTTTTTTATCTTTGATAAAAGAATGATTAGGAAGGCAAATCAGTCTCCCAGAGCTGTCGTCTGTAGTCTCCACAGGAAGCATTGACTGACATCAGGAAATTCTGGCTGGGTCTCTGACCCAAAGATAAGAGGTTGGGGACTGGAGCTGCAGAAATGGCTGCTGGTGCAGTGATTTCTGGGCCAAAGTTCTGTGTGGGTTTAGCCTGTATATGAAGGACCAACATATAATTTCTCTTCAGGATAAATAAAACATATGATGAATTTCCTCAACATGTGAGGAAACTAAGCCTATAAACAATGGCATTGAAATATGCAGATATAGTAATTCTAGTCAAGTCTATAGAATTTTACCTATTTTTTTTAATTGTTTATTTATTTGACAGAGAGAGAGATCGATGGGCAGAGAGAAAGGGAGACTTAGAATCCTAAGCAGGTTCAGTGCCATCAGCGTAAAGCCCGATGCAGGGCTAGAACCCACAGACCATGAGATCATGACCTGAGCTGAAATCAAGAGTTGGAGGCTTAAACGACAGAGCTACTCAGCCACCCACCCCAAACTTGATGTATTTTTAAAGTTAGTTTGCTCCCTCCCCATCCCGATACATTTATTCTTTATTGACTTATGTATGGACTTCACTTTGCAGAAAAGAGCGTGCACTTTAAAGTTAAGCTGCACTGTTACAGAGAACAGACTTTTTTTTCCACCCATGCTACATCCTCGGTAACTTTTCTTCATTCCTCTTTTCAGGAAAACAAACACACACTAAAAGGAAAAAACCTAACCCATTACATCGAAATTCAGGAGGAGAGCACAACACACCAGTTGTTAAGGAAATTGTTAAGGAAATCTTTGAGCCATTTGGTCCACAGTTTAAAAGGCTCTTCATGTCTTTCTGAACCTATTGTTCCAGGAGAGCCTCATCCTAACTGACAAGAATTTCCAGATACAGAATAGACACTTGTGATTGTAACAAGCAAGTAAAATCACGCTCTAAGAATGAGGTGGGCATCACGGGAAGAATATTCAGCTGCTGAAAAGTTTGAATTGCCCTGTACTCTGGCTCTTAACATACAAAGATTCTAGTAGAAGTATGGGTGCTTTTCCTTTTCCCGCCCTCCGTCCCTCCCTCCCTTCTTCCTCCCTTCCTCCCTTCCTTCCTTCCTCCCTTCCTCCCTCCCTTCCTTCCTTCCTTCCTTCCTTCCTTCCTTCCTTCCTTCCTCCCTTCCTTCCTTCTTTCTCTCTTTCTCCTTCCTTTCTTTCTTTTCTTTCTTTTTGTCTGAGATTGATCTCAGAAGATGGTCTGACTCTGTAGATTAAAGAACAGAGAATATATAAGATTTTGAAATGGAGTTTGAATGACTGTTCCAGTTATAAATATATATGATATGATATGATATGATATTACACATGTACTTAAGTTATATGAACACCAGTTTTCTCATTTGTGTGTGTGTGTGTTTTACCAGTTTTCTCATTTGTAAAAGACAAGCAATACTGTATATACCACTTTTTAAAAAAAAATTATGAAAGACAAAATACTTAGCATTGTCCTAGCACTTATCAGTAGTTCAATAAATTTAGCTTCCATTGCCTGGCCAATTAGTCACTTCTAATACATTTACTTACAAATAATATCTTAGATATAAATATTAAGTCTTCATGCAAAAACAAAGGCAAAAAAATAAGATAGGCTTTTAGCCTCTCTACTTACTATACAACCTCCAGTTCTTCAGACAAGAGAGGGCATCTTCTTTCCATTCAGAATGGGTTAAAGCTGACTTTTAGTCGGACAAATATGGGCAAACATGAATTAAATAGAGTGCTTGGCAGTGGTTCGCACTTTTTAGTGTCCAACACAATCACTTGATGTGTTTGTGGAATATGAAAGCCTGCTGTCCAGCTCCCCGGGGAATCTGTTTCAGCCCTATGTATAGTACAGCATGTCTAGCACTGTGGGATCCAGGAATCTGCATTTTTCACAAGTTTCTCGGGATTTTCTTTTTTTTTAATTTTTTAACGTTTATTCATTTCTGAGAGAGAAAGAGAGAGAGAGAGAGAGAGAGAGAGAGAGAGAGAGAGAGAGAGAACGTGAGCAGGATGGGGCAGAGAGACAGGGAGACACAGCATCTGAAGCAGGCTCCAGGCTTTGACCTGTCAGCACAGAGCCCGATGTGGGGCTTTAACCCACGAACCGCGAGATCATGACCTGAGCTGAAGTTGGGCTCTTAAGTGACTGAGCCTCCCAGGCACCCCTCTCAGGATTTTCTATTGAAGAAAGGTCACAGAAACTGGTTTGAGAGAATGAGGAGACAGAACATTGAATTTCATGGGTAAAAGGTAGAAGTAGAACCTCCCTTTTTAATCACCTTTTAGGGAAAAACATTTTGATATATCTGAATTTGCCTTTTTGCATAAGTGGGTAGAATCTGATTATTAAAGCTTAGAATGAAACACATCTCACTCTTCACTAAGGTAATTTTATTTAAAAAAATGAATAGTCGGTCCTCTTAAGGACAAGTTGCACTAATTTTAATAATTACATTAATTTTTTTTCTGTCTGTGCACACAAGAAATTGAATGAGTGATTATCAGTCTAAATCCAGACACTAGAATAGAGTACAATATGTCTCCAAGGAGGTTACACTCTAATGATACGGAATAGGACCAAATGAGAGTACATATGTATAAAATTCCATTCCAGAAATTTCTAGCATGTATTGCAAATGTTGACACACTGGTTTTCCTATAGGTCCACTGAAGGCAAACTGTTTACTTGGGATCGTATTCCTTCTTCATCATCAGTCACTGGTTCTAGGGAATGGTTAAATTTAGCATTTATCCCAAAGACATGGGATTGTCAGAAGGTATATCTGGACTTCATTCAGACTGAAATAGAGGAGGTCTGGAGATTACATAGAGAGCATGGGTTTGGACCAGACTTACGTTATTCTCCGTGGGGATGTGTACCTGTGCATGATTCTGGATTGCCTCTTTTTCGAGAACAAATAAATGCACTTGTGTCTATATGGGATAGTGGGTTATGTTCTTCAGGGGACGGTTTTGGAATTGTATTCTTGGAATATATTATTTCTCTCTCTCAAAAATCTGAAACATATCTATATAAAACAAATCTAAACTCATTAAAACTTTAAATCAAGACATTTTTCAGTCATTACCTAGACCTTATCATTCCAAGTTTTTCTTCAACTGACATAACCTTTGCACCAGTTATACTCATTTTATCCTTCCTGTTTACTCATAGTCTTTTCACTGTCTCTAGGGCCCTCTTCTTCATGTGTATTGTTTTCTTTTTACTTTCAGTCTAGCCCTACATTCCCTTTAAACCTTCCTCAATTTGTCCCTTCCTTACCTGGTCAACTCCCATGTATAATTCAAGGCAAAGTCATGTTTTCACTTTTTGTTGCTTCCCTATAATTTGGGTTCCCAATATCCTCTGCAGCAAGAAGAATGGGCAGGGACAGTGGAAAGATGAAACTGACATGAGAATTATCTCTGCCTGTAGCAGTAAGTACTGCTCGTGACTTCCACTTCTCAAGATTCTTCATTACCTATAGACTTCATTCAAGTGTCTTCATTACCTATAGACTAACTCAGTAGTTCCCCAAAAGTGGCTGAATACCACAATCATCTGGGGAATTCTACAAAGTCAAGATACCTGAGCCCATCTTCAGTCATTCTGATTTAATTCGTGGTGTGTGGCTGATACATAATTCGCTTTTAAAGGCCCTCCAGTGATAATGATGGGCAGCCAGAGTGGAGAACTACTGGCTCTAACCAAACTATAAAGAGTTTAGAGTTTCTTCCTCATTCCTTTAAAGTATAAGAAAGAAAGAAAGAAAGAAAGAAAGAAAGAAAGAAAGAAAGAGAAAGAAAGAAAGAGAAAAGAAAAAAAGTGAAGCCTGCTATCTCTGCAGACACTGGGTGTTCTAGTGATAATCTGCCTGGTCTTCAGAACTCTAAGAGAATAAATGTATGTTTTCATACATCACCAAGTTTGTGGCAATTTGTTTCAGGAGCAATGGGAAACTAATACACTGATAAAACACATAATTAGGGAACAATGAACAAAAGTATAAATATATTTTTCTAGTATTTTTTTCCATCGTACAGATTTAGAATTTCTTTTCATTTAATTCCTAACTTTGTTTTGATCTCAGCGTGTCGCAAAGGTAACTTTTTCTAATCTTGACAGATCAATTCCCCCTGTAGATACTTGAAGCACCATGGCCCTCACTGAAAGCACTTATTCAAGTTCTAATTTTACCTTTATTGATGTGATCATTTCCCACAAGACTTTGGACTCCATGAGGGTCAGGACCTTGGGTGCTTTGTTCATCATTTTTTTTTTTTTTCTCTCCAGGGTCTAGCAGAGAATCTGGAGAATAGTGAACCTTCAATAAATATTTGTTAAAATGAACTGATGAATCTGGACAGACTCAGGTGGTGAATTCAGCTAAGGAAGCCAGAATCAGGTATGTGGGGATGAAACACGAAGTTATGGAAAAAGCAGTCTAGGAAGAAGATGATAGATCAAGGTACCAAGGTCAGTGTCGGGGTAGGAATGGAGGAGAGGAGGCTGAGCAGCGTGAGAGCACCGTATGAGTGCACCACTACGTTCCAGAAGCCCTCAATCCACCTTCACATTTGGACATGTGTGTGGAGTCCCAGGGAGTGTAAATGTAGGGTAAGAAATCTTTTTTTTTTTTTAATTTCCTTCCTGATGTTTTCTTTGAAGAACTTAAAATTTTATGACTTCAGCATTTATAATTTCATAATTTTATTGGAACATTCAGTCAACCCTAGGTACATTATGATTCAAGGCACTTTTTAAGTTGAAATTCTTAAAAGCTGTCTTCTTGACACTTTCTCATATTTTTAAAAACTCAGAAATCATGATGGCCTTCCATTAATGAGTGTCCTTCTGGGTAAGTTAAGCATTTTTCTAGACTTTTTCCTAAATTCTTACCAATTTTAAATGAGAATAGAAAATATAACACACATCCTCAAAATACTTACAACCCAAATCACCATCATCAGAATGATTCTGAAAGAGCATTTCTTCCTCATTTTTAGATGTAGTTAAAATGTTTGGTTCTTATTAGAACACTGCCTTTCCAGTTGATGAGTTTCTTTGCCAGAATGAGGGTATGGCAAGTATCAGCATTTATATATATATATTAACAGTGCACTGTTCCGTAATTCAAAAGATTCAATTAAATGGACTATTATTGAACATCTCAGTCATGCCAAGAATTGTGCTAACCTTTATGAACTTGGGCATTGGTTGTACCATATGGGCATTTCCAATAATTATAATAGCTGCTTATATTTAATTTTTTTTCTTTTAACTCATCTTTTTTTCTTCCATATATTTTTTTAGGTTTTTACAGCAACCTTGGCAGACTAGACACAAGAGTTAGACTTTGTTAATGACTAGTGTGTAGCCTAAGGCAAGCCACTTAGATCTGAATCTCAGTTTCCTCACATGTCAAAGGAGGATAGTTACATTTATCTTGTAGGGTTTTGTGACAATTGGAATTTAACCATACAAAGTGCCAAATTCCATGCTTGACATGCAGTAGGTAATCAATACATAGTGTCGTTAGTATCATTCCATTATTCTTTTTAAGGAAAATAAGTCTCACATAGGTTTAGTATGCCTTAATAAGGAATAGCTTTTTGGCACTCAGAAGTGACTTCCTTAGACAGTATGGAGTTTCTTATTACGAGGCATATTTAGTCATAAATTTAACCACACATTGACAGGGCTGTGGTAGAGAAGATTATGGTGTTTACTAGTTAAAAAAAAATATTGAGTCCCAAATGTCACCTTTATAATCCCTTCCAATCCTGAGTTTGTCCTAACTTGATTCAGGGCATTTTTTCTAGTAAGTGGTAAAGAATGTACCAGAAACCATCTCCTGAAACTTTATGTGGTACAACATGCATTATACATACGAAAGAGCAGCAGAAGTATAAGGTTCTGTTTCTGTGGGGTATCATGAACTAGGATAGAACACTCAACTAAAAAAAAAATCTTAAATAATAGGCTGCATTTGTGTGTTACATTTTTCTAAATCCTTTCTCATTTATCTTCAATATTATTTCTCTTTCTTAAAAAATATATTTATTTATTTATTTATTTTCAGAGAGAGAGAGGAAGAGAGAGAGGGAGCAGGGAGGGCCAGAGAGAGAGAGGAGAGAGAGAATCCCAAGCAGGCTCCACACCGTCAGAGCAGAGCCTGACGTGGGGCTTGAACCCATGAACTGTGAGATGATGACCTAAGCTGAAACCAAGAGTCAGACGTTGAACCAACTGAGCCATCCAGGTGCTCCAATATGATTTTGCTTTTAACATCCTGAACAACAGGTCAAGTAATTTACATGTATATTTTTCAGAAAAGAAAAAAATGGCATAGAATACTAGTTTGGAATGGTATAGACTAATGAAATGATTCATTAGTGATGAGATTATAAATTATAGATGGAATTAGGATGAAAATCTCCATCTCTCTCCTTTAGGCTACTGGCTGCTTCTTGCTTGTACAGAGAGTAATAGCAAATAGCTGGCAAGTGATACAGGTAACCTTTCAATCTGGGTCTTCTGAGTGTGGCTTTATTCTTCTTTTTGCTATACCACATCACTTCTAAGTATTCTTAAATGAATTCTTAGGCATTCTTAAATTAATGACAATGACAAGAAAGTATTCTTTCTTCAAAGAGGGGTTTAGTAAGTTAATATACAGAGAAAACTCTCTGAATATGCTACAGAGCAATTTAAACATAAGGTATTAAAAATTATTATTAGTATTGTTGTACTATTTTTGCAACTACCTGATTCATGTGGCACATCTTGGATTATTTATGCTGCTGGGATTCAATGTGCTTCTGGATCAAAATACTCATAGTTTCTAATCAGTTGTAGAGACATTCAGCCATTATTTCTTTGGATAATTTTTCTCCTACACTCTCATGATTCTCTGTTATTGCAAGAGATTAGAAGCATATTGAAAGTTATTATATCTTCCAAATCTCTTAATCTCCTTCCTTTTTAAGTTTCTAATTTTCTGGGTTTTTTTGTGTGTGGCATATTTCATGTAATTTCTGCAAATGTACTTTCAGACCGGATTAAATCTTACCTCGGTAGGTATAAACCACTGACTCATGACTCAAAAACCCTACATGGAAATATCCAATTGGCTGAGCCTAGAACCCACAATCACCCTTTAACTGTCAGGAGTAGAGCTAAGGATTAACTGGATGGTAAATTGAGCAATTATAGGGCATTTGTGAATCAAGACCTTGCCTCCCACTGAGACTGACAAAATGAGGGACTTTTTTTTTTTTTCTAAAGAAGAAAGCTTGGATAATGGAAAGACAGAAAAAAATAAAATATGACTAGTTAACGAAGTCAGGTCTCCTGAGTTCACTGCCTGAGTTCTTCACAATGGGACCAAGGATTTTGTGTGCACACAGAACTGTGGTTGCAAAGTGTGCTCCGTAGAAGAGTAGACCCAATCGATGTTTTGTGGAATTTAAAAGTGTTCCATGGCCCTTATATGTTTTGGAAACACTTTAGCCTGTAGCTTATATTTGGAGCTCCACAGAGCACATTTCTACATGTCAGGTTCTGAGAAACCCCACAGTAAAGAAGCCCGCTTGATTCTGTTAACTGGGTCGGTCATATTTATTTAATCTCCAAAACATTTTTTATTTATGTAGCACTTGTTATCTTCCCTAGGACGGTCATTGAGAATTACTGGACTAGAATAATAGCTCTGATTTAATAGGAGTAAGGAGGATGCCTTCCAGCAGCAAAGCTGGCACACCGGAGGTCACGTGTTGGAATGCCTCCTCCAGGAGCGAGCTCACTGGCAGGCAGAGGGTGGAGCTGGGTCCAATGTTCATGGATCTGGTTTGGCAACACAGTCCTCTGTTAGTGGCTTTAGTCTTGCGTGTCTGCTATCCCTTTCTTCCAGATAGCACACTGGCATCAGCCTTATAAATGGTCTCTGCATTTTGGCTTACTGGTGAGGCTCAGGCCATCCCCTTTGCAAATAACCTGGCCATGTCAGTGATCCACAAACACGGATGCATATCAGCATCACCTGGGTCATCTTGTTAAAAATATAAATTCTTCAGTTCCGCTACTGAGAGTCTCCATGAAGAGATCTGAGACAGGTTCTGGGCATCTGTGGGTATGTATCTCCCACCTATTAACAAAGGCTCGGCAAGGTTTATGCAGATGTTCTGTCGATCAGCACCTGAGAGCCACTGGGAACATCACAACTTTTCCTCCTCTTTGACTTCCTTTATGTCCTTCCAAGGTTTCAGGCCATATTCCTCTGCTCATATAAAACTAATTTTACTAATTTTTTTCCAGTAAAATTTTATGAGCCATGGCAGTCAAACACTTTAGTAAGATCCCAACATACAGTTCATGATGCATTTTCTTCATTATTTTGGAAATGATAATTGCATGGCCATAAAGTTTGTTGAATATAATTTGTTTGGAGTAATCCTGTGTAATTTATATCTGATGGTTCCTCTGTCTTTTCAGGGTTTGTTGATTTATTTATTTCCTTTCTAGTTATAGTGTAGCAGAACAATTCAAGCTACCTTCCGATTTATTAAGTAGTGACTTCTTGGATACCGTTTTATTTTGGACAAAGCTTTAATTATTACCATTATTATTCTATTTTGTCTTAATTAAATAATCCCAAGTATTTTAGCATGAACATGAGCTAATTCCTACAATATTCTCTGTACTGTTTCATAGCATTATTATTTTTTGTCTTTAATTACTCCCCACTCCGGCTATACCAACACTTCTATTGCTTAAAATAAAATTAACTCAAAATATTATTTTACTTAAATTTAAAAGATGGGCTTAATATTTCAGACATTTTCAAGGTTATGTCTGAGGTAATAAAATTGCTCCATAATGTAAAGTGTTATCATTAACTTTTCAATGCACTTTCTCATGAAAACTTTTCAGATCTTAAAATAATCATACAGTGACATAGGGGAGATAATGTCATCTCTATGGAAAAGATAAGGCTACTTCAGGTGGGGGGAGATTAAATTAATTGGAGATCATACATAGCCAGAAAAAGAACTTAGAGCTCCTTACATCTAGTTCAGAACTCTGTCTGAAATCATTAGCCTGAATTGGTGCCCCCAGGCTGACTTTACAGAGGAAAGGCCCTCTAACCCATTGGTAGCAGAACATTCTGCTTAAGAATTCCTTCTGTATGGGAAGGACACTGTTTCTTATTCTTGTAATACAAGGTATGTATCACAGAGAAACAGAAGGAAAACAATATGTAATTGAGTAGCTAGGAGAGGAAGTTAGTTGATAAAGATGATTGGATTAATTTTAAAATCACCCTGGAATGTAAAAATGAGAATCAACTCTGTTATAATTCAACTCATTAAAATAAAGACTTACAGGTATCACAGATTGCCATTAGTTGAATTCATCACGTTTTCCCTCACACAGAAGTACAACATTCCAAAAATTTCAATGGGATATGAGCAACATATGGGATCAGTTTTAGGCTTGTTCCATGAACATAGGTGATAGAACGGGAAGACATTTATTACTGAGTATTTTGTATTTTGCTTTTGGAAATATCCAAGTGTCACCTGTTTGATTCTTCAAAGAGGCTGAAACAGAGTTTGTTTTGGCTGTCAAAGTCCTATGACAAGCAACAATGGCTGGGTCTTGACATTCCATCCTGTTCAGTTACCAGATGTAGGATTTCCTAGGAAGTCCATGACCATGAATGAGGTAGCTCTCTGTATTTGAGGCAGACCCAAGGGAGGTAAAAACTGGAGGCTCCAGACTGCATCCCTTGTGACTGGCAGTCCATCTTTCCTTGAAGGAGAATCTGGAAGGGACACGTTTTTTCCACCACATTCCATTCCTTGGACAACTTAAGTCTACTTTTACATATATTTTCAGAAAGCAGCTTTTTTAGGACACCAGTGAACTCTTGTCCCTTATGGGATCCAAAACATGTAAGAGAATCTCAGGGCTACAATTAAAAGCTACTGCGTCATTTCTCTACAATCCATTCTATATCCTCCTCACCCTCAGCAACCATCTCTGCTGCCTTCTGTGTGTTACTGATATTGTGACTCACAGCCTCCCATACGAAGCATCTAAGCCCCTGTTCCCGATAGAAAGAGGGCCCTGAGCTCCAGTATTGGGCCATGGGTACTATACATATTCATTTACAGTTACAATTGAGCAAAGCAGTACCAAGAGTTGCCCAAGTAGCTCACTTAGATTTTACCTGTTTTCTTCCTTGCCTTTGTAGTGTATATATTATATCATCAAACCTCCCTCTTCCTCTTAATCCAGGTCAGTTACTCTTGCTAACACAGCTATTTCTATTCTTGCCTCTAGGTCTTAGATACAAGAGGCTCTAAGTGCCTAGCCAGCAGCTCTAGCTTATAATTCCATGGTGCCATTGCTTTGTGTCTACTAGAAGTGTGTCCCCTTTGATTACCACGGTTTCTACCTGAAGAATCTAGAATTGTGGGAACAAGAAGTATGTAGTCTTTCAGCAGAATATTGAGAATAACGGTGAGTGGGGTGATTCCTGCTCCCACTTTTGGTTTTTGGACTCCTTGCCCTCTCTCTACTAAGGACACAGAGCCATAATAAGATCTGTGAATCAGCACATATACTGCATCCCAGATGAGGGCACTATTTTTGTGTGTACTACCTCCAACCCCTGGAACACGTCAGCTATGACCTGAACTGAAATCAGGAGTTGGACACTTAGCCGACTTGCATCCCAGGCTTGTCTTCCATTTTAATAAAATTTTTGTGATCCTCCATATATCTTTCTTCTTTTTCTTTTCTTGCCTGTGTGTGTTTTAGTTTTCTTTAATGCACTGGATTTAAATTTTAATTCAGTTCTATTATTTCTTGTCAATTTGTAATTTTTCTTCCTTTCTCAGATAGTTTTTGTCTTTTTCTGTTTCCCATCTGAGTTTAATAAATTTCATTAAATTTATTCTTTGTCCATATGTATCAGGTTTTTTTCTGGTTTTTGAATTTTTGACTATAGTTTTCTTTTTCTTTTTTTTAAAAATAGATATGTGTCTCTGAATGTTTGAGGATATTTAGTTCAGTTTGGAGTGCCATATTACATTATTTTGCTTCAGAGTTATTTTTACAGGGAGAATATTTATGAAATAATATGTTGTAATTTCACATTTTTATTATGTTTTTTTTAATATGAAATTTATTGTCAAATTGGTTTCCATACAACACCCAGTGCTCATACCAACAGGTGCCCTCCTCAATACCCATCACCCACCCTCCCCGCTCTCCCACACCCCCCATCAACCTTCAGTTTATTCTCAGTTTTTAAGAGTCTCTTATGGTTTGGCTCCCTCCCTCTCTAACTTTTTTTTTCCTTCTTCTCCCCCATGGCCTTTCGTTAAGTTTCTCAGGATCCACATAAGAGTGAAAACATATGGTATTTGTCTTTCTCTGTATGACTTATTTCACTTAGCATAACACTCTCCAGTTCCATCCACGTTGCTACAAAAGGCCATATTTCATTCTTTCTCATTGCCACATAGTATTCCATTGTGTACATAAACTATAATTTCTTTATCCATTCATCAGTTGATGGACATTTAGGCTCTTTCCATAATTTGGCTATTGTTGAAAGTGCTGCTATAAACATTGGGGTACAAGTGACCCTATGCATCAGCACTCCTGTACATTTTTATTATGTTAAATTATGAAAGGTGGGGCACCTGTGTGGCTCAGTCAGTTAAATTTCCAACTCTTGGTTTTGGCTGAGGTCATGATCTCACAGTTTGTGGGATCAAGCCCCAAGTCAGGCTCTGGACTGACAGTGCAGGTCCTGCTTGGGATTCTCTCTTCTGCCCTTCCCCTGCTTGCTTGTACATGCTCTCTCTCTCTCTCTCAAAACAAATAAACTCTAAAAAATGTAAATAAATAAATAAATAAATAAATAAATAAATAGTGAGAGCTAGGAGAGACACTACACAAAAATGGGAGTAGAGCGTCCATTCATCTTACCTATACCTCATGCATGTATTTGAGGTTTTATTTTTTTAAAAAGCCCACATCTAATTTATCCATTGTCCACTTATATTATGACTGACTGAGCAAATAAATTAATGAAATAATGGTAGAATGCCTTCAGTCAGGATTCCTCTCTGAATCAGAATTGGAACTCTTCTCTCAAGTAGAAAGCTCTCAAGTCAATAACCTACATTCTACCTTGAGGAAGTAGGAAAACAAAGCAAAGTAGACCTAATCTAGTGGAAGAAAGAACACAATCAAAGATTAGAATGGAGGTATATAAAAAATAGCATAAAAAGTACAATAGAGAAAAATCAATAAAACCAGAAGTTCACTCTTTTAAAAGTTCAACAAAATTGTCAAGCTTTTAGATAGACTGACATAGAAGAAAAGAGAGAAGATGCAAATAACTCCATTTTTGTTGTTCAACTCATCTTTCATTTAAACATAGGATAATGTTGCCAATTATGCAAGGTTCTTATTAAATTCTTTACACCAAACAAACAAACAAACAAACAATTCTTACTACCTAGAATAGAGACTTCAGTGAAGACCAGGTTGTTCAATGGGGACCCCCAAAATGGCACCTTTTATTAATAGGGTTAAACAAGTCATAGACTGAAGTCATTTAGATCTTACTTAACAAAGCTTAAAAGCAAGCTGTGAAAGGATTAAGCTAACAACTTGTTTGCCAAAATAAAGTTTGACAATGTGTAAAGGAATACAACAAAATAACGTAAAGCTGACATTGTAATATTCACAATATTCTGCATCCAATCAACAAATTTGAGATATGCAAAAGAAATAGGAAAATGTGACCAATTATAAGGGAAAAAATCTGACTAATGGAAACAATCCCAGAAAAGGCAGAGATAATGGAATTAACAGACAGGGCTTTAAAATAGATGTCATGAATATATACAAAGTGTTAGAAGAAAATTGATATAAAATAAATATTTTCTCTGATTGTGTGCATTGTTTTTTCACTTTCTTGGTAATATCTTTTGATGGACAAAAGCTTTTCATTTTGATGAAATAACATTTATCTGTTATTTTTTCTTTTGTTGCTCCTGTTTTGGTGTCGTGTCTAGGAATCCATTGCCAAATCCAAAGTCGGGAAGATTAACTGCTATGCTTTCTTCTAAGAGTTTTATGGTTTAGCTCTTATATGACCTAAAGGCCATTGATTATTTTGAGTTAATTTTTGTATATGATGTGAGGAGGAAGCCAAACGTCATTCTGTTGATGTGGAAATTCAGTTGTCCCAGAAATATCTGTTGAAGAGACTTTCTTTCCGCATTGAATGGACTTGGCACACTGGTCAAAATCAATTGCCTATATATTTATGAGTTTATTTCTGGATTCTCCATTCTATTCCATTGGTCCATATGTCTACTTTTATGCCATTACCACATGGTTTTGATTACTCTAGCTTTGAGGTAACTTTTGAAATAAGAAATTGTGAGTCTTTCAGCTTTGTTCTTCTTTTTCAATATTGTTTTGGCTATGCAGGGCCTTTTGCAATTATGTATGAATTTGAAGATTGGCTTTTCTATTTCTGCAAGAAAGGCCCCTGGAATTTTGATAGTGAGTATGTTGAATTGGTCGAACTCTGAGAGCTGTTCAATTTACTGTTCTCAAGCAATTGCTCTATCCTCAGAGTTGTGGAGCTTTACTTTGGGTACAGCTTGGTATTTAGACAAAGATTCAGGATAAACCCTATTGATATTTCTATCCTTTTGGGAATTATTTTTTTTTAAGTTTATTTATTTATTTTGAGAGAGAGAGAGAGAGAGAGAGAGAGAGAGAGAGAGTGTGGAGGGGGTAAGGGCAGAAAGAAAGAGGGAGAGAGAAAATCCCAAGCAGGTTCTGAGTTGTCACTGCAGAGCCTGATGCGTAGCTCGATCCCACAAACTGTGAGATCATGACATAAGCTGAAATCAAGAGTCAAAGCTTAACTGACTGAGCCACCCAGGTGCCCCCCACTTTTGGAATTCTTACCCTACATATGTATCTATATTCCAGTATTTTAGCTCACAGTTATCAGCTGGATCCACCTCCCAAACTCTGACATCTGTTTTTTTCAACTCAGGGTGCCTGCCAGTGTGTGCTTAGTTCTGCATCTTTGAACTGCGGCACAGAAAGTTCCTCCTGGCAGAAAGCTGGAGCCATCATAGGGTTCACCTCATTTGTTTCTTTTGTCTCAGGGATCACAGCCCTACACTGTCTGTTGTCTGATATTTTAAAAATGGATGTTTCATACATTCTGCCCAATTTTCTTTGTTTTGTTTTGTTTTGTTTTTTGTTTTGTTTTGTTTTCTTTTGATGACCAGAGGGCAAATCTGGTTCTGGTTACTTCATTAGGGCTGCAAGCATATGAGTTCATTTTTGATATATAACTATGCAATTTCTGTCTTGTTTTCTGATTTGTGATTTATTCTTTATACTTTTATAATGGTAACAGCCTAAAAGGTTCTTGACAATAAAGATTATGTCTTATTCATCACTTTTTTCCCAGTGCCTAGTAGAGGGCTTGACACAAGTTATGTTTCCAATGAATATTTGCTGAATCTTTAAATCAGATATTTTACCTGCCACACACATATAATATTTTATTCTTCTTAATTGTATTATTTTGTGCTTATCTCCTTGAACCCAAGTTTGGTAGCATATGGGTTTAATCTGATGTGTAAGACAGACTTTCTGTTCTTGTTAACAAGCGTTGTGTTTTAATGTTGATTTTTCCACAATTGGCAGCAACTTAGGAAAGTCATAATCATCTGTTTTTTCCCCGTATATATATGGAAAGATAGAATCCCTGCACTGCTTACCACCCAAGGCTGCTACAATTCAGAAATGAAAATGATGATGGATATGACTTCCCTTTCAGGAGTCATATACAGAAAATTATAACCTCACTGAATCTTGAACCCTATGCATTGATTTTGTCATCTTCCACATCCATTCTATTGCAGAATGTTGATGAGCTCCCTACACATGTTAAGTGCTCAATAAATGTTGGATGAATTTGAACGTATACATGTTTCATATCACTGAACTTCAAACGATTTTCCATCTTTCGTCTTATTGGTGATAATAATGCAGCAAGTAATACCTACATGAATTTCCAGAGCAATAGAGGGAAATTGTGGAAATGTAGACACCTACTTAGATTCAGTTCCTGAAACAAAGTCAACAGCAGTGTGCACCAAAAGAACTTAGCACATTATTATTTTTGTTCCTTTTTTTTTTTTTTTTTTTTTTGTGGAAAGCATTTGTCATTAAGGGCACTGCACAATCGGCCATATTATTCCTATCCCTAAATGAAGGATGAGTCAAACAATGAAAGTCAATACTGTGAAGGTAGACAAGCCTTTACAATTAAGCTATTTCAGCCAAGTCAGAGGGAGTAAGAGTATCCAAAGGGAAGAGCAATTGGGAGGCGTGTGCTTGAGAGACAAAGCTGAAATGGCAAAGACTGTCAAGGTGAACTGCTCAGAAATGTCTGATGGAGTATAAATGTTTCTTATTTTACCCAAAAGGGTATTTCCAAATTGCTGACTTGACACCTTTCTCTTCTTTGTTGGAACATTTCAATGACTCTTACTTTTTAACCTATGCACAGTTCCCTGGAAACTTTGTACCCTATTGACTTTTATCAACCTTCCACCTGGTACTATGGGGACATTTATCAAATGCCTGCTGTTGCAGAAATTGCTTTTGAATTGTAGCAGGTCATCGCTAGGAGGGGCTTTGGAGGAGAAGTAGTCCTGCCTGCACATTTTCAGTTAAGGAAATAGATGCCTAGGAAAGGATTCTGACTTCCGCAATGTCTTAGAGATAGTAACACAAGGATGACCTTGTGTTTCTGCCGGATTACACTACCCTTTTTGTGATACAGGATGACATGGGGTTGGCTATGCAAACACAGACATTACTTTCTTAACTTTCTCTTTTCTTCTTTGCTTACTTCCTCTTTTCTTCCTTCTTTCCAGTATTTATGTCCATAGCATTTACCAGTTTTCAAGTTTATGAGAATGTTTTATGTGTGTGTGTTAAGCCCATTACTGAATTTTTGTGATGTCATTATAAGTAACTGTTTTAAAAATGGGAAGGTAAAAATTGTCATCCAATTTAGTGTCTGCTTTCTTCCCCCCCCCCCTTTTTTTTTCCACTTGGATGGAGCAAGCCTGTGAATCGAAATCTCATAATGGATGTCTAAAGGACCAGGTTAGTTGAAAACTGAAGTGCCCTTTTCTATTTTCAAATTCACTTTACTTTGATATCAAATGAAGCCCATTTGGTGTAGAAAATTAAAGTAGCTGCATTTTTCCTCAGCCCAGAGAAATCTTTTATTTCCCTCTAACCCTTTTCCATTTTTCATGACAGCCACAGCATTTTCTTCTCTAAAACACAAACAAGTCAATGTAAGCATGACTGCCATGCTAAAATGATTATGGGATAATTTGTGTTTGCCAGACCAAACAAAATCAATCACCATTGTTTAGAGGCCTACAACATTAAATGGCTAGGAGAGGGTATTTCTGGACTTTCATAAAATAGGTTTTTCAAACACAGATACGGGAGGAGACCATAGGATATTCTCAGGTGTGGTTTGTAATTTTCAAATTTGCATAAAACATATCACTTGTACATATGGTGACTCAACTCCACCAGATTAACGCAAATTAAAGGCAGCCTGGCACCATGACGTCTCATACTTGAAATGATTGTCTCAGTTATAGGCTCCCAATGGGAAAGAATATAGAATGAATGTTTATGTAAAACTTGAAATAACCATTTGAGAAACATGACTTGCAGGCCTATAAGGATGGATGGAAGGTGACTTCACAACGAAACGGAAATCCGAATTGACAGAAACAAGTATACACTGTGTCTGTAGCCATTTGTTTCTGAGTATACTCAATACATATTGTTTGAGGGATGAGGTTTTCTGTTTGTTTGTTTGTTTGTTTGTTTGGATTATTTCCCTCCTCTATCCCAGTTGTATGCTCTTTTACAGACCATATAGGCCATAGCTCTCTCTCTCTCGTCTGAGAGTTTCTAAGAATCTACTTTCTCCGAGGGCTGGTGTCTACCTGCCAAAAACTGCTAAAGAAAATTTGGTCATAGTTTTGAGCTAGTTGGGATTAGCTGATATGAGCATTTAAGGATTAAGATAGATTCTTCAGCTGGCAGAACAAGCTGAGTTCTTTTTGAAACTCTTCTGGAAAAGTAGATGGAAATTTCTAGCCCAGCTGTCTACAGCTCCCACCATTTTCCCCTCTTTCTCAATTACTTTTGACATTCCCATGAAATGTGGTTTTATATTATTTTGTGGCTTGAGAAATCTTAAAAGCAAAAAAAATAAAAAAAAAACTAAAAAAGGCTCTCTTAGTTCAGGTTACCTCAAAGCAGATCCTGAGATGGATATTTTTGTTTTAGTAAGTTACTGAGTGTGTGTTCTTGGGTGGAAAACCTATAACTGAAGGAAGGAGGAGGGCTGGAGAAGAAGATGGGTATCAATGCGGGTTCCCCTGAAGTCAAGCTTCAGCTTGTTTCCACAAGAAGTTCTGAAGAGAAATCACACCACTTATTATTCTGCCTTGAGGAAAGAGGGCTGGCTTTTATACCCTAGTATCAGTAGGGATGTTGGCTGCAGACAGCCATCCTTAGACCCCTGGAAGATGTATAATCTCCCAGCATCGCTCTTTGAGGTGGAAACTCTAATTGGCTGAAGGTTAATTCTGTGGGAAGGGTACAGCTGTGATTGGTTAGCAGCTAGCACTCATTGTAGCTGGAAAATACGTTCACCAGCCCAGTGAAGAGGCTCTGGGAAGGAGTGCAACACCGTCCACTAACTGATCGATACATATAACACCCCTCATTTCTTTTCATAACTACGTGATGCTTTGTATCATGGTATTTCTTTGGATGGATGCATTCCATTTTACTGATCTACCCTCCTATTGATAAATGGCTTCCACTCTTTTTGAATTATCGACCCCAAATGTTATTAAGGCATGCGTCATCTTGCCATATGTATTCATGAATAGGCTACAGTCATAGATGCTAAAGTAATGTATCAAAAGGTGTGTGAGTTGGTAATTTCTTTTTCTTTTTCCAAGTTGCCCTTTATAAAAGTGTTTTGCCAGTTTATACCAGCACTGTAGAAAAGAATCTTTTCTCCATATCCTCATTAGAAGATATCACCAAACTTTGTGATGTTTATCAATCAGATGAAAAATGTCCAGGCTATTTTGCAAAGATGAATTTTCTCTGGCTGGACTTTTCTCATACATCCCCAGAATTTCCCAATTAATTCCTTATCCTTCAATCTCTGATGAAGATTCTTTAAAGAAAGCTTCTCTGACCTCCAGGCTAATTCAGATGACCCCATTAACATTCATAGAGCACCATGTATTTTCTTTACCATATCTCATACATGTTTGCATTTACATATTTGTGTCTTATGTAAAAACAACCCCCCCCCCGCCCCTCAGCTGGATAGTGAGTTCTATTAAGGTAGGGACTATGTTTCTCTTGTTTAAATATGCATCGCTAACAGACCCACATAGACTATAATAAATATCTGTGAAATGAATGAGAAAGTAAGTGAATAAGTCACATTACTAAAAGTTAAATTGGGATCTACCAGATCATGGCGCTCAAGTTCCTGATCATATCTTGGTCAGCTTCTTCCATTACTCAGTGGATCTTACTGTTCTCTCAGTGACAAAGTTATCTAGCTTTTAGTGATTTTGATTTTCCATAATGGCTCTGCTTTGGGGACAACACACCATTTGAATACACCCTGGGGAATTATGTTCCGTGGCTTCCTGGACAGAATTCAGGTAGCAGTACCCTCTGAATGAGGGAGTATTCTAAAGTAGATTTCATACTTCTTATACTTATCTAGGAAATACTTGTCTGGGGAGAACGATGACTCAGTGTTGACTGAAATTATTTTGACATCATTAATTATTTAATCAACAAAAAAGAGATGCAAAAGAATACACATGCAATCTGCATCGTGGTCTTATAATATCCCCCTGGTTTCTCATGGAGTTGCTGCTGAAACTCAGAGGCCTCAGCTTTATTCAGTTAGGGATGTGTCTCATCAGAAAATTTCAGAATTAGAGTTTCCTGTATTTTATTCATTTTTAGGTTTGAGGGTAGCATAGAAATCAGCCCATATCACTCAGACCTAATACCCATAGGTGGGGCCATAATTTTTGACTGCCTCATAATTAATGTGACCTGGTTACTTCTGAGATGATTTATTGTTGCGCCATTGGGTTCCTCAATTTTGCAGGACAGTGGGTCAGACTCTGTTCTACCATAATCCTCTCTTTGACAGGGAATGCATGGGTGGGAAGGAGAGGAACATGGGTTCCTACAGTCTAGAATAGATCTCAGTGGTGTGAAAATGCTACCTTTTTAATCTAGTGCATTTTTAATTGCAACACACTGTGTCTTCCCATCCTAAACAACTAGTACATAATCCAGGATCATTTTATGTTGTATAAATTGCCAGGTAAACATAGTGTTGCATGGACAAGGTGTTAGAACTAATGCCTGGTATAGCTCCATTCACTTTCCAACACTTGGGGCACCAGATAGTGTAGATGTACTTAGGAATTTAGTTCAACTCACTGTGCACAGTTTATGAGTTTTGTCATTCTGTGGTCTACCTTATCATGAAGTTCTTCAAGCTTTCCTTGCCAAACCTTATTGGGATGTTGGACTAACTCTGAGAGGTGAAGCCTTCTGGATCCCAGCCACCTGTGTGCATCAGACCCTAATGCATAGTGCCTGGGAGCTGTATCCTTGAAGTCCAATGTCAGTTTTGGATGGCATCAAGTACAGTTAGATAGTCTTCCTTCCTTCACTGTCACTTTCTTTTATCCTCTCCCTCATCTCCTCTTTCCTCCATGCTGTTTCATTGTTTGGCCCACTTTGTATTGAGTGGTAGAGGACTCCTATGTTCAAGGTCCCTCTCTGGTTGCATCACTGCTAATGTGTCTTTGTACCATTGCATCTGTAGTAATTACAATATTGATTTTATTACTTGTGTGTTTTCTTGGTCTCTCTCACTCTTGAGACGAGAGGTTATGTCTGTCACCTTCACTGATGTATCCCTAGCATTTATCAGGGGCCTGGCATAAAGTAGTACTGCATAAATATTGGTTGAATGAGTGAATCCTCAAATTTTGCCAATTCTTTCTCCTCTCTGTTGCCCGTTGTCAGGTCCTAAATATCATTTCTGGTAATCACTCTTTGCTAAACCTTCTAGCAAGCCAAATATTCTTATGATACCCAGGCTGTAAAATTAGCTGCCTTGTATCTGATATTTCTGGGATCTTGGTGTGGGATGAAGGTCTTGAGGAAAAATGAACTAATCAGCTAAACTGATTCTCAGTTGTATCTGTTAGAGCTTTTTGGTTGCTCTGCTAACTTTTGCAAAAATGAAAGATGTTGAAAGGCCATTGGGTCGTTCATAGGATCCGTGTATGGAAAACCAGGGCAGGATAGAGTAGATAGAAACTCATGAGACTTTTAGAATTGCTCTTGTTGATGATTGAAACTTCCCTGCTTTTGGTTCCTTAAGAGAGGGTTCTTAATACACATGATGCCAAAAAAGGAGTGGATCAAGTCATATCCGGCTATGAGAAGTGATAGTTTTGGGCAGAGGAGGTCATGTAGCATCCTTTAAATCACGATATTTTAACAGTCATTACCGCTGTCTACACATAGGATCGATCCAGGCAGCAGCTCTTAGTAACTCTATGTTCTAAATCATCCAGGTTACACAAAGTGACTTGCATACAGATGGTACTAAATAAGCTTGTTGAATGCATGACCAAGTGCTGTATCATGCAGTTCTGGGCCTCTTGCTCTTATAAGTAGACACATGTCTCCAGAAATAGGTTCACAAGAGGCTTGTTACACATCCATCATATGCCGGAGTCTTTCTTCCTTGGAACTGCAGGAGATTTATGGATGTCTGTCTTGCCCTGGTGCCCGTGTGTGGAGTGCAGCACTTAGACTCCCTTTCTTAGAGTGCAGTTGGCTTTGCACCTCTGCAGCTATAAGCTCTTAAATTACTCTTTCTAGAAAGGTTTAGCCAGTATGAGAAGTAACTAAAACAGAACAGAATGCAGGAGAACAGTTTTGCATTAACATGCTTTCCATTCTCCTCTTTTTGTGGCTCTTTCGAGAGTTCTATGAAGATATTGTTGAGCCTAAATTCCTCATTTTTGGCATGCCGACCAATTAGAAATGCTGCTAAATCCTAATAGGTTGTTGCAGTTACTGAAATGGTGTGTGACAAGACAAGTCTTCATTGTAATTCCCACAAACTATGAAAATGTTGCTGGAGATTTCTGTTGTTTCATCGGAGGTTGTTTAAATTATTTAAGAGCACATGATTTAAAACTCTAGATAAGATATTTTTCAAGCTGGGGTCCAAGGTCTTCATATTGTTTTGGAGGGAGAGGCAAGCTTTGATTTGGGTCAGGATTCTGATCATAAAATCGGTCCAGCTCGTGAGTGGTCACTGACTAATTGACCAAAACTCCTCTGACCTCCTGGTTTCTTAGTGAGAAATTCTGGATGTTAGTTGTAGTATAGGAACCACTATACCAAGGCAAAAGTGAGAACGTGGTCCAAATGAACATCAAATTTAAATGCCACTGCAAAGATATAGTCTCCCTTGTTTCCCACTTGGTAGGAAGTGTTTTTTGATGTTAACCAAGTGGACGTAATTACTCAGAGAATATCAATTCCTCACCCCCTGCCCAGTGCTTGCAGCAATGATTCTTTAACAGAAGAGTTCTCAGCAACTAGAGATTCCCCACAAATCCTCAGAAATTATCCCCAAACAGCTATTTAGACACGAGGGCAGATTTAATTAGATTCTAAAATGTTTCTTTCCCCATAAGTTCGATATAAATAGGCCTAAGGAGAAAGCTAGACTTTCAAGGATGGCAATGACCGTCCTACCTAGTCCTAGATTCAGTCCTTCCACAGTCACTGATTACCTATTACAGGCTTGATGGTGGAAAATAGTAAACAAGCAACATATGAACTGTATCCTTGAAAAGGGAATAGATTGATAACAACAGATTTCACATTGATTCATGTCATTATGGTGCATATGACACAAACACACATCTTACCAGGCAACTAGTACCTAAAGGGAACTTCTGTTTTTCTCTGTTGTTCTCCCTTTATGTTTTTTTTTTTTTTTAATTTGTTTGTTTGTTTGGTTTAGTTGTGTGAGAGAGAGAAAGAGAGAGAGTGCTTGTGGGGGGGAGGGGCAGAGAGAGAGAGAGAGAGAGAGAGAGACTCTCAAGCAGGTTCTATGCTCAGTGTGGAGTCCGATGAAGGACTCAATCCCACCATGACCTGAGCCCAAATCAAGAGTTTGTCACGCAACTGACTGAGTCAACCAGGTGCCCCTCTTCCTATATGTTTTGAATACTTTTTCTTCACTTCAGATTGGGAAATCCAGACTTACTAATCCCCTGAGTCCTGAACTGCCAGTGCCTTGATTCCACTAGTGGGATTCATACAAGCACTTTGGATCTGATGGTCAATACCACTCCTAACTACTGCTCTAAACACCAAGCAATTTTAACTAGGATTTTGTTTTAGACACTCTTGAGACAATAACTACTTCTGTCATTCTGGGGTAAAGGAACCAGCCCAGTCACTTGTGAATTAAAGTTTTTGATCCTACCCTTGTCCTGACCCTTCCACTCAGCGTTTGTACTAAAATTGCTCTACCAGTGGAATTGGGCAGTGGGCACAGATCTTGTTGGGAAGCCACTTCCTCTTCTGCATTAACTTTTCTCAGTCTTATTCAGGGTTTAAGATCCTAGATCAGGACTCTTTTCACCTTCAAGGATTTTCATAAGACCCTTACTCTTGTTGACCTACCCCCATGTTCCTCAACTGTTTTTCCCCCTTACCCTCTCATAAGGAAAATTTTTGGACATTACCTCACCCCTCCTTCATGAAGTTAAATGCTAAGAAATGAGATTTTATTATGTAAGGTAGAGCTTTGGTGTAAGTATTGTAATACCTAAAGTTTGTCCTCTTCCAAGAAACAATGTTCACACCTTCCTAGGCAATGTTGTCCTCTTGAGAATGAATTATGCGGCCTAGGATGTGACAGAATCACCCAAGGAGCTTGTTAAAACTCAGATTGCTGGGGCGCCCGGGTGGTTCAGTTGCTTGGGCAGCCAACTTCGGCTCAGGTCATAATCTTGTGACTCCTTTGTTGGTTCTGAGCCCTGTGTCGACTCTTTGCTGTCAGCACGGAGCCCTCTTAGGATTCTCTGTTGCCCTTTCTGCCTCTCCCCCACTCATGCTCTCTCTCAAAAATAAACATTTAAAAAGAAGAAGAAGAAAAAAAAAACTCAGATTGCTGTGGTTCAACCCCAGCCACTAGCAAGTAGATGTTTATATATTTTAAAAGTCTGTATTTAGATATAATGTTAAAAAAAATAGGAGAGAAATTTTAGTCAAGACTTTGAAAACTGAATTTCTAATTTGTTACTTATATAATATTTTGTCTACCTACTAGGTTTCCCTCCAGAGATCTCCTAAGTATAGGTTGACTTGTTTTCTTTTCAAATAACTAGTACCGGATTAAAATAATAAGAGAGAGACTCATATAGACTAATATATTATAAACCCAAATTCAGTAAATTTGATTCAAAAAGAAACAGGTGCATTATTTCCCCACAAGCACATGTGAGTTTTATTTATTTAATCTTTTATTGTTGTAAATATATTTGTTCTCCCTAAAGCCTTAAATCAAGTGATTCATATTAAATATTGTGAGCATTATCTTAGGATTTATTTAGATACAATTTAGTTATTCTTTTAACTTTCTAAACCTTTAAAAATATAACATTTAAATAGGCAGTTTGGTTTAAAATAAACAGTAGTGCATTACATTTAATGAGTAATATGTAAATGATAGTTGAGAACAAGGTAGATCAATACAGAGACTGAAAGAAATTTAAATAAAACATGTCAGAGTAAACAAAAAGACTAAATAAAAAGAACAGGTAATGAGCATTGAAAATATTTGACTATAGAAGTTAGACCAAGAAAAATGTGGCAATTAGCATGCAGAACAGAATAAAAGTGTAATTTGATCTGACCATGAAGAAAGGATACAATAACACAAGTTGGGAGAAGAAGGACAGAAGAAATGTCTTGGAACTATTTCAGGCAAAAATCCAATAAAAGAGGAAACTATGGTGACAGCGACATAGAGGGCTATGTGTTGCTTTTATCTTTGATACCCTCATTTTCTGTGGTGAAGAGAGTAGTTTTGATCAATCAATTACTGGGGAGAGTGCAGATTCGCCAGGTTTTGTTCCCTGTAAATCAGTTCATTTTTGCTTTATATATTTGAAATGATACTTTATATATTTGAATTGATACTTCTTTATACATTTGACTGATCTAATTACAGACATTTGTTTTATACTTTGTAATTGCAAACATTTAAAACTTTCTTTCTCTTTTCTTTTTTCTTCAACGTTTATTTATTTTTGGGACAGAGAGAGACAGAGCATGAACGGGGGAGGGGCAGAGAG
The DNA here is from genome assembly GCF_007474595.2 of Lynx canadensis. Taxonomy (NCBI): domain Eukaryota; kingdom Metazoa; phylum Chordata; class Mammalia; order Carnivora; family Felidae; genus Lynx; species Lynx canadensis. The sequence goes on from NC_044310.1 coordinate 120,053,684, forward strand.
AGAGGGAGACACAGAATCGGAAGCAGGCTACAGGCTCTGAGCCATCAGCCCAGAGCCTGACGCAGGGCTCGAACTCACGGACCGCGAGATCGTGACCTGGCTGAAGTCGGACGCTTAACCGACTGCGCCACCCAGGCGCCCCAGAACTTTCTTTCTCTTTTCTACTTAAGATGGCTTTTTTTTTCATAGTGCTGGTTGGTGTTTGGAAACATTTAGACTGAGGAAAAAGACTTACTGGGCACACAAATCCATATTTGAGATAAAATCCACAAAATATGAATATTATTTAAATTCATATATAACAAAACTATTTTGAATACGTATAGTTGAAATAGCAAATGATAATCCTGTTTAATAAGTATCTTCATTAAGTTATGCTTAACTATCCTTTTTATAAAGTTTCTTTTATTTCTTAAAAGGAAACAATAATAGCTCTCTTTGGTACTTACCCAAATAAATTGAAAACATACATCCACACAAAAACCTGCACGCAGATGCTTAAGAGCGCTTTTATTCATAACTGACCAAACTGGGAAGCCGCCGACATATCCTTCAGTAGCTGAGTGGATAAATGAACTGTGATATATCCAGAAAATGTAATATTACTCAGCAGTTAAAAACAATGATCTATCAGGCCATGAGAAGACATAAAGGAATATACATGCATGTTACTTAGTGAAAGAAGCCAATCTAAAAGGCTACATACTGTATGATACGGCATTCTGCAAAAGGCAAAATTATATTGACAATAAATAGATTGATGGTTTCCAGGGATTAGGGAAGTGGGAGAGATGAATAGGCAGAGCACAGAGAATTTTTATCAAATTATTCTATGTGATACTTTAATGGGGATACATGTTACTATATACTTGTCAAAACCCACAGAAGGTACAACACCAATAGTGAACTTTAATATACAATATAGACTATGTACGATGTGTCATTGAGTTGCACTGATTGAACAGATGGACCACCGGTGCAGGATGTTGGCAGTGGGGAGGCTATATGTGGGCAGGGGGTTGTCATCAGGGGTATATAGGAACTCTGTACTTTCTGCTCAATTTTGCTGTGAATCTAAGACTCCTACAAAAATAAATATATTTCATTTTATTTTTTAAACATTGTTTTATTTATTTGTTTCTGCTATTGTTTTGAATATAATTTATTGTCAAGTTAGCTAACGTAAAGTGTATACAGTGTGCTCTTGGTTTTCGGGGGTAGATTCCCTGATTCATCACTTGCATGCAACACCCAGTGCTCGTCCCAACAAGTGCCCTCCTCAATGTCCATCACCCATTTCCCCCCTCCCCCTCACCCCCATCAACCCTCAGTTTGTTCCCTGTATTTAAGAGTCTATTATGGTTTGCCTTCCTCTCTGTTTGTAACTATTTTTTCCCCTTCCCTTCTCCCATGGTCTTCTGTTAGGTTTCTCAAGATCCACATATGATTTGAAGACATATGATATCTTTCCCTGACTGACTCATTTCACTTAGCATAATACCCTCTAGTTCCATCCACGTTGCTGCAAATAGCCAGATTTCATTCTTTTTCATTGCCAAGTAGTATTCCATTGTATATATAAACCACATCTTCTTTATCCATTCATCAGTTGATGGACATTTAAGCTCTTTCCATAATTTGGCTATTGTTGAAAGCACTGCTATAAACATTGGGGTACGAGTGCCCCCTATGAATCAGCACTCTTATATCCTTTGGATAAATAAATATATTTAAAAACAAACAAAAATTAATTTAAAATATTATAAAATCAAATTCCTTCATACTTTAGATTTCAAAAACATTGAGACCAGGGGCACCTGGGTGACTCAGTTGGTTAAGCTTCCGACTTTGGCTCAGGTCATGATCTCACTGTTCATGAGTTTGAGCCCCACATTGGGCTCTGTGCCAATAGCTCAGAGCCTGGAGTCTGCTTCAGATTCTGTGTCTCCCTCTCTCTGTTCCTCCCCGACTCACACTCTGTGTGTGTGTGTGTGTGTGTGTTTCTCTCAAAAACAAATATTAAAAAAAATAATAACAAAAAATTGATACCAGTAGGTAAGAAAGTAATCCAAAATATATCAAAAAGTAAAAATAAAGAAATTTAACTTATACTTTGGAACTTATAATACCATATAACAAAATTACCAATGCCAATAACAACAAGGACCCATTTCCCAGTCATACATACTGTGCACACAAGGAAGAATGTAAAAAAGAATAGCAAATTAAATTTAAAAATCCATGGTTTGGATATTAACATATGTGTATACACAGTAAAAACAAGCTAATTGGTGATTTAAAAGAATCCTATCTTAAGTGGTAAATAAATTAGTTGGGGTGATTAGGCTGGAGGTCAGGAGTAGGTGCTACGTTGTGTAGCCAACGCAAAGCACTCTCCAGTGCAAGGGCTAGAAGTACGATAGAGGTGCCAAACAACAGGCTTGAATTTGGGCAGTTTATAAAGGAAGTCATGCTAATAATGTCCAAATATAATTTCAGCTGTTGTAAGGTTTTGAATTATTGCAAATATTGTTTTCAAATGTTATCGAGGGGTGTCTGGGTGGCTCAGTTGGTTAAATGGCTGACTTCTGCTCAGGCCATAATCTCATGACTCATAGGTTTGAGCCCCGCGTCGGGCTCTGTGCTATACACACACACACACACACACACACACACACACACACCACATCTTCTTTATCCATTCATCTGCCGATGGACATTTGGGCTCTTTCCATACTTTGGCTATTGTTGAAAGTGCTGCTATAAACATGGGGGTGCATGTGCCCCTTTGGAACAGCACACCTGTATCCCTTGGATAAATTCCTAGTTGTACTGGCCTTATTAATTTCCAGTAACTCTTTCTTCCTGAAAGTCTATTTTGCCTACCATTAATACAGCCTCACTAACTTCTGGTTAGAATCTGCCAGATAGATTTTCTTCTGTACTTTTACGTTCAACATTTCTACGGTCTAATGTTTTAAGAGTAATCATTTGATATTTTAATCCAGTCTGATAACCTTTCTTTAAATGGCAATCTTAGTAATTTGCACTTATTGCATTTATTATTATTATTATTCATTCTATGTACAGATTTGCTGTGTCATGGTATTTTGTACTTTTAAGATTTTTTTGTAGGCTTCTCTCCGTCTCTCCCTCTGTCTGTCTTTCTCCCTCTGTTTCTTTCTCTCTAATATTCTTGGTGTAATTTAAAAACATTCCATCCCTTTTCTCCTACTCTATTTCTATTTCTAACACGTGTTAAATAAATACTTAGCTAAAGATAAGGTAGATCAATGCCTTTGCCCTTCCCTCAATAATAGAACATTTATTTACTTTAACTGTGCTTAGCCTTACATGTAACTGTTTCCAGCGTTCTGTTTCTGTATTGTTCTATCTTGTTTGACTTTGCAGTTACTACTTTACCTTTTTATAGTCACCTATGTTTATATCACTATTTATTTGCTCACTATTTCTTCTTCCATCTGATTTTCCTTCCCATTGAAGTTTATCTTTTAGGGAGGGTTTCTAGGCCATTCACCTCTTTGGCCACAAAATTCCTCATTTTCCCTTGTTCTCTGTCATACAATTCCAGGATGACCACTTTATTTTAACACATCACCATCTCTGGCCTCTATTTTTTGCCTCAAAAATTTTTCTGTAGCTTAGCTTTCTTTTCTAGTTATTCTGACCTATTTCTCTGGCTGCCCCAATGATCTTGCCTTTGTTTTTGGTATTCTCTGGTTTCACAACAATCTTTTAAAGCGTAGATCTCATTTTATTTATCCTATTTGAGATTCATTGTATTCCTTAATTCTGAAGCTTCATGCCTTACACCAATTCTGTAAAATTCCCAGTCATTTTTTCTAAGTATTACCTCTCCCTCGTTCTCTTTATTCTCTTTTTTTTAGCACTCCAAATAGGTACATATTCAACCTACTCATTTTATTTTCTACATCTCTTAACGCATCTTTGAGATTTTTCATCCACTTGTTTGAGCTGCAATCTGGGTCATTTGATTCATTCATCAAATATTTATTGACTGACTATGATATGCCAAGAACTACTTAAAGTGTGGGAATAGAGCAGTGAATGAGATAGACAAAGACACTGACTATGTGCTTATGTGTAAGTTGTCTATTTTTCCATAGAAATAAATGTACAATGTATAGTTAGTTACATAGTATTTAAGTTTGTATGCAGTTCTATGCAGTACAATAGGCATAGTAAGAGGGAGAAGGCGTTTTGAAAGCTGGCAACTTCATGTGTGTAGACAGGGAAAACCCATTAAAACAACATTTGAATAAAGCCATGAACGATTAAAGAATGGGAGAAAAATAGTTTGGAGAGACAGAGAAACATGTCCTTGTCCAAGCAGGAACATGCAGCATAAGGTCTGACAACCTACAAGGAGGATAGATTGGAGTGGGCAGGAAGAGAGTGCTAAGAGCTTGCATCAGTGAGGTGGTGCAGGAAGGCATTTTAACTATGGAAAGATATTGACTTTGGTAAGATTTGGACTAAGATGTGGCATGATCTTCTTTACAATTTAAATTTGATTGTATTTATAATTCATTTGCTGGTCAGAGAAAAGCAAGATGTGCAACTGGGAGACCACAGAATGCAACTCCCCAAAAAACAACTACATCCAACTTTCTTTTATCTGAAAATCTAGAAAAAAAATGTGAATTGCTGCTTACTAAGATAAGGAATACTGTTGACCAGGCAGGTCATGGGGAGAGGAGCAAGTTCATTTAAATGGTATAAATCCATTAGACATCGGAGTGGCAATGATGAGAGACACAGATGGATAGATGAATTGGGAGTACACTGGGGTTGGGGTCTGGCCTGGAGGTAGAAGTTTATTAGTTTCAGAAGAAGCTTCTATTTGGTCGTGAAACTGGATTGGACCACTCAGGGAATAAGTGTAGATAGTCCAAAAGCTCATAGACGGAAACTTGATTTACTCAAACGTTTACTGTGTGGAAGATGAGGGGAAACAGAGAGAAGAAATTGAGGAGTCATGGCCTGTGAAATTAGGGGGGATAAATCAAGAGAGTAGTATTCTAGAACCCAAGTTAAGAAAATATTTCAGGAAGAGAAAGCACTCCTATGTGGCAAAGGTTAGTGATAACTCAAGTAAGATGAGGAATAGAAATGATCCTTGATAGTTTTGTTTGCTTGCTTTATCTTTTTAACGTGCGGTCACAATAATCTGGATGGGAACTGTGTTGGTGGGGGGGTGGGTCCGAAGCCTTGCTGGCCCCAGCTCTTCCCATTCACCAGTTCACACTTCACTGCTTCTCAGTGGGTGCTCTCTGAACCAGCAGCCCCTGCATCTGTATCACCAGAGAACTTGTTAGAAATGTACATTCCTGGCCCAGAGCTGCGGAGTCAGAAAGCCTGACAGTCAGCCTCAGCCAGGTGTGTTTTCTACAAGCTCTTCAGGTGATTCTGAGGCACAGTGAGGTTTGAGAATCACTATTCTTGGTGATATTAGCAAATTCTCTCAGAAAAGCTTGACATCAGTACAGTTCATGTTCACTGTTCTAGTTTTCAGCTTTTACTTGGAGAATATGCTGTTATAGATTATCTTGATTTTCTATGTGATTTATAGTAGAAATGTTTTCAGGGTGTGTGTGTGTGTGTGTGTGTGTGTGTAAGAGACAGAGAGAGAATTTTATATACACATCCTATCATATTACCTATTTTAAAAAATAATGCAAAAACAGTTTCCTCAGAAGTGTCACTTAAACAGTAAAAAGTAAAAGTACAAAGTGAATTTGATGGTCAATTTTAAGTTAAGTAACAGAAGATATGATGGAGGGAAGGCAAGGAGGCGTGAGTTCATGTTGGCTTGCTCAAATACTGTATTACTTGCCTATCAAGTACTCTAAAACCTAATTACTGCAATCACATTGCACAGTACACTCTCCCAAATTCTGGATGTTTTTTGTAATATTATGTTAGAAATATAGAGTAAAACAGTGTTCTAGAGGAAAAGAATAAAAGTACTGGGTTTGAGGCCAGTTTAAGTGTTTCCAATATCAAGATATAAAGGCTGCAAAATATGCTAAATTTGCATAAATAGTCCACCTGATTTTATAGGTGTTGTTTTTTGTTGTTGCTGTTTTAAAGCAAAGCGGTCTACCATTTCGTCACGCCTAATTCATCTCCTACCAGGTCACTGTGAAGTCTTGCCTGATCAGACCTATCTCACAGTGACATCTGCACCTGTAGGGGCTGCTAGCCTGTCATTCGGTGTGAATTCATCCATCCCAGGACAGCATTGCCGAAGAGGAAAGAGAAAGCATGAACCACTCGAGCAGATATCTCTTACATAGGTATTTCTTTAGAAAATGGTAACTTTTCAATAGCCAACTCTTAGTAGTTGCAGATGTATGATATCACCAGCTGGAAGTGGAATTAACCATGTCCAAATTGCTTCTTCCTTTGACATGGAGAAAAGTCAAGTTTGCAGACAAGTTGAAGCTAATTAGAGTAGTAATAATAGTGTGTGTGTGTGTGTGTGTGTGTGCGTGTGACAGGGCCAATGCCTTTATTTAGATAAAGATTCTCATTGCTTTTTTTCTTGAAGCCTCATGGCTTCTCTAATTTACATTATTGTTTCTTTGAATACTTTTTGTTCATGCTCCCATTGCTTACATTTTTTGTTGAATTAAATAAAATACAAATTGTAAATTTTGTTGTGATTTTTTTTTCTTTATTTGTCCAACCAGCTTTTGTGGAGTGCTGGGTACTCAGTACTGAGAAGTGGCTAAGGTGATCCTTCTGCTCCAGAGCTTGCAGAGTAAAAAGAGAGCAAATAAGGGAGCCAGCACTGTGGTTCTGTGCAGAAAGTACCATGAAAGTGTCATGGGAACACCACTGTGTGAGTGTGGAGGAAGGATCCCAACCTCAGACTGAGATGTCAGGAAGCACGTTCTACATGAAGATCCTCTACCTCTCTTTTGGTCCCAGTAGGATGCCATATTTTTGTGTATTTAGGACAACGTCTGATGCTCAGTGAAAACTTCTTGAATGAATATATAAATGAGTTTTATTCTAGATACATAGTTTCCTAAGCACTAGAAACTTAAATGGAATTATTCATTATAAATCTGAAACTAAAACACAATTCAGCCTCAAGTCTTAGTTATTGAAAACAACGTAAACTGACAATTCCTTGAATGTAATCTTTCAGTGCCTGATCTGACTTGTAAACAAAAAGCCCACATGGCTTGTGACTGACCAGCAAACTTCTTTAATAACCATCTGTCAGGCAACATATTCCCTACTCCATCTGCTATGAAATGAGCATGAGATAAATATATATGTATATATAAAATGTTCCTACAGCTTTCCTGTGGGTAACCAGCATAGAAAGAAAGGCTGTAAGCATAGCAGACATGATGAATTAATGTCGGTAAGCAGCAGGATACAACTCCACAATAAAAAATATAATAATAATCAAGTTACACATGGAAGTGCTGTCAGAAATAGGACAAGGAGATGAAACCCTTATTCTCTGTTTGAATAAAAAGACCGGTAAAGCTACATTTAATTTTAATGCAAGTAGTTTAGTTGCATTTGGGTTTTGCTATTAAATAATTGCCCTCTTTCTCCTATAGACAGATAGCTAGTGATAGCCTTAAATCATCAGTTCCAAAGGAGGATTGGAAGAGGAAAGGGAATTCATTTTTATTGAAGATCTACTAGGTGCCAGGCAGTTTATATTAATATTCTTCCTTTTTCTTTCCCCCTCTTGCCTTCCTCACTCTGGTCTCTCTTTCCAGATCCTTCTCATTCTCCCTGTAGTTGGGACTGTCTATTGTCTTCTCATATCTTTACTCCCCTCCTTCCTCAGTAATAGAGCAGTTAGTGTTGGCCAGACAGATATCTGCCCCAAATGAAGACTGTTGTCCTTGGTCTCCCTTGCAGCGAGGTTCAGCCCATGAAGGAGGTAGAAATGGGTGGGAAACGATATGGCCTTAGAGGTGGGGTGTCACGAACACTTCCTGCCTCCTTTTCTTTTTCCTACTGCTCCATATGAGAATGATGGCCAGAACTAGAGCGATTATCGACTCTGAAGCAGGACCTGTACTTTTGGGTCAGTAAAACGAGGAGGTCAAAGAAGGCAGCATCTTGATAATAGATTCTCTCTCCCAGGCTTGGATTTCTGTAAGTAAGAAACATGTAATTGGAAACACTCGTATTTTGAGTTTTGATCACTAACAGCAAACCTAATACTAATACATTTCCATTATTTCATTCACATAGTATTGCTTGATTCGTGAATTCATTAAACACAGTGGCCCACACGTGAGAAAAGAAGTGGACACACAACGAGCATCTGTTGAAGATTAGTGTGCATGGATTTCTATTCCTTCTACTAGTCTATCTTGAGAAGTCATTGCGTTCTCTAATTCTTAATTTATGTACTTAAATAATGATAGGTGTAGGCCAGTGGTTCTCAACTGAGGCTTACAGTTAGGTTCTCAACTGGGGCAAAAGTCCTCATGGGACTTTTGAAATTTTGGACACAATTTTTGATTGCCACAATTGAGTGGTGAGGTGCTACTGGCATCTCGTGGGCAGAGACCAGGGATGCTGGTAAACACTGTAAAAGACACAGCATCACCCCCATGGCAAAGGGTTATCTGGCTGGAAATGTCAATAGTACTGAAGTTGAGAAATCCTGGTTTTGGCAAAATTTGTTGATTCTTTTCTAAACTTCAATAATTTCTCTAGGATTCGAAGTATTCATTTCTTAAGAGAATATTATTATGTGCCTTGTGGTGACTTTGGCAGGAAGTAAGAAAAACTCCTAGATAATGGGGAAGAAAAGAAAAATTAATCTTATATAATAAGTCTGGTGATGGAGACAGTTGCCATGGCTGGTTAAGTCAGCAGGGATTATGTCATCTTTCTTTCTTTTTAATTTTTTTTTAACATTTATTTATTATCGAAAGACAGAGAGAGACAGAGTGTGAGCAGGGGAGGGGCAGAGAGTGAGGGAGACACAGAATGTGAAGCAGGCTCCAGGCTCTGAGCTGTTACCACAGAGCCGGATGCGGGGCTCAAACTCACAAACCGCAAGATTATGACCTGAGCCGAAGTCGGACACTTAACCAACTGAGACACTCAGGCACCCCTATTGATGGCGACATTTTTGAAGAGAAGTGAATTAAAAAGGCAGAGAGTGCATCCTCTGATTCTAGGATGTAAATTACAACGACATGAAAAACGTAAGAAGAAAACATATATGAGGTGCCTCTTACACTAAAAAGAGTAGCTTGCATCTACACTGTTCATCCTGTACTTTTGGGATCTTTCACACTATAGAAGGGTCCAATTTTATGTAAATACCATACAGACGGTTTGTTTTAGAATATATATTTAAAAAAACCCATGAAATTCCCAAGCACTCTATAATGTAAGCCACAGTGATTTTTCATTTTCCAGACTAGCCAGATTTTGTGATGCTAGAATCTAATTCCACATATTTAGTCCACTATGTTTTAATTTGTATCTCTAGTTGTGTCGGTGTTCAGATTCTGCTTTACCAGCCAGGCTGAAAGCTTTTTGGGGGCAAGCATTTGAAGATAACGGTGATCTCTCTTCCACCCATAATAGCAGGAAATATGGCAGGAACAGAAGTAAATAAGAAGGAACGGAATCGAGTAGAAATAGCTCTCTTCCCGTGGCAGTGATAAGGCTGCTAATGAAACAAATTTTTGTCACTGAAGTCTGTGTATGTTTGGTATAGCAAATTTTAGTGGAATTAATATTAGCACTTTAGCTCGAGTTTTTAATTTTATTAGTAATGAACATGGTAATTAAAGAGGTAAAGTGAGGTGCTCCAAATCACACAGCTAATTGGATTGGGAGTGGAAACAAGATGCCAGAATGCAAATACCCAGCTCTAGATCAACTCAGATGCCAAACATGAAGACAAGCAAAGCTGAAGGTAGGACTTGGAGCTATTGATAGAACTCTTTCTGTAATTCTTCTCAACTCTTTGTGAATGCTGACAGATTACCTCTTTGGTCAGATCTTGCTTCTCAAGTCGGCCGTAGACATTTTATTCAATATTTACATTGAGCATCACTGAACTAGAAACTGAACATTTCCAACTCAGTTGAGCGGACTCTTCTACTAAATATCTCCCTAGGGTTTCAGCCAGCAGTGAACTTCTAGAACATTCAATTTGGCCGAGTTAGAAGTTCTTAGCTATTGTCTTTTTCTTTCTTTCTTCCCTGCCGACCCCCCCTCCATTTTTGCAGAGGGAGGCTGGAGATCTATTTTAACATAATTATTTCTGACAGGCCAACTGTACCCAACAGGATGAAATTATAACCTTTTCAGTTAATTGTTGTGATTATCTACTTAGCATAATGTGCTTGCCTGTCACATTAAGGAGCTGCCTGCTGTGGGGATGCAGCTGGTAGTTAGGTATGAAGGATAAGCCTTAAGGTTTCATTAAAAACAAAAAACAAAAACCAAAAACCAAAAGAAAGCTGGTATGCTTTAGGGGATAGAACAGAAGAAGATCAGCACCTGGGTAACTGATCAATAAATTAAAGTTTTCTGCAAATGAATGAATGATTAGCCCTGCTCCTTGTCTGACTGTTTTCTACCTTAAAGGCCAGAAAGGCAATAGCGAATTGGGGATTTGGTGGCACACAAAGAATCATTTTCCAAGGGAATACCACAAGGAGGCAGCTGTCTAGGTCAGGGCTGTGGATGAGGAGAGGCAAGCAGTTCCTGGGGAAATGTGATAGAACCTAGTAGAAAAAGTGGGTGATGGGCATTGCGGAGGGCACCTGTTGGGATGAGCACTGGGCGCTGTATGGAAACCAATTTGACAACAAATTATATTTACATAAATAAATAAATAAATAAATAATAACATTAAATTAAAAAAAAAAAAGAAACTAGTAGATAAAGGAAGTACCCCCAACAACATTTTCCTAATGGCAGGAGTGAAATGGTCTTGCAGCACATGGGGGTAAGAGCACAGAGCAGGGACAGGATCTGTGGAGAAGAGGACAAGCAGGAAAACTTGGAGAAGGGACCCTTTGGGACACTGTTTCTATCTCATCAATCTCTTCAGAGCCCTCCTTTGTCTTTTATTTTGGTCCAGATACATTACTAAGCTGAAGGACAATCAGGACACTCATTATTAATTATTTTTTTTCATGAAGAGATAATAAGGTCCACATTACAATTTCAATTTCTATTAGCTAAGGACAAGGAGAATCAGGACTCTTGATTATATATAGGTCCAGGACCCGAAAATCTCATGTCTAAGGACTCTCTTGGTGTTTGCTGTGAGCGCCTGAGCTTTCATTTTATGGGTCCACCCTTGAAACTATAACCTTATTCTAATTGGCTTCAATATTATTCATAACTCAGAGATAATTAAAGTGTGTTCAAGACTTTAGAGAGGGCACCAAAAGTCAAACCCTTACTTAGGGATCCCTGATATATTGCTTCCATGGTGTCTGACCTCAGTAAAATGTCAGTATAATATCTTTTGGGCTTTGTAGCCTAATAACCTTGTCTGATTTCCTTAAAAAGAGTTGGTAAGTTTTGCCTTTCTCTCTTCTAAAATAAAGATGTTGGACTCCGGTAGCTCTCCATTGAGTACAGAACAGAGGAGGAAGTTAACATAATTTACAGGTGCCTAATACTTCCCACTTGAAGAAATTTCTTAAACACCATATCGAAGAGAGTGGCTTTATTCTATATGAAATATGGTGGGTACATTCGCACCTTTGCAGAGAGACATGACTAATCCATTCATAAGTACGTGTTTATTGTTTGTTTGCTTTATACCAAACATCATGCTCTTCCTTTGATTGTATTTGTTTGCTAGGCCCATGTTCACATAACAAGAAATCAGGCTGAGGTTGTGGGCTGCATGTGTCTAATATATATTAATTTAATTCATTAATTCATCTGGGAGAATGAATGGCAATAAAGCTCAGTGGGACCATTAAGCTAATTTAGTCCTGGCAAACTGCTTTAAAAATGCCAACTTGGTTATAAGAGGCATTGGAAGCAAAGTGAGATTTGGTTGGGGGCCGTGAAGTCACGGTGATTGAGCACGTGAGTAATGGAACCAGCTTGGCTAGGTCTCTATCCCTGCTGCACCATTTGCTGCCTGGGTGACCTGGGGCAAATTCTTTAATCTCTTTATACCTCAGTTTCCTCATCATTGAGATTCGGGCCATCATAGTGCTTATCCATGGGATTGTTTGAGTTCAGTGATATAATACAAGTAAAATGCTCAGCAAAGTGTGTGGCCTGTATTAATAGGTAAGTAATTTTTAAATTGCTGATTATAGAGTCTCATTTTGTATTCTCTAAGACTCTGTTTGCCCTTGAAAAAAGAAATTAGACATTTCCTTCTCCTTGGTGAGGGCTGGAGCTTTAGATCAGGAAAAAATTGGACTAAATAGTTAACAGTAATTTTGACGTTGGGAGAAGTGAGTTATTATGACTACGTGATTTTGTCTTCCTAAAATTCTTTGAGGACTGTTCTTGTGTTGGATGGTGTTGTTCCTCAGCTCCATACGTGTCTTACCGTAGACTATTTTCTGTCAGTGGAGCTAGAAGCCCGCTTATTACATTTCAGTCAGATTTCTGCCAGGTTCTGCCAATGGGGAGTGCCAGCAGGAGATTGGAAGGTAGGACGAGGAGAAAAGAACGTGCCTCCAGTCAGTGATGGCAATAGGAATGGTGGCAACACTAGCATTTTAGCATCAAATGTCAGTGCTGTATATGAGATGGGGCTTGATCAGATTTTCAACACAGAAATGGATTGCATGAGAAGGTAAGACAGACTCCCTGGCAACCTCCTGCATGGAAGTCGCAGGTTACAGCGTTTACCGCATCATCCTGAAGCAGCTGGTTTTAAAGAATAACACGCTGGTTTTGATACCAGTTGGAACACAACACCTTGGGAGGTTGGGCTGTTTCCCTCAGGGGTGTGATATATGCTTTGAACCTGTGATGAATATGTCATGCTGTTTCCTTCACAGCCAGAATACCAAAGTCTGAAAGTCAAGAGTGGAAGCAAGAATGACTCATTCACTAATGTACTTAATACAAACATTTGCTTCCTGTCCCCACAGTTTTGGACTTTTCTGACTTAGGAGTTTTACTTCCCAGGAGAAAAGTTTCTAAGGATCACAGCACTATTTTCAATCAAATCGAAGTTGAGACTGCTACCTGGTTATTTTGAGCTCTTCATGGCATTGAACCTAGAAGCAAATAATGGGATTACTGTACAGGCTGCGGGGAGGGGGGTAGTTTTATTCTGATTATCAAATGGAAATAGAATGTTGCTATTAGGGGCAGGGAAAACTGAGAAACCCAAGGGAATCTCTGGGGTGCTTCTTAGCACTTCCATGCACAATGGTAACATTAATGGAAGATTACAGAAATCCAGTAAAAAAGCAGGGCCAATAAGTAATCAGTCTTCAAAAATAAATGTTTAGGTTAAATGCCAGATAAAGAGCATCAAACAGCAAGCTGGAGTATTGGCTAGGGCAAAGAGAAGGTGACATGAATCATTGATTACGGAAGTCACAAATATCAACTATGCTTTCATGGATAGTTACAGAAAAGAGGACTGTAGTGACTTCTCCTATTTTCCTATAACCTTGCTATATGCATATTTTATATATTTTTCACTTTTTCTTCTCCCTTTTTCCTACTACATTATGTAGGAAGCATTTCAATTGCTTCTTCAGGTAGTATGTGTAAGTGGGCTCGTAGCTAAGTTAGAAATGGAATTAATATTATACTCTCCCTTATTTGATCTAATGTGTGGCCCTTTGGGGGGAACAAGTACATTTATGAGGTTAACTGCTTTTTGCTGTGTGCAAACCTGATGTCATTAAGCTTGTTGTTTGGAAATATAATTATGGGAGGAGGGGAGGGTATGGAAATGAATTGCCAGGAGTGGACTGGGCCAAATGGTGTCTGTATTCGCTCAGCTCCATATGCATGCTTTTATACTCATCCTTTGCCTACCAGGGCTGGAAGAGGATAAAGCATGTCTCTCCAAACTCCCTTGCCAGCTGGCTTCCTGTCCTGTTCAGCCAATGGGACATACTAGAGTGAGATTACAAGGCAGGAGAACAGGAGAGCCATCTTCTTCTACTCTCTGGCAGCGTGGTCTAAAGTGGAAGTGTCACCACTGGCAGAAACGGTGGAGACGCAAGCATTGGTTACTGGCAGGTGTGTGCCTTGGCTCCAGATGAGGCATCTCAGACCAACCACAGGCTTTTCAATGGGACAGTGATCACAGGCACAGGCTGGTGGCATACCTTTGTTTCCGCAGCCCTAAGGGAGGTAGCAGTCACCTTCAGCTATGAATTTAGGGATAAAATGACCTTCTCTTGTTACTCTTCCAGATCTTCCATCTCCCTTTAGCCAAAGTCTTGCATTAAACTCAATTTTTAAAAGGGCCTAGAACGTCCCTTATTGGTATAGACTAATAGAGTTTCACAAAGACACTGGTTTAAGTTGCTTACCCTTCCTTGATCCTCTGTTTGGATTGCCTAAGACTATTGCAGAACAAGGCCAAAGTGATAGAATTGGGGGTGGGAGGGTATGGCACAGATTTAGCCCGAACCACTTTGGTGTTTGGTTTCTCTCTACTGGGTTCCAGACCTTTTCCCCCTTACTGCTTCTGCAGCCTGCGGAAGCAGAAACAAGCACCATCCACTTGGGAGATGGGCCACTAATTGAAAGCACTCACAACCAGTCCTATGGTGTCTCTGAAATTGTCTTTTAAGTTCTCTCTTTATCTCTGATTTGAAAGATGGAAGGATTGGATTCCACTTTTCTAGAAGCTTTCCCACATTGGTTTTTCAGAGAGAGGACTGGCAGATAAAATACAGAATGTCTAGTAACTTTGAATTTCAGATCCATATGACATGGGGCATACTCATAACTTAAAAATGTTATTGTTTGTGTGAAATTTAAATTCAGTCATCTGAGATATATATGCATATTGATACACAAATATGGATATGCGTACATATATGTGTATCTATATCTGTATATAATTTTCTCTTCTTTTGCTAAATCTGACAATCCTAGCCTAAGAATTTCAGTAAAGAGTTTCTCTAAGAGCTCCTCATGATATAACAGAATTGTATTATATGAGGCTTTATACTGTGTGGGTCTAAGAACAGTTTGAAGGCTTTTTCTCTTCAGCAGAGAGTTTGAGATAATAGACTTCTCAAATTTCGTGGTTGTTTTCTTTTTCTTTTTTCCTAGACTTCTTCAGTCGTACAGTAGGGGATGACACCTAACACAGTAGGCCAATGGTTCTCAAGGTCCCTAACTGGTAAAGTCAGCATCACCTGGGAATTGGTTGGAAATGCAAATACTCAAACCCCACTTAGACCAGCTGAGTCAGAAACTCTGGGGCTGGGGCCCAGCAATCCATTCTAACATACCCTCCAGAAAATCCTAATGCAAGGTGGAGTCTGAGAACCATGCATCAGTGTAGTCAAACATGGAGCCCGTGCAATGCTCCTTCCTATTCCTCTACCCATGTTGGAAGTTTTTGCTTACGACTATATTATTTCCCACTCTCTCATCCTAGAATATTTCTCACATAGCTCTTTAGCCAGGCACTACTAATTTATTTCCCAATGTATTGTTAGTTTTAGAATATACTTCCAACTTCCCATCCCCAACTTTGGAATCTTAAGTAAAATGTATTTTTTTTCTTAGAATAATGCTTTGTATTCTGAAATACCCTTGCTGATAGCCCACAGTTTCTTCAGAGATGGATCAAAAAGGCCTGGGCTGAGAGTGAGTTAAAAGAGCCTCGTGTTTTAATGCTGGTTCTTGGTACCATAAATTTACACCTGAAAGCATTGAAATTCATTAGCCAAAGGGTCTCTATAATGGTAAAATTTAAGACAGTGTGGAAGGTAAGTTAAATAAATTATCTTGGCAAGGAAAGATTTAACTGTGGCCTGCAAATCACATTGAAACAAGTAACAGTTTATTATGTCGATGCATAAATTGTGCTTTTGGTCTGTTGCCTTGGGAAAATCTGAGACATAAAATTCTTGTGGTAAATCCATTTGGGTTGATTTGGAGGTCCTGATAGAGACACTATCTGAATTCATGGAGAAGAAATCTCCTTTCCCCATAGGTAAACAATTCTTGAAATAAAGTCATTATAAATTACAGTGTGGCTTATTTACCATCAATATACACCCCCTTAATTAGGTGTTGAATGGATCAATTGCAAGACAGCACTGGGTCAGGTCAACGTTTGAGAAAGGATGATGAAAAGTTGCTTGGCAAGAGGCCAGTTCTAATGAATAAAATTGGTGCGATTTCTTTCTTACTACAGAGGCAGGATTCATGTTTCCAGGAGACACACTTTGCCTGGCTCAGGAGTGTTGGGCAGAGCATACACTTAAGAACTAGTCTCAAAAGGTAAGGACAACTAACCAACCTCATTGCTAATAAAAATATTCTAATTAAAATGAGATATCATCTTTAACCTATATTATTGGCAATTTTCTTAAACGAACAAAGGGTTTTGTGCTATCAGGGATGTGATGAGGTCTAAATGCTCAGATTTTTCTTACAGAAATGTCAACTCACGCGTTAATTAGGTTAATTTGATTATATACATCAGAAGTCTTTCAAATATTCCCTTTGACCCAGTAATTCAATTTATTGTAATTTGTCTTACATACACAACCAGAGATGCATAAATGTTTATGTACAAGAAGTTTTCTTGGAAATTTTTAAGATAGCAAAAATTTGGAAATAGCTAGCTTGATGTCTAACAATAAGATAATGACTAAATAAATTATGTGCTTATATGGCAGAATCATTACATGACTGTTACATCCTTTTTATGTGAAATTCTTATGATGTAATGTGACATATAAAAGCAGGATAGAATACTGTACATATAAAAATTTAGTGTATAATGGGGCGCCTGGGTGGTTCAGTCGGTTGAGCGGCCGACTTCGGCTCAGGTCACGATCTCGCGGTCCGTGAGTTCGAGCCCCGCATCGGGCCCCTGTGCTGACAGCTCAGAGCCCGGAGCCTGTTTCAGATTCTGTGTCTCCCTCTCTCTGACCCTCCCCCGTTCATGCTCTGTCTCTCTCTGTCTCAAAAATAGGTAAACGTTAAAAAAAATTAATAAAAAAAATTAGCGTATAATATAAATAAAAATATATTTATAATAAAGTGGAGGAGAATGAAACATGTCAAAATGCTTATAACCATTTTATCTAAATGATAGGCTCAACATATCTTCCTAAATATATGCCACCTCTGTATTTTCTAAAATTTCTAAAATAATAATTTATTATGTTTTAAAATCAGAAATAAAATTATAGTATTTTATTTAAAAACTTTATTGACATTTCCCCAAGAATTCCATGACTAGGTCCAATAATTTATTTATTCATTATTTTACAAAACTAATATTTACTGAGTGCCCAGTAAGTGCTAAGAACAATAATATCCATGCAAACATACATATCCAGATACAAATTATCACAGGTATTATGAGAAACATATTTAGGCCATGGTAAATAAAGGAATAGAGAGTGATGGGGTGGACATGTGTGTGTGATGAAGGAAGGCCTTTATTAAGAAACTAGAAGGAAATGGGAAAGCTGGCCATATAGCTATCTAAGGGAAGGACGTTCCAAGCAGAAAAAAAGAGCAGGTTATAAAAGTCGTTGGGTTGAGAGTGTGTTAGGCATGTTCAAGGTAGACAATGAGGCCAATATGACTGGAGATAACTGAGAGAGGGAAAAAAGCAGTAAATGAAGCTGAAACCAGAGTATATAGGATGTTTTAGGCCATGCAAAAATTGGATTCTCCTCTGAGTGAGAATGAGAACCCATTGGGAAATTCTGAGCAGAGGGGTAACATGATCTGACTGGTTTCAAAAGGCTTACTCTAACTACAGTGTGAATGAATAAGCAAGCTGTAGAGGGGACCAAATAGGAAGAAAGAAGACCAGTTAGGAGGCTTTCAATATAATTCATGTGAGGGATAATGCCGATTTTAACTAGGATGGCAGCAATGGAGGAAGTGAGAAATGATCAGATTGTGGATGTAGTTGAAAATACAGCCAGTTACACTTTTTTGTACACTAGATATAAGGCACAAAAGCAAGGAGTCGGGATCATGCCATGAAAATTTTGGTCTGACCACCTTGAAGAACGGAATTACCTTTACTGAGCTTGAGAATATGGTGGGAGGAACAGACCGATGGTTGGGGAGGGATGGACAGAGAATCAAGAATGTTGTTTTGGAGATGTTTAATGTAAGGTACCTGTGTGACATCCCAATGAGGATATACAGTAGAAGACACTGGATGCAAACATCAGAAGTGTATGGAGATCGTGTGACTGGAGACATGCTTGGTCATTGCCCTTCTACAAAGAACCCAAGTGTAGATTGAGAACACTCAGTCTGAAGACTGAGTCTTAAGGCATCCTAATGCTAGAAGTTCAGCAGGTAAACAAGAATAGTCAAAGGACATTGTGTATCTGCAACCCATTTGAACCAGTTATCTAGGGTAGAGATTCCTGGATTTTAATGTACATATGAATCACCTGAGTTTCTTGTTAAAATGCAAATTCTGACAGAGTATGGGTGCTGTTTGTGATTTTGCATGAATAACAAGCTTCCACAAAATGCTTATTCTGCTGGCCGTTGGACAAGCAAGAACCTTGGAAAGAACGCGAAGTAAATTGTCCAGGGGAATATTTCTGTGTCTGTGAGAAGGTCTAAAGATTCCCCATAAAATTTGTGATCAAGATTTAAAGTGAGACTAATCAGTAAGACTGTGTGTTTTTCTAAGCCCTTGTCTCTATTTGGGTCCAGCTGTGGAGTAGGTGAAGATCAGGATTTAACCTGGGTTGCATTTTCCTAAATGTGTAGAAAGGAGGGGAGAGGGACAAATATACTGACAGACTGTGCAAAGGACTTTGAGATATAGTGATGGCGATATATACTATAGTGATATATATGATAGTGATATATAATGATGGACTGTGAGATATAAAAATAATAGGGAAAGAAATGAAGAAATGGAGTGTGAGTGATCAACAGTGAAAATGTGTAGAGTCAGTGGATGGGAGGTCCCAATGGGGTGGGAGAGTGTTAGAGTTGGGAGATGAGAGGGGTTGAGATGGAAAGATTGGAAGGTTTAATAGGATGAACAGCAAGCTTGAGAGTATGGAGGGATTATAGTTAGAGTAATTTCAAGGTCTAGGTTATGACAATAGGGGAAATAGGTGGAGTGATGACAAAATCAGGTAACTGAGTGGCAGATATGGAGATAATCTGTGTGGAGATTAACATCACTGAGTATTGGAGAAAATTATGGGAAAGAGGGAGGTGAACCATCTACTAACATTCCAAAGAATCAAGGACAATGGTCAGATGGCTGCAATAAGGAAAGACACTGGGTAGGGAGGAATGAGAGTTGTTAGTGACATTCAGACATATTCCCTATTCCTCTCTTTCAAGTCGTTTGGTAGAAATACTCCCAAGAAGTTATGCCCATTCATATGAGTCACTTTGGTCCATTAATAGGAACATGAGATGCTACCTCCGGAAGGTCATCTGCAAGAGCCAGTACATGAGTCTCCATGTCTCCTTATCGCTGCCATGATGAGTGACCAGATGCAGATTCTATCCACCAGGCTTCTAAATGACAGTGACATAGGCTCAAGTTTTCCACTGACCAGCGATGGATACGTTAGGTGAATGAGAAATAAATCTTGGTTGGTTTAAGCCAGTAAGATAATGGTTACTAGTGAATTATAATTAAGGCAATCTTAATTAATATACTTTATTGATAGTAAGGACTTCAAAGGAAATATTTTAGGCTTTGTGGGTTAAGAGGCAAAGTTAAGGATGGGGAACCTGGGTGGCACAGTTGGTTAAGCATCTGACTTCAGCTCAGGTCATGATCTCACGGTCCATGAGTTTGAGCCCTGCATTGGGCTCTGTGCTGACAGCTCGGAGCCTGGAGCCTGCTTCAGATTTTGTGTCCCCCTCTTTCTCTGCCCTTCCCCCACTCGTTCTCTCTCTCTCAAAAATAAATAAACATTAAAAAAATAAAAACAGGCAAAGTTAAGGATATTTTGTAGGTGTATATATAACCATTTAAAATCTAACCATTTAGAGGCGCCTGGGTGGCTCAATAGGTTAAGCATCAGACTTATATATATATAAAAGAGATTTATATATATATAAAAGAGCCAGGAATATATACATCATCACCCACCAGTTCTGAGTGTTTGCTCTTTCCTATGTTTTGCTAAGAACTGCAGAATCATTAGCTCATTTTGGGTTAACCATAATCCCATGTAACTGGCAGTATTATATCCACTGAGGAGAGTTGAAAAAACTATGACTTACAAAAATCTAACTTGGCCTCTGCCAGTTACTTTAAGGGTCATGGTCACCAACACAAATAGCATTCCCCTTTCCACATAATATCACACTGAAAAGTTATATGATGTTACTCTGGAATGCTTTTTCCCCTTTTCTAAATGTTCCTTATGTTTTAATTTCCTTTGTTCAGAAGTGCCGGTGAGAAGAAAGGCAAGGAATATATTAGCTTGAAATAATATGAATCCTTGTGAATATCGATGCACTGAAGTGCTCTTCTGTCCTGCCTTTTTCTGACCTGTGCTATGATCTCTTCCAAATTAGTTGGCACAGGGGCTGAAATGGATGCTCCTATGTTAGTTTGATTTTATAAAGTAGAGTACTTGAGGTTTTAAATATCAATGGACGGTTTGAGAAAAAGGGCACCGATCAAGTAGAGGTCTGTGACCTCTATTTCTTCCATCGATTTGAAGTTGGCTTTGTTTTCCTATAGGACTACAAAAAAATATTGAAACTAAAACAGAAACCTGCACTTGTATTGTAGCCAGATAGTGTGTTTGAGCTGCTTGATCTGTCTTGGAGAAAAGAAAGACCGACTGAATAATAGGAGAAGAATCTATCGAAGAGAAATGTTCAAGTCGATAATATGCGAGAGGATAACCACAATAGGATAGCATCTGTTAACATGTTGCTGTGTATTTATTTTACATGTGGTTTAAAAAACAACAATGGGGTAATGCTGTTCATATTCTTCCAGTTTCCTTATTTCTTTTAATTTGTGTGCATCTTTATCAAAATTTGATACAATTTCTTTACATAATGTTATATGGTGTGAGTGTAATTGAATCTATTTTTATGTTCGTCTACCTATATTTACTCATTGATATGTAGGCTACCTAAAATTTTCAAATTATGCAAAATAATAAGAGGTATATACCATTATGTCTTAGTACTTGCAGCCATCTGTGACTATTTTGTTAGAACAATTTCCTACGGATTGAATTTCTGATTAGATCTTAAAAGTCAATAATTTCTTCAAGACCCATGTAATCACCAAACCACAATTAAGAAAAGTAGGAAACTTTCCTCCAAATTTAAAGGAAAAATATCTTTTTATCTGGCTTCCGTGGGTGGGGTTGGAGGTTAAGGGTGAGGTTGGAATGAAGCATGGTAATATGTGTATTTCCCAAGTAACAAACTATATTTTCTCAATTCTGACATTTTCTAAAAGTCACTGGTTAGAGTCATTAGTGTAAACATTCAGCTTCTGGGGGCGCCAGGATGGCTCAGTCAGTTGAGCGTCCGACTTCAGCTCAGGTCATGATCTCATGGTTCGTGAGTTCGAGCCCCACGTTGGGCTCTCCAGGTCAGAGCCTGGAGCCTGCTTTGGATTCTGTTTCTCCCTCTCTCTATGCCCTTCCCCCATTCACACTCTGTCTCTCTCTCAAAAATTAATAAACATTAAAAAAATTAAACAGTCAGCTTCTTTCAATTAGTCTAATTGTTCTGAGCATTCTGCATTTAGCACATTGTGTACATACACATATGATACCTCAATAACTTGTCGAATGATGGTTCATCTGTATGGCAAGAGGGGCATTGGTATCTCCTGGATGTTTGGGTTTGCTATAATATTTTTACTGGAATAATTTTATTAAATGATAATGTAACTAATTAGTGACAAATCTATTTCTAGACCCTCTCCAATCTACTGCTGCATTTTCTTAAATCCATTAGAGTTTTAGTCCCATAAACAAATCATCATCTTTTAAAATTAAATGGCTTCATGTGACTGGTAGTGTAAGTAATTTTGGTGAAATAAGTGTGTGGAAAGTGTCGGTTTTTTAAGTCACTGATGAAATACAGAAGCTATATGCAAACACTTTTTTTTAACTGAGTTTTTAAAATCTCAGTTTTATGCTGTAAAATGCAGCATATTTTAAATGTACTGAAGAAAGTGGCTCTTCAAAAAAAAGATATTCGATAATTCCTTTGTAAAGTACTCATTATGTTCTCTTAAATCTATTCTAGCACCAACAGTCTTTGAAATAAAGAAGTTCCAGATATAGAGGAGTCTGGCATTTTACAGATAGCACTCTAGCAAGTGACAAGTCTGTACATCCTGTGATCCTATTCTAGAAGCCACTGGGAGAATCATTACATTTTCATTATGGGTATTTTCAGACTGATGGGATTTAATAAATCATAAGACTTGAAAGATGGACAAGTTAATAAGGTAATGAACATTTGTTTGAAAAGCTTTTACAGACTGTTCTCCAGGACTAAAAGTGAAGAGCAATCAAAAAGGTTGATCAAGAAGTCCTGAAGTTGATTAATTTATCTGTCCACCATTTTGGGGTCAGATGCCTATCATGGGACAGGACATGGGCAGACATTGCGTAAGTCATTAGACAGTAGAGCCGGAAAGGGCCTTCAAAACCATTGAGTTCGATTATCCCATTTTAAAATGATGAAGTTGGGAGGCCCAGGGACTTCCTATAGGACATTGGTGAGTTGTGACAGATCTGGAATTAGATTCTTGGTTGCTTGTTTCTCAAACCAGAGCTCTCTTCGCATGCTGACTTTGTTGTGAGACACATAGTCAGCCCTGCACTACCGCCCTTGTGCTCTCGCAGAAGGGCCATATTGAGTTGACCCCTCCTTGATGACTTTTGAGGGGATAAGCGATATTAATGGCTTCTCTCTACACCCAGGTTCTACTCTGTGAAGGGATAGACTGCATTACTTATCCTCTCCCGTCTGCAATTCCCATTTTCTTTTTATCTCCCCGCAAGCCGATTTTTGGTAGGGGCATTTAATTTTCAGGCCCTGTCTGTGATTGAATCTATAGGTCTTTCCTTCCAGTACCTTTTCTTTTTGTCTGCTCCTACGCATTCTCTTTATCTTCATTGTCATTAGATATTTCATTTGCCGGACCCTTTTCTCATTTGTAACCTATCACTTGATTTTATTATTTTCTCTCAGTCTCAGGCTTGTTTTGAGTAATGTGTTTTTCTCACTGTCTGTCTCCCAGGGAAATAAAGAGGAAATACAAGACAGAGGAAGAAAACATCCTTTTTGTAAAGAGTGAAAAGCCAATCTCCTTTCGCCTGGCACTGTGTCTTCTCTTTCTTCACCTTCTTTATTTTTGCAAATCTTTTTTAGGGTAAGTGAAGAGTAATCTCCTGAATCTCAGATTACACCTGAATTCTCAGCCATTTCCCAGTTAGTAAAGAGCTCATTGTGCTCCTAGCCATTTAAAAAAACACCATACAAGAAATTCGTCAAAGCATATCAAGAAATAAAATTAAGAGGAACTTGTATTAATTAATTTACCCCCTTTTATTGTCAATATCTTATTAAATATAAGACTGCAATGTAAAGTTTATCACATAACACATCAGTTGCTATACTCAGAGCTATATTTTTAAATAACTTTTTAAAAATGTTTTATTCATTTTTGAGAGAGAGAGACAAAGACAGAGACAGAGACAGAGTGTGAGCAGGGAAGGGGCAGAGAGAGATGAAGATACAGAACTCTAGGCAGGCTCCAGTCTCTGAGTTGACATCAGAGCCCAACGTGGGGCTCGAACCTGCAGTCTGTGAGATCATGACCTGAAATGAAGTTGGACATTTAACCAACCGAGCCACCCAGGTGTCCCATAATAGAACTATCTTTTAAAGAAATCATATTTACAGACTGGCTGATTGTCTTGATATTTTGTTCCAGATATGTTTGGAAGTAATTTCTGACCATGCAGTAGAGTAGTTCCACTATATGATGGCATCTCATTTTCTGACTCTCAGTCCCCATCTGATCCAAATGGCCTTGTCCTGAAGGTGGTTTCTAGGTCACCTTAGAATGTTTACAAAAATCAAATATATACCTACAGAGGTGAGCAAACGCTTGTGATCAGTAATGGTCTGTAATTCAGTTTGTTGTAAATGATTTTTTCTAAGCTCTGAAGACCCATGTTAACCTGTTCACGTGCCTTCACCTTGGCAGATATCTGTGGAACTGTGTCTTCATGAAATAAATGCACACCATGCCCATCACCAGCTTAAGTTCTCTTCTTCTCCTTCTCCCCCTCCTCCTCCTCCTCCTTCCTCTTCAATGTTTATTTATTTTGAGAGAGAGCATGAATGGGAGAGGGGCACAGAGAGAGGGAGAAAGATAATCCCAAGAAGACTCCGTGCTCAGCACAGTACCTGACACAGAACTCGATCTCACAAATTGTGAGATCATGACCTGAGCAGAAATCAACAGTCAGACACTTAACAGACTGAACCACCCAGGTGCCCCTTAAGTGCACTTCTGAGAATGGCATAAAATGGATGACAGTCTTCACTTATACTTTATTCCATTAATCTTTTGGGTGGAATAATGTCATCTTATGTATTTTACCTCTAAGGTTGCTTTTTGTAATGATTTGCAGAATTCCAAAAATAAATAGAACTTATTCCGAATTCGTAAGGGTTGCCTCACAAAACATCACCACCTTGTCTTCAAACCCAACGTCAACAGGAGTCAGTGCTTTCAGAGTCTGTCTCTCCTTCTGTCACTCATTCCACCCTCTATCTCTTTACCCCTACATCCTGGGCTGCACCCTGGGCTGTTAAAGTGCTTCCCGATTAAGTTCATCCCTTAACACTACAGCCATACTGTTGTAAATGTAACCTACTCACATTGGTTACTCATACTGCACAACTTAGAAGAATCCTCGAATCCTCTTGTTTTCTCACATCTCATGTCCAGTCCATCAGTAAATTCTGTGGGCTCCACTGTCAGCCTCCTCCACCACAAACGCAGGGATGTGAACTATCACTATTTCTCACTTGGACTACTGAACTAGCCTTCCCACTAGATTCTCTGCACTTACCTCCTATTGTCAGTACAGGGGCCAGATAGAACCTTCAAGTGCGTGATGCAGATGGTGCCAAGGTTTTTCTCCAGATTTGCCTGTGACTTCCCACAACGTTCAGAGGAAAAGTCCTTGCAATGGTTTGTGGGTCCCTCTATGACTTGCCTTCTCACCATTTCTCTCATCGTCTCTCTCACCACTGTTGCCGCCTCTGGATTGTCTGCTCTTTCTTAAACATGTCCAACATGGCCCTGCCTTAAATCCTTTCTGCATGTTATTTTCTCTGCCTGGGATGATCTTATTCCAAACGTCCACATGGCTGGCAGGCAGATTTTCCTTAGGAGCTGCTCAATCATCACCTTATCAATGAAGCCTTCACTGAGGTGACCACTTCCTGGAAACAGCACCCCCGCTCTGCTACATTCCCTGCTGTTTCTTACTTTCCTTTACCCCCCCATAGCATTTATTATCCGAATATGCTTGTTTATTCATTTACTGTCTGTCTCTATGCCTCCTTGAAATTCCGTGAGAGCAAGGATTTTTGCTTAGCACATAGAGAAGTTTAATAAGTATTTGTTGAAAGAATAAATCAATGAAAAAAAGGAAAGATATCAGCAACGCGTCTAAGAATAAAGTCTTAGGCATAAAATATATGTAGGAACAAGTGGCTGTGCAATCATGGGAAAGAACTCTATTGCAAAAAGGGAACAATAACACTTATCTTACAGGCTGGTCATATGAATTAAGTCATTTATAGTGTGAAGAGTTTAAAAAAGATCCCATAGGTAATGAATACTCGCACAGAACTATGCTACTGCTGCTTCTCTTGCTGCGCCTTGAATTTACATCTTTGAGAATAACAGAGCAAGTTCAGTTGCCCACTGCCACTGGTCCTCCTTCCATTGTCCCAGGGTGTCTCGGTGGGTGAGCCACCTGCTCATCTGGGCCTATGAGGCAGTATTTGTTATCGCAAGGCTATTTCCGGATATTTTATCTTTGTGATGCACGCATCTCATTGTACTAAGACATTGATGAAAATCAACAATATATAGCTGCCATTCTTGTTGGCTTTTTACTGTTGAAATCAAATCAGGGAATCAATAAAACTGAAAGAAAAGAAATCTTTACAATCCGCTTGAGGTTGACATCTTCAAGGAGAAACCTGAGTTTCTGGAATGAGGATATTTGCTATCATTGCCAGATGAGTAACTGCCTCTTCTGTTTTGCATTTTTCTTCCCAAAGGAAACACACAACAACCAAATGTATTTCGCAGCTCAAGTACACTTCACTACACCAGAGGAATCCCTTGTCAAAAAGGTCACTTCGATTGTTTGGGAGTGATCGTAACAAATGATATTGATAGATACAACTACCCCAGGCAGAGCCACCATTTGCTAGGTAGGTGCTAGCTCTGGGATGGGCATTGTTCCAGATTTTGATAAAACATTACATCAATAGACCTTCAGAGGAACCCAGTGAGTTAGATGTTATTTGTCATATTTTTTGGATGCAACACAAAAAAAGTGCGGTAAGATTAGTACAGCTGGCAAGTGGCAAGGTCTGGATTTTACATTGAACCTGCCTGGACAATATGGTCTGGGCTCTTGCTACAATCCCTCCCCATGAGGCGCTGAACCATTTGTAATACATGTCTGATTGTAGATGAATTTAAACTTTATTGAGTGCACGTACAGAGTCAGTGAATCAGGATCAGTGCTTCTCTTAGCCAGGTGCAAGAAATTTCTGGATCCCATTTGCCAGTCAAATCAGGCTTTGCCTTTGGATTAGTGGTTTGTCTAGATACTTTCTGTTGTGAATAAGTGTGTTCTTCAGAATCAGTGTCCTTTAAAAAAAACTGTGATAAAAATAATCTCCAAAATCTTAGTGGTTTGCAGCAATAAACATTTATTTTTCCTCATGATGTGCATGTGGTTTGGTTGATTTAGGCAAGATTTGGTTGAGCTCTGCACTGCAGGCTTCTGGATGAGTTCAGGTTTATGCCTTCATGACCTGGGATATATTCTCCTCACGGTGGACATCAGAAATGCAAGAGAGAGAGAGAGAGAGCAGTGACACGTGATTCTTACACATCCTCAATCCAAAAATGGCCGCTATCACTCTGGCCAAAGCAAATCGTCTTCAGAGCCATAATCTCCACTGTGATGGAGACACTGAAAAGCCCTCCAAGGGTGTGGGTGTCTAATTCTAATAGATGGAGAGAATGAAGAAATGAGAATAATGTGGAAACAGTTTCTATGAAGCAGTGTTCTCTCCAAAGCCCACTCTTGTAGCATGGCTTTATCTATTCAAAATGCAGGTGAGAGCATTATCTCATGGAAATTTAGTGAAGATAACATGAGGTGTATAAGAAACAAAGGGGGTCATTTCTGACATAGTAAACGGTCAATGATAGCCTTTAGTGCTGTTTTTCAAGTTGCACTTCTATTTTTATATTATTTAATTTTTCATGCCTCTTTGATTCATATGAAACAATATATTCTGATCACATGTTTTATCCTTAAGAAAAATTATTAAAAAATACTTATTGAACTACTACTCTGGGTCAGTCTTGTCCATTGGTGATAAAATTTATCTGGTTTTCATTCACTTGTTTGTTTAGTTTCTGGGCATCTGCCTACTCGGATTCCTGGTATGTGATTTCTCCTCTAACTTGCCATGGGTAACTTCATTTCTGACCGCAGCTTTGCCTGTCTGTGTGACGGGCTTTTGATGGCAGGTGATTAATTTTTGATCTTTACTAAATCTGTGATTTTTGATTATTCATGACTCGCTGGCTTTTGTAATTTTCCATTACTCTATCATTTAAACCCTTTTCAGTTGCAAGTCAAAGAAACCCCAGTGCAAACTGGCTTAAGCAAGGGGAGCTTACCTGAAGATTCCCAGGGTAAGGACAGGTCTCAGGAACAGTCTGTTGCAGAATTCACTTTCCTCTCTTCCCCTTCCTGGCACCTGTCTTGCTGACTCAACTCTGTGTTCCTTATTCTCATTATTCATTATTCTCATTCAGAGACCATTTTCCCATTTTGGAAGCAAAAGCCCTCAGCAGCTCTATACTAAATATGAGTAGCTAAGTTACTCTTCTCTAGAAGCTTCTCTGTAAATTTCATTGCATATTATTGAATCCCTTGGGAAACAAGTTCATCACTGAACTGGAAACCTTGGATTGGAAAACTACTCTGATTGGCTTCAGCCTGTGCAGCGTGCTCTCCTCCAGGAGGTGAGGGCTGACTCAGTCTCATCTGTGTTTGTGGGCTAAAAGTGGGGGAAATGTGGTTTACAAAAATCAGCCTCAGGAGGCAAAAACAGCAACTAAAACAAAAAAAGATTACTATATTTTCTGTATGTCTTTTCTTTATCATTTTTTAGGTATTAGGTCTAAACAGTGCTCGCTACAGTAAAACTTCAGCAAATAACAACTTCTGTATATCTGTACAGACAGAGATTCTAGGTTCTGATTTAGAGGTCCCTCTCTCTTCTCTGGCTATCCCAGTCTCCAACCGTCTATCTCCTTGGATGACTGAGATTAGCTACATGCACTTATTCTACCTAACAGTATCATTAGATTTTGTTTTGGGGGCTCTATGGACCCCAGTGCTAAATGAATAGTCTTCAATTTCTGCAAAAGTGTAAAATCTGACAATAAGTTATTTTTGACTGTTGGAACAAAAAAGATGAGGTTGCAGAACACTTGTTATTCCATGTCTGTTTCTCAGGTAGTTCACTGACCTTTCAGTATTTTATGGAAAATATCATCTTCCTCTATCCCCTGATCTTTTCCACTCTAATGAACTATTTAATATATTATGATCAACGTTTCAGTGTCTATTGCCGATTATGATGATACTAATGTGTGCAGTCTTTCACATTACTAAGCATTTCCTCACCTAATCTTTTATTTAAACCTTGTAAAACTTCTGGGAGGCAAGTATTTTTATCAATTAGAAATTGAGGCCATTTTAAAGTTGTAAAAAGTCATACAAGGACTACGAGGTTTAGGTTATCTGACCTCACATTGAATATCCTTTCCAATAGCGCTGCTCTATGATTTCAGAAACAAGACAGAACAAAACAATTCATCTCAGCTAGGAGCCTTGAGGAGAAGAAATAGAAGCTTATAGACATTTGGCAAAATCGTGATTTGTGAAATAGGAAACATCCTCTCCACCCAAATTGTCAACAAGTTTCATCTTTGAAGTTGGTTTTATTGGGTCCAGGTCTATCTTCAGAGGAGAGATATTAAATAAAACTACCTATTTCATAAAAGGCACAGATGCACTTATATTTTAGAAGTTTGAAAGGGTTATGTGGGTGTTCTAAATCAATTATTTCACATTCTTTGATTTTTAGATTCACCATTAATATACTGATAGAACAGTTGTACCTTAAGAATGTTACCATATATTAGAAATCATAGGCTCTGTAATTACATAATTCCTCTTGAAACATTATAGTGCTAGATAATATATTATTACAACCATATATTATTTAGTCTTGCTTGACTATACCAGAACCAGTAAATTATTTTTCGATACCACTCCTTTGGTTGCGGAGGGAAATATTTCATCTGCTTCATTCTTAATGGTCTATAGAATCAAGAAATGTAAGTGCTTTTGTACATGTAAGACCATAGAATCTTTTTTGTCTAAAGGATTACTTATTCTTTCTGGGAAATTGCTGTAAATAACTTCTAATTCCTGACTTAATCATACCACTATTCATTGGGAAATGACTTTGCATATCACTAAGTTATTCTAAACTTACAATGAAATTTTTCTTGGTCTTTTTGTATAAATAAACCTATGAAATGATTTCTCCAAAACATTGCTTTCTTCTTTTCCCAGCATGCTGATAATTGGTGGTTCAGGGCCCTGAATACGGATGTATGGTGGCAAATGTGAGTAGTGGAGACATTGTGTTTTCTTAGTCTCACTGAACAAAAGAGGACTAGGATTAAATAGAAAAAACTGTTTTTGTGTGTTTATTTCTGGTGAAAAACAAATTCAAAGTGATACATGCAATTCCAAATGCACTTAAGGGTAATCTAAGCCAGTGAGTCAGTACCTGTTGCTGTGTTAAGCATGGGAGATTCCAGGAAGGCTCTACTCACCTCTTCGCCGTCCTAAATAATACCCACATAGCTGGGACATCAATTTACAGGAAAGAAAACCAGGGCTTTCGTCAGTAGTAAGGTGTTAAGTCAGGAATATTAATGTCATGTTTGTATCTTTTTTTTCTGTTGAGACCGAGGTTGCCCCTAATTTAAGCACCATTGTGAGCCTATAAAATATCTATATATAAAATAAAATAAAATATAAAATAAAATATCTATATATAAAATCTATAAATCTATAAATCTACAGATTTATAGATTATATAGATCTATAAATATAGATATTTATATATACTTATAGATATTTATATATATATCTATAAATATATCTGTCTATCTATATAGATATATATAAATCTAGATATATATATATATCTAGATAGATGTTTATAGATATTTACCTATAATATCTAGATATATTTTACCTATAATATATTTTACCTATATTATATATATATAATATATATAATATATTTTACCTAGATATTTTACCTATAATATCTAGATATATATATATATATCTAGATAGATGCTTATAGATATTTATCTATAATATCTAGATATCTATATTTATATAGACATATATAAATATAGATATAGATACCTATATTTATATATAAATATTTATAGATATTTATCTATAATATCTAGATATATCTAGATATATATATATCTATATAGATAGATGTTTATAGATATTTATAGATCTATAAATATATAAATCTATAAAATCTAAAATCTATAAAATAAAATATCTCTATATAAAATTTATATATATATATTTATATATACACTATGCCTTTTGGGAGTTATAAAGCTGGTTTTGAAAGGTTGTTCGTGCATGAGTTTTGTCAGAACTTTGTACCTTCCTGATATATAAATTAGACGATGGATTGGCTACTCACCAGCACTGAAAACAGGGAAACTGATGGGCTCTGTATTTGTTTGTCAGGTGGAGGAAATCAGAGACAAATAAGGTGTGTTATCAACATGCGTTATTCTCTCTCTCTCTCTTTATATATATATATGTATATATAATCTATATATATGTAATATATATGTAATATATATTACACATATATATATGTGTAATATGTGTATGTGTGTGTGTATGTGTATATAAACATGGATGGACCTTGTAGTTATTATGCTAAGTGCAACAACTCAGACAAAGACAAATACCATGTGATCTCACTTACATGTGTAATCTAAAGAAAGAAAAAAACCAAATTCATAGTGAAAGAGATAAGATTTGTGGTTACCAAAGACAGAAGATAGAGGTGGTGGAATTGGATGCAGGTGATCAAGAGGTACAGATTCCAGTTATAAGACAAGTACTGAGGATGTAATGTATAACATGATGACTATCGTTAATACTGCTATGTGGTATATTGTTTGAAAGTTGCTAAGAGAGCAGAGCCTCCAAGTTCTCATTGCAAAGAAAAAAATATTTCTTCTTTTTTTTTCCTTTTGTAACTGTATAAGGAGTTGCATATTAAGCAAACTTACTGTGGTGATCATTTTATAGGATATGTACGTAAAGTCATGCAGTACACCTTAAACCTACACAGAGCTAGATGCCAATTATACCTCAATAAAACTGGAAAAAAAATGGGTAAGTTATTAGCAGACAGAGAGATGAAGAGATCCTGTGTCGGGATACAGAGAGATATATGATGTCTTGCAGATACATTTCCCTTTCCATCCTGCAAAGCAGCACTTCTCACAGTCTGTCTGCCCTCTGCTTATCTCTCTGCTGGTCTGTGGTCCAGCCTCAGTCTATCAGGGTGTTGTCAGGGAGCGAGTCAGGGCTCGCTGTGTGTGCCCACACCTGAATGGCTACCCTTACCTGAGGCCAGAGAGGGGAGAAATTAGTATTATGTTGAGGCATCAGGAACCCCAAGAAAGTTCCCATTACCTCCTTCTTAGCCCCAAATCACCTTCAGGTCTGTAACTAATGCCTGCCTTCAAAATTTCATCATACAAGACCTTCGATGTTTGAGGGATGTATCCAAAATCCAAACCAACCGAATCATTTCTCTGTTCGACCTTTCAATGGCTCCTGTTGGCTTACAGAGTCAATGTCAAACTCCTGGCATGGAGTGCAAGGGACTTTTCATTTGGTCTTTTATGGTTTTAGTCCATCTGTCGCTGTCCAGCAACCAGGGTCCTTCAGGCCACAGCCAGTCTGTCTGGAGGTGTTTTTTTTTTTTCTCTGATAAGCCTCTTTTTTCTCAGCTCAAGAATACTTCCCCATGCTCCTCACTGCCCCTGGTGTCTCCAGTAAGCAGGGACTCGTTCATCATCACTCAGCTCATGCATCATCTCTTTGCTGAAGTTTTTCTGACTCGCTCATTCTTTTCTTAAATAGATCAGGTGTTCTTCCTCTTTCCTCTATATTCTCAGCTTTTTCACGACCTGCCATTTGTCTCTGTGGGATGGGGATTCATGAGACAGAGCAGAGGCTGCACCTGTCTCGTCTGCCATTGTATTTCTGGTGTCTGGCACAGGGCCTGATACATAATAAGTTCTCTCTACACTCTTGTGGAATGAATAAGTAAGGAGCAAACACTAATTGCTAGCATGGGGTGCTGTTTAAATTAGTATAAAATTATGCTTTTAGTGAATTTAAAAAATAACAATATGAAATGCTTTGTGTAAAAGAGCATGAATCCCAGAGTCTCTACAAGCTCATGAATTTGAGAAAACATGGGTTGAGGCGGGAGACCTGGGGGCCTTCACCTGTTTTGAAGTGAGGAGTGAATGAATGAGTCTGATGAGCATAAGCCTGGCCCCCATCTTTCTGTCTGCTTGTCTGAGAGCTCTCTGGGGGCCGTGGCTCCATCCAACCTGGTTATTTGGACCTCAGTGCCACAGTGACACCTACTACATAGCTGCTTTTCATTAAGTATGTGTTGGAAAAAGAAAGTAAGGAGTACATACATTCCAATATTAGGTCTGCAAAACCATACTTGTTTCTACTAAGCTTATGCTGTAATAGATAGCAATCACTGTCTGCTTTTAGGTTTGTCAATCTCAATGCCCTTGTTGAGGAGCTAAGATTTCAGTACTGCTTACAGGCTACATTTGCCTCCTGGGGTAGGATTAACGTTCAGAGGTATTGGTATCAATTGGTCTTTAACTTCCTTCCTTCCTTCCTTCCTTCCTTCCTTCCTTCCTTCCTTCCTTCCAATCTTTCTTTCTTTCTTTCTTTCTTTCTTTCTTTCTTTCTTTCTTTCTTTTTATAACCACCTTCTTCTCCCCCTGCCTGAGATTCTCTGCTGCCCCCAACCACAACTTCCATCCAGTGTTCTCAGTTCCTACCCATGAAACTCTTAAATATGGGCAGATTTTCTGCTTCCAAAAGAGGTTTATAAAATACTTATGGATGGCCTAGAAACTAGGATCTTCTTACCTACTGTTAAATTTTCCAGATATCCTGGGATTCTAGAATGTTTCTGATTTGTACTGGCCTGTCCAGACCTTGACACATTGCCTTTTCATAATTTGCACATCTACGTCCAGCTAATTTCAGGCCATCCAGCTAGTTTCAATCATTATCTGTCATGACGCCAATACAGCCTCCAGATCTACATAACACCCCACTCTTCCCCTCTTCCAGCTCTTAGTGCAAGGTTTCCTTGCTATACATTTTTGATTTACAGATGCTTATGGCCTTAAAAGTGACAGAAGAAAAGATTAGGCTCATTTCCACACCCTTGAGCACCATCAAGGCCTTTGGCTAGGATGGATTCCTTTGAGTCCAGAATGATCACTCCTGCTGTATTTATAACTGGACACAGAGGCATGCCTTGCTTTAGAACCGACATTCACACATTGGCTTATTTCTTTTCAAATGATGAAGTTTTCCTAAGATGACTCATCACCTCTCAGAGGCAGGTTCTTTGATGGAGTTCTGGTAGAAGGATGGGTATTAGTCTCAGTGTTTTGAAAGTTTGTTTTATCTTTGTGTCTCTGACTACCATTGTTAAACCTTTTAATTCTTACAGGTTTTTTAAAAAGGTTTCTCTTTTTTTAAAATGTTGATTTATTTTTGAGAGAGAGTGCTAGTGGGGGAGGGGGCAGAGGGAGAGGGAGAAAGAATCCTAAGCAGGCTCCATGTTCAGTGCAGAACCCCATGTGGGGCTCAATCCCACGACTGTGAGATCATGACCTGAGCTGAAATCAGGAGTCAGATGCTTTGTCCGACTGAGCCACCCAGGCGCTCTTTAATTCTTACAGTTTAACAAACATTTCCTGAGTATCTTCTGGGAACTGCTGTGGATACTGAGGTAAATAAGCCATACTGTGTACCTCTGAATCTCACGTAGAAAGACAGACAAGCAAATGTGGAGTTTCAATCTAAGTTGAATGTATAGTGACACAGCTGAGTAGAAGCCCACATAAAAACACAACGAAGAGGCAGTCTATCTAACTCAGGGATTCTCAAATGTTGGTGCATGTCAGAATCACTCAGAGCACTAACACACTGCTAAACAGAATGCCTGATTTAGTGGGTCTGGGGTTGGACACAAGAGTTTGCTTTTCTAACAGATTCCCTGTTAATAGTCCTGCTGGTACAAGGTCCGTTTTGAAGACCACTGGCCTGTATTTAGGGTTACTAAGGAAGGCTTTTTGGAGGTGATACCCAATCACATTTAAAAGGATAAATAAAACACCAAGGGAGGGAATTTCAAGAAAAGGAAGAGTGGACACAGAGGCACAGGGCATAACAGTGTTTCTGGAGAATGCAAACAGGAAGGGATGAGGTAGGAGCTTCCAGACATAAGAGAAATTAAGCAAATCAATAAGCTGTGGAATATTCCCCACCCCCCCCCCCCAGCACTCAGTCCTGGGGTGGTTTCTGTAACATTTCAAATCTGTACAATCTGAAAAGAATCACACAATTGCCAAAAATTATGGGTAATTCTTCCCTCCTGGGCCACATTCAGAGACTGGCCTTATTTAATGTGTCTCTGAAAGGTGAGGGTTGTAAGAATATTTTAAGCAGGCTGGAAAAATTTAGACACACAATGATTACAGGCTACATGAAAATGATGTAGAAACCCAGCAATATTCTGCATAGTACCTGTCAAAAATAGAAGCTTGAAAAGGTTTGTTTGGTAGAAATCAAGAAATATGCTTTATTGAATGTCAACGTGAGCCTAAAGCATATGTTTGTGACTACTGTTTGCCATTTCCAGTTATACACTCAAGTACATAGAAGTTAAAGTAAAATAAAATCCAGTCTAAAAATCCTTTAAATTTGTTTTAGTTTGTGTAATTAATTACCACTTATAGATAAAATTGGAGTTTCCATTTACATAAAGAGAGAAATCCTGGGGATAGCAATGGAATAATAGTTTTATTCCATACACTTTGAGCCTTTATTTGCATATATATATATATTTAATCAATGTACAGAAATTTATAGAAATTATATATATATCTATCTATCTCTCTATCTATCATCTATCTATTTACCTACAAATTTATTGTCAAGTTAACTAACATACAGTGTATACAGTGTGCTATTGGCTTTGGGAGTAGATTCCTGTGATTCATCACTTACATACAGCACCCAGTACTCATTCAAGCAAGGGCCCTCTTCAATGCTCATCACCCATTTTCCCCATCCCCGTCAACCCTCAGTTTGTTCTCTGTATTTAAGAGTTTCTTATGATTTGCCTCCTTCTCTGTATTTTTTTTCTTTCCCTTCCCCCATGGTCTTCTGTTAAGTTTCTCAAGTTACACATTATGAGTCAAAACATATGACTGACTGACTTATTTCACTTAGCATAATACCCTCCAGTTCTATCCATGTTGTTGCAAATGGCAGGATTTCATTCTTTTGTGGTTCCATACCAATTTTAGGATTGTTTGTTCTAGCTCTGAGAAGACTGCTAGTGCTATTTTGATTGGGATTGCATTGAATGTGTAGATTGCTGTGGGTAGTATAGACATTTTAACAATATTTGTTCTTCTTATCCATGAGCATGGAATGTTTTTCCATTTCTTAGTGTCTTCATTTTTTTCTTAAGCTTTCTATAGTTTTCAGTGTACAGATATCTTACCTCTTTGGTTAGGTTAGTTCCTAAGTATTCTATTGTTCTTGGTGCAGTTGTAAATGGGATTGATTCCTTGATATCTCTTTATGTTGCTTCATTATTGGTATATAGAAATGCAACTGATTTCTGTACATTGATTTTGTACCCTGAAACTTTGCTAAATTCATGGATCGGTTTTAGTAGCTTTTTGGTGGAGTCTTTCAGGTTTTCCATGTAGAGTATCATGTCATTTGTGAAAAGGGAATATTTGAATTATTCTTTGCCAATTTGGATGCATTTATTTCCTTTTGTTGTCTGATTGCTGAGTCTAAGACTTCCAACACTATGTTAAACAACAGTGGTGAGAGTGGACATCCCTGTTGTGTTCTTGATCTCAGGGGGAAACCTCTCAGTTTTTCCCTACTGAGGACTATATTAGCTATGGGCCTTACATATATGGCTTTTATGATGTTAAGGTATGTTGGTTTTTATTAAAAAAAGATGCTGTAGGGGCGCCTGGGTGGCTCAGTTGGTTAAGCGTCCGACTTCAGTTCAGGTCATGATCTCGCGGTCCATGAGTTCGAGCCCCGCGTCAGGCTCTGTGCTGACAGCTCAGAGCCTGGAGCCTGTTTCAGATTCTGTGTCTCCCTGTCTCTCTGACCCTCCCCCATTCATGCTCTGTCTCTGTCTCAAGAAAATAAATAAACGTTAAAAAAAAAATAAAAGATGCTGTATTTTGTCAAATGCTTTTTCTGTATCTATTGACAGGATCATTTTTATCCCTTCTTCTATTAATGTGATGTATCACATTGATTTATTTGCAAATATTGAACCAGCCCTACATTGCAGGAATAAATCCTACTTGAACATGGTGAATAATTCTTTTAATATACTGTTGAATTCAATTTGCTAGTATCTTGTTGACAATTTTCACATCTATGTTCATCAGACATATTGGCCTGTAGTTCTCCTTTTTAGTGGAGTCTTTGGTTTGGGAATCAAGGTAATGCTGGCTTCATAAAATGAGTCTGGAAGCTTTCCTTCGATTTCTATTTTTTGGAACAGCTTGAAAAGAATAGGCATTAACTCTGCTTTAAATGTCTGATAGAAGTCCCCTGGGAAGCCATCTGGCCCAGGACTATTTGTTGGGAGATTTTTGATAATCGATTCAATTTCTTCGCTGGTTATGGGCCTGTTCAAGTTTTTTTTATTTCTTCCCTTTTAAGTTTTAGTAGTGTGTGGGTATCTAGGTATTTGTCCATTTCTTCCAGCTTGTCCATTTTGTTGAAGAACATAATTTTCATAGTATTCTGTAATAATTATTTGTATTTCTGTGGTGGTGTTTGTGATTTCTCCCCTTCATTCATGATTTTATGTATTTGGGTCCTCTCTCTTTTCTTTTTGAGAAGTCTGGCGAGGGGTTTATCAATTTTGTTTATTCTTTCAAAAAATCAGCTCTTAGATTCCTTAATCTGTTCTACTGGATTTTTGTTTGTTTGTTTGTTTGTTTGTTTGTTTGTTTTGTTTTGTTTTTTTGGGGGGGCGGGATTCTATATTGTTTATTTCTGCTGCAATCTTTATTATTTCTCTTCTTATGCTGGCTTTAGGGTTTCTTTGCTGCTCTGTTTCTCATTCCTTTACCTGTGCGGTTAGATTCTGTATTTGGGATTTTTCCTGCTTCTTGAGATAGGCTTGGATTGTAATGTATTTTCCTTTTAGGATTGCCTTTGCTCCTTTGCTGGATCCCAAAGCATTTGGACTCTCATGTTTTCATTTTCACTTGCTTCCATATATTTTTTAGGTTCTTCTTTAATTTCCTAGTTGACCCATTCATTCTTCTTTCTAAAAAATTTTTTTTACATTTATTCATTTTTGAGAGACAGAGAGAAACAGAACACAATCTGGGGAGGGGCAGAGAGAGGGAGACACAGAATCTGAAGCAGGCTCCAGGCTCCCAGCTATGAGCACAGAGCCCGACATGGGGCTCAAACTCACAAACTGCAAAATCATGACCTGAGCTGAAGTCGGATGCACAACTGACTGAGCCACGCAGGCGCCCCTGGCCCATTCATTCTTTAGTAGGATGTTCTTTAACCTCCATGCATTTTATTTCATGTTTCATAGCATTGTGATCTGAAAATATGCATGGTATGATCTCAATCCTTTTATATTTGTTGAGAGCCATTTTATGATCCAGTATGTGATCTGTTTTGGAGGACATTCCATGTGCACTTGAGAAGAATGTGTATTCTGCTGCTTTTGGATGAAAAGAAATGAATATATCTGTTAAGTCCAACTGGTCCAATGTATCATTCAGAGCCATTGTTTTCTTACTGATTTCCTGCATAGATGATGTGTGCATTGTTGTAAGTGGGGTATTGAAGTCTCCTACAATCACAGTTTTGTTATTTATACATTTATTTATGTTTGTGATTAATTGATTTATATATTTGGTTGTTTCACATTGGGGGCATAAACATTTACAATTGCTAGCTTTTCTTGATGGATGGATGCCTGAATTATGATATAATGACCTTCTTCATCTCTTGTTACAGTCTTCATTTTAAAATCTAATTTGTCTGATATAAGTATGGCTACTTTGACTTTCTTTTGACTTCCCATAGCATTATAGATGAAGAACCATACCTTCACTTTCAATCTGCAAGTGTCCTCAGGTCTAAAATGAGTCTCTTGTAGGCAGTCTATAGATGGATCTTGGTTTTTTATCCATTCTGATACCCTGTGTCTTTTGATTGGGGCATTTAGTCCATTTACATTCGGAGTAATTATTGAAAGATATGGGTTCAGTGTCATTATGTTATCTGTAGGTTTCATGCTTATGGTGATGTCTCTGGTCTTTTGTAATCTTTGCTGCTTTCCACTCACAGAGTCCCCCTTAGGATCTCCTGCAGGGCTGGTTTAGTGGTCATGAAGTCCTTTAGTTTTTGTTTGTCTGGGAAAGCCTTTATCTCTCCTCCTATTCTAAATGACAGCCTTGCTGGATAAAGAATTCTTGGCTGCATATTTTTCCTATTCAGTGTATTGAATATTTCCTGCCACTTCCTGCTGGCCTGCCAAGTTTCGGTGGACAGGTCTGCTACTAACCTTATGTGTCTACCCTATAGTTTAAGGACTGTTTGTCTTTAGCTGCTTTCAGAATTCTCTCTTTATCTTTTTGTATTTTGCCAGCTTCACTGTGATATGTTGGGTGTCAACCTGTTTTTGTTGTTTTTGAAGGGAGTTCTCTGTGCCTCCTGGACTTGGATGCCTCTTTCCTTCCCCAGATTCGGAAAGTTCTCAGCTATAATTTGTTCAAGTAAACCTTCTTCTCCTTTCTCTCTCTCTCCTTCTTCTAGAACTCCTATGATATGGATATTATTTTGTTTCATTGAATCACTTAGTCTCTAATTCTCTCGTTGTGGTCTAGTAATTTCCTTTCACTCCTTTTCTTAGCTCATTTTCCATAATTTTATCTTCTATTTCACCTATTCTCTCCTCTGCTTCTTTCATCCTTGCTGTCACTGCATCTAGTTTATTTCGCATCTCATTTACAGTGTTTCTTAATTCATAGTGACTCTTTCTTAGGTCCCTGATCTCTGCAGCAATAGATTCTTTTCTATCTTCTATGCTTTTTTCAAGCCAAGCTATTAGTCTTGTGACTATTACTCTAAAGTCTTGATCAGATACAATGTTTACATCTGTTTTGAACTATTCTCTGGCTGTCATTTTTCCTGGAATTTCTTTTAAGGAGAAATCTTCTGTTTCATCA
Organism: Lynx canadensis; assembly: GCF_007474595.2. Classification (NCBI taxonomy): domain Eukaryota; kingdom Metazoa; phylum Chordata; class Mammalia; order Carnivora; family Felidae; genus Lynx; species Lynx canadensis. The sequence goes on from NC_044310.1 coordinate 120,093,915, forward strand.
TTTTGGAGAGTTTTCTGTCCTTTACATGTTTTAATAGCTTGGTGTGTGTCCTGCACCTGCAGGTGCTACTATATTAAAAATTGGTCATACTCAGTTCAGGGCCTGGCACTTCAGGAAGTTTTTGGAGTGCGTTACATGCACTCTGTTGCCGTGTCTTGGCATTTTCGTCTCACTACTCGTGGTGGTGGATTGGACCACCCACCAGGGATGTTTTGATTTGTTCCTTGAAATCACCCTGGAAAAGAGGAGAAGGAGTGGGGGAAAAAACCTTATCCCAAACAAAGAGAGAAATGATAGGGGCAGAAAAAGAGACCAGGCAAAGAATCAAAGAAACTATACGGCTTAATCTAGAAAGAGAGAGAGGAAAAAAAAGAAGGGGATGCATAAAAGGTATAAAAAGAAGAGTAAAACTGCCTGATTAAACAAACAACAAGACAAGAGAAAAAAAGAAAAAGAAAAAAATATATATATAATAAGAATTGCCCAAAGATCAAATCCAAAACTCTAAGGCTGATTTGAGGGGAGGAATAAACGAGGAGAGTAGAATAAAAGAGGGGAGTAGAAAGATAAAGCAGGGAAAAGAGAATAGAAGGAAAGAAAAGAAAAAAGAAAATAATAATATGAATTTAAAAAGAAAAAAAAGAAAAAAACAGACTAATATACAAAACTGCAGGACAATTGTCTGTTGGTGTCTTGGAAACGGTGGTTGTGCTGGTCTGGAGGAGGGGCCCACTGGTTAGGTGAGTGTCAATCTCACTCTGGTAGATAAGCAGTTACTAGGCTTGCAAGGGTGGGGCTTGGTGTAAGTGGGTCCATCTCCACTGGGTGCTGCTGTCCTGTTCCCTGAAGCCCCACCATGTTGGTCATGGGGAGGAAAATGGCAACACCTTAATCTCGTTTCCCCAGAGCAGGTGTCTAAAACCTCACTGTTCAGGCTGCCCTGACAGAGCAGCACAGGTGGGCCACTGTGTCCTGATCCACTGTCTCCCGCACCTCCTCAGCTGTTGACTGGGATTCAAAACCCAATGTCTTAAAGGATCCCAATCAGCTGGACCAGTTCTGGAATAGCACCACCCCACCCAATAGACAAAGGGCCTCTGGCTGGCACCTATAGGTTCTTTTGTCCTTTGGGGGTAAATAAGCCCTCTTCCCACAGTACTTGAGGGAGGGAACAGCTTTCTCCCAGGGCACCCTCAGGATCCTACAAAACATGGGGTTGACTCCCCTTTCCCCCCAGGCACACACACCTGTAGGGGCTCTGGCTCCAGTCGGTAGATAGTCCCCAAACCCTGAAATCTCTGATCCAACCCCCTAAGACTGTTTGCAAAGTAGAAACTGGCTTTCTTCATAGTCTTGGTTTTCCGGACCATGGTCCATAGAGGTTTTTCTCTTATCCAAATACAATCCCACACTTCCATAGCCTCTCTTTTGCTTCCTTTTGTTTCTCTACTCAAGGGGTTGCCTGTTTTATCTCTCCAAGTTCACAAACATACACCTCTGTCCTGCCAAGCTGTCTCCACATGCCCCCAGTCTGTAGCCTGGATTCCTGGAATTCCAAGTGTTCTGACCTCAATGCTACTGTGTTTGAGGGAAGAGGGAAATTCTGGTGTCCCTATTTCTCCACCATCTTGACTCCCCCTCCCTGCATTAACATTTTTAGTAATAAAATACATAATACAAAAAACATATCCAGAGAATAGGCATAATTTTAAAGAATGTTAATAATATGAATCCTATTCTGCTTTAGAACATTACCAGCATCTTTGAGGCATCCACTTAAATCTACCAATGTAGGTAAATTCCCCAATCACATCCCAATCACATCCCCAATCACAAATTCCCTTCCATCCCACCCAGAGGTAACCAAGGTAACCAACCACTAACCTTACTTTTGTTTTAATAATTGTCTTCATTTCATTATATTTTTACCACATGTGTACTTACATTTATTTTCTAGCTCTGCCCTTTTTCTTGAAATGTGCACAAACAGAACATCACTGTGCTCATTGCAATTTTTGCATAACACAATACTGTTGAGAGTTGGCTCTGTAGACATAGCTAAAGGTTATTCATTTTCATAGCTGTTCCTGTTATAGGAACAACCCCAACTTACTTGTCCAGCCACCTTTACAGAACAGTAGGTGTTTTCCATTTGTGCGTGCGTTTCATTGTAATCAGTGCTCTTACTGTGCCTTGCTATGCTACAGGGCATGTGCATGTTTAGCTGTATTAGGTAATATTAAATTGTTTTTGAAATCATTTGTTACAAATTCTTAGTTTCTTCCAGAATTGGATGTGAGTTCCTTTTCTTTGTGTCTTTTGGCAGACTTCTCATTTATTTTTTGTCAAAATGGAAAAGTGTTAAATCATTGTTTTTTTTAGTCAGCATTTTCCTGGTGAATAATAAAGTAGATAAGTACATTTATATCTTTTTTTTTTTAATTTTTTTTTCAACGTTTATTTATTTTTGGGACAGAGAAAGACACAGCATGAACGGGGGAGGGGCAGAGAGAGAGGGAGACACAGAATCGGAAACAGGCTCCAGGCTCTGAGCCATCAGCCCAGAGCCTGACGCAGGGCTCGAACTCACAGACCGCGAGATCGTGACCTGGCTGAAGTCGGACGCTTAACCGACTGCGCCATCCAGGTGCCCCAGTATATTTATATCTTTATTCATGTTTTCTCTTCTCTGAAAATCTTTGTTCACATCTTGTGTCCACGTTTATGTAGGTTGACTGTTTTTTAATTTATAGAATTTTTAAAAAGTCCTAGAGACTCATCGTTTGTCAGATTTGCATTTTCCAAATGTTTTCTTATAGTTGTAGCATTTATTTATGCATCTTTGATAAACAGAATTTGTCATATTTCATAAGGTTGAAGATATCAAACTCTTCCTTCACAATTTGTGTTTTTTTTAAGTATAAACTCCAAAACTTAGATTTCCTCCCAAAAGTTTTTACATTTCATGTTTTTCTTTTCACTTTTAAGTCTTTATTACATTTTGAGAGTGTGTGTGTGTGTGTGTGTGGTGTGATGTGTGATATAAAGTGTATGCTACACCCAATGATCTGCAATTTTGGCTGTATTTACATATACATGATTTTCTGTTTCTAGGCTATTTTCAGTTTCATTGATCTTCTAGTCTATTTATATGCCACTACCACACTTTATCCATTACTACAGTTTTATTTTATTTTTTAAAGTTTATTTATGTATTTTGAGAGAGAGGGAAAGAGAGAGAGAGAGAGAGAGAGACCGAGGGAGGGCCAGAGGTGGGGCGGGGGGGGAGGGAGTTCCATACTCTCAGTGTAGAGCCCTACACAGGGCTCCAACTAAGGAACCATGAGATCATGACCTGAATCAAAACCAAGAGTCAGAGGCTTAACTGACTGAGCCACCCAGGTGCCCCTCTGTTACTACAGTTTTAAAGTGAAGTGATATTCTTCAAGGCAATTCCCCCAGGCATGGTTATTTTTTTCCAGGGATGTACCAGCTATTTAAGACCCCTTTGTATTCTATATACATTTTAGGCTTTGACTTTTCAAGTTCCATTAAAATCAGGTTGAAATTTTATTGAGGGTTTCTTTGAGTCTGCAGATAATTGGGGTAAAATCAACATTTTTCAATACTGCATTTCCACAACTAAGAACAGTGTATATCTTTTTTATTTACTTAGAGGTTTAAAATACCTTTAATTAGGTTTTTTTGGTACATGCTATCATTTTTCACATTTACTTTTAGGTTCCATATATTTTGTTCCAACAATATATGGAATCTTTTTTTTAAATTCAGTATTGAGGAATTTATTGTTGGTGTATACAGGTGCAATGAAGGCAGTAAACTTTTCTGTATTGATCTTATATCTGGCAAATCTCCTAAACTATTCTTATTTATTTTTGTTATTTGTTGATGAAGTTGACTGAATATACCATGTAGAGAATCTTGTATTTTGTGACTAAAAATCTACTGTTCCTTTCTAATTTCTATACCTCCTTGTTTCTTTTTCTTGTTTTATTGTGCTGACCATGACCTCTAACATTCGCATACAGTAGGATGTTTTTTATTTTTTTATCAAGTGTATCAGTCAGGATAACCTTGGCTGCTCAAACAAACAACTTCAAAAATTGATGAGTGTAAGCACAGGAGTATATTTGTTGCTCTGGTCACAGCCCGTTCTGTTTGTGAGTTGTGGCGGTGGGCACTTTGCTACAGGTAGTCATTCAGTAACTTCCATCTTGTGGGTCTTAGCCCTCAGAGTCCAGTCAGCTTTGTAGGCGACAGAGAAAGTGCACAAACCATGAGAGAGAGTTTATGGTCCAAGCATGAAAATCATGCACATCTCTTCCTCTTCCAATCTCATGTCCAGAATTCTGTCACATGATCCCATCCAGGTGTGAGGGAGGCTACAGGAGTGGCCTTATGTGCTGAACTAAGAGGAGATGAAGGATGTCATAGAAATTTGAGAAAGTTACCTTCTATTCCTGGTTTGCTTTTTGCATTTATTTAGATGATCATATGGTTTCCTTTTTCAACAGGTTAATTTGAAAAATTGCTCTAATGCACTTTCAACTATGGTAAGCAATTTTATATCTAAGGAATAAATCCACTTGGATATATTGTATTTAAAGTTTTTTAAATGCACCTCTCCTTTTTATTGGATTTGTTTGTTTGTTTGTTTGTTTATTAAAGTACAGTTGACACACAATGTTACATGCTTTGCTTGGAGTGTTTGTGTCTATATTCAGGAGTGAGCTTGACCAAGAATACTCCTTTCTCATTAACATCTTTGCTTGATTTTGTTACTGAGGGTAACTTAGACTCACACAATTATCTGAGGATTTGTTCATCACTTACTGTTTTTAGAATGAAATTTATCCACTTATTGAATTATCTCCTCCTTGACTATAAGGCAGAATTCATGAGATTCTGTATACATGGTAGAACTTGCAGAGAAAATTCTCTGGGCCTATTTCTTCTTGGTCACAGTTAGTGATTCATAGTTTTCTAAAAATTAGTTCATTTTATCTAAACCTTTGTGTTTGTGGGCAAATTTTTGCTTATATTAAACTCTAAATAATTTAGATTTATTTATTTATTTATTTATTTATTTTTGAAAGAGCAAGAGAGCATGAGTTGGGGGTTGCAGAGAGAAAGAGAGAGAAAGAGAGAGAGAGAGAGAGAATCCTAGACATGGGTGTTAATCAAACGAACTGTGAGATCATGACCTGAGCCAAAATTAAAAGCCAGTCACTCGACTGACTGAGCCACTCAGAAGCCCCTCGCTTATATATATACATATATATATACTTATATATATAAATATATTATGTATATATTATATATTATTATACATTAAATACATATTTATATATATTATGTATATATTATTATATATTAAATATATATTTTTATATATTAATATATTATGTATATTTTATATATATATATACATATATATATTTGTTTTGTTTTTTTTGAGAGAGAGAGGGAGACAGAGCACCAGCCAAGGAGAGGCAGAGAGAAAGATGGAGATATAGAATCTGAAGCAGGCTCCAGGCTCTGAGCTGTCAGCACAGAGACTGACATGGGGCTCAAACTCATGAGCTGTTAGATCATAACCTGAGTGGAAGTCAGACGCTTAACCAACTGAGCCACCCAGGGACCCCCTCCCCTTATTTATATTTTTAATCTCTGCTCTGTCTGTACTTACAGCTTTCTTCCATTTTTAATAGTCTTTGGAGGATGCTCTCTTTTTCTCTGTATCTCTTATCTGACTTGTTTTCATAATTCTTGCTACAAGTTTATTGTATTTGGTTTTCAAAAGAATCAACTTTTATATGAGCTGTTTTTCTCTATTGATTTTTTTTTGAATACTTAATTTTGGCTCTTATGTATTTTCTTCCTTTCGTTATCCGTCGATTCATTCTTCAGTTTGTTCTTGCTTCATAATTTGGATTCTTTAGCTATTATTTTCATTCAGTCTTCTTTTCTAACAGAGAAATCTTTGTCAAACATGGGGTTACACAGATATTATTTTATATTATCTTTTGAAAGTTTTATCACTCTACCTTTCACATATAATTCTACAAACCGGCAGAAATGTATTTTTGCTTATGATGTGAACTAGGATTTAAGATTCATTATTTTCCATACGCATATGCGATTAAACAAAAATCCCACAATTTATGTTGGAGCCTCTCTTTTCTCTACTCTTCTGCAGAATCACTCTTTTATCTACTGAATATCTCTGTATGTGTGGGTCTCCCCATGAAGTCTCTATTCCATTCCATTTCTGTTTGTATTTCTTTGCACAAAACTACGTCATTTTAATTACTAAATCTTTATAATAAGTTTTCCATCTAATAGAGTAAGTTGTACAATTCAATTCTTCCCCAAGACTCTTTGTGCTCTAATGTCCCTGTGTATTTTCATAAACATTGTTGAAAGCAGCTTATCAAAATTTTACAAAAATATTCAACAGAATTTTTAAAAATCCTGCATAATTACATACAGCCAAATTCACAAATCTTAAGTGTCTATGTGAATGAGTGTTGACAAATTTATTCACCCTGGTTGTTATCATAAACAACACCCCAAATCTCCTTTCAACTTGGAGACTTCGCTCACGGCCATTTCACAGCCTGGAAGCTGCTGCCGTCTCAGTTATAAGATCATCATAGAATGTCTCCAGAAATGTTAGTTTTCTGTGTTTTAAGATGGGAAGAAGACAGATTGCTTGTGTTCCTTGGTATATTCGGGATTGGATTTTCAATAGCTCTTATACTCCCCATTTGGGGGAGGCATCCAGAGGATTAATGACTTACCAGTAGAATGGCTGGGAAAGCATTTTGTGCTGAGACCATACCTTTCTTCAACAAAACTCAATGGGCTGCCTCTCTGTAGTGCCTTCTGTCTTCAAAGCCTCCCACAAATTGTTACCCTTCCCTTTCCCACCCCGGACTGGATATGATGCCTTTTCTCCAGGGAGAGTTTTTATGCCGAACGCTAGTGGGTCCTGAATAACTCATGTTATCTCACTCCTCTTAAATGGAAACAGTCTGTCAGTAAAATCCGTGGGCATCTTTTGTTTTTTTTGTTATATATTTTTTCATCTTTGCTGGCAGCTACTTTAATTTTTTTTCCTGAAAGACCCCCAGATGTGGCAAGATGAACGTGTCTTGACTTCTAGAGTAATTATTTGGATTTTCAGTATAGCAGAAATAGCTATGAATATGTGTATTGGATCCATTTATATTTCTCTATTTATGGTCTTATAAAAATGTTTTCTATCAAGCACTATGACATACAAGTATCTAAAATCTTGTCGGTTTTATTTCATATAAAAATTTTTAGTTTTCCTTTCAACTTTATTAAAGGCTTGGAGTGTATGATATTTTTAAAGGAAAGCTCAAAGATGTATAAAGTGAACAGGGGATCAATGATGTGAACTCTAGCCTTCACCTCCAGCCTTCACCTTCACAAGCAGAGTCTATTCTGCTTGACGCACGAGTGAGAATGTCAACACATGAGCTGGTATCACACAAGACTTTTCCCAAGATGCACCACCCACCATTCCTTGCAACAGATAACTTATGCAGAATATTCTAGTAGGAGATTGATTATGCTGGAGGTAGAAACCAACTGTTTTAAAACATTGAAGACAGAAAAAGAAAATTAAAACAAATTAAAACAAAAAGCTAGAACAAATGAAAGGAAGAAGATGTGGCATTTGAAGTCTGGAACAGGCTACAAAGCATAGAAGTATTTTAATATTTTGATCAACTGCAAGAAATGTGTAAATTCCAGAGTTTGGAAGAGATTGGCATTAATTTTAAGCCAGTCTCAATCACAGAGAACAAGAGACTCTGATACAGTGTGTATAGCACAAGATCTGGAAATCTGCATGTTTAACAAAATTACAAGGTAAGTCTGATGAAGGAAATCATGAGTCACATTTTGATAAATCGACCTTCTGGTGATCTTTCTGCATGTGTATGTGTGTGAGGGGATGCCTGTATTCAGCTGTTGATGAAACTAAAGACAAGTTTCTTTCTTCTAAAGGCTGCAAGCAACACACACACACACACACACACACACACACACACTCATAGGAAGTTTGCCTGCCATCCCACAATATATCATTTTCCACGTTGATCTTCTGAATGCCCACATTTAGGTATCTGTGATGGCTACCTATTGTAGAAGACGAGAGAAGCAGCAATTCCTCATCTTATAAGCCATCCAGATGTTCTGTCTTGTTCTGCTAACATTCTCTTGATATTGGGGTAAAGAAAAATCAGAGCCATAATGTATACAGAGCCTTATGAAAGATAACACCAAGGAGTTTAAACTGGGACAGATGCATGCTCCTTTTACCTCCATATCAAGTATACTTTGAGCGTGGAAGCTGAAAGGGAGAATATACTGCTTGTTACACCAATTTTTCCCTTTAAGCATCAAGCAACTTGGGGAAGAAATTATAAACTTTATTTATGCCACTGCTTAATATGCTATTCTGGAGTGTTTCCTTCCTTTAATATATCAGAATGAGAATCACATCTGTTAATGCAGATGGCTGAAGATAGAACAGAACCCAAAGCAGAATTCACGCATTCTCCTGCACTCACCCAATTATGCAACTTGGAGTGAAACCAAGAAACTTACTGGTGTAAAGTGTTAATGGAAAGATATGTGTAAGTTTTAACGGTCATCTTCATAGAAGCTAATGACATTTAGTCTCCCATTTTAATATGGGAAAGATGGGGAGAAAGAGAAGTTAGCAACAACCTGAATGAGTACAGCCTCTCCTTTGGCAATTGGTGGTGTTCCCGCCACTTGGTAACACATCTAAAAGTGTGGGAGCCTAGGATACTCAGAAAGTGACAATGACTACATGGTCTAAACTATCTTAAAATCTCCAGCTTAAAGGAAAACACTAAAAGACAAAATAGAAGATCAATGTAATGTGTTTAGTCCACGCAAGCCTCTCCTGCCTGGTAGGGATCTTCAAGATTCAGAGTGACGAAAATTTTAAAAGCTCAAATCAAAGCATCTGAAACCTAGTCATCACCCACTCAACCCACAGCGAATGGAAAACCAGAAAGCTACAGGAGTTAGGGAGAACTGAGCAAAATATTTCCAGTTGGTTATAAGTTCTGGCTGTAAAATGAGGTTTTAGAGGAAATTGAAAATTTAAATGCAATTCAATGAGCAGTGAACATGTGATACACACAGTATGCTTGTCTATGGGGAACCAAGAGCAAATTGAATAAAATGAACAAACTCTTGTTTAAGTAGAAGTACAGTTGTCCACCACAGAAAAAATGCTCCTGGGGTGTTTCTATTTATATTTGTGGTGTAATGAGTTGTAATTGTGCCAGCAGCCTTTCGCATTTTGACATTATTGGCTGAGCTACAGGGAAACATTTCAAGTTGAGGTTTCTAACCACCAAGAAGCTGCTATTGTGTTCAACCGAAGCTACTTTGCAAAAAATTTGTGCCACAACTTCCCATCTTCTGCATCACTGGCTCTGGCCCCCTCAGGTGTCAGGAAAGAGACAGAAACAAAATGATAGTCACAACAAATTAACCTTTGAAGTTGGCTTCATGCAGAACAATTCTCCTTCTAAAGGTAAGTAAATTAGTAGAACTATTCCTATGGCACTTATCAGAATTCAAGTAAATTATTTCTGGTACATTTTAATCAAAAAGTATTGAAAATGATTGAACTCAGTTTGTGTTAAGAGCTATCGTGATTAAAAAAGGAATAAGATAATTTTCGTGGCTTCATAGCTCTTAAAAAGTAGTAAGGAAAATACAAGTGTGAATTTTAAAGCACAATGTACTTTAAGGTAGGTGTGAAGAACATTATAATGGAAATAGTTACAAGGTGATGATAATGAAAAAACACGTAAGGACTGAGCTTTAGCGTAGGTTTCATGAAAGAGCAAAGTAACATTTTCAAAAGGCTATAAATAATATTGGATAATAGCGTCTGGGTATGAATTAAAGAGCAGAAAATATTCTTGGAAGAGAGAGAAGAATGAACAAAGACAGTGACTATGTTGGTTTTAAGGAGAAAGGCCACAGGTTGAGATGACTGATATCTTGCATGCTTCATAAAGAGCACATGAAGGAGACATGGAGGCTGGAGATATGGAAATAGAGGTTGGTGTCAGTCTGTGTAATGGCTGAAATACTATGTTAATGAGTCTTGAGTTGCAGATGATGTGAGCAAATTTGTATTTTAGAGACAGAGTAATGTGTACATGACAGGGGGTACAATCTGGGAACAGACTTAGGAAGGGTGGGAATATTCAGAAAGAGATTCTCTAAAGGACATCAGTAGGGAAATGTAGTGATAATGAAAATATAAGAACATTATGGAGAAGGAATAAGAAGGAGTTGGTGATCAAGCAGATGTAACAAAATGGGGGAAAATGCTATTCATTGGGATTCCAGGAATCCAGGACAAGGCGTGCAGGCCTGGTGGGGCTTCTCACCAAGTAGAAGCAGGGCAAGTACATGTGGGAAGCGGAAGCTGAATGTGGGGGAAGGGTTGCCACCCCCAGCACATGGGCTGGGGGAAACCCAAGTTGGAAGACAGAGGGCCAAGAGGGTATGGAAACTAATGCAGGCTGGATATGGTCTCTCCTATGTGACACTCCATGATCCTCTGGAAAGTTACTGTATTCACAAGATTGTTGATTTGAAGAGAGTTTTGTTGATTGGAATTAGATAAATAGAATATATTGAGTGCCTCACTCAGTGTAAATGCTGCATCCAAGTTAGTCTTTCTTTTTTATGGCTTCTTATTACTCTCGTGACTGAAGAGCTCCAAAGAGAATAATCCAGTGTAGGATAAAACCAAGATGGCACATGCAGAAGAAGCAACAGAGTTCGGAAGGCCTGAGGAAATGGAAACAAGAGTTTGGGGATGTTTGCCTATGTGAGCTGGTAGAAAAGAGTTCAGGTTGCGTTCACTTTTGTGTGCTAGATGTAGGGAAGTCCCATTTGATTCCTGAGTTATTGAGATATGAAGAGTAAGGAACAACAAGGCCATGAGGATAGCTCATGTTTTAAAATTAACTTCCTGGGGGTGTGGGGGGGTGCCTGGGTGGCTCAGTCTGACTCCTGATCTCATCTCATGTCATGATCTCACAGTTCCTGAGATCAAGCCCCAAGGCAGGCTCTGTGATGTTAGCACAGAGCTTGGTTGAGATTCTATCTCTCCCTGTCTCTCTGCCCCTCCCCAATTCTTACGCTCGTGCACGCTCTCTCTCTCAAAATAAATAAACTTTGAAAAAAAAAGTTTCCTGGGGAAAAGGTGATTCATTTTTTAATAAATGAGGAAAGATTAAATAAAGATGCTGGATCAAGAAAAGAAATTTGTTAAGCTCAAAGTGTTGGCAATACATTAAAAGATGTCCAGGAATAGCAATCTGGAGCTCCAGTTAGGAGCTAGGGTGACGATGTGTACTTGTAAATCATTAGCATGGAAGTGTCAAATACCACTTAGGGGATTGGAGGACAGATGGTGAGGACAGAATGTTGGAATTCATCCAACAATTATTTGTTGAACATGCGACATGTATGAGAAACTCATCTCAGTGTTGGGGATATGGCAGTGAACAAAGTAGACCAAATCCCTTTTTTTTATGAGGAATGTGGCTGGTGTGAAAGTGGGGTGAAGAAGTTACTTTAGTAAGAAGAGAGAATGAGAGAAGACAGATGGTAGAAATTCTTAATAAGAAAGAACGGGTACAAGAAGGATGCAAAGGGAGGGGCACCTGGATGGCTCAATCAGTTGAGTGTCCGACTGGCTCAGGTCATGATCTTGTGGTTCATGGGGTTGAGCCCCGCATCAGGATCTGTGCTGACAGCTCAGAGCCTGGAGCCTGCTTCAGATTCTGTTTATTCTTTTCTGTATACCCCTCCCCTACTCACTCTCTGTCTCTCTCTCAAAAATAAACATTTTTTTTAAAAAAAAGGATACAAAGGGAAAGAGCACACGTCTTGCAGTCAAGCAGAACACAGTTAAATAACATCATATCCAATTTGTAGAAAGTAGGATCTACATTAAATTATTGAATCTCAGTTTTCGGTAAAAGGGGAATTTGTGTGTCTGTGTGTGTGTGTATTAGATAAATAAAACATGTTGAGTTCCCCATTCATTGTAAATATTCAATCTATACTAGTCTTTCTTTTTAATCTTCCCACCCTCAATACTAAGAAATATAGTAACCACTTGTGCATCTCGCCATCTCTTGGACTGGAATGGTGGCTTTCTTCTGCTCATAGTATAAATGGTAAACTTCCTCCTGGGTCTGAAGAAGATTTGCAGGTTGATTTCCTCAGCCCCACATGCCACCGTCCTTTGTTTTTCCCTTTGTGTGCTCCAGGGATACTGTTCTTTATGTGGCAATTTCAACATGGTCGTGACCAGTTGGAATGCTCTTGTGTTCTCCCCAGTTCACCATTCATTGACTGGTTAATTCAGATTTCAGTTTCACTTCCTCAGGAAGTCCTGACTTCACAGATCAGCCTAGGCCACATAGCTGGATTCTCTGTGGGAGCCCAATTCCCCTTTGTGGCACCTTTTATAGTTTTAAGTAAATAATTAACAGTGTGATTAGTAGATAAATGTCGATAACCCTCAATAGGACATAAGTTCCAGAGCTGTCTGTGCCCCAGTTAGCAGTTAGCTTGATTCGTGGCTATAAAACAGATGCACAGTCTACACCTGTTGCATCCATGAACAAACAACACAAGGTAGATGTCCAATAAATAATTGCTGAATAAATGAATGGAAACATAGGAGTAATACATCAGGATAATGCCATTGCAAATATGCTCTAGGTTCTATTTCTAGTTGGAAGCAGAAGGACACATTAGAGAAACAAAAACTCATTCTTCACAGTATTAACTTCAGGGTCTAGGGTCACTTCATACAGGTAATCCCTTTTAATAATTTTATGTGTCTATCACCCAAAAACTTTTCTAAATGTTTCGGTTGTACTAAGTCTTACACAGATATTATAAAAACTTACTTCCCTTTTTCTGACATAATATTTACTTTATTTGCAACGACTTACACTCTCAAGCTTTTCTCTCCCTCTATTGCAATTCAGAATTTCTAGCAGTAGCTAAACAGCCCCATCAGCTTTTGTTATTCTGGATGGAAGCTTCTGACACATAGAGCCTGAGTCTAACCTAGTCCTTTCACATGATAAGCTTGCATATTGAAATCTTTTCTATTTTTACTTGATTGGCTACCTCTTTTCCTCCTTGGGCTTTTCTCTTTTTTTTTGCACGTTTATTTATATCTTTTTGGAGGTACAGATGCAGTGATACACAATGTGCTTTTAGTATTCACAGTGTCTGAGAGTAGGAGGATAATTTCATATCAGTTCAGAGTCTTCTTTGATGAAACTCTGGATTGGACTTACGTTCCTGTATTTGATAATTGCAAATGGCTATGTGGTCACATTGAATACTTTAAAAACACAGAATACATAAAAAATTCAAAAATAGCTCATCATAATGAACTATACTACAAAGTCAAGTAACTGAATTGTATTTATTTTTTATTTAATTTTTTTTTGAGAGAGAGAGAGAAGGAATCTCAAGTAGGCTCCAGGCTCAGTGTGGAGCCTAACATGGGACTCGATCCCATGGGGCCGTGAGATCATGACCTGAGCCAAAATCAAGGGTCAGATGCCCAACTGACCGAGCAACCCAGACCCCCCGAAACAATTGAAGTTTTATAATCACTCTATAATGTAAAGACAATGTGTCTTAGAAACAGACATGGGCCAAAATTCTGGTTCTACCATTTATGAATTATGCGACTTTGGTTAAGACACATTTCCTAGGCTTCAGGTTTATTTTCTCTAAAAGTAGGCTATATCTAGTCTATACTATTGCTTTGGGGATTAAACAGCAAATTGTGGAGGTGGGAACAATGTCTCAGAAAATGTTACTTTGCTTCTTTGTTTCTCTTCCTTTCAATGAAGAGTATCTATTTTAGAATATTCTTTTTCTCCCTCTGCATTGCTGTTCCATCACCTCTTTTGTTTCCATTTTACTTCCAAATTAATGTCTTTATAAAGCTATCCCAATTTGGAAAATGAATCTTACAAATCATCTTTGTAATGTATGAATAACCATATAACTTTGTCTTCTAGAACACTAATATTTCTATAAAACTTTTGTTGGTGACCTAATGTAGCATTTAGTTACTCAAAATTCAATTTTACGTTAACAAATTTCTATTGAATCACTGAATCGGGAATGGTTAACACAGAAGGGTTGGGCCATGAGAAACAACAATCAGTATTCTGAAAACATTTCTGACAAAAGCATGTTTTATATCCACAGACTTGGAGGAGGTGGGGACCAATGGATGTGAACTCAAGCGGGAGACAGGGAAATCAGTCATCCATGGAGAATAAATAGTGTTAATGGTAGAATGTGTTAAGCATAGTTCATCAGAGTTACTCAAGGACAAGCTTTATTTCTTTATATTTGTACTTTTAGTGCCTCAAGCAGTGCTTGGCACTTACCAGGTACTCAAACAAGTGTGTTTGAACTTGACTAAAATTTATCACAATTTTCAACTCCAAACTCTTCTTTCTATAACTTTTTAAAAAGTTTATTGCTGTTCATTTTTCAAAATTAGAATCATCGGCCACTGGGATTAGATATTTTTTTACATATTTCCAACTAATTACCAATTCTGCATATGCTTAGGAATCAAAACATTGAGTTCATGTCCCTGGAGTGAGTGCAGTGTCATCTCCACTTTTTTTTAACTGCATATAAAATGTTGTCACTAATTAAGTTTTAAAACGTACTCCTGTTGTAAACACTAATGAATTTGGCTCAATGAAAAAAGTTGGTTTTTCAGATTGAAAGTAGGTGGTTTGACAAACTGATCCAAATGTGAGGAAAGTGAGTCAATCCTTGATCAATACGAACAATGCGTCTGTGATCCCAAGCTCATGGAAACCTCTGTTGTCCACACAATGACCATCACCTCAGCAACAGCAGTAACAACACTAACAATGATCCACCACTCTGGATAGCAACATCTTCAAGGACTACAACACTGTCACCTGAGCGATGATGAGGCATAGGTGTCGCTCTAACTGCTTCACCGGCATTTTCTTATTCAGTCCTCTCAACGGTTTTTCCAGCTAGAGAATACTACTAGCTTGAATTGAAGACAAAGAAACCAAGGCGTAACTAACACATAACTAAGCTTTTTAAAAACATCTTTGTATGTCCTCCACGTCCATTAGCTGTGTGAGTGGTAATATTTCCAATAAACTTGGGCCAATGAGATAATGATTTAACTTATTGCATTAATTAAAGTCTTAATTTAATTAATTACTTATCTCTGCCTAATCATCAGTGGTTTCACCGAATAAGAGTGAAAGGGGACTAACGGGTGGGAACTGAGACTTCCGAAAATATTCATAAAACCATCCAAATGCCTGAATTTTGAATTAGGAGCTGATGTTAAGACGGTGTTAGGAAAGACAGGATATGGTTAGAATACTGAAAACCTCAATGAGGGAGTTTTGCAAGGAGTCGGTCTGTCTTACCATCTTTCTATGCAGAGTACTCAGTCCAATATCTGCAATGTAAGGGGAACTCACTATATCTTCATTGCACTGGATCACAATTTATTAATCCCTCTATAATAATATATATGTATCTATATATCTATCTCTGTATATATATATCCTATATATAGTTATAGATTTTGCAGTTGTATACTCATTTGTGAAAAATGGAACTTATTTTATTTTCCTACAATATTTTAATTTCCATCTGGAGCCTCCATTCTGCCTAATAGCAAAATATTTAATTTAGTTTTAAAAATACTTTTGAGACCAATCAGGCCAACTTGAATACACATTGGATATTCAGGAAGAGTAAGAAATTGTTGTTAACTTGGCTAGATGTGATAATGGCACTGTATTTATATGAACAGCCGATAGACAAAACAACAATGAAAGCTATCTATGAAAATATTTCCGGAAGAAAGACATCTGAAATTTGCTGTAAAATAATGAGACAACAAAATGTCATAAAGCATGACACAAGATTGTGTTGGAGGAAGTCATTGAAAATACTTGGCTGTTGGTTGACCCTGGAGCTGGACTTGGGCAATCAGAGACTCCTTACCCCTCCTCTGTCTTTGAAATGTACATCCTATCACTCTGCATTGTTCCCACTGTGGGAGGCATTTCAAGGACTAAGTCGCAAGAATGTGTTGTTGAGACCATCTGGACTGTACCCATGATTGAAGCTTGTTAAGGCTTCTATTTAAACTTTTAAAGATTCTGGTAGGTGGTGGGGAGATCTACTCTTTCTCTGGTCTCTCTTTGCTCTCTGTGTACAGGGAATGGCTTCAGATGATACCCAGGGAACTCTTGCCAAGACTGGCAAATGTATCTAGTTGTTGAAGGTGAGTGATGTCTTTAAGATTTGCCTCTGTAAGCATTTGAGTATTTCCATAGTAAAAAGTGAACATAATAAAACCCAGAATTCAAGAATTTGAAAGCTGTGTCTCAAGTCTAGATTTACTCTTGCCAGCACACCCTTCAACACGATGGCCAGCGCTTTGTGGCAGCAGAGACCAGGGGCTTAATGATAATGATGGAAATGATAACATTTCCTCCCACCACATCTGCTTTTTCTAGGATTATTTTCAATTAAAAATAAAACACACTTGACCATTTTCCGTAGGCTGAAAAATTTGGTATCTCACACCAACATTATACGGTTCATCAACTGTGTGTAGAAGTTCTTGTCCTTCATTTCACAGACATTTGTTTAAAATATTATTGGATTTATGTGGTTATTTGATCACTGTGTATGCTCTCAATTAATCAATAGTTGAATATAACTAGTGTCATGGGGAGATTCACCACTTTTGTAGTTTTAAAGGAAATTCTCATACTAGAAAAGGTTGGAATCCACTTATGCAGACAAAGGCAACTGTTTGACAGAAGTTTTTTTTTTTTTTCCTTTTCCACCCTAGGGGTTTTGACCCCAAGATAAAGAGAACGTTAGAAACAAATGTCAGCTTTCTGGCTGGTGTCTGCAACTATCCTCTGTGCCCTGGGCTTATGCCTATTAGCCCTTCTGTTTGCATCTCTGCATTGAAGGCAGACAGCTTGAAGGGCCTTCTCACTGTTCTTAGACCTGCCCATGGCCAGGCCTGAACCCCTGAGGATGGAGAGGGTGTTCTTTGAACTTAAAGATAATCCCGATGATGATCGTGTGGCAACATAAGCAGAGAGGGCCAGTAAGGAGCTTTGTGTGATTTGCTATCCTGGGAACACTTTGAACCTTTTTCCCTGGTTTTGCCCCTTGGCCATTCTTAGAAGCAGATCCCCCTCTATGCTGTCTGTGGGCTGCAGGATGAATATGTTTAAGAGAAAATCTGCTTTAGGATGGGTTTCCTTTCATTGTCCAAATGCCGGTTCACTAGTGGGCCTTCGTGGGGTTATTTCTTTTCTGTGTTGCATGCACATGCCTCTGTGGCTTCTTTGCCACTTGGTATTTAAACATCTAATCCCACAAATCTGGTCACTTTTGGAGCAATCTGTTAGGAACTTCAGGGACAATGAAGGAGAAGAACCAAAATTCACTGAGCACTGGTTAGGAGAGCATCAAATTAAGACTCAAGAAATCCTGCTTCTATTTTCATTTTCTCCATCATGTGTTGGTGTGACTTAGACAAATCTATGCTTTCACCAAAAATAAAATAAAATAATCAAATAAAATAAGGTAAATTAAAGTAGAATAAAACAAAGTAATTCATACATACTTGCTAGTCTGTCTATCAGAAATGTTGGATGAGGAACTTAAAATCGAATCAAAACAAAACAAAAGCATGAAATGAGACATGCGAATGTGCAATAATTTTAAAGCAAGAGTTATTTGAAGGAAGAAAAGCATCTTCGTGAATCGTCTTTTATTGCCCAGGGCTGTGGATACAGATGATATTTGACATTGGCTGAAAAGCTGCTTAATTATTCAGTTTCTGACAGTAACACTGGTTTGTTGACATTTAGACCTTCACCCTAACGAAGAGAGCAAAGACGTTTTTTAAAAATTATAATTGTGTGCCAGATAGTTAGTGGGTTTGATATTTCTCTCTGCTTTGTAATGTCTGCGACAATTTCATTTCCTGACTAAAACAGGAAATGTTTCTGGGTTATACTTGGAAAAAGTAAATTGCAAAAGCTTGTTTTTATATCACAGGACTCGGCTTCTTTCATGGGCCCCTTTTGATCCCATATCTACATGAATTATAAACTGATAATTCAAGGGGAAGTGAATGGGCTTGATTAAAGAAACAGAGAGTCTGAAATTCTATCCCTTTCCATTTCAGATTTGGAGGGCCTTCTGCATTGATGGATTCCTTCTGAATGCGCAGTGCTGCAGTTTCCACAATGGATTGCACGTGCCTCCTGGTATGTTTTGACTCTAGCCCCACAAACACTTCATTATGGACCTCCCTGGATTTATTGTTTTGATATTTAGTTACCATGGTTTTAAAGTCATTTCTGTGACAACTCCCCTTCTTCGTATCTTCCCACTTTGTGCTCTCTCTGGACTGCCCAAATCAATGTAACTGTAATTTAGACCATGACTTTCATCACCAGGGAGTAACTTGGTGCTCTCACATTTACCATGCACCCAAAGGGCATGCCAACCTCCACTGGCAAGGAGCTCAGTAAGCCCCGCCATTCCCATAGGTCAATCTTAGGATGCCAGGTCGCTGATGCAGAAAGCCTCAGCCTCCAGGGATGATGGTAATCAACTCCAAAGCACCAGGCAGCTGCTCTATGCAGTGGGTTTAATTCACATTGCATAGTAATGCTCATAAGATGAGGTCCCTGGGGATATGTTACGATGCAGGACTTTTCACAGAGGCTTATTGCTTTTCTCATCAGCTTCTAAGGCTGCTTATGAATTCCGCATGGGTTCCTCTTTCCCTGCAGGATAGCATTTGCATAAAAAACAAACTACTGGATAAACAAGACTTCACCAGTTATCATTCCCGCTAACACTCCTACATGGAAGGTTGACAGGCGTGCGTTTGGGTGCAGTTTATATATTTTGTGTACCTGAGCTCATGGCTCACACTTTTCCACTGCTTCACAAACTCATGGGTTTCTCTTGCCCAAAAGGAAGCCCCAGCCCTGAAAAAATGAACTGAAGTGACAATAAGTGGTGTCTCTTCCTCTAATCTCCTCGGGACTGGGAAAGGATTTTCTATACCTGCCCCAAACGGTGCCACTTCCTTATTCCAATACTCTTAGACATCACCGGATGTGGCTAATTGTGGTTCAATGTTGCAGAAAGAAACCAGCACCTGGCTAAATGTGTTCTGCCTATTTTCTTACTGGTGGGCACATTGAATCCCACATGAAACAAAGAGCTTCCCGTGGGATCAAAGGAACCAGAAATGTTCTCCACAGCCAAAAAATACTGATTCTACCTGCCCCTTTCACAAGGCCAGAGGAGATGTGGGTAAAACAGTAAGGATGGCTTTGGGATCGTACAGACTTGGATTCAAATATCACTTTAATTATCTCTCGATTAGATGCGTAAATTTAGGAAGCTCTTAGATTCGGTTCTCTTACCTGGAATGATAAATTATACATTTTTATTTATTTATTTATTTATTTTTTATTGAAAAATTACAAATGAAAAGCATGGCTGTTGTAACAAGTTTTAGCACTACAAATATTCCCAAAGAAAATAAATGAGAGTCATGCCAATTACCCTTTCCATCTGGGCCCCAACCCTAAACACACCCATGGATATAGTCAATATTATCTGAGTGCTGTATCTTTGTTTGTGCTTCTACATTTATGTATACCTTGGAAAAGAGCATATGTAAGTATTTTCTTTATTATTGTTTTGTTTTGTGACAAGATTGTATCATGTATCATGATACCAAAGGGGTGCTCTACACACTCTTTTCCAACCCAATTTCTTCACTTAAATTTCATGTCCCCTGCAGGGACTCTTTGCTTTAACAGCTCTAAAATATTGTAAAATCTAGATGCTCTGTAATTTACTTGACTACTACTTATTTATGGAAAATCCCTTTTACCTTTTTTACCACTAAAAAATGTGCTAAAACAAATGTCCATATAGTTACATTCTTGAGTACTGTTTTTTTTTTAATCAGTATGGCACATTTTTAAAGTATAAATACTGAGTTCAAAGATTGTACGCATTTTAAAATTTTTGTTTACTGCCAGATAACTTCCCCCAATTAGTAATGATCTACATACCCATCAGCAAGTGTATGAGAGGGTACATTTTCTCACATGCTTGTAAAATCTGCTGTTATCAGTATCTAATTTTTGCCCATTTCGTGGTTGAAAATAGTTATCTTGCTTTTGGTTGAATTTGTATTTCCAAAAATCTAAAATGTGTGCAGAGAGGTCACCTGGAAGTGCTTGATGCATCAAAGCAATTAGCAAGAAATCATGCTTAGTTTTACCGGCAGAGAAAATAGTCTTGCTCAGGTTCTTTCTTGAACTTTGGGAGATGAGAAATTGGCATGAGGAAGGTAGATTACAAAGAGTGGAGAAGCAGAGTACAGAGATGGTGTTGGGGCAACCCAAAGGAGTGTTTCCTTCCACAATATTCCAGAGAACTAGACTGCTGGCAACATTAGACTTACACCCAGGGCCATACTTTTGGCCTTGCCCTCTGGCTGCCAGTCGGTCAGTCCATTCAAGCTCAGTTTTCACCAAGCAATTTGACAGATGTGGAGCAGAGTTGTGTTATGATCTTTGCATCACACACACAAACGTCGTACTTAAAAAAATAAATGAATAAAATTATTTCATGTATTTTATATGCTCTCTCTGATGTTTTTCTAATGTTTCCTATACAAAAGAAATCAAAACAGTGAGTTTATTTCCCCAGAATGAAAGCACTGCCCTCTCATAGACCACAGGTGAACGCTGACACTAAGGCCCATAGCCTTATCCTAAGCATTTACCTAAGCATATACAGATTTGGTTCAATGAGGAGAGATGATTTGCCGGATTGCAGCTCAGAGTTTAGATGATCTCTTTCAGACTGTGATGAGAAATGCACACACTCCCGCTTGATATATGTTAGCAATAAAATACTCTGAATTCCCACATTTATGTGGCAAATGAAAATAGGAAAGGAACAATGTTTTAAGGGTCAGATGAATTTCTGTTTGTTTTTAATTATATCACCTATTACTCACTAGAACCTTAGGAATTTTAGATAATCATTACCCCCATTTTATAGACAAGGCATGGAGAGGTTGTCACTTACACAAAGTTAACAGATTTGATAAGTAGAAGAGATCTGGTTTGAACCCCGGTCATCCGGGTTTGAGGCCAGATGCTTCTTTGACTGTTAACTGGTCCAGACTCACCAACTAGGGAGCAGGAGAGATGTTATCACCATTTCCCCCTTCCCCCAGCCCCCTCAAAACACACTAAGATTTGAATGCATTGCCTAACAACAAAGAGAAGTGAAGCTGCTTAAAATGGCAATGTAGGGCAACGAGTTAGTCTCCTCCATGATATCCATAAATTACTTCTGCTGCCCAGTTTCAATGGACAGGATTAAAATTTGACTCTGTCATGAAACCTTCTCACCGTATCCGCTCAGTGTGGTTAGGAAAGAAACTACACGCGTTATTGTAATAAAAATAATTGAAGACAAGGATTTATTCACGCGCTATTGTAACAAAAATAATTGAAGACAAGGATTTACTAACCAGTTAATAGAGAACTGGAAATGCTCAAAGAGGACACAGCATTGTCACAGAGAAAGGAAGTGCAGGCAGTGACCGTGGCAGTTCAGCTTATAGAGGAGTGGCCTTGTGCACCTGGGGTCCAGAGCCCGGGGAGGGGACGCCAGCTGGCAAGTGTTGCTATCTGTCAGGCACTGTGAGGTGGTTGGGTTATGGAGAAAATTGCAAATGGAACCCCCAGATGCTACCCACCATAAAAGCAATGGATGACAAGGAGAGGGGGAACAAGTAGATTGGTCTGACCATTTCTCCATCCTCCAGCCTCCTGTCACCCTCAAGAGCCCCTCCTACCAGAGTCTAACAGGGACCTGATGACATGCCAGAAATGAATTTTATGGAGTTTTATTCCTGGTATTACAAGGCTGAGTTTGAAGCTGAAAGAAAAATATTTAATATCAACCCATTGCACACTTTCAACTATTTGACATTCTTTCTGATCTTTCTACACATACAATGCATTTGAATTCCAATATCATGACAAAATAACTTCATACTTCCCCCTAACAAGATGCAACTTCTTTCTTACAAACAAAGGTGCCCTAAATCTCTCCTCAAAATGAGGAGAAAGAGATTAATCAGTAGAAAAATATTTTTAAATTACTTATATATACTTATATATATACTTAAATACATATATACACACACGTATACACACACACACACACACACACACACACACACACACACACTTTTCTTCTTAGGCTCCTCTCACACATTACCACGGACTGGAGGACTTAAACAACAGACGTTTATTTCTCACAGCTCTGGAGTCCGGGAAATTCAAGACCATGGTGCCTGATGTCTCGTGAAGGTCCACTTCCTGGCTAATGGATGGCCATCCTCTCGATGTATCCTTATATGGTGGAGGGCAGAGAGAAAGGCTCTCCTATCTCTTCTTATTAGCACACTAATCCCATTCACAGGGGCTCCACCTTCATAACCTATTTACCTCCCTAAAGCCCACCTCCTAATACCATCACATTGGATATTAAGTTTTCAACATAAGAATTTTGAGGGGGCACATTCAATCCCTAGCAACACTGAAGTGGAAATATTCAGGGGTGAATGTGTAGACTAATCTGTTGATCTAGAAGTCTGTGAGGAAAATGAGTGATAAGAAGGTAGTTTGGCTGTCCTGAAGGGTTTTTTAGGGACCTGACTTTGACTCCATGGCTAATAAAGGGATAACGAGGTTATTTGCATCAAGAATGGTGATACAAAGATAGTCTTTTACACAGTGATTATTTCAGGGGCGCTTGCAGGATTTTATGAAAACAAGCACAACAGTCCAGGTAGGAAATGATGTGGGACTGGAATTGGGACATGGCAGTAGGGACAAAATCCAGTATGACTCTGAGCCCACTACAGCCTCTACAACTGACTGATGTAGAAGGAAAGACACTGAGGCTGGTGACCTCACCGTAGGGATTGGCCCACGGGTTTGCAGAACCTTAAAGGGAATGGTCAACATTCCAGATCCCCTGCTTCAGAGAAGTGTGGAAATACTAGGGGAATATCAATGAGAATAAAACTGTAAGGCATCCAGCCGTCCATGGGTTCCAGGGCAGTCCATGCTCTTCTCTTTTTTCATCTGAATCACTACTGTAGCTTTATCACCAGTTCTCCTCCTTTGCCATCTACCCCCCGCAGACCTGACTGATTTTTGATATGGCAACTGGAGCCATCTTTTTGAACATCGCCTAGACCACAACTCTCCCTTCCTTGACATTATTCAGTGACTTCTCTCTGTGCTAAGAATGAAATAAATACTTGATGCCCTATCTAGCACAGTTTTGCCTGATATGGCCCCTGATGACATCTCTTGTCTTTTCTCTTTTTGTTTGCTCTAGCTACCTTGGCCTTTAACATTTTCTTGCGTATTTATGCTTTCTCTGCTCAAAGGATTTGACCATGCTGCTCTTGTATGGGAATGTTTTTCCAGTTGGCTTCTCTTCACCTGCCCAACCCCTAGAGGCCTTTCCTGACTGTTATAAGCTCTGCTACTTCCTGTCTTGAAACCCCCTATTTTTCCATAGGGTTTTTTTTTTCACGATTATAAGCCAGGACAAAACGAAATATAGACCTTTTTTCCCCCTTTTACCTGAATCTCCTGATAAGGCCAGGCAGAGCCCAACTTCCTGTTCTTTGTCTCATGATGGATGAGCTAAGATCAGAACTGTTTGTCATGATTGATTAGCTAAGATTAGAAATGTTCATTCTAAAGCAATTATCCAGAAACTAACTTTTCACGGAGAAAAACATTTTCCTATGACTGCCGCTTCCCCTGCCCACAGAACGACCCCCCACTGGAGACCACCCCATGGGCACTTGTTTTATCCTCTTGGGGCAAAACCACCTTGCTGAGATACTCCAATCTTTGGATCTAAGATGCTCTTTCTATTAAAATAACCTGAATAAATTTAGTCCCTCAACTTTTCCGGTTTTGGTCTTTGATAATTATACATTTTCTGATGTGTTTTCCTGTTTAATATGTTCTCTCTGACATGTCTTTGCTTCTCTCCTTTCACGTACACTAGATCCTAAGCTTTATGAGGGAAGGGACCATGCCCTTTTCAGTATACAGTAGCACCAATGCTTCTCATGCACCTGACCATAGGAGACGCCTCATAAACATGAGTGAATAAATGAGTGAATGTAAAAATATCAGGTGTCTCCAAGTAGTGACAAGACTTGCAATGATGCAGGAGGCAGTATCAGAGAAATGAGTGTCCAGAAGTGCATACAACAGTATTTGTCCTCCAGAAAGAGGGGCTATAGGGCAAGGTGGATTGTTAGGGCAGCATCCTGGAGACCTGGAGTTCCGGTGAGGAATTCTACCAGAGCAGATGATCTAGCACAGAGATTAGTAACTTTGGCCCAAGTTCAGACATAGATACCCCTCAGGAAGAGTCAGATTAGGCTCCAGCAAAAAGATGCAGAGGTTCACACTGGCATGCTGAATCTAAAGCAGAAAAACCAACTCTAAAACTCAAATTTCTGAGTCCGAATGTGTTGATTTACTGGCAGCCTTGTTTTACTTTGGCTCTGGGCATGCAGGGTAAAGATATTGGTTTTATATTTCAACTTAAATGGGTAAACACACCTACTTACAATGGAAAAGGAAGAACAGAAAAAGATATAACTTGAGGCATAATCTAAGAAATGAAAACATTATTTTTCACCTACATGTTTGGCAAAGATTGGGAAAGATTGAGTGTTCAGGGAACCAGACATTTTTCTACACTAGTTGTTGAAGTCTACATTGTTTGAAGTCTTTGTGAAGTCACCTGGTAATATGTACCAGTAGCTTAAAATGTGCATTCCTTGAAACAGTACAGTTTCTAGTAATATGTCTTGAAGATACATATATGCACAAAGATTAATCTCTAAATATAATTATAACTCTATGTATACTATAAATTTGAAAACCACTGAATATTCCACAACAGTAGAATAGCTATATTATAACTCATTTCTATATGATGGTGCATTGTTTCGGATTATGTTTGCTACCCTAACAATAAACCCCAAATCTAAAGCTTTTTAAAAATATTTATTTATTTATTTTGAGGATGGTGGGAGAGGCAGAGATAGGGAGAACAGAACTGAATCCCACGCAGGTTCCACTCTCAGCACAGAGACCCATGGGTTGGTGGGTGGGGGAGGGTTGAACTCACTTACCGTGAGATCATGACCTGCGCTGAGATCAAGAGTCCAACCCTTAACCGACCGAGCCACCCAGGCCTCCCATAAACCCCAAATCTCATTGGCTTTATAGAATGGAAGGCATTTCTTTCTCACAGAATGTGTGAACAGCAGGTGCAAAACACAGTGACCAGTTCTGTAGCGTGTTAAAGGGATGGTGAGTCAGCATTATTCGTTTCTTGCCATTATGCATGTGAAGAGTCCCTCGGTTTCCGCCCAGAACTCTGAGGGCTCTGCACAGAGTTCTTGGTTAGGCACAGAGGCCCTTTCCAGAACAATTTAAGGACATATCATAATTTAAAATCATATCTCTAATTTCTAGTCAGCAAAGTACAGGCTAGTGTCTATCACTATGTTCTTTTCTATTCCTTCCAAACGTTGTCCCTCCCAAACAATTTTGGGTCATTCATTTTGTAGTAACCCAGGGAGCATGTCTGGGGAAGTGACTGATGTTGGCACTATAGAATAACTGTGAATTTTATTGTCTCTGTTACATATTTGAGCAAATGGTTTGACTTGCAG
The DNA here is from genome assembly GCF_007474595.2 of Lynx canadensis. NCBI lineage: Eukaryota > Metazoa > Chordata > Mammalia > Carnivora > Felidae > Lynx > Lynx canadensis. The sequence continues at coordinate 120,119,986 of NC_044310.1, forward strand.
TGTCTTGAAAATCAAATTTAATATCAGGAAGGGCTTGTGATGGTTCAACTACTGCTGTGCTTTCTTTTTGTGAAATGAGTTTGGTCCTTTTCAGTTTTTTGATCAGTTTTTAGTTTTGTGCATCAAGGTTTTCATTCTACATTATATGATAATACTCTTTTCGCTCTTGGAGGAATTAAAGAAAAAACATGTTTTGAGTTAAAGACTTAAGGATGTGAAACCATGAATGATTCACCGAATGTTTTTGCTATTAGCACCTACACTCTAATTGAATTGTCCTAGTAATGATCAGCGTGTGCAGCTTTGAAGACACCAGGAAATGTAGATTAGGGTGAAAAAAGTGAACTGTTTTCCTTATTTCCCACTATTCCTCTTTATATGAAAAATGCACTTTTTTTTTGAAAAACACACTTTGAATGCTAAAATGTTTATAATGGAAAATTAAAATTAAACATCTACAGTCTCCCTTAGCACCTCTATCTATCTAATAAGCCAGGTAGTGTTTGATCAATATAGTAATTACATTTCTAAATCGAATCTATGAGTGGATGGGTGGTATTTATAATTCTAATGGTCTCAGATTTTAAGATATTGGGACAAATGACAGAAAGAAAGTAGTTCATTTTATTATACTTTTATTCAGTTTTAAAACCTGTGTTTTAAATATGCCAGATATAAAACAGGCATGGAAGTGATTTTTAAGATCTATCGTCTAAGGGTTGGTAGCCTGCCCATGAAAATCAATATCATTTTTGTTGAAAGAAGATTCAGATTTTTTACGTCATTAACATACTACCATGAAAGGCTAAGTTCTTATACTGTTTGGAGAAAGTATTTGTCTTCATTGTTGCAAGGTTCTAGTACCTTTATCCTGGATTTCACCATGTTTAAAACATTCATAACTACTTACCCTGCAGCTCTAGCCTAGCATGTACGTAAGGGTATGTAGGTATGTTGGAGAAGAGGTTATCTATGGTGTATGTGTATATATATAATATCTGTATCTACATATGCATATGCAATTCATTTATAATACATGCACAGATATAGTAAATACACTTGCATGTAATATAATAAAATATATGATATAAATATAATATGATGTTTTTCTGGCTTGGCCCTGAAGAAACTTCGTTCCCTTTCAATTCCTCCAGTGAGTACTGAGAATTTCCCAAGGCATGTCTCCCAGCTGCACCATGGGTCATACATCTTGCTGACAAGACTTTTTTTTCCCACCTCTTGTAGTGGCTTAGTGTGGTGACATCTACCGTAGCTTCAATACCTAATGCAACAGTTATGGCGTTAATACCTACAAAGCTGTCCCTGTCCCTGTTTCCAGCCAGTTACCACCACAGTCATTTCTGGTGCTTGCCCGTTTCTGGAGCAAAGCTCTGCACCCCCAATATCAAACATGCAGAGGTGAGCAGCAAGTACCTTGTCCTAGCACTGCTGGTTAGTAGGCCATCCCTGCAGAAGATTTTGGCACAAGTTCTTTGTGAAACAGTTGTGTTTATATTTCATTCTTCACTGAACAGTCTTAATCTCAGGCATATGTACTGGGGGCTGGGCTAGAAGGTAATTGAAATAACCTACACTGTTATATTCACCATCACTGCTCCACTTTGATGCAGGCCCAAGGTCTTTGGATCACGCTTGTAAACTTGATTTCTTCTGCCCTCACAGTGGGCTTTCTCTCTGAAGTTTCATGTTTTATCATGTAACTAGAACCCCAGAAGACTCACTCTGCAGGTTTCCCCCCTATACAGACAAGGCTGAATCCTAAAATGGACAAACCTTAACCTCAAGTTCTGATCCTGTTATGAATATTTATGACACAATGTATCATAAAAGAAACTTTGCTAGCCAGAAAAATTCAGATGAAGAGAGATTGTGTTTACTGCTGCCATAACAAATACTTGAGAGCTACTTTAACATAAACTAAGTAGAGCATTTGATATCTATATTTCGAAAGGGGAGGGGACTCTAGCAGTTTGCAAAAATGAAAAAAAAAACATTAGTAGGGTCAACTCAGGTAACACAATAACATAATAACTCGTTACCCTCACATCCTGAAAATCTCTTATAAGGAGGGTAGAGACTGGGAAATCAGTCGAACCACAAATTCATCAGGAACCTTGAGACATTCTCCAATCAATCCAAGTCTACTTCATCCTGGATAGATAGTGTGATTAGAAAACAGTTGAAGTGATATAAGAGTGAGGATTCCAAGTAAAAAGACCCATAGACTTAGAGGTTAAATGTTACCAAAAATATAAAGAGCACAGAGAGGTAAGTCCTGACCTGTGCAGAAGGGTCTAGGTGGACCCTCTGATGCATGTTCCCGCTTCACTCTTTAGCACACCTCCCTGCATCCACATAACCACACAGGATAGTTGCAAAAGCTCGGGATGAATAAACTCTGGGGAATTACGAGTGTTGCTGGGGCTTCTGAGAAGGATAGAGGATCCAGGGCAAGGATTGCCTCACCTCTCTTGTGTGAGTGAAGCAGCTCATGTAGCATTACTAGAGATAAAGAGGGATATTTTTCAATGAGATATGACAGCCCAAAAGAAAGACATAATGGTAATAAATTGCCATGTATCCAAGAATATACCTCTAAATGATATAAAACAGAAAAGGACAGAAATAAAAAGGAAAGTGGACGAATCCTAGACCATGCTGGAAAGCTATTACATGCTTTCACCAAAAACTTGTAGAACTAGCTGACAAAAAAAAAAAAATTAAAAGCATAGAAGATACAAATAACACAATAAATAAAGCTTGATCTAACCCATATATTTTGAGCAATACAACCAACAACTGGAAAAATAGTGCAGGTGTTTAAGTACAGATGGGTTATTTACAAAATTCACTACAAAATTGATCATTGGCTAGTCCATTAAATAAGCCACAGAAAAATTCAAAACATTGAAAGAATTTGAATTATGTTCTCTTACCCCACTGGAATTAAGGCGGAAATCTGTACAAAAAAGATAAGCAGTAAGTGCCCCTACGTTTGTTTATTTATTTTTGAATTTTGAAATTTATGAAATTAAGCAATGCATTTAAAAATAATCCATGAATCATAGGGAATCCTAAGCAAATAAGAAGTATTCTGAAACAAATGATTGGGAAACTATGACGTACGGGTGACGGTGATATTTTTAGTTTTGATTCAGCTGATGATTGCACTGGAAGATTCACGAAGTAGTACTCTTGAAACTCTTTCCTTTTCTCTTCTATATATTATATTTTTAAAAAACTGTACAAGGGTATATCTGCTTCAGCTAGGTGATTCAACATTATTAAGAATACATCTTTGGATCTCTTAGAATCATCTTCTCTCCTACACCATGAGACATGACATTATAACTGAATGTTTATCTTTGGCAACCTCTGTGGATATAGAATGTGTGTCCCATCATCATAAACTTCTGGGACTGAGGTCTTTCTTGTCATAGGTCAGGTCCCAAATATATATGTATTTTAAGTTTATTTATTTATCTTGAGAGAGGGAAAGAGAGAGAAAATTAGAGGCAGAGAGAGAGGGGGAGAGAGAGAATCCAAAGCAGGCTCTACACTGTCAGCACAGAACCCAACGTGAGGCTCAATCCCATGGAATCATGAAATCAGGACTTGAGCTGAAACCAACAGTTGGACACTTAATCAGCTAAGCCATCCAGGCACCCCTCAGGCCCCAAATATAAATGTCATCTTCTTCCTCCTGACTTTGGAATGTAGATGTAGGTGAAGAGTTTCTAGAAGTTTTCTTTCTTAACCCCTTTTTCTTCCCCAAAACTTCATGATGGAGATCATATACTTTCTGCCATGTTTTAAATTATTTTTGTATTTCATTATCTGTGTATACCTAATTTATTTTCTTACATTATGATGTAGTACAGCTCCATGAGCAAAAACCCATTGCTGTCAGACAGCCCTGGTTAAAAATCTCACCTGTGTATTTTTTTTTTTAACTGTATGATATAGGGAAACTTACTTAAGCTCACTGGGACTCAATTTTCTCATTTCAAAATAAAAGTAACAATGCTTACTCTGTAATTTACAGTAAGGAATAGAGTAAAATAACCTATGAACAATGCTTTGTATTGAATTTGTCTCTTAGAATACTAATTCCATTCCCCTCATAAATTATTTTTTGAATCAAAGTGGTCAATGGAAAAATATCTTTTATGTAATAGAGAAATTAATATCTTTCTTTTTCTTTGCAAGAGTATAGAATATTTAGAGGGCATTGGTATTTTTAGGATGAAAAATGTAGAGTGAATTAAACTCATTAATTTTCCATATATTCTCTGAAATTATTTTTCATAATATCTTGCTTGTCAAATAAGAGATTCATATAAAAAGCCTCATAAGAAATTCCAATAGGAAACAAAATGTATTAAAAGTATTATTAGCTCTTTAATGGGACTCCAATTTCAACATTTATGTAAAGATTTTTCCTTTTAGTGTGGCTGCAGTTTCATTAAAATCTAAATTAAAAGAAGAGAAGAGATGCTTTTCTTAAAATGACCAAATCTGTATATTTTTCCCCCAAAAGTATCAGAGATGGGAAAAAGCTAGTGGAAGCACACAAGGCTTTTAAGGTCTATGGTCAGACCCAGTGAACCATTGTCATCCTTGCCTTCATGCCATCAACCAAAGGCAGTCAGAGAGCAAGGGGATCACGAATGCACAGTCACCCCCACTGAGGTTGCTGGGGGGGGGTGAAGCAACAGTTTAAAGCACATAGGTACCATACATTCATGTAAGGTTAATTAGCATATAACTAATTTTGGGCTTAACCAAACACAAAATGTCATTATTTCATGTATTTATTCACTCATTAATGCAGTCAACGACCAAATAAGTATTTAAGGGACATCAGGGACTTCTGTGAAGTTAGCCTAGTCACTGACCCTGGCTTTAAAAACATTAGAATTATAACTTCATTTGTTCATGTATTCAGCAAAAACTTCTTGAACTTCTATTAGATGTCAAGCTATTTGGCAAATGATTTCCAAAATTTAGCTATCTCTTTTACCCAACGATTCTCTGTACTGGATAAAATAATTCAGTGACTTAGATGTATCATATACAAATAATTATTCCTGGGGAGTTCACCAAGATTCTATATTAAATAAAAATAGACGCCCACTTTTTGGGTCGTCTGGGTGGCTCAGTCCGTGAAGCGTTGGACGTCAGCTTAGGTCATGATCTCATGGTTTGTGGGTTCGAGCCCTGCATCAGGCTCTCCACTGACAGTGTGGAGCCTGCTTCAGATCCTCTCTCTCTTTCTCTCTCTGCTCTTCTCCCATGTCCTCACTTTCAAAAATAAATAAACATTTAAAAAAATAAATAAAAGTAAACACTTTTTATAGATGATTTATGAGATTATAAATGTAGACGAGATTGGTAAGATCTCTTTGTAAAGAATTTTGGGCTAATATTTTTATGGCAATATTTTTTTGCCAGATGTTGCCAACTGTTGGCCTACTGAACATATTCAGCCACAGATGAATTTTGTTTGGCCAGCATAGAGGTTACACATTCTTGCATTTGAATATATACAGGTGTGGCACATACCCTCTGGTTCATCACATCACCCTCTACTTCTATACTAAGGACTCAGTCTATCCGTACATCGGTTAACCTTTCATGGCCCTGCAGCATTTGATTTTATAAACTGTGCTCAGTGGCGTATAACATTGGAGCACTGGTTACCATTCACACATGCATTTGAACAATTCCAAAACTAGTGAGAAAGACTTAAGTCTTATAAGTATTATGTGAGATGACCCATTTATTCAGGCACGTTAAGCAAAAACATGTAATATCTGCACTTCAGATGGGGAATATAAACTAAGTAAGCAATCGAGGTATCTGTCTGAGTTAAAAACCAAAGGCAAATATGACAGTTATTGTCCTTACTGAGCTCACTTTTTAATAGGCAATCAACAAACTATGTTTGATAAACCAGGACAAAGCTTCCACATGGATGTGATGATACCTGGACTGAGTTGAGAAGAGGTTAATAAGCAATAAATTTAATGAAGAGGGCAGAGAAATTAGAGTTAAAGCAGGACCAGATGAGGTCCTTATACTTCCCTGAGTGACTGGAGTAATAAGCACACATGCAAAGAACAACACAAGGAAGCAACCAGAAAGTCCAAGTCTAGGCAGAGTTGAGAACTAGTTGAATTTGGAATCTTTTGGGTTTTCCATCAAAGTGAGAATGTTTTAACCCTGAGAGTGTTTTGAACAAAATATTTTTATCTAAATAATATGAACCCCAATAAATGTCATCTAGAACATTTTATCCAGAGATTTCATTAATCCTTTTGATTTCATTGATCAATTTTCTCTTCATCATAGTCAAAAGATTTCTATTTATTTTTATCTTATTGAAAATATTTTCACTTGTACAAATACTTTCTCAATTAAGTTGGTAATAAAATGCAATTCATTAACTATTTTTTTTGACCAAAATAAATTTTTATTCATCAATTCTGATATAACCTTTTGTGATCTTTATTTCCACTAATTCTAATTTTCCTGAGTCAAAAATGGGATGTATTTAGTTCTTAGCATATGTGAGGAATTTGTGAGTCAGATCAAAGAAAGACAGATATGAGAAGGAGAGAGGACAAGTAAGACAAGAAAGGTGAGGACAGAAAGAGAAGTGAAAAGAACATAAGAATGAAAAATGGTCTGTTAGACATCAACATGAGAGGAAGAATGTGGTGTTGACACAAACCAGAGAGCCAAGAAATCATGTTGGCCATATCCTAGATGGTGGCCTAACTCAGGTTCTTCTTCTGACTGAATTCAACTCTAGCCTAAGAAGGTGAGATTTGGTATGCCCTTCCCCTGCAGGGCTCTACCTTCCATCAGCCTACCCACTATGGGCTAATACCCAGCCATCTGGCTAGTTGATGGACCTAGAGCCAAACAGGGTTTCCACTTTGGCTCTGACATCCTGCACCACCAAAGTTCAGCTTGTGTTTGAGTGTTCATGTATTTTTTTTTTTACTGTCTGCCTCCCCTTGAGCTATCATTTTATATTTGAGTGGAAGACAGATGGAGCCCTGAGAGTGAACTTTCAAGCCATCCCAAGTATGAGACAAGTCAGGATCACATTTTAATGAATGAATGAGCACATATACACTACACATTGCCATCATCATATTAGTCACCTGCAGGTACTTAAGTTTATATTTGGCGATTGGAAGCATTCAGTACTCTTTAACCACCTTTTTTATTTATTTTGGAATTTGTTTCTTTTATAATCATATTTCTTCATCTTGTTCAATACTTGGAATTAAATGAATATTCTTTCTATAAGACTTTATTACCAATAGGGATACATGCTAGATAAATAACACTCTTAAGTTGAACTATTTCAATCTACAGTTCAGTAACATTGACTGAGTACCTACAAAATATCAAGCCCTCTAGTTGTTTACAAAGATTTGGAAAGCTTACAAATTATTTGGCACTTTAAGTTACTTACAAATGCACTTTTTATTTGCTTGACAATGCTATTCATTTTCCCATAAAAGGATGATTTATGCTGGCTTTCATTTTTACATTATCTATGGACTCCAGTCAAATGCCAATGTCACCCACCAGTTTCTGGGGATTGTGAATTCTACCCTTTGAGAGTTATTTCTTTAATTGGAGTGATAGAGTCTGGAACTGCTCCCGTGCCTTGGCTCATAACCCCAGGGTGTCCCTAAATGTTATGTTGTCATCAATTATCCAAAACAGAGCCATTATAGTCTATCCAAATCATCAAGAGATGGATGAGCTTGCCACTGAGAGAACAGTGAAGGCAGCTGCAGGTTGAGATGCTGGCCAATGTATATAATATGTGTTTCCCAGGACATGACAGGAAGAAACAGACTGTGATCCAAAATCATGGCAAATATAGGTAAGGCTTTGTTGCACAAAATATGTTTCTGAAGCTTAAGACCTTTTCTCTGGCCATCACGGTGGACCAGAGAGAATTATAAGTTGAATCAGACATGCAGATTTTCATTTTGGTAGTAACTCTTTTTCTTCTAATTCAACAAATATCTGTTATGTACCCACTATGGGCTTGGCGCAATGCAAGTGCTAGTGATACAATTAAGCTCAAGAAACTTAAATTCTTGGTACTTAATTGAGTAATGATATGAACAATGATTGAGGTATAATTGTGATGAGTGCTACACAGAAGAAGCAAAACATAGGTAAATGCCTACCCTGAGACAGTCTAACTCGGTTAGAAGTTGGGAGAAATCTAGAAATGTTTTCCTGAAGAAATAAAATTTAAACTGAAACTTGAAAGAGTCAGTTAAAGACAGGCAGGTAAGGACAAGATACAAAGGAGCATAAAAAGTGCCAGGCAGAAGAACAGCACGTAAGAACGTTCTCACAGGGGTGGTTGGCACACCCAGAACATACACGGTCTGTAGGCCATGAGTTACTTATATTACTGGGCATAAATAGCCTCTTCCATGAGCTACCATGATAGAGATACTTTTCTTGGACTGACATAGTAAAAAAGAATGAGTTTGTATAAAATATCTAGTGCACACACATACACATACACATGGGGAAAGACGGCAAAATACAGTCTGACCTGTGAAGCTGAATTTTATGTGAGCTGTAGAATTGTAGAACTAGGAATGGCCATGAAAATCATCCTAGATGACACTTTATAGATGATGTCAATAAGATCAGAGTTTGTTATTTACCCTGGATTACAACATTGCTTAAAGGCAGAGCTAAGAATGCGTTTTCTGATCCTGAATTCATTGTTTTTTTTTCTTAGCAGTGAGTTTTAAAATAAATTATTGGTTCATATCACATATTACACCAGATTACATATTAACTGTTGAAGTCAGAATTTGAACCCAGACCTGCCTAATAGCAAAACCCATGTTATTTATACCAAATCATAGTGATACTTGGTAAATGAATGAACCAAATTATATAAACGAATGAGTGAATAAACATGTGAAGCTTGTAAAAAGAATACAAGAATAAAAGAATAAAATAAAAGGAAATTTAAATAAAAGAATAAAAGAATACAAGCAGTATTTTTTTAATGTATATTTATTTAGTTTTGAGTGAAAGAGAGCATGAGCAGGGAAGGGGCAGAGAAAGAGGGAGACAGAATCCCAAGCAGACTCCATACTGTCAGCACAGAGCCGGATGCGGGACTCGAATTCACAAACTGTGAGATCATGACCTGAGATGAAACCAAGAGTTGGATGCTTAACCAACTAAGCCACCCAGGTGTTTTAACAAGCAATATTTTGAATTAGGCAGTGTTTTGATTGAATGCACAGTAATGGTTTTGAGAAGAATATTTTTATCCTTCAGGAATTTTTTTTTTCCTTTAGAGAGAGAGAGAGAGAAGGAGAGTGCCAGCACGGGAGAGGCAGAGAGAGAGAAGCAGAGAGAGAATCCCAAGCAGGCTCCACAACGAGCACAGAGCCCCCTGTGGGGCTGGGTCTTAAGACTGTGAGATCATGACCTGAGCTGAAAGCAAGAGTCAGAAATTGAACTGACCGAACCCCCAGGCATCCCTCGTTCAAGAGTTTTTAAAAACAGAATCCAACTCTGGAATAGGAGATAAAAGGTGGGGGGTTGTTGTAAGAACCTAAATTGGAGGGAGCCTCGGCAAATAAAGAATTCCAGAGTTTGGCAGCAAGAGCGCTGGGGCCAGGATTGTGCTGTCACCTTCAACATGGACTCTGTGGTGAGAGAGGACACATTCCAGCCATCAACCCATCTCTGTGGCGCCTGCTGTCGATTCTAGATTGCTTCCTGGGAATGTCTAATTGGCTGAGCAAGGGTCAGATGCTTCTGCCAGGGAATGAGGAGTCAAAAGTACCCCCACCTTCAATTTCCAATGAGGGAGGTAAGATATTATGTCCCTCTAATATTGTAAGCAATGAGGATTTTTTTTTTTAAATTTTTTTTCAACGTTTATTTATTTTTGGGACAGAGAGAGACAGAGCATGAACGGGGGAGGGGCAGAGAGAGAGGGAGACACAGAATCGGAAACAGGCTCCAGGCTCTGAGCCATCAGCCCAGAGCCTGACGCGGGGCTCGAACTCACGCACTGCAAGATCGTGACCTGGCTGAAGTCGGACGCTTAACCGACTGCGCCACCCAGGCGCCCCAATGAGGATTTTTATAAAATAGAAAAGGAAATTAGACATTTGAACACCAAAATAATAAAATATTTCATGACAGCACTTTTTCTGAATAGTGACGAGAGTAGGAAGTAAAAAATAAGTTTAAGTCAACTAATACTTTGAATTTGTCTTAGATGAGTTTTCAGTCGTACTACGAGAAAGACGAAGATTAATTCTAAACAGCTAAAAGCAAGAGAGGAAAATAAATCAGTATCAAAGTTAGTAATTCTAAAGCCACATTGAAATGAAAGCAAGGAATTAAATATCCAAATGCCCGTTTTTATTTGAAAGATAGCAGTTTTAGGGTGCATCCGCTGACCTATCACAGGAGAATAAAGAAATATTAGGGAGAAAAGAGCAAAAACTAAAGACTTTATGTATATATATATATAGAGAGAGAGAGAGAGAGAGAGAGAGAGAGAGTTACATAGATATAGATATATAGAGATAGAATTAATTACAGCTTATTTTAGAGGCAGTAAAGAACAGTAAAGAGCACTCAAATGAAATTATTCACACTGTGGGAATGTATAGTAAAAATATCCATCACACTGTTTAGAAAATAAGCCCAAACAAATGAACACTCACACCCAGAAAAAATGAGTTGTTTTTTGGTTTGTATTTATCTGTTTATTTAGTTTACAAAGGCTTGAAGCTTTGTTTCTGTAATCTATTTGGACAGAAAAACAGTTCCAACGTATGGGAAAAAACAGTGCATTTTTATCATTATACACAAGCACATGTATTCATAAGAGGGGATTTTGTAATAATTGACTGGAATGAGGGTTGTAGTATTTGTGGGTCTCATCTTTCCTTCATTCCATATCCTCTGTCACTACCAATAGCAAAAACCTAGTTGATTCAATTCTTTGTATTTCAGTGACGCACTTAGACAAGGAGGTCTCCAGATCACACTATACTTACAGGTCACAGAATGCTATTCTCATCCTTTTAGAGGATTTGAATGAATGCCAAAGGTTTTGGGTGTTTCCCGCATGCAAATTTCTAGAGAGAAATGTCTTTATAAAGAAAGCAGGCAATTCTGGGTACCATCTGAAATTTTCCATGCTCCATGCAGCTCTTCCTGAATGCCATACTTCTTCCTCTCCAAGACTTTAACAAACTAACAATTGAAGATGTACAGACCGCTAAAGAGAGACAGGATAAAGGGCATCTGGATGGCTCTGTTGGTTAAGCGTCCAACTTTGGCTCAGGTCATGATCTTGTGGTTCATGGGTTTGAGCCCCGTGTTGGGCTCTGTGCTGACAGCTCAGAGCCTGGAGTCTGCTTCGGATTCTGTGTCTCCCTCTCTCTTTGCCCTTCCCCCATTCATGCTCTAGCTCTCTTTCTCTCTCCAAAATAAACATTTTTTAAAAATTTAAAAAGAGACACTAATAACACATACTGAAGTCTTAACGTGGTACCAAGTGAACATCATCTACAGATGCACTCACTTAATCTTTACAAAGACCCTATAAAATAGACACTATTGCCCCAAGTTTCTTCGAGAGTAGGAAAATGAAGCCCAAGGAGGTTAGCTAAGTAACTAAACAGCTCACTATTACACAGCTCCTAAGTGGAGGGTTTAAACACAGGCTCTTCAAGGCCCAAGTCCATCCTCCTAACTTCTTCTCCTTTGGCCACCAAACTGTGACTTTTCCTTTCCTTTTCTTTTCTTTTCTTTTCTTTTTTTTATACATCTTCAGCCATGGAGCATGCTCTTGTCACATGTATTTTGTGCCTCCTCCACTTGTGTTTCAGCATTTGAACTTTCAGTTTGGTTGCAAAATAATCAAATAGAGAAGCATGTATGGGAGCATTTGCATCAGCTATGAACATTTTGTCCCTTCACCTGAAGTAAGGTAGGTTTGGGGGTGTGCCTCTCTTGAGTTGCCAAATAGGGTAAAGTTCATAAAATGGTAGTAACCAAAAGCATTAGTTTGTTTGGGGTCCCTTTTAAATTCCTATCCTGCTAATGTTTTTTAGATTCTCCTTTGTGTTGCACACATCCCCTGCTGCAGGTGAACTGTAGCTCTTTCTGTTCCGCTCTTACCAGCAGCTATTTCATGAGTCCTTACGGTGTTACTCATGATCCATGTAAATATCATTTAATTTTAAATATTTATAATTACGTACCCCTTGCAGAATCTGATGAGTTCTACAAAAATCATCTTCCGACTACTATCAAATTAACACAGTCACGTAAAATATTCAAAATCTAAATTTAGTATCCAGAGATAAAGATTCTGGCACGGTGGCATGAAAAGATCAAAATATGCTCTCCCCAAAATATAAAAGTGGGGGGAAATGATAAAAAAAATAACCACTTCAGAGCTCTGGAAGTCAACCAAAATAAACAACAAATGGAGAAGCACTTATTCATAAGAAGCGACTGGCACCTGTAAGGACAATGGGAGACACAGCCCTTTTTTTTCTGGGGCTGCTCTTATCTCTTTTGCCCAGTTCAGGTGAAGGTTTCTCCAGGGCTCATCTGGCCCTGAAACATAGTCGTCATGTGGCCAGAGGGGATGACTTGATTTGGCATAAAGGCCAAAATCTATGGTCACATTATTAGTAGAAGTTACAATTTGGGGAGAAAACAAACTGAGAAATCTGCTTCTCTGTTATAGAAGGTTGAGAAGAGGTTAATAAGCAATAAATTTAATGAAGAGGGCGGAGAAATTAGAGTTAAAGCAGGACCAGATGAGGTCCTTATACTTCCCTGAGTGACTGGAGTAATAAGCACACATGCAAAGAACATCAAAAGGAAGCAACCAGAAAGTCCAAGTCTAGGCAGAGTTGAGAACTAGTTGAATTTTGAATGTATTCCACAGAGAGAGTTTTTCAGCAAAGGGAAAACTCCTTGTGGAATCGAGCACAACCTCTGCCTAAAATACTAATTGGCCACTAAGCCATAGAGACACAGTGGTGTCCAGTAGGAAAGTAGAAGTACATATTTTTAAAAAATGGAGTAGAGAGGCACCTGGGTGGCTCAGTTGGTAAAGAGTCTGACTCTTGGTTGCAGGTCAAGTCATGATCTTACGGTTCATGAGATCTGCTTGAGATTCTCTCTCTCTCTCTTTCTCTCTCTGCCTCTCTCGTGCTCTCTCTCTCTCTCAAAAATAAATAAACATTAAAAAATTGTTTTAAATGGAGTAGAGCCTCTAGATTTGAAAATTATACTAATTGAAATGCACATTTCACTAGATGGGTGCAACAAAATATTTAAATGGTAGAAAAGTAACCCATAAACTTGATGGTAGATGAGTAAATATGATTTAATGTGAAAGAAAAGTATTGATGATAAGTGAACAGAGCCTCAGAGACATGTGGGACATCATCAAACATATCAACAGTCACGTAAAGGGAGTGGTACAAAAAGTAGTTGAGGAAATAATGACCAAACACTTCTCAAACTTAATGAAAAACTTTATAGATCAATATAATAAACAAGTAGTCAGATATACACAGAATATTTAAATTTAGACATTTTATAAACATTTATTGTAGCAGTCAAACTTCAGCAAGATAAGAAAATGAGAAAATCTTGAACGCAGAGAAAAATGACGTATCATATACAGGGGAAATAACAATACAATTAATGCCTAGCTTCTTATCATAAATGGCGGAGAGTACAATAAAGCAGAATGACATATTCAAAAAAAATGAAACAAAAACTCTCAATAATTTTATATATGACAAAAATATCTTTCCAAAATAAAGCAATATATATTATATATATAAAGCAATACATATATATTATCATATGCATTTATATGTATTTATATATTTATATATGTTTACTGTAGAAGACAGACTTAACAAGAAATACTGAAGGAATACGTTTAGTCTAAAAAAAATTACACTGAACAGTAACTTGAATCTAGGAAAAGAAATGAAAGTCATCAGAAATGGTGGGTATGTATATAAGTATAAAATATAGTACTTAATTTTTAAATTTTTCTTATGAAATTGTTTTAAAATATGATATTTTATAAAATAAGAAATATGCCATTCAATTTTTGGGTTTATGACATATATAGATGTATGATACATATCCATAAGACCACAAAGGACAGGAGAGGAAATGGATAATTATTAGAGCAAAGTTACTGTACATTATTGGAATTACATAATTATTAATCTGAATTAGTTTATGATAAATTAATATCTATATTATAATATTTAAAGCAAGTCTCAAGAAAATAACTTTAAAATACAGTTTAAAAACTGAGTGCAACTGGGGCATCTGGGTGGCTTAGTGGGTTGAGCATCTGACCCTTGATTTTGGCTCAGATTGTCATCCCAAAGTCGTGGGATCGAGCCTCACATCAGGCTTCTCATTGAATGTGGAGCCTGTTAAGATTCTCTCTCTCTCTCTCTCTCTCTCTCTCGCTCGCTCTCTCTCAGCCCTTCCCCTGCTCACATGCACGTGCACGCATGCACTCTCTGTCTCTCAAAAAAAAAAAAGTTAAAAATTGACTGAATTAAAACCGTACACCAAATATATTTATTTAATATAATGAACAAAAAACGTCATTGATATGTTTCAATAAAGTAAAATAAAAGTCATATCTTTGGAAATAAAACCAGTATCAGTAAATTACCTTTATTCTTTTTTACCTACCCACTTTGATAAATTTTTTTGAGTAATCCAATGTAAACATATTCATATGCATAGGCCTACCTTGCTGTTGTTTATGTCCTTCTAAGATTAACTATGTCCTTCTAAGATTTTCCCTTATGTAAAGTGTTATTGTCAAGGTTATATTCTAAGCAATATATCAAAAAAAAAAGTCATCCAGGCTTCTAGTGATTCTCTAAGATACAAGGACCAAAATAAGTTTCTCATACTCTCAGTGGTAAAGAACCAGGTTTACTTTTATTTTTAAATCTGCCACCAACAAGTGCTTTTATAAAATCTAATAAAATAAATTACTATGAAAAATGAAATTTTTAGGAAAACCAAAAACATGAGGCAATGTTTTTGTCAATGTGAGAATCAACACATTTCATCAAATTGCTGTCAAAACTTCTAAACACTCAATTTCTATACTTAACACATTATGATGGTTAATTTTATGTGTCAACTTGACTCGGCCAAGGGATGTACAGATAGCTGATAAAACATTCTGTATGTCTGTGAGGGTATCTCTGGAGATTAGAATTTGCACGTGTGGACTGAATAAAGAAGTTTCACCCTCACCAACATGGGTAGGCATCATCCTATACAATGAGGGTCCGAATAGAACAGGTGAAGGATGGACACATTCCCTCTTTCTGCTTGAGCTGATCTTAAACTTCTCCTATGCTCTGGCATAGGGGTTCCTGGTTTCTAGATGAGAATTTCTACCATAGACCCCCAATTCTCAGACTTTTGGACTCACGCTTACAACCATCTGTTCCCTGGTTCTCAAGCTTTGAGACTGAGACTAAAATATACCACCTGATTCTTCCCCGATTCTCCAACTTGCAGATGGTGAAATGTGGAATTTCTCAGCCTTCACAATAGTGTGAACCAATTCTTATAATAAATATCCCATTTTAGTATCTATCTGTCTATTATCTATCTATCTATCTATCTATCTATCTATCTCCTATTGGTTCTGATTCTCTGGAGAACTCTGACTAATGCAGTCTGAACATGAAGACTTTAGGTAATGACATTAGGCCACAGAACATATTTTGAGTAGTTCTGCTCTAAAAGACCACCTTTAGTTTTGAGGGCAAAGAGTCTTTAACAGTGTGTTCAAAGAATGTTTATTTGAACTCCAGTAGTTATCCAGGTTTATGTTGCATAAGAACAGAGCAGATGGTCAATTGTATGATGTAACATCAAAGGCAGAGAGGGAGTTACCCTGTTCCCCATTCTAATGCTTTCCAACTTGAATACTTAAAGTTTCTTCCTTTCTCACATGAAAAATTTGTTCTTCTCAAAAGGTGAAAATGTAAGAGACACTTGAGCATGGTTAAAAGATCTGAAGGAACAAATTGCCTAGAGAGGAAACAAAGTTAGCCTGAGAATGCTGAAGGGGAAGAGGGAAACAGGAGATAGAAAATAAATTATCCTATTGAGAAGCATGTTTATTACCTAAAGAAGTTTGCTCGGGATGGTGATAAAATCCAAATTACCTTGACCTGGTAATGAGTTTCTTTAGCAGACTTTATTAGACCAAGCTATAGCCATATGTAAAGTTTAATCAAGGTGATAAGATGCTCTTACTTTATGAATGAACTCTGATGCCCTTTAACCTAGTTTAACAATAGTTAAACAATATCTTCTGAATTTGTGTAAGACAACTTTCTATACAGCCTTGCAAACACACATTCCTATTTGCTAGAAAATAGCAGATAGAAAAATAAAAAGAAGATGGATTTTGGAAAGTAGTACAAATCAAATGGAAATGAGGAAATTGTGCATAAGGGTAATTTATTTTTTAGACAACCTCGTGTGCTTTTTTAGATATAATAAATTCCTAACACATTTCTGAATGGTGTCTTTTTCGCATATAAACTCCCTTTTAAACAGGGATGAGGAAAGCTAATGGTTTCCTTTATCAGTGCTAGAATTGGGTTATGATGCAAACATATATGCAAAAATTTGTAAATCACACAGAAAAAAGTGCGTATGTATAGAAACTATTATGGTTGAGTTTTCTTCTGAAGTTGTGTTCTCAATATATAAAATGTCTTTGTAAGTAATGTTTAAGGACGGACTAGTTCTTGTAGTTTTATGGAATATTACCACAAGGTCCCTTCCAGTTATGGTCTATGATTCAATGTGAACAATATTCTGGTACAATAAAAGAATCAGAAGAGTCACTTTTCCTTTTAAGGGACCATGTGATGCCACCAAAGAAATGACACTGAGAAAGTTAGTCCTGGCTTCAGAAGTTTGAAATGCATAAGTCCAAAGAATAAATTTATGGTTTGGTGAAACTGAGTCGATATTCAATCTTGACACCATGGTCATTGTCCTTTTTATATAATCTTATTTTTATTAGTATATACCTAACATTTTATAAATCTAACTTATTTTTTAAGTATTTATCTAACATTTTATAAATCTAACTTATTTCTTAACTATTTATCTAACAATTGTGAGTAGAACCTGTTGATAGAATGATGCTGGGTCTGTGCTGCCCATTCTCTTGTTGGAATCTTAGTCACAGATTAAAATGTAAGAGAAAAGAATGTGTCTATATTATAGAATAACCAATATAAAATGGATTTCTCCAAAGTGGAACTTAACACAGTTCAAACATGTAGTAGGTATTGAGTAAAATTTGTTGAATGAATGTACAATAACTCATTGCTATTTGATCCAGAGATTCTCTCTCCATAGGCAGAAAATTCACTTTTTTTTAACATGGAAAACATTGTAAAAATTATTAATGTGATGTTTTTCCTCCTTGGTTTCTTTAAAATTTTTTAACATGTATTCATTTCTGAGAGACAGAGAGAGACAGAGCATGAGTGGGGGAGGGGCAGAGAGACGGGGACACACAGAATCCAAAGCAGGCTCCAGGCTCTGAGCTGTCAGCACAGAGCCAGAAGTGGGGCTCAAACTCACGAGCCATGAGATCATGACCTGAGCC
The DNA here is from genome assembly GCF_007474595.2 of Lynx canadensis. Classification (NCBI taxonomy): domain Eukaryota; kingdom Metazoa; phylum Chordata; class Mammalia; order Carnivora; family Felidae; genus Lynx; species Lynx canadensis. Next base: position 120,137,777 of record NC_044310.1, read on the forward strand.
AAAGTCAGATGCTTAACCAACTGAGCCACCCAGGTGGGCCCTCTCTCTGATTTCTTAAGCATGTGATTTTCACCCTACTTGACTCATATTATCCAAATCCTGGGCTTGTGGAAAGGAGAGAAAAAAATAGGAATTTTAATATTCAACCTCAATTCAATATTCAACCTCTTACAGTAAAAAATAGGATTTTCGGGGCGCCTGGGTGGCGTAGTCGGTTAAGTGTCCGACTTCAGCCAGGTCACGATTTTGCGGTCCGTGAGTTCGAGCCCCGCGTCGGGCTCTGGGCTGATGGCTCAGAGCCTGGAGCCTGTTTCTGATTCTGTGTCTCCCTCTCTCTCTGCCCCTCGCCCGTTCATGCTCTGTCTCTCTCTGTCCCAAAAAATAAATAAACATTGAAAAAAAAATTAAAAAAAAATAGGATTTTCAAGCAAGACTATAATGTTCAATTTAAGCTACTTTCTTGAAAAAGGACTGCTTATATTTTATTTTTGGTTTTCCTCTTTAAGCATATTAATAGGACGTCAGGCTAGATTTTACATGAGAAAAGATAAATAAAAAGAAGAGAGCAAGTTAGATCCTCTCTTGAACTAAGGTATTTAGGAAAAAGAAAAGAAGGAAGGAGAATGAAAAAGCCAGATAAACATCAAACTCAGAGAGAGAGAGCTGACTTAGGTACTAAGACAAGCACTGAGAAATTATTTACTATGCTGCTGGAAGGTCATCTCATACACTCTCCTGTATCACCAGTCACATTGACCAGTGTGCTTAGGCAGAGAGAGTTGCAGCACTGAGCTGTCTTGATCGCTCTTGGTTCCCGTGGAGTATGACTGTTGATTTGCTAGCTAATGACCTGCTGCGAGGGTACTCATGGAAGGACAAGGTGACCTCATCAGAGGATGTAGGTAAACATCCATGCTAGGGGACAAGAAAGAGGATGGACCAAGAACAAACACCAATTAAAGCTGAGTTGAGGGGCGCCTGGGTGGCTCAGTCGGATGAGCGTCCAACTTGGCTCAGGTCATCATCTGGCGGCTTGTGAGTTCGAGCCCCAGGTCGGGCTTTATGCTGACAGCTCAGAGCTTGGAGCTGGCCTCTGATTCTGTGTCTCCCTCTCTCTCTGCCCCTAACCCACTTGCATTCTGTCTCTGTCTCTCTCAAAAATAAATAAACATTAAAAAAAATTTTTTTAAAAAGCTGAGTTGAAGTGAAGTCAACAGAGTACCCCAAAACCATTGCTGAAGCCTAGAGAAATTAGACCATGAATAAACATTTCTCCACCTGTATCAGTAAGGCATGCTACAGCCAGAGATGCAAAAGAAATATCATTCTGGAGATCTAAGGATTGGCATAAGGTCAGAAAGCCCCTTCTTTCCATGTACTACTTTCCATGAAGCATATGGTGTTTGCCCTACCATACATTTAGATGTTGGGGAAAAGAGTCCAGGAGATGGGGAAGGTTATTACAAAGACTGCTCATATTTATGCAAGAAAGATAGAAAACTCCCTTTAAGGAAGTTTAATGATCAAACTGGACTCAAATTTAGTCCAGCTTAGATATTTGGTAAATTTTTCCTGCTAATTGGGGTGTGAGACCTTGTATGAAACAACATATTCAGTTTAGTCAAAAATAAAGAAATTAACTTTAATTTTGAATATTAAAGTGGCATTGTTAGGTAAAATTTATTACTTGGAGACCCTTTCTCTCCCTACAATTTTAATTTAAAAATTAGAATTATCTCTCAAAAACAACAAATATTGACAAACCATGTTGTTTTTTCCCCTCAAATCAGTTGGTTTCTCTTTTGTTTTCTTTGTTGAATCTCCCAGAAGTCTTTAAAAACAGATACACAAATAAATAAGATACAGTTCTGCCTTTCTTAGCAAGAGGTGGGGGATAGTTCTAGAAGCCCACCTTTATAGCACACTATTATAGCATGTGAAGCGTGACAGTGTGATTTATACAAAATGTCACAAGAATACCAAAGACAGAGTGACTCCCTGGATCAGGGCAAGTTTTGCAGCTGAAGTACTATTTAACCTAAGCCTTGAAGAGCCAATAGTAATTGGCCAGGATGGGAAGAAGACAGAGGGATATCCCAAAGAACTTATTTAAAAGCCCAGAAGTGAAAAAAAATGGCCATGTTTGGGGACTCTGAGAGTTTGTTGTGACTCAAACATATTGAGCATGCACATAGAAGGGGAGAATGATTAGCTGTAAGGACAGAAGCAATGAGCCAGAAATACAAGCCTGTGTACAATTAAATATTGAATAGTGAGCCATCCGATATTCGAGTATTATGGGAGCCATGAGTATTATGGGAATGTAGAAAAAAAGAAAACTAATGACAACAGAGTGCTCAGTGAAGGCTTCATGAAGCAGATGTAATTTATTCAGATGCCCTCGGCATTACAGTTCTCATGTTAACAGTATTCTTATTATGCCTCATGCTACCAATGGGCACCAGTCAATTAAAGCATCGGGACTGGATGGAACAGCATGTAGACCTTCTGATTGAGATGTATGGCTGTTAGACTGACTGATCCAGCTGTAGGTATGGGGAAAAGACTAGTTTTTTCTGGAAGTTTTTCCTAAGGACTGCTCCTTAGGTACCATTTCCATTGGTGGTTAGGTGTTTCCTATAACAAGAATTTTGTAGGCAAAACTCAATGGGCTTCTATAATGTTCTTTATGAATATTCTGATGGATTTTGGATTGATTCAAGTGGTGATAATGTAAACTATGTTTCCTGAAAAAAAAGGTAACCACAGAACCCTTTCCTTGAACATTTCACAGGATTAACCTTCCACAGAATACATTTTAAGGAACACAGACATGGTTTGGCTGTTGACAAGAGAATCTAGCATGTCATTGGGCAATAAAATAATTCAAAATATAGCAGGGTGCCCTAGCAGGGTGTGGAGGTCTGCATCAGGAAATACTTAAGTAGGAAATGTTTAGGTAGACAAGCAAGGAAATGTACAATGTACAAGGAAATTTTTATTGGGGATGCTTCACAGTATCATACCTGACCCAATGTACTTAAAGTATTCATTTCTATGGAAAACCTTTCTGTCTTTTATCTTGTCTCTGAAATGTACATTCAACCGTTTTGACTAGTTGCTCTTGAGTCTCTCCTTCCTTGTCCTTTGGTTTTCATCCCACATCACTACATCAAATTATTTCCTTTACAATATTTTTTAACCTTTTTTTCTACTAAATTGTCTCTCCTACCAGAAGGTAAGTAAGCTTTTTGAGACCAAGGACTTTAAGATAAGATCACTGCTGTATCCTCAGTACCTAGCACATAGTAGGTCTCAATATTCACTGGAAGGATGGATGGATGGATGGATGGATAGATGGATGACTTAATTAATAAATCTGGGCATTTGGAAGCTCTTGAGAAATGGCGATTGTGCATTGTCTCATTGTCCTGTAAAAAACTACAAGTAAAATTCACCTTCCCATATTCTTGAGTTTTCTTTTCATTGAAACGTCTTTTAAACTGTCTCATTTCTGTACATGTTCGAAGATATTTTCACACAGAATTCAAGCAAATTGACACGGTTCTTGGATGGAAATTTTAATTCTTCTTCCTTTATAATTATACTTAGCATATGCTTCACACGTGTTCCTAATAGCTGAGAAATGCTGTCGTTCAGAGTGATTTTTAGTCTCCTGGTGTCTTCAATTAAAGGGAGCCTCCCATACCAGCTGCAGAGCCAATGATGACATTGTTGTTATAGTGTTATTTCTAATTATTTTAGCATATGTTGACCACAGAATATTTGTATTTTAAAAATCCATAATTAAATAATTAATCCAGGCAATGATCATAATGGCCGTTAACATAAAATAGGAGACATTATCTGCCTTCTCATCTAAGTGTAAAGCTTCACTTCTGAACAAGTGTTGCAAAAAAATTGTTTTTAATCTTGAATCAGATTAAGCCTCTAGCTCTGGTGACCAGTGTCCATTAAATACAGAGGACATAAATATATCACATGACCCCACATGTAAGCAATCAGTGAAATCTAGACTGTGGAAAAGTCTGGTCAACAACCAGTCCATTTTTTTTTCCAACAAATGAATTGCAAGACATAAAAGATGAAAAGAGGTACATTTAATGTGTGGACCTTATTTTGATCCTAATTTAAAAAAAATCGATGGCAAAAAGAAAATAAAACCAACAAAAAGCACTCTTATAAGAAAGTCCTAGAAAATTTAATACCTTATTATTTTCTAGAAAATGATCAAACTCACTTGAGGAGATCCAACTAAAGAGATTCATGTTACTGTGTTAACCAATACACCTTTCATACAACTATTTTAAAACATCATTATGTATCCTTTCTGTGCTACCCAGGGAGAGAGCCATAAGGTGTTTTATGTTCATGTCATAACTTAAAGGGAAACTTTCACAATGTCCAGAGACCTTTATGTCCTGCAAGTGAAGGAAGAGGGTGTCCTCAAATTCCCTGCAGCAGGAACCCATTTAGGTGGCACCAACCTTGACTTCCAAATAGAACAGTGCATCTACAAAAGGAAAAGTGATGGTATCTACATCATAAATCTGAAGAGAATCTGGGAGAAGCTTCTGCTGGCAGCTTGTGCCATTGTTGCCACTGAAAACCCAATTGATGTCAGTGTCATATCATCCAGGAATACTGGCCAGTGAGCTGTGCTGAAGTTTGCTGCTGCTACTAGAACCATTGTTATTGCTGGCCACGTTACTCCCGGAAATTCACTAACAAGATCCCCGCAGCCTTTCCAGAACCAAGTGGTTACTGATCCCAGGGCGGACCACCAGTCTCTCTCAGAGGCATCTTACGTTAACCTGCCTAGCATTGCTCTGTGTAACACAGATTCTCCTCTGCCCTGTGTGGACATTGCCATCCCTTGCAATAAGAAGGGAGCTCACTCTCTGGGTCTGATATGGCAGATGCTAGCCCAGGAAGTCCTGTGCGTGCGTGGCACCATCCCCCACAAGCATCCATGGGAGGTAGTGCGTGATCTCTACTTCTGCAGAGATCCTGAAGAGGTTGAAAACGAAGAGCAGACCGCTGCCCTAAAGGCTGTGACCAGGAGCAATTTCAGGGTGAATGAGCAGCTCCAGCTCCTGATTTGACTGCTACCCAACCTGAAGTCCCAGACAGGTCTAACGGCCTGCAGGAGCCCTCTGCAGCGCCCTGCAGCGGTTCCCTACTGAAGTCTGGAGCACTCAGCTTGCCACTGAAGACTGGTCCACAGTTCCCACTGCTCAGGCCACTGAATGGGTAGGAACAACCATGGAGTGGTTTTAAGCTGCTCTCTACAAACGCAAACAAAATGGAAATAAGGTTATCAGAAAATAGTTTCTAATAAATAAATAAACAAATAAATCCACATATTATAAAACACATAGAATTGCGGGTTGCTATATACAAAGACATATTACTAAAGGTCAAAATATTCTCAGGAAAGTTGAAAGTTCTGGGAGAAAAAAAAGTTTTGATCTCATTTTTCAGCAATTTCATGGCTATCTTTATAAGAATTTAAAAATTATTACCATTCCTCAGGAAAAATTCTTCTTTGTCTTCTGGGGCTTGATGGCAATGAATTTACCTAATCACTACCACCTGCCTTACTTATGACTCACAACTCAGGGCTAGATATGTCGTTGTAATTTCTTTCATGTATCAAATAAAAAAAATGCAGCCCCTAAACTTCCAGTGATTAGTGGGTGATCTTAGAATGTTCTTTCCAGTTTCTGAGGCTAAAGTTTTAGACCAATGAATGAAGTAATGAGATGGGAGGTATCTAGAAAGCTTTGGGTAGACTCTTGCCTTTTGTAATCTGTAGAGGGGAGTGATTATTAGAGACCAATACATGCCAGCCACAGTTGAATGTTCAACTTTATCTCACTCACCAACTTCTCTACCTTCAAAACTTTTGCCAGAAGTAAAAGAACAGGGGCGCCTGGGTGGCTCAGTTGGTTGAGCTACCGACTTCGGCTCAGGTCATGATCTCACGGTTTGTGAGTTTGAGCCCTGCGTCAGGCTCTGTGTTGACAGCTCAGAGCCTGGAGCCTGCTTCCAATTCTGTGTCTCCCTCCCTCTCTGCCCCTCCCCTGCTCATGCTCTGTCTCTCTCTGTCTCAGAAATAAACATTAAAAAAAATTTTTTTTAAAAAAGAAGTAAAAGAACAGATTTATAGAAAAGTCATCATTTTCTTCCTCTTTCTGTCTCTGCTATGTACACATGTGTTATTGACGGGAAAAATACAGTGGCCGACATGAAGCAAGGGAGTGAAAAAAGTGAGCCAAAATTGAGAATATCCATTTTCTGGATAGTCAAGTGTTAGCTGTTCTGATATTGAAATAGAAAGATCCTTATTCATTTCATTCTCTATGTATAATCCATATGTGTATGCACATATGTGTTATGGATGTGTATAAATAAATGCAAATCCATACACTCATCTATATATGTAAGACATACAGAAATATTTATATACAGAGAGAGAGAGAGAGAGAGAGATGAAAGAGAATAAAATTCCAAAGAACATTCTTTTCTCCTTAGAGAGTAATGTACCGTATCTCTTCATTTCCTATATGTTTTCATAATGAATGTATGACTTACATTTTTCTGGATTTATGATACATTTCTAGAGATATAATTGCCATAACTTTACTGTTATAAAGAAAGATATTATTATAATACTAAGTGATTAGTATTATGTTATTAATAAAATAATCACATAAAATAGCATGGACAATAATATTAGAAGATTTTCTTTTTTTCTCTTTACTGGAAAAATTATCATTAAGGAAGGTATAGGAGAAAAATAATCCCCTCTCCTTTGTTTTTTATTTCTACATGTAGACATACCAAGACACATGAGCATAAATTTTAAATGACAATTTAAAACATGCTTCATATAAAAATATAAATAAAATAGAACATTCTTTCATATTTAAGATTATGAAAATATAGCATATTTAGAGCTTTGAGGGGGAGGGAAAAGAGGGCAGAAATTTCTTTTTTCTTTTTAATTTATTCATTTTGACTGAGAGGTAGAAAGGAGAAGTGGGGTAGGGGTAGAGAGAGAATCCCAAGTAGGTTCCATACTGTCAGCACAGAACCCGACACAGGGCTTGAACACTCGAGCTGTGAGATTATGACCTGAGCTGAAGTCAGACGCTTAATCCACTGAGCCACCCAGGCACCCGAGGGCAGACATTTCTAATGTGAATTATAAGTTTCTTAAAATAGTAACTCCAGTGCTACTAGGCTGACATGTAGACCTATGCCCAGCATGTACAGGCTACTCACGATTATTTTTTAATGAATTAACTAAGTGACAAAAGAATGTCAGCCTGATAGGAGACAGGGGAGATAGAAAACCTGAAGATTTTTAAGGGAACAATGGAGACAAAGTAGTAGAGTCAGAGGGTTTTTAGTAAAGGGATGGGAACTAACTCAGAAAATGTTTTCTCCCCTTATAAGTATAGATGCAATGTTAATGCTTTTCTTCCGTCCCTTGAGAGTACAGAGAAGTCTCAAAGGACATTCCAGACCGACTACTGACAAGCTGATCTTCTGCTGCAGGGTTCTTCTGCCTGCACACCCTACACCTGTCCTTCTGAGTTTCATAAAATGGTCAGGACCGGGAGTTCCAGGCTTACCGCCACAGTATATTACAAGCATCAACTCAGATGGATGTGTTGGCACTTTGAAGCAATAAAATTCCCCCAGTTATGGAATGTTTACTATTGTTACTATAATTGTTATTTTTAATAACACGTGCAGAAGTGGCTCAAACATTGTTCAAAATCAAACTCACGTCATTTCGATAGTCACAATAGTTGTGATCCTTTCATTTCCACCCCCCCAAGTTAATCGCTAAATTGCTCATCACTACAGTGTATTTAGACCTGAATTTAAAACCCACCAACCCCCACAATAACAGCAAGGCCCCTTCCCACTCTTGCCTAATAAGTGTCAAATACCTATGCACTTCTCTAACGATACTTTACACGTAACCTATTATTCTATAGAGTTTTTTGTGTTTTAAGAAACAAATGTATTTCTGTAGAAGCATTTCAATTTTATTATGTTCTTCAGGTTTTAATTAGACCTCCAGAGAAACATCCAGACACATGAATTAAAAGAAAAAAGGTAGAGGCAGCGGGAACACTCTAAAGATTACATAATCTTTAGATTTCATTAGTCTTTGGAGTTGAGTATTTTACTGTGGACGTTCCAGATGGAGATTTTACCTGTAGCACTCATACATAAAATGCCACCCCGCAGGTTGAACTTACCAGAGCCCTCTGCTAGATCCAAACTTGATCAGGCATTTGGTGGCACAGGCTCTCAATATGGTAGCTATTAGCGGCTTAAAAAGTATCATCAGCTTTTTATCCTGCTGTTGTTCCATGCTGACTTTTGTTTCTTAGCAGTTTCACTGAGTACAAAACAAATTGATAGGGTATTTTGCTTTGTTGTATCTCTGTAGACATCCCTTCATCTTCTTCCATTTTAATAGGCCAATCTCACTTTTCAATGCACATACGTTGTTCATTTGATTTTTGCTAATCAGTTCAGGTTGATGCTGATTAAGAACTTCCATTTGAAGTTTAGCGGTAGACCCAGGAATAAACAATAAGAACTCCTTGTCATTAAGGAGTCCAGGGTAAAGAAGGAGATACCAATGTGTAATTAATTGCTTGTAATAATGGCAGGATACATGGGCAATGGCTTAAAGAGTTGTAGAAGAGATGTTGATAATTTCAATCTCGAAGTCACTTGTTATCTTTGACATGCCATCCAACGAATTTCACAATAAAGTGTGGCTTATCTAGTATCCCGTCAATTATAATTTTCTGTGGGTTACTTTTTTTTTTTTTGTAGTTTTCCCAAACAAAATCAACTGATATCCCTGATAACGAACATGAAGCAGTCTAAGACAAAAAGAATGCCTTCTGAACATTAAATGGCTTAATTAAGCCCTGGGTTATTTTGTTATTAAAATTTCTTATTTATTATATTCTGTTCCATTAAGAATTGAAATTGCTTATCTGATATGTAAAATCAGTTTTCATAAGCCAGTTTGTCAAGGAAGAAACAGTTATCTAATTATGCTAGAGTTTACAGTTTCTCATGCATGGTGAGGATGTAGAAAATAATGACCATATACCAAAAATTATTCACTAGGCTTTAAGCTCTATTTATTCTTATATCCTCCAGAATGAACTCATTCCAAGAAAAGAGAATGTTTTGTATTAGTAATTGCAGAGAGCAGTAACACACTCTTGATTCTGTCATGTTTTGATATACAAAATTCTAACCCATCGAAATGAAATTTTCTTTGTTACCCATATATTTTGCTTCTTCGCATTCCTTAAAATTCAGGGCAAAATAAAAGAAAATAAACTATATCAAAGAAAGTTTCCAAAATCAAGTTTTTAAATGGGACTTTCTCTTGCCAGTTTTGATATTTGTACCTGGTTTCTGTTTTGTATTGTCTACTTTCCATCTCTGTTTTTTTTCTTCTGTCTCTGAGTTTAGGTTTTCTGTTTTCTACACTTTGCCTTCTCTTCTTGTCCACTTTTGGTTCCCAAAAGGAAGCCTGAACTAGCTCTGCTTTATGTCTGTTTGTGCTCTAGAATGAATCATCACCATATCGAAGAATTCATGAAAGTTGACCTTTTTTTTTTTAACTATTTTTGTATTTTATGTTTATTTATTTATTTATTTTGAGAGAGAGAGAGGTGAGAGCAGGAAAGGGGCAGAGAGAGAGGGAGAGAGAGAATTCTAAGCAGTCTCTGATCTGTTAGTACAGAGCCCAATATGGTGTTTGAACTCAGAAACCATGAGATCATGACCTGAGCTGAAATCAAGAGTTCAGACGCTTAACCAACTAAGCCACCCATGCACCCTGAAAGTTGAATTTTTGTAGTTACCCAGGGATCTTTGTATTATCACCAGTGATTCAAACAGTATGGACAGCTCGTTTCTAAAAAAATGGAGGTGTTGACAATCTTAAAAGAATATTTTTATTAAAGAGGATGGTGAAAGATGCAGAAGTCCAACTGCAATGGATTGTGTGGCTCCCACCTCCTGAGACTGACCTCATGGAGTGGGATTCACAACCTATCTTTCTAACTAACCAGCTAACCAACAAATTAACATCAAAACTCTTATCATTGCTTTCTTCCCATCATCTTCCTTTTGCCTGACTGTTCCTAGGCTGCTTGTTTCTGGTCAACAAAAACAACAACAAAATTGCGCTGCTATGAAATGTGTAGTCAAATCAAAATAATACTCACCAATCTCGTCCAGGCCCTCAATGTACCTTTCAAATCCTGTGTGATTCATATGGGATTGTCCTTCTTTGTTTTCAGTTCCCTCTATCCTCTCAACACTCTATATTCCAGCCACTTGAAATCCCCAATTTTTCTCATGTTCTCCTTCAATGCATGATATAATTTTTCCTTTCATTTAGTATGAGTCAAGTTCCAGTGCAGGGATATCAGATCCAAAATATGTGACAGCTAGCATATCGTGTTAGAAGTCCCTTCTTTGTGCTGTTTGAGATTCCCCTGGAAACATCTGCCACTCATCAGAAAATACAGTAAATTATTTGCTTATTTGTTCCTTTTCTCTGCTGGACTATGAATTCCTTAAAGACAGACACTGAGTCTTTTATCTTGATTTCTCTAGCCACTTTTCAGGGTTAGCAAAGTTTCTGATGCTGAAGCTATTCCTCTAAGGTAAATTGAATGCATTTGAATGTATTTGGAAGATGACTTAAAAAAAAAAAAAACATTTAACTCAATGACAAGTGAGAATATTTTATACACCAAAATGTTGAAAACCCCATCTGCTAGTGTTTGGGCCCTAGCATTTTGTTGAAGGCAGTGTTGAATGCCCACAATATTGAATTCAAAACTAAAGCTCATCGGGGCGCCTGGGTGGCGCAGTCGGTTAAGCGTCCGACTTCAGCCAGGTCACGATCTCGCGGTCCGTGAGTTTGAGCCCCGCGTCAGGCTCTGGGCTGATGGCTCAGAGCCTGGAGCCTGCTTTCGATTCTGTGTCTCCCTCTCTCTCTGCCCCTCCCCCGTTCATGCTCTGTCTCTCTCTGTCCCAAAAATAAATAAACGTTGAAAAAAAAAATTAAAAAACAAAAAACTAAAGCTCATCAAATTCGAATAAGGACATAAGATATGCCTGTAGACCAGTTTATATTCTGCTTTTGATTAAAATCACATATTTGAAAATTAATTTTTCTAACAACTGATTAAGAACTTCGATGGTAAAGTTCTACATCTCCCCAAAACAGGACACATAAAGTAGTAAAACACAGTGGGTGCATGAAGTAGCAAATCGATTTCTAAACCCCTTCTACAAATGTGTCTTCAAAGAAGGTAGACACAGAAGGATCATTTCTCAGAAATCTAATTCCATCAAATATGACTTGGGATCTGTTTAATGTGAACTGATGTTACTTAACCACTTACAAAAGTTAAGCCCAGTGCTTTGTGCCTGAATTTTAAGGAATGAAGGAGTCAGCAGTATATTTATTATTGATGGGAAGCCATACTGTCAAGTCTTTTGAGGGGTTCTTAAATGATGAAAATCATTAAAGTCTACCTTCCAGTGAATGTGCTCATATACTATTTCGGATATAAGTGTGTTGCTTGGAGGCTGCAAATAAACCTGACACTGCTTGTTTTTGTACTATTTGAGTAATGGAAGGCTACATTGCATATCTGGATGCTGTCACAAGCACAGAAGGAGAAAGAGGAAGAGGGTGGGAGAGGGTGAGGGGAAGGGCATGGGGGGAAGAGAAGGAGGGAGAAACAAAGAAAAAGAGAGACAGAGAGCGAGAGAGAGAAAACGATGGCAGGGGTGGGGGGTTGTCCTGGGTGGCTCAGTCAGTTAAGCATCTAACTCTTGATTTCGGCTCAGGTCATGACCTCACGATTCATAAGATTGAGTCCTGAGTGGGGCTATGAGCTGACAGCGTGGGACATGCTTGGGATTCTCTCTCTCCCTTCTCTCTCTCTCTCTCTCTCTGCCCCTCCGCCCTTCAGTCTCTCTCTCAAAATAAATAAACATTAAAAAAGCCAGAACTAAAAGGAAATACATTATTATATTCTGGAATAATCAAAATATAGAACAAAAAATAAATCATTGATGGTCAGGGGCTGCTAATGGAGGAAACCCTTCATAAGAAAGTGGCATGGGGAAATGATGGAGGTGAAGGGATTCTTCCATATCCTGATTCTGGTGGTGGTAGAACTGTGGGATTTGTAAACGTTTATAGAACTGAATATAAATAAGAATTAATATTTACACTTAACTTTTTAATTTTGAGGTGGTTGTAGATTGACATATAGCTGTAAAATAATACAGAGAGATCCTATATAACCTTCATTCCATTTTCTCCACTGCTAAAATCTTGCAAAACTGTAATACAATACCACCAACTGGATACTGAGAGTGATAAAGTCAAGAAACAGAACATTTTCATCACCATAAGGATCTTTAATTTTGCATTAAAATTTGATTGGATAAACTCATGCCAATTAGTTAGAATTTTAAAATATTAGAATGAGTCTGTTTATACATATGCTGATAAGTTGAATGTTACAAAAATGGATTTAAATATTTGCATATATTGGGAAATTGCTATCCACACTGCTTGTGTATTATCTATCTGTTGGTGTTGATGCTAGTCTCTGGACATACTTATGTCCTTTTTCATGGGGATGATCGTGTACAAGTTTGGGTGTTCCCAAGTACCTAGGACAGTTAAACTTCCTTTATATGACACTTTTCTGAAATTGAGCAGATGGGTGCTAAGTACAATTGTTCTTTTGGAACCGATAACGTCACGACTTTCAAGAGATATAAACATTTGTCTTGCCTACCCTGGGAAACTTCACTCCAGAGTAGTGACCTGCACTTGATGTTCATAGCTTCTGTAAATATGAGGTCCTTTCATTTTCAGCATTAATCCACAAAAGGGCAGAGTGCAATAGCAAAAACAAAAAAAAAAAAATAGGAAGGGCATTCTTTTAAAACTTTCTCTTCTCTTTTCAGTATAATAGTTACCATCAATATATCATTAAATTTTTTTTCAGTTATTTATTTATTTTGGGAGAGAGACCATGCATGAGCAGAAGAGGAAAGAGAGAGAGGCGAAGAGAGAGAATCCCAAGCAGGTTCTACACTGTCAGTGGAGAGCCCAAAGCGGGGCTTAAACTCAAGAACCACAAAATCATGACCTCCGAAACTGAACTGGATACCCAACCAACTGAGCCACTGAGGTGCCCCATCTCCTTAATGTTTTAAATCATTTCGTAGACATGATACTTATTTCATTCATGATCACACTCCCTTTCTAGATGTCCCATAATGGGTGCCCAGATTTTCCAGTTTGCATCTAAACTCACTCAGAACCGTGTGATTTCTTTTCTTCTAAGAGGCTGTGGGTTTTTGATGGTGTGTGGGGGCCTCTCTTTGCTGATGCTGTGATAGAAGATTGCCACTAGAGTGGCTCTACCTTAGTAGAAGCCTTTAGCCAGCACCTTGAGCTGAGTATTTCACAGACCACGGCCATCATTTCTGGCTCATGCACACTTATTCTGCCTGGCTTCCTTCTGACACTTGAAGCCTTGTAAGATCTCAAATCTGTGCAATACTAGAGACCCAGTGAACTCTTAAATTTACCACCAACCAGAATATCTCCAGAAGAAAACTCACCTTCTGACATCAAGCTGGAAATCTTAGAAGCAGAGCTAGTTGGGGGGAGGGGCTGACAGGCCTTCCCCACTGGTTGGTGGGAAAGCTAGTGCATTGAAAAGCAACACCTTTTGACTCCTTTTCTACATAACTCAAGGTCTCATTGCTGTTGTGTCAATCATGTGATGAACTAGTTGACTTTTTTTTTCATACTTCAGTTAACTTCTCATTATCATCTTAAACATTATTTCAAGATATTATCTATATATTGTTGAAAGGAATCACTTTGGGAGCACATGGTGGGATGAAGCACCCACTCACTCGATGCTTGTCTGGTTGCAACCTCTCAGGGATACCCTTGCTTCCTCTTCAGAAGCTCATCAACAGCCATAAATGTTTTGAATTAATTTTTTGTCTCGATGAGAATAGGTCTTATTTCCAAATAGGCTGTTGTTACTGGAATGCCAGTATTCAGGCAGGTACTCCATTCTCTCCAGTGTTCTCCTGAACCCCCTTTGCCTCAGTAGACAAGTGATCTCAATCTCACAGCTTTCCCTTTCCCTCTTACAAGGCTTGTTGATTTGTCTGACTGGATCTGGGTTCTGAGGTCTTATTTCTAAAGTACACAGGTTGTTAGAAAGCCATCACGAGTGTATCAGGCATCATGCATAAAGTATATCACTTAGCTAACCTCTTCATCCACACATCTCCATAATGACCAGATTTCACCATTCACCTGGTACTGGGCTTTTCCATATGCGAACCTCAGGGGAAAAGCGCCTTCTGACATACATTCTATGCTTCCATGAGTCAGGGCTCTGTGGTGTAATAGTCTGAACATTAGAACTACTCACAGAACTTTTAAAAACTTGAATGTCTGTCTCAGTCCCCTCCCCACAGAGATTGACATTAGTGCTTTTGGGTTGAGGACTGGCCATCGAAATTTATAAAAGCTTGGCCCATGGGAAACCCTTAGGTATTTTTAGTACTCATTTCTATGATTTCATCAACTTTGATATCTATCCACTAATTTTTCCTTCCTTTCACATCCCCCAAAACTTAAGCAAACAGATACAAAAAAAGCCTAAGTAACCTCCACCATCAATATTAGCTTATAGTAAGTAGAAATCACAGTAGACTAAAGTTATGGATGCATTTTTTACATTACATCTTCAAATATGAAAATACTTGCTTGGAATGCAAGATTAAGATTAATTACCCTTATTTGGATTGAGTTGTTCAAAGCCACATTCATATTTACATTATGGATTCTTGTTCTAAAGTTTTTGACTTTTCTAACGTGTGATAAACTCAAGATGAAGAAATCTTAGTCTGCCGCATTTATAACTCCTATAACACTATCCAACTTGAATGTGACCAAATTTGTTTGTTTTTAATCCTGGGCTATGCATATATATGTGCCTAGTACTAGTTGTACCATTATGTCTGCATTCAGTAAGTTCATTAATGTCAGTGGGCTGTTACTTGCCTCTCACAGAAATGTTGGGTGCAATAAAATTATAGGTCAAGGTCACTATTTGGTTTTAACATATATACTTGCTTATGAGCTCTGGTATTATTCCAACTACAGTTAAGTATCCTTGGTTAAAATCTTCAAAGACCCATGGGAAGGATCATTTTGGAGGGCTCTGAGCTAGAAGCTTGGAGGTCTCAGTCGTATAGTAAATCTCCCTTTGGCCAGTGGGCAGGGATATAAGATAGAAACTACTTTTTTACTATTGAGGGCTTGGTCAAGAGAGTGGGAACGCGGTAGAACTAGAGGAGCTACTCGATATTGGGCCGTTTGGGGAGGGCAAAATAACTTGAAAGCTCAGAAGACCTGATAACTCTGTGGAACCAGGACCCGACAATCCTGTAACAGCCTCACTCAAGGGATGCCTGAATAGACTGAAGCATATACATAAGGCTAAGCCAGCTTAGAGGTGGAATGTCTGTGTATTTATCATAGTTCTCCAGAGAAAAATAAGCAATTATGTATCTATATATTTCTATCAATATCTCTATCTATAGATATGCCTACATATTTATATCTCAATCTATGATATCTATCTATCTATCTATCTATCTACCTACTTAATGGATAACTGTATCTATATCTAGATACCTAATAGATATAGATATACATATATATAAAGAGAGAGAGATTTTTAAGGAATGGACTTAATGATGATTATGGGGGCTGCAAGTCTGAAATATGCAAGACAGGATGGGAGAATGGGGAATATCCAACCTGTGGCTGTATTTTAGAAACAATGATGTGTCATCTAACTGTGAACGCCTGAGCACAAGAACAACTGAAAGGTGGTCTGTGGTTCTTAACATAAATGTTCAATGATATTCAGTGTTTATGTAGAATTATACTGAAGGCGAATCCATTCTTCACTTTCTAAAACACCCTTTTATCTAGGGTAACTTAGCTGAAAATCAAAGGTAAGAGGAAAAATAGAGGTAGGATTTAAAATATAAAATATACAGTGGAAATCAGACTTTGGATAGAAAATTGGGAATGGTATGCAGACAACATAAGGATTTCATGCAGAATTATTACCAATTTGTCACCAGTGTGAAAGTTGCAAGGATTTTAATTAACTCAAACGTAAAGGTTGTTCAGATGGGCTATAGCAGTGAAAGAAATATTATTGAAAATTGTTTTTTATAATATTTAGAGCAATAAATAAGTTCAAGGTTCTTTTGGTATTCGAGGGTTCTGTCAAATAAATCCAATTCTGTGTTGTCCATGGATTTGCACTGGCCAGAAGAAAATGGACTATTTGTTTTGACTTATCCTACAAGGTGAAAGGGCTCTCAGTTATTCTAATAGAAGAACCTAAAAAAAGTTAAAGCTGCTATCGATCTGTCCACAAATAAGTATACTCTGTTAGCAGTATCTCTGTTCATTATGTTCTTCTGACCTGGTCATGAGGCAAAAATATTCTCTCACTTTCTCGTCCTTCTGAGGACGAGGTAATTTCAATACAGCCTTTAAACTTTCTAGGCTTCTTTATATATACAGTTACAAATTACACTTTTTATTAGCAAGATGTCCAAAGAATTATTCTACCATATGAGGTACCATGTATTTATCATTTCTGTTCTAGTGCATTTGTTATCACGTGGTATTAACTAGAATGTCGTCTTTGATACTATATAACATTTAAACACTAAAAGACAGGGCTTTGAAATTGCCTGGGATATATAGTGTTTAATATTTCTCTCTTTTGCTGGGTGATTATCTGGCACTAATTCAATTTAATCAGTTTGCAGCATTTCTAGAGTATCATAGTGCTTTATGTGATTTGAAATGAAGCTAATTTTTTTAAACTTCTCCTTACGTTAATTTTAAATGCCAGCAGAGAACCAACTGCTGTGAAAATTAATGAATGAGCTACACCAGCCTGTCTTCACTTTGCACTTGAGTAATATTATACTCTGAGAACATACACAACAAACAAAATAAACGCAAATAATACAAATGACACCAGAGAGACAGACATCTATCTGTTTTTGGCTAAGAAGGCAGACTGACAAGTTGATTCTTTTTCTGTAGACAATTCTTCATAAGAAAATAAAGAAATGATTTTATTGTTCTTGTTGCTAATCTTAGAGAGTGGTGTTTGAATGTGTTGCTGTAAGATTCCACTGTATTACTTATACAAATTTTTCTATTCCGTTGTGTCACTCATCATGTTCAAAGAGAGGCGAAACCCCACAGCCGCACTGCTCTGCATGAGACGGGACAAAAGGTCGAAGTGCGAAGTTCTTCATGCTTGGGTTCAAATCAGCCCTGCCCTGCCATTGCTCAGCTTGAGGAACTACTTTAATGGGTACTGCTTTCCTCATTTGTAAAGGGAGATAATGGCTCTAATCAGACCATTGGATTCTGGTGAGGCATGGAAGTCATATGTGTTGAGGATCTCATCCATAGTAGACACTCAATAAATCATAGTTATATTGGTAACTCTCATCACCATGATTATGATCGCAGAGAAATTCTAGTCCTAAAGAGGAAGCCTAGAGAAAACGAGACACATTCTTTCTATCATATGCTAAAACAATACATGTGCACATTTGTAGACAATAAACAGACTGCCTCCAGATATTTCATTCAAATAGTTTTGCGGTAAATGATCTCCAATCCTAAGGAAAAACAAACAGGATATTTGACGTGAACACCAGGAAAGAGTCTAATCTTTTGATCCCAGGATTTAATTTGGGGAGTTAATATTGTGTTTCTTTTTCTTTACTGGCCCAGAAAAAGAAAAAAAAAAAAAAGATTCTTCTCTTTAAGAGCAGAATATGTTCAGAATTAAAAACATTTCAGAGGAATAAAACATAAATTATAATTGAGCACATTTTTGAT
This sequence comes from Lynx canadensis, assembly GCF_007474595.2. Lineage (NCBI taxonomy): Eukaryota > Metazoa > Chordata > Mammalia > Carnivora > Felidae > Lynx > Lynx canadensis. The sequence continues at coordinate 120,155,889 of NC_044310.1, forward strand.
GAGATTAAATACACCTTTTTCTTTTTTCTTTTCTTCCTTTCTTTCTTTCTTTCTTTCTTTCTTTCTTTCTTTCTCTCTTTCTTTCTTTCTTTCCTCGCCTGCAGAAGTCCCCCATGTCGGACTGGGTGGCTCTGAAATGTATTACTAGATCAGTTACAAAACTGGTTAAATAAAAGGCATCATTCCCAATAAAGCTGAATGGTATTATGTGTGTATGTGGCCTCTAAGTAGCTATATTCACACTCTCTCTAGTCATGTAATAGCAATGTGGCACTGCTATGTAACAAATCCGTGTGCTTAATTGAAACTCTGGCTTATCTTCACTTAAGGGAAATAATTAAGGCTAATAATGAGCTTTTTGAGAAATAAGCAGATTCTTAATCTTGACTCTGTAGAGTCTGAGTTCCCATTCTCAGGCAAGTAAAGTGACTAACTGGGAGGCTGAAGCCCCACCAACCTTACCACCGTGTGTGTGCGTGTGTGCGTGTGTTTGTGCGTGCACTTGCGAATATTACCAGTCAGATCACTTTTGTCCACCTCCTGACAATCTGTAGGAGCTAGAAATGCGTGTTGCTATTTGCTTCATTTAACTTTCCCTTTTTGCATGTGCCAGGAGGCATCAGATAAACACTGGGACTTCATGGACACCAACTTTTACCTATTCTATGTCATGTGCTTGTAGCTTTTCCCCTTTGCAGTCTCGTAATTTCCCGGGAAAACTGGCATTTGGCACATCCGGGTTGTTGTTTCTCTGGCCGGTGCTCAGTCTGGCCTTGTTACCCGGCTATTGGATTTCGGATTCCTACATATGTATTTATTTATTTCTCAGAGAGAAATGTATCTCATGGAGATAGTCACTCATCTGGCAAACCCTGCGATTTTTTTCTTTCGTATTCTCATTGAACCTCTAAATCTGCTATTCTACTATAGCTGTCTTTGACTCATGAGGAGTTTAAGCAACCAAGTAGTGGAACATGTGTTCCTATTTCCATAATTTCACAAAAAAATTCTACCTTCTGTTTTAGTTTGTGATCACTCAGAGATCACTCTGAGATATCACTATTTCAGAGTATGAACAGAGAAGATAATATAATATTACTCAGATCATGAAGCTACAATGAATTAGAGTAAAATCCTACTTAAGTTACTTATTATTTGACCTGAGACAAACTAGGCTTGAGAAAAATACCCTCATCTGTAAAATGGGGCAATAATAATAATACTGACCTAATAGAAAGGTGGTCATGAGTAACAGAGATAAGATGTATGAAGTTCTCGTCTCTTTGTCCCTGGGAAAGAGCTCAGCAACTAATAGCTATTACTTTGATGATCATTGTGGGGTTTTTTGTTTTAATTTTAGCCCTGCAGGAAAGTCATAATACTTTGATAAGAATTTTAGCTTTAAGCATTTTTATCTGTTGCTAGTAATGACCTCACCTCACTATCACTAGTCCAATATCCCACTAATTTGTTTAAAAGGAAGAAATCCTGGAATCTATCCCTATACATTCTCCCCATGTCTCCATACAGCAGAATCATCTGCTTAAGAAGAAGTATTCTAGGAGCACCTGTGTGGCTCAGTCAGTTGAGCATCTGACTTTGGTTCAGATCATGATCTCACAGTTCATGAGTTCAAGCCCTGCGTCGGGCTCTGTGCTGACAGCTCAGACCTGGAACCCACTTTGGATTCTGTCTCTCTCTCTCTCTCTCTGCTCTTCCCCCACTCATGCTCTGTCCCTCTCTCTCTCTCCCTCAAAAATAAATAAACATTAAAAAAAAGAAATATTCTAGGGTCACCTGGCTGGCTCAGTCAGTACAGCATGTGACTTTTGAGCTCAGAATCATGAGTTTGAGCCTCATGTTGAGCATAGAGATTACTTTTTTTAAAAAGTATTCTATATGCCTAATGTACTACTATGTATTAGTGGCAAAGATTGTTTTATTTTTTTTTATTTATTTTTATTTTATTTATTTATTTATTTATTTATTTATTTTATTTATTTTTATTTATTTTTTTTCTCAGAGTGAATATCTTTAGATATTCACTTGCTGGCCTTTCTGTCTTCAGCTAAATAATTTGATTTAATGTTCATGGCATCACCAAACATGTCCCATATCCAAAGGCTTTTGTTTACTTGTACCTGCACAGCAGTCATGGTTTTAGACATTATCCTTGTAAGTGTTAAGCTTCTAAGAACAAAGAAACACTTAGGCTTTATTGGCAAGTGTCTGTCCCATAATACTGTAAAACATTATGAAATTTATGAAGAATAATAGATATATAGTTTGGAGAATAACAAATATCCTTTTCCAACTTTGAGCATTTTCCATTACTATAGTAATGGAGGGAGTAGGTTTATTCATTTATTGTTTTGGGCCGTGAAAAATGCCCATGACTCATCAGGGTTAGAAGGAATTTCCATTTCTGGGCGTGGAAATTGAAGTTCAGGGAAAATAAGTGACTTTCTCCAAGGCAAAGTAAGTACTGTAAGCAGACTAGAATCCAGGCTTTTGATGATAAATTCTGGGATGATTCTGCAACTCCACCTCTTACATGCGCTTTAATAATACACATTTTGTTGATCTTGCAGTTGTTAGTGGATTCATATCAATGGTATATTCTTACAAGTGTCCCATTGCATTTATAAGAAACTGGGTTGAGTTGCACTATCTTGTAATTGTGGAAATCATTGCTCTTCATAAAGGGGCAATTATGCATGGATTTTGAACATTGTAGCTGACACTTGCTGTTTCCAAGAATAGCTGGTTAACCTGTGCGATTCAGTCACACTTCAGAAGTGTATTAAAATCTAGAGTCTATATAACTGAAACTTCTGAAATGAATAGTTAGAAGACAATAAATAAAACAATATATAGATATACGATTATTTTTTCCTTCTTATTTGGTTTAGCCTAAAGTATATTTTTTGAGGCTACAAATACGTATTCTGACAAATAAGACATTTTTGTTTAATGCTAATGATCCCTTGAGCAGGTTCAATTTTGAAAATTACACCATTGTGTTGTACTTCATATACCAAATGAAAACATACTAACAAAAGAATTGTTCTCCATGCCCTTGGTCAAGACTTGAATGGAGGGTGAAAAAAAAATATGTAATACTTTGGTATCATACCTTGGTCTTACTGTGGGAGCAATCAGCATCTTATTTATGAACCTTTTTGGCATTGCTTTGCAAAAAGTCTAGTTTTCCATATTCAATGAGTGCTTGTAATATGCTACTTTAATTGCAAAATTTACTAAAATCTTCACTTACAAAGTACAAACTGGGAATGACACGGTTCCATTTCCATGTTCATCCCACAGAGGGATATTAAACAACATATGTGCTTCCTTCCTTCCCAACTTCCCTTGCCTTTCTAATAGCCCCTTATCCAAGTTTCTGGAGCTAATTACCACCCCACCCCCCCACTCCTCGCTGAGAAATTCTGCCTCTCCAAACAAGAGTTCATATCCCTCTTGACTCCTTCTTACACTTTGGAAAATTTGAGGAAAGTTAGTCTGAAGCCTGACACACTGAGGTTTTCCTCCTCTGTTACTGATGCTTCAGAAAAGTATGAGCCATGGCCTCATGAACCAAGGGAGATCCGGGCCACTCAACTCCAGTCAATTTTTGTACTAATGTGAACTATAGCCTCTCTCATTATCTTCCTATATTACTTTCTGGGTAAACATATTTTGTGAAAATAAGCATTTATTTTTGTAAAAGGTATCATCATCTAACCCCACATCAATTATATTTATCCTGTTAAACAAGTTTTATCATCAGTACATGACATCCTAGAAAAAATTATCCTTCAGTTATCATGCAGAGAAGTATTAGATATTTCTTGCCTTGTCTGAGGTGAGCTTGCCAGTTGAAGGAAAACCACATCCATTAATTAAACTACAAAAGGGACCATAGTAAGTTGTTTTGCTTACTGCTGTGTTATTTTGTTGAATTCTTTCTGATTCTGGATCTCCTTCTGCTAAAAATGATATGAGGAAAAGATTACTTGTTTTGTTTGGCCTCTAAAAAATGAACAGTGACAAAAGACACTAAAAATGAAGTCCAGTGATAAGCTTATAAGGAAAAGATCATTTCTTTGGTGTCTGGAGATCGGTGCACCTAAGCTAAATTCTATTATTACAAGGAGAAATTAAATCATAAATCAAGATAAAGTGGAAATATGGGAAACTTTTAAGCAGGACGAGGTTCACCTGCTGGTTTTACCACTTGCTCACTTGATATACATGTAAACGACTTCACCTTGTGAAGTCTCAGTTCCTCTAGCAGCACAATGGGGCCAACAGTGTCTGATTAGTACATAGTTGGGGGTGTTTGGTTTTTAGACTCTCAACATGTGTTCAAGACTTCACCTCTACAGCTCAGGTCACATAACGTGAATAAATGAGATTCATTGAATCATTCAGATACAGCATTTTTATCTCTGTGATGCCACATAAATCAGGTGTGCCTCTACTTTACTTCTCCTTAACTCATGGGGTATTTCACAGAGCCCTAATGAAATAACGCATCTGAAAATGCTTTGTCAACTAGAACATACCTTTCAAAAAATATGGTAACACTTATTTTTCTAGAGACTTTTCATATCTGATGTCAGAGGTAATTTTCATGATTTCTGTGAACTAAGTAGGATAAACAATATCCTCATTTATAGAGACAAGAGAGTCCTCATAGGTGACACTGGAAGATGACGGTCAGTTCTATCATCAACTCTAGCCTTTGAGTTATTTCCATTGTCAGATATTCTTTTTCTTTGCCTGGTTAGCAAATTACAAATCAAGAAATTGTATATTGTATATAAATGTTGAATATATGTGTTGAAAATATGTGTTATTTCTAGTTCAGTTTGCAGTTGGAGAATTCAGACCCCTCACTTCTTGACTTCTCCTTGCATGCCCCAATGAGTTCAGCCAGTAGTCCACCCGTTTTGGAGAAAATATTCAACCAGGAGAGATATGAACTGGTCCTGATAGTTTGACTTGTCTGAATTCTTGCCGCATTGTGGCCTTTGCTGTATCGTGGGCAATAATTCTTTGTAGTTGTAGAAACCAAGTATAAGCACCAGAGGATAGTAACCATGCTTTTCCTTTTCTTCCCTGGGCTTTAACCTGCCAATATCTGTAAACAGAATACATAAGTCCCAATTAGAGAGTTAAAAAACTGGCTGTCCCTTTTGGGCAATTCCAAAACTACTTCCACTGGACTCCAGATGCCATTAAAAATAAATTCTGAAATTACAAGTTTTGGTGAGGATGTGGAGAAAAGGGAACCCTTGTGCACTGTTGGTGGGAATATAAATGGTGAAGGCTTTATGGAAAAAAAGTATGCAGATTCCTCAAAAAATTAAAAATAGAATTACCATATGATCCAGCAATTTCACATCCGGGTATTATCTGAGGAAAATAAAAACATTAATTCAAAAAGACATATGCCCCCCTGTCATCATTATAGCATTATTTACAACAGCCAAGATATGGAAGTGACCTAAGTGTCCACTGATAGATAAATGGATAAAGAAGATGTGATACACACACGCGCGCGCACACACACACACACACACACACAAAGTGATGTATATGTATACACATACATATATACATAATGGAATATGACTCAGCCATTAATAAGATTAAAATCTTGGGGCGTCTGGTTGCATGTGGGACTCGTGATATCAACTCAGGTCATGATCTCAGGAGATCAAGCCCCACATTGGGCTCTGTGCTGATAGCATGCAGCCTGCTTGGTATTCTCTCTCCCTCCCTCTGCCCCTCCCCCGCTCATGCATATATATATATATATATATATATATGTGTGTGTGTGTGTGTGCGGCACACTCTCTCTCAAAATAAATAAACTTGAAACAAATGGATAAAATCTTTCTATTCGTAACAAGGTTGGACCTACAGTGCATTATGCTAAGTGAAATAAGTCAGACAGAGAAAGACAAATATTGTATGATGTAATTTATATACACTTGTATAGTTAAAAACAAAACAAATGAATAAACAAGCAAACAAACAAACAAACAGCAGAACCAGATTCATAAATACAGAAAACAAATTAGTGGTTGTCAGAAGGGGTAGTGGGGGCAAGATAGATAGAATACATTAAGAGGTACAAATTTCCAGTTATAAAGTAAGTCAGAGGGGCCTAAAGTAAAGCCCAGGGAATATAGTCAGTAATATTCTGAAAACTTTGTATGGTGACAGATGGTAACCAGACTTATCATGGGGATCATTTCACAATGCACATAAATATCAAAGTGCTATGTTCTACACCTTAAGCTAATATAATATTATATGTCAACTATATGTCAATACAAATAAAGTTGTTTCAATAAAATTTCAAAATACTGAAAATAAATGAATAAATACAAAGACTGCTTGCTAACATGGCAAATGAAAGTTGCCTCTCTTTTTGATATTATCTAAAACAAAAGAATGAAAAGGAAGAGAAAATAAAACTCTATCTTCAAAGAAATAGGTATATCTATTTTATCTCAGAAATACTGCCCACAAAATGAAGTCCCAAATACTGTACAAATTGTACCACAAATTTCTGCAGAGTGGAAGCGCTTGATTAACAAACCTGGTACACCTGAGCTAAAATCCCTGTTTCATCGCTTAATAGACATTGGAGTTTGGGAGTGTTACTTAGTCGCTGTGCCTCTGTTTCCTCATATGTGAACTGGGTATAATTATGGGGTACCGCACGTGGGTGCTGTGAAGAGTAATTGAATCGTTATGTGCAGAGTGCTTCGAACTGTGTCTGTTGCATAGTGAGCCCTCAAAAGTTAATGATCTTTATTATTCTTTCCTGTAGACTAGATGAAACCTGGAGTTCCTCAGGAAGTCATATAATTTAATAGGCAAAGCCAATGACTCTAGTGGAGAATAGCAAGCTTGGTGAGAGGAAGAAAGACACTAAACAGAGTCTGAACCCTGTTAAATGTCATAGTGTCAAGAAAGAGCAGAATAAGGAAATCTGCAGGTACATCATCTGTCAGAAGCAAGCTGTTGCCATAACAAAAGAGAGGAGATGTTTTGTGAGTTATAAGCCTTGCTGTTCTTGATCAGCAGACAAAAACAAAACAAAACAAAACAAAACAAAACAAAACAATGGCTAACGCACCACGTAAAGTACTTTGATACAAAGAGAGTAGGATATGGGAAAGATCTTCGCTCTGAGAACAGACTTCCTGCTAGTTCTGGGCAGAACCCTACCTGCAAGGTTAAGTGTTGATGGCAGAATCAGCCATCCAGACACCAAAACGTGGGCTCTTGTGACTAATGCTTCATTCAAAACTATTTTCTTTACTATGCGGCATGGAAAATATCTTCAATTAATAACTGTAAACATTAAAGTTGTTTTAATTAAATAATTGAAAATAACCAGATCATAGCAGAGTTTTTTTTAGAATATTCAAAAAACTGTAAACAACAGTTGATGTCAGTGAACAACAAAATGAATAAACACATTGTTGCATAAGGACATGGTGAAATCAACTCAGTAAAAACGCACTACTAACGCATTCAATAAGGATGAACTTAAAAAGAAAAAAACAACAAAGAAAATTTAAAAAATTTTTTAGTGATAACTGGCCCAAAGAAGTTTGAACTCAGCCTTGTATGACTGTAAAACTCTTGTTATTTTTTTTCATTATCATGTGCTGAGAATCAAGAATGTTTATTAATAGGTGGAATTTGATTTTAAACTTTGCAAATTTACCTTAAAGAAGAAGAAGGGGAAGGAGAGGTGGACAAGGAGGGGTAGGGGGCATGCTCATCTTGGCAGCACATGTATTAAAAAAGAAGGGCAAGGAGGAGAGGGTGAGAGGAGGGGAGAAGGAAGAGGAGGAAAAGGAGAAGAAGAAACAATGTTAAGGCCAGGAGAGTTGAGATAAGGAGGTTTCTAAAGTGAAAGGAGAAAATATCAATGAGAAACATTAAGGAAGGAAGGAAGGAAGGAGAAGAAAGAAAGAAAAAGAAAGAAAGAAAGAAAGAAAGAAAGAGGAAGAAACAAAGAATGAAAGAAAGGACAACAAAGAAACAAAGAAAGAAAGAAAGAAGAAAAGAAAGAAAGAAAGAAAAGATAAAGAAAGAAGAGAAAAGAAAAGAAAAAGAAAGAAAGAAAGAAAAAGTCAATGGCATCAAGATGATTTTTTTCCTGCTTTATATTTACACCCATGCAAAGCCAAGATCTCCATAGTGGTCATAAAAAACACAATGAAAAAAACAAGATGAGGCCTTTCTTTTCATGAATGATGTACCACAACTCCATGGACTCACAACCAGAACTGAAAGTCAACATTGTTTTGCCTGGTGCACAGTGCGATGTTAATACCGTGGTTTTAAATTTGAGTCTGGGAAATTCCATTGGCTGAAAGAGGCAATAAGAAACACTGTAGGACTACAATGCGGTGATGTACCACACAAGAAGCCACTGATGTCTCCCAGCTAGCCAAACTGTCCCTGCAGCAAAGGATTTGCTCTTTTCCCTCCTGTCCCTGATTTCAGTACAGTTGGACTGACAGGTTTCTTCACACCTACACTCCCATAATTTTTGTTTGGTGTTTGTTGTTTGTTTTCCCTGAGGCCGAGGGAGGCAAGTCAGCCCACAAGCAAGTGCAGCCAGGAGGACTGGGGGATCAGCATGGTGGGGGACAATGCTCTACCAACTAGAGCCTCAGCCTCCCATCTACCGGTGGCAAGCATCTCAGTGTCTTGTGTGGGCTTGAGCTCTGATGCCCCCCAGGGAAAACTAGCTCAACATCATGCTCTGTATTAGTTTCCTCCTTTCTTTTTCTAACCCTCTCCACTTCTTTGCTTCTGCTTCCTAAGAAGATCACCTCTCTGATAACTTTCCAAGAGGCAAATTCTTTCTGCAGAGGAACTGAAACTAAAATAACAATTTTTCAGGTCTATAGGTTTGGTGGTTCTGGGAGCAGTGAGTCAAAACCAGGAATAGAAAACTAGGTCTTAAAATCTGGACCTGTCTATGGGTCCCAGGTGACGTGGATGCAGAAAGGAGGAGAATCAAGTCACTGGAGGGATCCCAGTGAGGCAACCATTCCTCTTGTATGGATTACAGGCAATTTTCCAGCTTAAATAAAATATGAAATCGCTCCCGAGTAGTTTCACAAATGGAAGAATATGAATACCTCTGGTTTTCCGGGAAATGTAACAGCATGCTCAGAAAGACAAGGCAAGGTATGACATCAACCCAGACCCTTCCCGCGGGGAGAGGGCAGAATAAATTGGATTGCATAAAACTTCTCTGCCGTTTGAAGCAATGGAGTGATTGTTAATGGTGACTGCTTTCAGAAACAACAAATTAATGAGATTCTCTTTAAAATCCTCCCCAAAATGCCTTCAGTTTATTTTCTCATTAAACAGAGGTCTCAGAGTGGCAGCTGTGACTTTGTTGGGTTAATGATAGTTGAACATGAAAAAAAAAAAAAAAATATATATATATATATATATATATATATATATATATATATCCAGACTTTGAGGGGATAAAAGAATGGGAGCCTGGAAGATAAAATTGTAGGCGAACAATCGTTTCTGATAATCCTTCCACCCCAGAAAGTTCAAAAATGATTTATTTCTGGCAAAATGGCTTTTAAACTTTCACTTCATGTTCTTTCCATCTCTCCCCCACCCCACCACCTCGTCTTCCTCTTCTTTCCTGATCTATGCAGAGCTCACTCCCCCAGGGAAAGTTTAGTTGAAGCTTTCATATCTCTGTCTTTCATGGAGGAAGTATAAGGGGTTTTCATTTAACTTTGAGGGCAGGCAAGTTCACTCATTACCATGCTAGCGGGTCTCCAGAGATGGCTGGGCAGCGGTGCGTCCTTGTTCTAGGGACTTTTCACATAAGCCCTTCTTAAAAGCATGATGACCTCACCGGGAGCTTGCTGACTTCTCCCATCCTGTCTACAGGGTCATCAAGGACCGAACAAAAGCAAACCGGCCCCAGGTGGAATGGCTATGAAAATTTTGAATTTCCCTGAGATAGAGAGATGAGATGTTTTTGTGTTTATCATTCCAGAAACTAACTTTGTACACCACCATAGTTAACAAAATACTTTCTCATCCGTGTAGGGTAGGAATAAAAACTGTACCAACGAAAACATGGAAGCTCAGAAGTTCAATAGCAAGGATAAAATGTCAGCCTTAAGAAGGGGAAAAGGTAGTCACGTGATGCCTAGAAAAGGGTCATGTTTACAGGTCCTTAGTAAACATTGTCTATCCCCGATCTCTTCTAGGACTCAAAATTCTCTTATGAAATTTATGAAAGGAAAAATTAAATAAATATGTAAATAAAAATATATTCTGTATTTCTAATGAAAATTTATGCAAATTGAACACTGTTGCTAATTATTGATTGATGATTTTAAGAGCAGGTGGGCTTGCCTATGTTTCTTGTAAAGTGCTAAAATGTTTCAGTGCCAATTACAACAGAACTGGTAATAATGTATTGAGTAAAACCACCAGTTTCAATAAAGATACTTAGAGAGTCCTGAAAACTTTTGAAAATAGGAATGATGTCCTCCCTTCCCCCAAATATCAGCAAGCCCATTTTACCTAAGACAGATCTGGATATGAAATAATTATTTAATATAAACTTATTAATTGATTTTAAATCATTGCCGTGTAAGACCACTGTTACATGTAGTATGTGAATAGGCATGTGTCAGGGGCTTATGTTCCTTGCTCTGGACAGTAAATAACACAACTGTAAGTTTGTCATGTATTAATGGTGTTTTGGAAGAGGGGACTAGCTATTTTAATTCTTTAATAATGCAAGTATGAAATGGCAACTGGATGGATTAAGGAGATCTTACTAGGAGAGGTTGTTTTTTTTTGTTGTTTGTGGGTTTTTTTTTTTTTTTTTTTTTTTTTGAGAAGGGTGGGGGGAAGAGGGAGACAGAATCCCAAGCATTCTCCATGTTGTCAATGCAGAGCTGGATGTCGGGTTCGATCCCAGGAACTGTGAGATCATGACTTAAGCCTAAACTAAGAGTCAGACACTTAACTGACTGAGCTACCCAGACAGGGCACATGGAATCTCCCCTAGGAGACTTTGAACCCTCAATTAGGATACAGTGCAAATCCTCTTAATAGACAGTTGGAAGTATATCTTTTTTAGATCATTTGTGGGAGAAGAAAAAAGTCTTGAACTTGACTTTATGATTCTATAGAGTGTAGTGAGATTTGGCCACTTTGTATTTTTCCTTTGTATTTTTCCTTCCAAAAAATACCTGTTCAGGGATAATTTCTGTTTGGCTTCCAGATGTACTCTACCTTTCTGCATCCTGTTTTGTGCCCTGAGGTATGTATGGTCAATAACGTTGGGCTTCTTTGCCCTCTGATGTCTAGTTGGTTTAGATCACTGGGAGGCACTTATTGGAGTTTTGGGGATAGAAGGAAGAGACGTGTGTTTATCTTCTCCAGTTCTCTGCCTGCCTTGTTATTGCTTCCCACTCATGGAGACGACAGTCCTTCCCTGTTCCCTCTCCATGTTCCTTTGCCCTAGGGACAATTAATAGTTCCCTTGATGGTTTGGGGGAAGAAAGGAATTAAGCAGCTGGCTTCTGATCCATTTCCCTCCCTTTAATGATGAGATTTCCTTGGGAAAATAATGAAGGCAAGAGCCCAGTCTAATCCCCCAGTAAACATGATAATCAACTCCTGATCAACTATTGGCATAGACTTCCATAAGCATGATAGTCTAGGATTAGCCCAGAGTAGAAACCTAGAATTTGTAGATTTACTGGGCATAGTTCTCGGAAAGGTAATGTAAATTACGGAATTATCTGGGCACAAAACAGATATTTCATACACTTAAATGCTCCTTGCTGTTGGAGCAGATCTCTCCCTTAAAAACATCATCTTTCAACCTAGATGAGGAAATGCATGGCCAATCTGCTGTGGAACGACAGAATCGATGCCCTAGATCCTTCTGCCTCTCCCGTGTCTCGTGACTGCCTATATCCTTGAACCTGGCTACAATCTCTAATAGGAGCCTGATGTGACCAGCTGATCCTTTGTGTCAGCCCAGCTTTTCCCATTCCTAAGTTTCCTTAACTAAACTCTCACCAAGTACCCAGTTTGAATGTGCTGTGGCTCTCAGCCTGTTATCCAGACTGAAACTGTATCACTGCTTTTCAGTGTTGCTTTTATTGCCGTTGATTGCTCCCTTTGTTTGTGTCTTTGCTTGAAGCAAAGTAACACAGCCGCACAAGCACCTAAATTGTTCCAGCAGTTAGACAGCCAATCCACAGATAATTCATGGGTAATTTCAATGTGTAGGACTCTTTCCTGAATTCTATGATAGCTAATAAAATGGATGGTGCACTGTTTCTGTCCTATTCAGGAAACAAGACAGACAGATGATATAAAAAAGGTAAGTAACAATGCAGAACAACATGCTACAGCATGAAAGATCATGAGCTTTGGAGTCAAACATCGGAATGATCAAATCCCCATAATGTGACCTTATTGTGTAGCCTGAGGTGTTTTTTGTTTTGTTTTATTTTGTTTTGTTTTTTTTTTTTTACTTTTCTGTGCCCTCAATAGAAGTAATAACACTGGTCTCATAGGATTGTAGTGGGAAATAAATTCAATAATGTTCATGTAAGTGTCCAGAAGCGCTCTTCACACATTGGGGAATCAGCCCATGTCCTTCCCTCCTTGCTTCTTCTCTTTCTAAGGCATATTTCCTAGTGGAATTTACAGAAGGCAAAAAACGTAACTCAAGTTTTAGCTTGGATATTTCAATTATTCTCTTAGTTTTTCAGTATGTGGAGAGCAGGGGCCTTTTGCTTCCTGAAATCACAGTGGATGGCAGCTGTTGTTCATGCGGGAATGAGTGGCATATGTTCAAAAGAAGCCAGAATGAATGTGAAGGGTAATAAATGATGGAAGGAGGTCCTAAGAGCTATGAGAGCAGTTCAGTCAGGCAGAGCACAGGATGCAGGTGGGGGGGCCATGACAAGTGAATGGAGAAGCATACGTCGCACTAACTGTAATGGTGAAAGGAAACAACGGAGCAATAGAAAACGGAACGAATTGGGGCCTCCGGGTGGCTCAGTCAGTTAAGCATCTGATTTTTGGTTTTGCCTCAGGTCATGATCTCATGGTGCGTGAGCCCGAGCCCCATGTTGGGCTCCACGCTGACGGGTGCAGAGTCTGCTTGGGATTCTCTCCCTCTCCCTTTGCCCTTCTGCCTCTCTGTCTCTCTGTCTCTGTCTCTCGAAATAAATAAATACTTTAAAGACGTTCCTTAAAAAAAATGGGGTACCTGGGTGGCTCAGTCGGTTGAGCATCCAACTTCAGCTCAGGTCATGATCTCACAGTTCGTGAGTTCGAGCCCCGCGTCAGGCTCTGTGCTGACAGCTCGGGGTCTGAAGCCTGCTTTGGATTCTGTGTCTCCCTTTCTCTCTGCCCCTTCGCCACTCATGCTCTGTCTCTCTCTGTCTCTCAAAAATGAATAAAGCTAAAAAAAATTTAAAAAAAAAATAAAAAAAAGAAAATGGAACTAATTTGGAAGATAGTTACCTATTCCCTACTGTAATCAGGGACATTGGTCAGAATTAAGGGAAGCTAAAAATGAAAAGGTGGCACAGGGTAGAAGAAGGAATAGAAAAACACAAAAATAGAAAAATAGAGCCTGGGAACCCGGGTGGCTTAGTCGGTTGAGGGTCTGATTTCAGCTTAGGTCATGATCTCTCGGTTCCTGAGTTTGAGCCCCACATCCAGCTTGCTGCTGTCAGCCTGTCAGCACAGAGACCACTTCAGATCCTCTGTCCCCTTCTCTCTGCCCCTCCTCCACTTGTGCTCTCCCCAAAATAAATAATTTTTTTAAAAAAGAAAAAAGGCTAAAGGGACAGAAAGAAATAGAATGCTCCTGGTTTGCTCTCTCCCATAGGCTCCACAGTAGTTGATACAGAAAAAAGAAATACTCTAGCCAAAATCTATAAAGAACTCACCAAACTCCACACCCAAAAAACAAATAATCCAGTGAAGAAATGGACAGAAAACACGAATAGACACTTCTCTACCGAAGACATCCAGATGGCCAACAGGCACATGAAAAGATGCTCAACGTCACTCCTCATCAGGGAAATACAAATCAAAACCACACTGAGATATCACCTCACACCAGTCAGAGTGACTAAAATGAACAAATCAGGAGACTATAGATGCTGGCGAGGATGTGGAGAAACGGGAACCCTCTTGCACTGTTGGTAGGAATGCAAACTGGTGCAGCCGCTCTGGAAAACAGTGTGGAGGTTCCTCAAAAAATTAAAAATAGACCTACCCTATGACCCAGCAATAGCACTGCTAGGAATTTACCCAAGGGATACAGGAGTACTGATGCATAGGGGCACTTGTACCCCAATGTTCATAGCAGCACTCTCAACAATAGCCAAATTATGGAAAGAGCCTAAATGTCCATCAACTGATGAATGGGCAAAGAAATTGTGGTTTATATATACTTGGCAATGAGAAAGAGTGAAATACGGCCTTTTGTAGCAATGTGGATGGAACTGGAGAGTGTTATGCTAAGTGAAATAAGTCATACAGAGAAAGACAGATACCATATGTTTTCACTCTTATGTGGATCCTGAGAAACTTAACAGAAGACCATGAGGGAGGGGAAGGAAAAAAAAAGTTAGAGAGGGAGGGAGGCAAACCATAAGAGACTCTTAAAAACTGAGAACAAACTGAGGGTTGATGGGGGTGGAAGGGAGGGGATGGTGGGTGATGGGCATTGAGGAGGGCACCTGTTGGGATGAGCACTGGGTGTTGTATGGAAACCAATTTGACAATAAATTTCATATTAAAAAAAAAAGAAAAAAGAAATACATGAGAAAAGCATATTTAAAATGATGGAATTTCAGTAAACGGAGCAGGAGAATCAACCTAACAACGATTAGATGCTGAGCACAGGACTATGATGAATACCCAAGGAACATGATCTTCAGTAACCAAAACCCCAGGTATTAAGGATTTCGATATGACTCTTCAGATCAACAGACAAACTAGATGGATTCTGTGATTCTATCAAGAGAAAAGGTACCACGACTACATAGGGCGCCTTGTGGATGATTTTAGTGAATGCAACATGATAATGACTGAATGGTATACAGGGTCAAAAAAAAGTGGAATGCGGGAATTGTTGACATCAGACAAGAAAAAGTAGGCAACTGAGTTGGAATGGGGATGGAAAATAAAGTTAATCCAAGAAGACAGAGCAACACAGTCCCAGCACTAGATCAGGGCTTGGCAAACTCTATAAAAAGCCAGATAGTAAATATTTTAGGCTTTGTGAGTGTGAAAGCTACTTTTATGTGTCACCTTGACTGGAGTAAGGGAAGCCCAGATCTCTGGGAAAACATTATTTTTGGGTGTGTTTGGAAGGGCATTTTTGGAAGAGATTAGCCTGAAGAGAACAAAAATGCAGAAGGAGGATGAATTCCCTCTCTCTCTTCTTGAGCTGGGACATCCATCTTCTCCTGTCCTTAGACCAGGAAGCTCCTGGTTCTCCAGCCATTGGACACCGGAACATAGCCCAGGAGCCTCCTCCTCCCCATGCCAGGTTCTCAGTCCTTCAACCTCTGATTGAATAACCAGCTTTCTTGTTTCTTCAGTTCACAGAAGGCAGTTCTTGGCCTCTATAACTTGTCTACCTCAATTTCTATAATGTCAAATAGAAAAAACCACGCTGAGTCCTCAAGCCGGGGCTTAAGATATCATCTAATTGCAGTTTCAACATCTCCCAGAACGATAGTCTTGCTCTGTCAGTCAGGAGTTTTTCCATCAGCACTAATGAGTGTGCCACATGGGCCCTTGCCATCCCCCTCAAAAAGATGCGATAATCGGCATGATAAGACCCCTAGCTTTTCCCCCTAAGGGAAAATACCTAGAAAAATCCCCTCCTTTTACTGTTAACTTTCTTGCCCCACTGCCGTTTTATAAACCCTTCCATTTTGTATAACGTCTTAGAGTTGCCCTCCATGTGTTAGACAGGTGGCTGCTGGATTCATGATTCACTTAATAAAGCCCGTTCGATCTTCAAAATTTACCTGCTGAATTGTTTTAACAACAATAAGTCAAACCATCGATCTATGTAGCCGATTGGTCCCGTTTATCTGGAGAACCCTGACTAATACATTGAGCCATATGGTCTGTGTCACAACTGGTATACTCCACCATAGTGCAAAAGTAGTTATAAAAAAAGCACATGAACAAATAAATGCGACTCTGTTTTGGTAAATCCTTATTTGCGAAAAATAGGTAGTGGGCCAGATTTGGCCCATGGGCCACCGATGCTGGCTCCTGAACCATATTCCTCCCTCTGATGGAAGAGAGAGCATAGAGCCTCCCGTAGAAAGGACTAAAGAATATCAGCAGACAGAAAAGTAGCAGACACAGAGGCTGTGTATGCCGGGTGGACTTAAGAAGCACCTCCAATTCCATGCAGTGGTCTACCCCATTTACTTTAGAAGTAAAGATGCACCCCCATCTGAGCTATGAAAGTTACTGTGAATTTCTGGAGCCAGGTGGCTTCCTCTCGGTTAACTCTTACAAAAACTGCCTCCGTGTTTAGGGTTTCAAGGGACTGCACAAGTTTGAAACAAGGGGGATACAGTCAACTATCTGCCAAGTGTGACTTCCTTGTTTAAGGATGACTCATACTGTAGCTTTTACCAGGACAGGTAGGTGAGCTCAGGAGAGCATGTGAATAGAACGTGCAGTCAGGAAAGGTGCCCCCAGTGTGGAGAAACAAGGACAGAGCCATCTGCAGAACGTGGACCGTGTGCAACTTTTTAGTCAGAAAGGCCACATCTACACAAAATGCAGGAAAGCCTGTGAGCTGGGGAGGAAGGCATCCTGGATGGCCAGCTGCACAGTCCAGAATGAAAGGGGCCACGGAGCAGGTGAGCTGGTAACACTTGCCGCGGTGAATGCAGCACGGGGAGAGAGGCACCTTTTGAAAGGCTTTGCCTGGAAGACATGGGAAGAAAATAAAGGTGGATTTCAGGTTGTAGGAGGCATGGATTGTCGAATGACAACATCAGTGGCTGAGGTGAGCAATACACAGAGCAAAGGAAGTCAGGGGCAGGGGAGGGGAGAAGCTAGCTCCCGCTGAGGAAGGAGACAAGCAACGCCTGTTTTAGTAAAAAGTGGCTTGTGTGAGAGCCACGGGAGACGGACGTGTGGGCAGAAGACATAGAGGGAAAAACAAGGGAAGACAAGGACAGAGGGCAGGGACTACTGGTCTCCCCACACCCAGAAGCGAGGGTTCCCAAGGAGAGCCACACAAGGAGCAAATAACTGAGAATCTGATCTCAGAGGAAACGCAACAAAGAAATCAAAGGCGGAAACATAAAGGGGAGTTCAAAGCAAGACTCCAAAGAGTGTTTCAGTTGACAGGAAAATGTATCAAAGCATCACCGAGAGTAGGAATGGGTACTACTGCTGTCAGGGAACAAAACCCTGTGAAGGAAGAAGGGAAGGCAGGGAGATGCGAAGGGAATAAGTGTTATACTGGGTTCTTGAAAAACTGGAAATACAATTCAGGTTCTGAAAGATTTGAGGGAGATTTGTTTGCTCTGCTGGGGAGGAATTATAAATAGCTCACCATCTACTTCAACTCTGGCACGGTTATCTTGAAAATACTCTACAAACGGAAGGTATCGGTATATGTGTGAATTCAGAACTCGTGGTTCTGAATACTAGATTAGTCAATGGGATAGAGAAGAGTAGGTACCTATTGGAAGGCAAAGTACATGTGGACATATGCACACACATATGTAACATATACACACGGATATATGCACATAGGTGCTGTGTGTCTCCATGTCAATTTAAAGAATTCATTAGCAATCATGAGTACCTAGTAGTCCATTCATTTATTAAAAGAATTCAACAGAATGATGAAATCACGAATAAAGCAGATATGTGTCTGAATAATTATTCTGGTGGCTCGGATCCTTTTTTATTGACATGCGCAGGTAGATATCAAACTCACAGTGTTGATAATGATGGCTTTTCACTGAAAGGAATAAGAAACTGGGTTGTAGGCTTTATGACCGGTATGGCTATTTCCCAAGGCAACAAAGTGTCTTTCTCTTTTGGTACATTTCAGTTGTTTTTCTTCCGCGGTCTACTGGCCTTCTTCACCGTGAGGGTCTGAATTTATCTTACTGTCCCCAGTACCATCAGTTTTGTTGCTGTTGTTGTTTGTTTGTTTGTTTGTTTGTATTTTGGGGTTTTTTGCCCATCTGTTGCTTATCCATCCACATCACCTCACAGAGGAGAAAGCTTGAACCAATCCTGGGCACAGAAAGCTACTATAAGAGGATAAGGCTGGGACAGTAACTGCTCTCCTAATTGCCATCTCATGTAAATATCACAGAAATTGCCTCTCTCTTGATTCTATCCCCATAGCAACCCCAGTGAAACACTCTTGCTGTTTTGTCTTTCTTTGCTTTTTGCTGTTAGGATTACTAGACGTTATCATTTAGTGTAAGAAATTACCTTTGATTTAATACTTAGGAACAATGCAACATATAGAAGGGGCATCCTTTCCTCTTAGTAATTGGGGAGCTGGGTGATCAATATTCCAATCTTTTTTGATTGATAAAGTAATTATCATTTTTTAATGTTTTTATTGGGGGGGGAGGGGCAGGGAGAGAGGGAGACACAGAATCAGAAGCAGGCTCCAGGCTCTGAGCTGTCAGTACAGAGACTGACACGGGGCTCAAACTTGTGAACCATGAGATCATGACCTGAGCTGAAGTCAGACGCTTAACTGACTGAGCTACCCAGGCACCTCAGTAACTTTCATTTTTAATATAGACTTTTTCAGGCTATGCATATCCATCTTTTCTCCTTCTTTTCTCTTTCTGCTCAGCACTCTGCATACCAAAAATCACAAAACCAGAGCATCATTATGGCTCTCTTTAACTTAAAGAATTGTCATCTGAGACTGATTGGTCTTGAAACTCATCTCATCAATGAATATTAATTAAACCCACTAGAAAATGCTCTTACCTCAGAAATAAGATTGGAGAAGCATTGTAAGGAATTTCTAATGTGTGGCAAATGTATGGCATAATGTAAAAATGATAAATAATGACTAATCTCCATAACTAGAGACCTGTAAGCATTATACATCTTTCTAAGAAAATTCTGGGGTATTAAACAGATGGCTTGTGAACCAATGGGAAACATACATTCCTTCATCACTTGTTGAACACCTACTTTGTACCAGAGACACTGGATTAAGTGACCTATGGGATAGTGTTTTTCCATGATCTCTCCTTTAGAAATATAAAAGTAATCATAACTCTAATTTGATTGTAGTCTTTTATAGTATTATTATGTGAATACATAGGGGAAGCAGAAGAAGGAAAAAAAAAACCTCTCAGTGTTAACTTCATATTAAGACATTATGATAACTATAATGTTGGGTGTTCACCTTTGACAGAAAGTAGGTTTACTATCTGGCTCCTTAGATCACTTGTTTTAGCAGTTTAGAAATGTCTGTGTAATCGAAAACATCCTCTAGAAAGTTTAAAAGTGTATTTCTTTTTAAATTTTTATATGAATTTCACATCCCTAAGAGAGAAACATTTTCATAATGTAATTTTTCAAGACTTTTTCCTTAGAGTCTAAACTGCTCCAAAGTTCAAGACAATTTTCTCCCTAATCATATGAATATTTTATGTAAGTATAATATTCCATTGTATTAAGATAAATCAAGCTTGCCTCAAAAATTTAACTTTGGGCAGATTCTTCTTTGGACAATTTATCTGATATATTCTTCTAATTCTGAGGGAATATACTTTCCTTAGAGTTCAGAATTTCATTGAATTTCTGCGAATAAAAATGCGAGCAACTCATTATTCTTGCCTATAGGGAAAGGAGCGAGCAAGGATAAATGAAATCCAAGGGTAATCCCTAAAACTCATTTTAATGATTACTTTCAACTCCTTTCTTAAAGCTTCTGTGGTGAGGATCATGATGGGCAGACAGGAGTGGCTGTCTGTATCTGGTTTCACCCCTTCTTCCTGTTTCTGGGCATGCTGTGTCTGGTGAAAGAGACAAGAGGCAGGCATCACAAGAGCAAAAAGGAAAGCCTTAGGACGGAGCATAAATACAAATTAAATCAGTCCTTCTTCCCACACCTTGTTCTACTTTTCTCACATCCCTTCCCATGCTGCATTATAGTTGGTTACGCAGGTGTTTGCCTAGATCCATTGTCATTGATTCATTAGACAAATAGTTATTGAATGTTTTCTGTGTGCAAAATACTGGGAACCCATAGAAAATAATGGAGATTGTGCCTTACACGAGCATCTTATTTTAGTATCTTTAAGTTACCCTACTAAGGGGAAGAACCTTCCATGGGTCCAACGTGCAGGGTAAGCTTGCCAGGTAGAGTAGCAAGCAGGCCAGAATTCTTTTCAAGGCCCCACACATGCACTTCTTTTCATTCCAATGGGACTATGTTTGTCTGTGAGCACATTTAGTTCCCTAGTTATCGTTTTTGTCCAAATTCTGCTTTTGTGACAGAAGAGTACTGGTGTGACCCTTTATTTTAAGAGTACTTGGGACTTGTTTTAATCAAATATGGTAAGACACAGATGTGGACATGATGGTTTTGAAGGAAGAAGATTTTTATACTCACAGAGCCCTGGAAACAGGAGTCATGCCATACCACACAGTGTTTCATGGGGAAGCTGTAGGGTCAGTCAAGAGGCAGAGGGAATGAAGAGAAAATGTGGGCAATAACTTTGTGGTTTCCATAGGAAGGAATGGGCCAGAGAGGGTAAGTAGATTTAGGATTGGCTAGTTTGAATAATTTCAGTGTCCTGTGGGGCTTAGCGGTTGTCCTTAGTTGTCTGATACCTGGCCCTGAGTTATTAGGGCAGACAAGTAATGACCTTGATAAGGACAACCCCATAGGAGGTGGTTATTGGTATGGGCTCCGGATTGTTGGTTTGCATATGAAAGGCACACTCCCAGGGAAGTTGTCTATCTCTAGCGATCAGCTCACCTTGAGAGGGGCAGCAAGGCCCCAAGATGTGGAAGCATCAGAAACATTTTAAAAAATGCATAATTAATATACCCTTTTAGATTTATGATCTCTATTTTGAAATTATCTCATTACCATGAACTTTCAGCTCTAGCCAAATCCTAGCTTTTGATCAGTAAGTAGATCGTAGATTTCTATGTCCCAGCTCAGTTCATTTCTTCCTACAATTACACCTCTTCATGCCGAGGTTTGTTTAATGGTTTATGCCAACCTAATTATGCCCCGCTGACTCAGCTACATATACACATGTAAGGGTCCTCATCACCGTACCATTAGCAAAGACAAAATCTGGGAATAACTTAAATATCATCCAAGACTAGACTGGTTAAATAAGTTGCAATACATCCATATGATGGAATTCAGCATCAAAATTTTTGAACATATTTTTGAATAATATTTGATGAATTTAAAAATAGACATGATATTCAATAATAATAAAAATAAAAACCAAAATACGTATGTAGTAACACCTAATTTTAATACAAACACGTAGAGAAATGCCTAGATACTTAAACATACATATTTACCAGAAAATTATGAGAAAAATATGCTCAAATCATATAGATTTTTCCTTTTCTATATTTAGCATTAATTACTTTTGTAATCAGAAAAGTACATTTTACTTAACAAGTGAGGGATTTGCTTTCTAAAAAAAATAGAACTAAGTCATTCATTTAACCAATATTTCTGAGCACCTACAATGTGTAGGCATTATGATAAATATTACAGAATCCATACAAACAAGTTCCTGTCTTTTTAAAGTTTAGAGTGGTGAATTCTGAAACAGAGGAGATTATAGTATCTCAAACACCATCTTATACATATTAGGTATCCAATAAATGCTTATTTACTAATGAGGAGAGACATAAGTGTAGGTTGACTGTGAAAATAAAGAGAGAATTAGGACTTTGACAGTCTTATTTCAAACTTCAATGCCGTCCACTACTTTTCTACCTCTTTCCATTTTACCACTTTTTCAAAATCTTGTAAAGAAAAAAAAAATCATTTAATCACTAGAATAAGTCTGTGACTAAACACACTAGTGGTTTAGAGTGTCCTCTGCCTCCAACATTTGACTTACACCAGGATTTCTGCAAACTTCCCCCAAGTCTCCTTCCAAGTGGTATGCTAGAGGATGGAACTTGATGTTGAATCTGGGTGGACACAGACAACAAGGGGAGAAGACACAAGCCAGGAGAGGATGACCACCCTTTCTGTGGGAAGAGAGGGAGTTGGGGAATCTGTTCCAGGAACAAATGTGGGTCTTAAGTCAAGGTCATCAGTAAGACTCAGTCACAAAGCTCAGAGGGTTTCTACCTATCATCATCTGGACTCTCTATTCTGGAGGATTGACTAACCAGACTGAAGGTAAGACCAGTCCTGAATGCTGGCCTGGGTGAGGCAATAGTTTTTCTAATTCAACTGACTGCATAGCATCCGGGGAATTATTCTCCCACACCGAGTCCCAAAGCTAGTCTCAGGAGAAGAGAGAAGCAGCCTTATTCTGTCTCATGAGGGAGCAGCTGGGCTCTTGCTGTACAGCCTCCTTTGGCCAGGCTGGACTGAGGGACTGGGACTGGACTGAGTCCACACCCTGGGCAGTGGCACATAGAAGTGTGACATGAAATTCATGCGATTTGGGGAGCTGTCTTTGAGGAAAAGAATGCCTTATAGAGAAATGAAATTAAGTACAAAATTGAATAGTTATTTAAGATGAATCAAGAAATTAGGACAATTTACAAATATAAAGAAAAAGGTTGGTGATACCATATAATTTTAACATTCTAGAAAAATAACTATGTATTTTTTGTTAATTAACTTTATGGCTTCTCAACACTATGTTTCCACTTCTTTCTTTTCATGGATAATCCTATTTAGTTCTTCATGTAAAAATACAATGATTTTGTAATATCTTTTAGAAAGAATAGAGAGATAGGTGAATTTGTCTCACTGTGATGGGGCAAAATTTTATTATGGCTAATATGGCTATTGATAGCTTATTATTGTTATCGATAATATTGTTCAATATGAAAAATAATTATTGGTAATTAGCTTTTGCTCATATTTTGATATGAGTTTAAACATTCCTTCTTGTTATATTTGGATTTTGATATGGTTGACAATTCTGAAAGAAACAGAAAATTAATCTGAAGTCAAAATTACATAAGTAATCCAAATCAGCTTTAAATACATAAGTATGTTATATTAAGGTCATACTTGAATAACAAAATTATTCTTCCACCATGTGCCCTCCCTTGATGAGTATAGGCAGAGATTCTTGTCACGGAGCACTCATTTCTTCAATCTGTTAAGGCCATCTAGTGTGGCATGCCAAAGGGAACTTGAGTTTCACTAGGACAAGACAGACGCACCACCAAGTGATCCAATCCATGAGGAAGCACAAAACATACAATGTCACACACACATTTACTTCTTTGTGGTACAGTTACATATTTAGGCCCTATACACCGAGAAAAGATGATATATTCTGTTTCATGGCATTCTATCAGAACAGGATATGGCGTGTGGATAATTATTTACACAGCACTGTCAAGTATATTCTGGATGGGAGAAAACTATTTTTTTCTAGGCATGAATGACCACTGAACTCTGAATGAAAGCTCATACAGCCAATGATTAAATAAGTCTCCATGGTTCTAGTTCAGTACATTCCAAATCCTGTTTCTTCTGCTACTGAAAAACTCCCAGTGCCTGATGACATAAAACAACTTTTATATAGTGATAAGACCTCTCGCGTTGCACCCTAGGTCCTGACACAATGGGACGTTGGAATATTCTTAAAAGAGATGCCAGTGCTCTGGTGGCAACAGCCCAACTACACAGGGAAGTAGGTGGAAGCCACATTAAAATATCCCACTGAACCCAAACTGATTATTTCTTGAGCTCAGTGTCAGGTTGCCCTGAAGTTAAAATTTCCCACAGTCACTCTATTGTCAAATAGAAGTAGAGGCAGAGAAGAGTGGAAAAAGCCAGAAGTTTTCACCAGTTGCAATTGTTTTGTGAACTATTTTTGTGGGTTGTTGGCAGAATCCAATAAGCGGCAGCTGTAGGTCTGAGATCTCCGTTACCTTGCTAGCTCTTAGTCGTGGGTCCACTTTCTGTTCCTAAGGACATCTTTTGTACCTTCCCATGTGGCCCTCTCCAATTTTAGCCCAACAGCATGTAATGTTCTTGTTATTCAGATACCTCTGACTTCTTTCTCAGCTCCTTCTGCCACCAGCCAGAGAAGACTCTCAGCTTTTAAGAGCTCTATGATTATATCAGGAATTCCTAGACAATCTCCCTACCTTAAGGTGAAATAAGTCTTACCATTCATAATTATGAGAGAGAGATTTAATTATATTCACCGGTTCTAGTGATTAGGGGGCATCTGTGGGGGATCATTTCAGAAATTTTGTTGGCTATGCATAATAAATAGAAAATAAGTTTTCTTTCCTTTCTGATTACTGAGTTTTTACCCTGTGTCAGACATTTTGCTAGATGCTTTATGTGTATTATTTCATTTAATCTTTCTAGTAAGGCTATGAAGTGTTAATTAATAAGGAGTCAAAAATGTATATATTATCTTTGAAATGTAGAAGAAATTCTCACCTTTTCCCCTTGAGATGATCTAATCTTTCTGTATAACTAAATTATTTTAGTGTGGTCCAGTAAACTTATTATGAACAAATAATTCAAAAATTTTCATTAGGTAACATTTTTCAGTAGTTTTTTTTTTAAGTTTATCTATTTATTTTGAGAGAGAGAGAGAGAGAGAGAATCCCAAACAGATTCCTCTCTGTCTGCACAAAGCCTGATATGGGGCTTGAACTCATGAACCATGATATCATGACCTGAACTTAAATGGAGTCTGACCTTTAACCAACTAAAGCACCCAGGTACCCTACCTCTTTTTTTTTTTTTTAATTTAACTATACTTGACATACAATGTTACATTAGTTTCAGGTGTGCAACTCTTTAATAAAATGTCATCTTTTCAGTGCCCCAACCCTATGGTCCCCCTTCTCCTTCCCATGATGTCAACCCATGTTACAATGGAGAGTATAGCTTGAACTCATTGTTTTTGTACCTGGTTACATTAGTCTCAGGTGTGCAACTTTTTAATAAAATGTTATATTTTGAGTGCTCCTACCCTGTGGTCTCCCTTCTCCTTTCCATGATGTCAACCCATGTTATAAGGGAGAGTGTAGCTTGAACTCATTGTTTTTGGTACCTGGTGGTTCTGCTGGACTGGATTGCTGAAGCTTCTAGTTCTGCCTGCCCTCTACTTTTTCCTTGCTCTCACCTTTACTCTCTTCTCTCTTTTCTTTTCTGTTCCCCTCCTTGGCCCTTCCTCCTTTCCTCTCTCCTTTCCTCAGCCTTCCGCACTCTGGACTTCACCTGCTTCAACCCTTGCTGGAATTGCAGAACACCCTGAATTGGTTAGTAGTGTCTCTGACATTGAAGTTCCCCTTTACTTGATGGAATGCACCTCCCACTGTGGGAATATCTTCCCAAAGAGAGGGAGACTGAGGCAAACACTGGACTGCCCACTTTCTTGTGTCCTGCTTCCCTTGTTTTCCCACAACTAATCTGAGCCTGAAGAGGAAACAGAGTCTTTATTTCACATCCCTTTGCTCTCTGTTTGAGGTATCTTCTGTCACATCCAGGCTGGAGTGGGGTGAGGGCTTCATTTTCTGTCCATCATACCCACTTTCCTCATGGTTAGGCTTTAGTGGGGATTGGGAATCTGAGAGATTGGGGCAGAGCTTCTCAACATCAGTACTGTTAATGTTTGGGCTAAATAAGTCTTTTTGTGGGGCTGTCCTGTGTACTGTAGGACATTTAGCAGCACTCCTACTCTCTACCCACCAGATGCTGGCAGCACAACTCTCTTGTCCCAGTTGTAACAACTAAATCTATCCTTAGGCATATCCAGATGTTCCCTAGGGGCTAAATCAACCCCATTCAAAAACCACTGGGTTAGAGATAAAGGTAACTAAAATGAGTGGATTAAAATATATATACCCAAATATATGTTCCCATTTTCAGGTTTAAAGAAAATGTTTGCCTTGGGCACCTTGGTGGCTCAGTCAGTTAAGCGGCTGACCTTGGCTCAGATCATGATCTCATGGTTCATGAGTTTGAGCCCCACATCAGACTCTGTGCTGTCTATGCAGAGCTCGCTGCGGATCCTCTGTCCCCCTCTCTCTCTGCCTCTCCCCTGCTTGCGCTTTCTCTCTCTCTCAAAAATAAACAGAGAAAAAAAGTTGTATTTGTTTGCCAAAGGTCTAACAGGTCTGAAATAGCAGAACATGAAGTCATAGCCAAGGCTGGCTTCAAATCCTATTTCCACTGCCAGCGGACAGCCACACCGTTCACTCCTTGTCTAGTTCAGACCAGATGACCCTCTGGCAACATTAGCGTTACAGATCCCCAGAGGGTGGAAGTCCAGACTGGGAGGAAAACAGCAACGAGAATAAGTTGGCCAAGCTGACAACTTTTTTGAGCAGCTGTCCATTCCCGTGAAGATCATCACATCAGCATCTTAGATGGAAATGCCTCCTGGAAAAAAGGAAGGCAGAGAATAAGTAAGGAGCCCTTAGAATCTCAGCATGCCTGATTGTATGAGACTCAAGAACTGCTGGCCAATCAAGAGGCACCTGACTCCCCAGAAACATGAGAGAAAGTTGGCATGCCCTGATGGGCACATAGAGCACGAATGCACCTTAGACACATCACTTGTTGTATCTTCAGCTGCAACAACCACATTTTCAACAGAATGCTCTAGATCTTTGAAAAAAATCATTTTCTGAATTTTAATGTCAGAAACTGGAAATGCATTCTAAAGGCGGGGATATGACCTTTCCTCTCTGTCATCCCAAAGCCCAGCACAGTGAATACAGAGGATTGACAAACGGTGTTGAATGAATTCATGATGGCCCAGTGCCGGTACCTCTCATGTTAGGAGCCACACAAGACAGCCTGCCATTAGATGTTCGCCCTCCTTTTTTCAACTTTCTCCTTTTCAAAAATGAGTGTGTGAGATTTGGCCTATGGTGACCATTGACCCACAGGTGGAGAGTTCCATCCGTGGGCAAGTAAAAGCATTCTCACATAAGTGACAGTCTGGCAGAGCTGTTTGAAGAGCAAATGTGTGGGAAAGGCTAAGCCTTAATGAGCAAGCTGGGTCTGCAGAGGGCCACCTGTAAATGTGAAATCTGGGCCCTCAAATGACAGACTTGGGTTCAAATGCCTTCGTGGTTCAGTGGCCAAGTCGTGTAATGCCTCTTAAGTTTAGTTTCTTCTTTGCAAAGTGGGGTAGAGGAATCTTTAACTTCAGGTGCTGTTGTAAAACATTTGAATTAGGGAAGATAAAGCAGTTGGCATATCTTTAAGGTCTTGCACACTCTCCAGTCGTTGACTTTCTTTTCTGAGCTCCCCCTATCAACAAAGCATTTAAATCACCTAATTAAAGTTCTGCTGGTGTCGTGATGAAAAGAAGACATTAAAGCTTCCTTGAGATAAACTTGATATTTTATTATCCTTGGCTTGTCACATTCACGAATTAATTACTCTCTCACACTAGCCCTACAGCAAGCCGAATCAAACATTTTGCCTCTGCAAAAATAGCTCCAGGACTTAGAAGTGGCTCAAGGAGAGTGGAAACGGACAGCAGCATTTCAGAGGCCACAAAGAATGCGCTTCTCTGTGGGGCTTTGCAGGTGTACCCCTCGGGTTGACGCCCACCTGTACCACTGGCCAAAAGTGTGATCCTGGGCCAATTGCTCCCAGTCTTTTCTCCAGGTTCTCATCTCTGAAATGGGGATAATAGTAATAGTGCCTACGTCATTGGAGTTTGAAAGGACAAATAAAGTTAATACACAGGAAGCACTTTAATAGTGACTGGATTACAATAATACTCATCAAATATTTGTTCTTATCATTTATGAATACTAAGGGGATTGCCAGTTTTCCATGCTGTCGTAGGAGTGAAAACCAGTTTTCTTTGTCGTTTTCCCTGCCTTCACACATACGTGAAGCACATGCCCTCCATGAGCATGGTGGCCTGAGTGCCTACGGAGCACCCATCCCTCCTCATAGATCTTCTCGGGTGCTTTTTGTCGATGGCCAGCTTAGAGATTTAATTCAGGAATGCAAATAGTTTTCAATCTTCACGCCAATGCTGAATAATTGTACAAATTTCCTAGATTGTTGTTTTATGAGACTTCCAAGACATGTCCGTGTTGCCTCGGACAGAAGTCCTCTGTTGGATTAACAATGTCAGCCATGAGTAGAAGAGCAGAGGTAAGGGCTCAATATTTTCCAGCTATGAACTTGTCTGTGTCTGGGAGATGAGAGATGATGCTTCTCAAAATGTTGCAGTTTGGGGGCGCCTGGGTGACTCAGTAGGCTAAGCGTCCGACTCTTGGTTTCAGCTCAGCTCATGATCTCATGGTTCATGAGTTCGAGCCCCGCAGCTGGCTCTGTGCTGTCAGGGTGGAGCCTGCTTGGGACTCAATCTCTCTCTTCCTCTCTCTCTCTCTCTCAAAACAAATAAATAAACTTAAACAAATCTTTTTAATAAATAAAAGAAAATGTTACAGTTTGAAAGAGATCCTATATGATGTCCTCTATGAGGATCATATTTGCTACACTTTGCAACCTTAGCGAGCCTTCTGTGGTGCTCAGAGACAGAACTAGGAGTCCACCAAAGTGCAGGTGATAATGGTGCATTGCCTGATAAACAATGACATAAAATTATCTGAAAGTCGGTGTACTTCTTATTTTCACTGCACTTTGGCAATTTTAAGCACTGTCAGTGAAAACAACAACAACAACGACAATCCTTCTCCCTGAAAAACGATGTTGTTGATATAAATGCTAAACAAGTACTACGGCTATTACTGTGAAGTTTTTCACAATATATACTCCAGCCCCAAATTAACACACTGTTAACATACAACTTCTGCCGGAAGTTAATTTGGAAAATGCCCGGTTATAAATTGGCCCCTGGCACCCACGTGGACTCAGCTATGTACATCCATACTAAGCAGTAAGCGCTGGAACGTAAGAAAACAGCTCAGAATCGGCAGGTTCATGTCAGGTGCACGCCCGGTCTCCCACCACTGCAGTTAGAGAGCAGACCGAAATAATGATAACACACTGACTCTAGAGAAGAAGAAATGGAGCTTGAGTTGTTTCAATTCTGTCATTCTTGCAAATCACTCAGTGAGCTTGGAGGAATTCACTGTTTGGGGAGCATTTTTCACATCCCTTTCACCCCCTTTTATGAAAAAATGTAATTAAAATGACAAACCCAGTACTTCTTCCTAATGTTATTATTATATACTGCCACAGAAACAAATTCAATAAACGTTTCTGTTCTGACGATTATTGTTATTGATTAACGTTCATGACAAATACGGAAAATCACGTGATCAGAGGAGGAGCATGCTAAAAACACCGACTTCAAACGTCAAGTACCCTTGCTGTGCTACCGCTTCTGGAATGTCCTTCTGGCCTCACTACTACCTCAGACTGCCAGTTTATAGGGGAAAGACTATTTGGTAACTGCTGACTATAACATTTTCCCTGTCTGTGTTATTATGCCTTTAAGCGAGCCACTTTTCAGTTGTAAAAATGGCCCTGAATTTTATAGAAACGAGTCCTATTTGCTTTTGACAGCCTCACTATCACTCTTTCATATTAAACTGTAAAAGTAACCCCATGTTAACTTGCACAGAAGTGAAGATACATTTTCTGCCAATATGTAATTTTTGTTATTAAGCATAATAATCATCCATCAAAGACTACAATATGTGAGGACCTAACATAATAAATTTTCCTTACATTAAAGAGTTTACATTTAAAATATATATAATAGAGGCATACAGATGGTGAGGAGAATGGTACCAAATGTTGCTCTCTGGTAGGGAAAACGACTTAAAAAAATAAAAGCAGGCACACAGGTTCACAAAGATATGGCATAACTATGAAGTCACGCAACTGATTGTTTAATGTCATAGGACATAATTATCTAAATGTCTAGGAGATCTCACCAAAGAAGGCTCTTTGGGTGACTGTATACATACCGCCACAACACTGCCTTTTCTCATATAATTTTTGGAACTCATCTTTGGAATGGAAAAGTCTGTGCTTTATAAATTCTTGCATGTTTTGATGTATGCCTTTGTGATTTATCAGATGTGGCTCCGTTCAGATGGATTTGGTCTCTCAACTTGGGTGTAAGTTTCTTAGAGGCAGAATCTAAGTTCAATAAATCAATGGCACATTTTTTAACTAGGAAATGTTGAAAACTCATGATCTCAATTGGATATAGAATAAAATATGTGACTAGGTCAGTGGCTTCTCGACTTCAGATTTTGTGATGGAATGACTTTTTTTTTTAACTTTTTGATTGTTTATTTATTTATTTTGAAAGAGAGAGAGAGAGAGAGCATATGCCAGCTGGGGAGGAGCAGAGAGAGAGGGAGAGAGAGGAAGAGGCAGAGAGAGAGACAGAGAGAGAGAATACCAAGCAGGCTCCACACAGAGCGTGATGCAGGGCATGAACTCACGAACCATGAGATCATGATCTGAGCGGAAATCAAGAGTCAGAAGCTTAACCCACTGAACCATCCAGGCGCCCCAGTAAATGAATTTTCACTGCAAAAAAATGCTAACATTAATTATAGCCCTAATTATAGGCCCAAGCATTATTTTGAGCTCACCAGCCGTGAAAGCAGGATGCTCTGATTCCCCAGCACAGAGGCTCCCCCCTCTCTCTCTGGAACTAGTGTGGGCAGATGTACTGGGATCTGAATAGTGAAGCTGGGGATGTAAAGAAGCAGGAGCTGCCATGGGGACTGTCCGTGCTCTCTCAGTTTCACCAAAACCTTAATTTCTGATTTAAGGAGTGTCTGCTACCTAACAGGGGTTTTGCAAGGGGCTGGATGCATTTATGAAGTGTGTAATCTGCAAGAGCAGTCCTTACTTGCTAGTAGGATCACTACTTCTTATTACTTCTTACTTCTTGCTACTACGACCTCTTATGAGGTAACCTTTTGCAGGACACGCCAGCCCTGTGGGTGAAGTGTTGGGTGCAGTGGAATGAAGGATCTGGGTAGTGGAAACAACGCACGCCCCCCGAGTGGAGTGTGTGATCCCAGTTCAGGAAGTAAGTCCTGGGTCAGGTGCATCCCCCAGCTTGGTCACCAGACCTTGCAGAGGCTCTTAGGGGACATCGGACTTGGAAGAAGAAGACTATATTCTGCCTGAGGTCATGAAAAACACAATTGGGCACATTTCTGCCTCATCTCTGCCTCTGCACAGCTCTGTGTGCTTACATGTTGCATGTCAAAGAGCCACACGGCCATCAGGTTTCCTTATAGACACAGCTCCTGGGTGCCTTATTCCAAAAAAGACTGGGATCGAAAGCCAGGAAGATGCACTTTACAAAGCTGCCCGAGTGAGGCTTGTAAAAATTTAGTTTGGCTCTAAAAAATATTTTTAATGTATATGCACATATAATTTTACACAAATGCACGACTGAAATCATCGTATGTGTTGTATGTGGTCTTTTTTTAATGTTTATTTATTTTTGAGAGAAAGTGAGACAGTGCAAGCAGGGGAGGGTCAGAGAGAGAGGGAGACAGAGAGGGAGACACAAAGTCCAAAGCAGCCTCTGGGCTGAGGCCCAAACTCATGAACTGTGAGATCATGACATGAGCCAAAGTCAGATGCTTAACCGACTGAGCCACCCAGTTGCCCCTGTCTGTGGTCTTTACTTGCAATCTTTATCTGTGCTTGCTTCCTGCCCCATCCTTATTTGGATAAGTTATATTAATCACCTTGGAGGTATTCCATATTTTTCTTCACTTTTGTGTATACACACACACAAACACAAATATACAAACACTGGCTTTAATACCCTATGGGGTTATGCAAGCACATAGAGTAGTATTAGGTTTTAAAAAATGGAATCACATTATATACACTTTGCTGTATCTTTCTTTCCTCATCCAACCATACTTCATTGAAATCTCTAAGTTAACTGATATAATTTATTTTATAATAGGTACATTGAGTAGGTATAAAATAATTTCTTTTTTTATTTATTTTTGAGAGAGAGAGAGAGAGAGCATGAATGGGGCAGAGAAAGAGGGGAACAGAGTGTCTGAGCTGTCAGCATACAGCCCAATGTGGGGCTGTAACCCATGAACTGTGAGATCGTGACCTAAGCCAAAGTCGGCTGCTTAACTGAATGAGCCACCCAGGTGCCCCTAAAGTAATTCCTTCAACTAGTTCCCTATAATGGGTGTTACTTGTTTGAGGCTGCTCTGTACAATACTGTAGTAAATATTGCTGTCTTATATGTCATTGTTGTTGACTCTTTGTGATAAATTCTTTGAAGCAGGAGATCTGGGTCAATGTATCTATACTTTTTTTTTTAATGTTTATTTAGTTTTGAGAAAGAGAGAGAGTGTGTGAGAAGGGGAGGGGCAGAGAGAGAAGGAGACATAGAATCCGAAACAGGCTCCAGGCTCTGAGCTGTCAGCACAGTGCCCATGGCAGGGCTCGAACTTGCGAACCACGAGATCATGACCTGAGCTGAAGTTGGATGCTTAACCGACTGAGCCACCCAGGTGCCCCAGTATCTATAAATTTTTAAAGTTAATAGCATCCACAGATTTCTTTTTAAGAAATGACCGTGCCATTCAGATTTTAATCAGAAATGTTTAAATGTGATTTTCAGTAATTTTTCTAATAGCAAGATCAGTCTTTTAAACATTTGCAATTCGGATACCAAAAATGTGTAATGTTATTTTACTTTTCAGATTGCTGACTACCCTTGAGCCTGAGCAAACTTTCCTGTTTGGTAACCATTTGGATTTGCTCTTCTGTGAAATGTCTATTTATATCCTTTGACCAATTATTGGACATTTATGATCATTCTAGTTTGTCGTTATAAAAGTTTTACGACTAACCTAAGTTTTATCATAGGTTGCTCTTGGTGGTGGTGGAGTGTGTTGTGTTCTAACACAGATTTTTAGAAGCACAATTGTTAGTGAACATAGATGTATTCTGGGGGGCTTTTGACACATACAAAACTGTCCTTAGGGATGGTGTCATTTGTTTACACACATATTTGCCATGCACGGAAAGGCACGTGTCTGTTTGTAGCCTGTGATACTGGGAATAATCTATAGTAGTTTGATAGTTTAAAAATGGGTGTTCATTTTCTGGTTCATATTTCTTACTTTTAATTTACTAGTGATGTTTACAATTTTGTTTTATTTATTAGCTGTTGATATTCTGTCCTATGTCTACTTCATACATCAAAAATCCTAGTCCCCCATATTAAACATAATATCTGTCTACATGTTAGAGAGGTATAATACATTGCCACTCTGAAATGTGATTGCTTACGTATATTACAAAGTGTAACCACTTTAATTGTTCTCTGACAGTGCTGAAACTACTGAGGTTCTTTATTTGTTTGTTCGTTTATTTGTTTGAAATCAAGGTAGAAGCTTGGATCTCCAAACTTCCCCTGTATTTCTAGAACATCATGTGGTTCATCAGATTGTTCAAGCTTTTTAGCTTTCTAGCTCTTCCCTTCTGCCTCAAATGAGCTACATTTGAGTTGGAGTGTGTCTGTGTGTGTGTGAGGGGTCGGGGTGGTCAGACTGGCTTCATTATGGAAGAATTTTAGAGATTTTACAAATAATTGATCAGAGGGGTATCTTTCAGGCTGCCAGAGCTAAAAGGAAGGTTGAATCAGTTTCAGATTAAGTCCTGTTTACTAATTTATCACCAGCTTAAGTTTGGAGGGTGCAGAAATAGTTGCCTTGGAATCTTGACTTGAGAAACATGATAAGGGACCCTAATCCCAGCAGGTGAGCCCTTCAGGTGAAGAATGGGATGAATAGTTATGTGTTGTTCTTGCCCTGGGTATTCGGAGGTGTTTTTACTATTTAACCACACGTTTTTCGTGACCTTGCTGCAGAGATTGCTAACCTTGTTCCTTATTAGATGTGGACAAGAGGATCCCTCTGCAAAGTCCAGGAAGCAGGTGCGGGGGCTGGGGAGGAGTGTCAGTTCCACACTGTGCTGCTGTAATTTTAATCCAGACAGAACCAGGAAATGAGACTCAAGGTGAGTCACAGATGGACAGCCTGAGGGGGTGGGCAGAATCTTCCTGGAATGTTGGTGCAGGGCCTCCTGTCTGACTGTGCATATGTGAGCATCAGCTCGGTTGTAGTACCAGCTGTTAGAGTCTGTCCTCTCTCCTCGCCGATTACCTCCCTCAGCGTGTCCAGCCAGAAGAGCATATGGCCTACACTTCACTTGATTCAACGGCTACCATATCCAGATACTTATTTGACTGTCTCCCCAGAGAGATGTGTCTCTCCTCCATGTTCCCATGGCTCCCTGTGCCTGATCATGTCAGACTTTTTACCACACTAAGCAGTGTTATTTGTCTGTCTTCTTGCCTAGGTTGCTAGCTATTTCAGTGCAGAACTTTCTTTTATCTCCGTATTCTGTTGACCAAGAAGATATCCAGGCTGTAAAGCAACCAAAAGCATTCATTTGGGGTCTTAGGGATGGCAACCTCGGGGGACACAGGGTAGACTGAAATTGAAAGTGTGCTCTGAATTTCAAGCAGGGAGGGCAGGCTTATCAAGGCGAAATCCGCAGTTACATAACTTGTTTTTAAAGAATTATAATTAGTGCTGACAGAGTTAGACCATCTAATACACCATTGGCAATTTCACTGACAGATGTGACATGATCTCTATTTCAGTCCAAAGTTAGAAAGAAAGAGGTATTCCAGAAGGTGGTGGAGTTGTATTGACAAAGGTCAAAAAAGTTCCTGATGTTCTAGGAATTGAAACAGGAGACACGCACAGGTCCTGCTTCCTCCATATCCTCCTGACCCGGTTTTAAATGACCCTCTTAGCCATGTTTACTGCACTTGGGAATCTTCGCTCGCAGCCCCTGATGCCAGGACAGCGCTTGCCACATAGTACGCACTGTAATGAAATGCGTTTGAATAAATAAGTGATTAAAGCGTATGAGAACAAATGAATACACTTTCTCATTTTACCAAATCCTCTATAAGGCTCTGGGCGCCCACCCAGGGAACGGAGTTTCTTACAAATGATGTGCTAAGTTTTCAAGATCAGGCTCCCTGGGAAGATGACTCTGAGGTGGAGAGTAATGTGCAGAAAGTTTATAGGAGAATGCTCTTTGGATTCTCCTCTGAATCTGAAGGACATTTGGATGTCTCCTTTGAATGACACATTCCACGTGTCAATGTGAAGGGGTGAATGAAGGAACAAGAAGCAGAGGCAGAAGATCCGTGTCGCAGCCACAAACACTGGGCTACTCCCTCAGGGACTTCTGCATGTTACGGCCCTGCAAGGCTGTCCCCAGTTGGGCCATACATCCAGGCCTGTACACGCCCACACGGACTAGTTATTGGATGTCGGGCTCATAATAAGCTCTCAGTACGTGCTTATTGAGCCACAAAATCCTAAAGAGAAAATAGAGTGACTGGCTTATCGATTTGGGAAATCCTCTTATATAAGGAGTGTTGAAAGAATTGTTAAGCAAGCCAAGGCTATTCCTCGGCTCAATTTAACCCTGTCGCATGCCAGTCTAGGCAGCATGTCATTGTCACCACCCCCGTAGCTACGTTTCACCTGAGGCCAGGATCAGAATGTCACAGCTGACGTCCCTTGACATTCCCTCTGGCACACCACAGTCCTGCTTCCTAGTCTCACGTTTAAAAGAGAGCAGCTGCTTTGTCGAGCACCTGGCTTCTCCTACGTGCCTTTTGTCATCCTGTCGTGAGGTCCTGATCAGGAGAAGAGCCACTCAGCAGGAAAATTCACCACATCGTAAATTCATAATCCATTTTTCTCCATATGCTCTGACCAACTTATGATGTTCGTAATTAAAACTTTATGCAGACTTACGGCTACTGAGACAGGTTGATTCAGTGCTGGTTGTAGAGTGTTATAAATCACTAGGGCTGATTGTATAATTGGGCCCTAATAATTATTCCGTCAACGTTAAGCAGGCCTGGCGCTGGGCAGCAATGCGAGGCAGACACAGTCTTCTTTCAGGCTCCTGCATCACTAAGCAATGCCCTTGTAATACCAGCCTTTGCCCTGCTGCTATTACCTTGTGTGCTTGATGGTCCCCCAGTCTTCTTTAGTGTGAAATTCCTCCCCGCATCTCCAGGCGCCATGAAACCACACTTCCAACAAGAAACCAGCTCGGCAGATTCCATCTCCTGGTAAACTGAGTCCCACTGCATGTAGTAATAGCACCGTGGATTGGAGGTTGACACCTCATTGCCTCCACAGGGATGCCCTCTGTAGATGGCCTCCAGGGGCCAGTCTTTGGGAAGGGCATCATCCTATGCCTTCACTCTCTGCTCTTCTTTAACACCATTGAAATAGCCTCTTTCCCATTTCTTCTGAAATAGGAAGCTCCGTGTCTTGAAGAATCCAAATGGGCCGGGGCTTGATACTAGGTCGTTCTTTGACTCACCTGTGCAACTCTGGATGTCCCCTGAAATCCCGATCACAGTGTTCTTCAGCAACTCGATAGAGATTATGCAAATATGATAGATTTCCATCTTGGCTTTTAGCTCTGTGAATTTGCACAAGTTATTTAAGTTCTTTGAATCTCATTTTTCTTAGCTGTAAAATTGAGAAAATAATGCGTAACTTAAAGTCTTTTTGTCTTCCTAGTGGGGATTAGAATGAAGTCATACATGTAAAGTTCTTGTCATCAAATATGGGTTCAATAAATGTTATAATTCCATTTTTCCTCTTACCTGTTAACATTTCAGTGACTGATGATGGGTTATTTATGTTCATTTAAGAGTGACCGATACTGCAGATTTCATGGCCCTCGAAAGGTCAAGAGGTGGAAAAAATGTGTTAATACTCTGGGGACATTTTGTCTCTCAATTTGCTCACTGTAGAATAATGTTCTACTGAAACACTAAAGCAAAATATTCTGAAAACAGTTTAAAAATCCATCACACCACTAAAGATTTGCTATCTTGTACCTTGTTGTTGAAGGATTTATATATAATTTGAATGGACTGCTTTTTAATAATTGTAGACAGGGCTACATGTAGAGAGCATTTGAAACTTCAAGGGGAAAACCTCTGTGTGATCCTCCTTGGAATATCCAAACTCTGACTTCCACCACTGTTCCATTAGGTGATGTGCAGACTCACCTGTCCTATTAGAAATCAGAGTAGAAGCTTTGTTTCTGGTTTAAGTACTGGCACTGAACGTTCCTTAAGAAATCAGTCTTTAAATGCCAATCACTAATGAGTATTCAGAACAACAGTTAATGCCAAAGTAAGCTCAGCAATTTTTAAAAAAACAATTACTGAGTTTGTTAAATTTCAGTTAATTATTAATTATCAACCAGAAAAAGATGTGCACTGTTAGCAAAACCGTGGATCCGAGAACAAGCTTTAGATTGGCATGGACCTTGGTTCTGTAAGAAATCCATTATTTTTATTATTGTTATTATTAAATCTTTCATTATTATTTACAGAACTTGAGACTGTTCTTAATTCTGGCATTTCACTCGTGTTCATAGGGCTTTGCTCAAATATCACTTTCTCAGTAAGGCCTGCCCTAAAAAGACCCATTGAAGATTGCAAGCCTCAGCCCTGATTCTGGCATTTCCTATCTTTTTCTTCTGCTTGATTTTAACCTATAACCCTTATCATCTGGAAAAATAATCCACTTTGTAGTCTACTTATTTATTTGTGGTTTATCTCACCCAGTTAGAATATAAATTCTTGTCCCAGCGATTTTTGTCAGTCTTGTTAACTGCAATATCTCAGTACATAGAATAGTACCAGGCAAAAAGTAGTCCCTCAGTAAATTATTAGATGACTTTTAAAAAATTAATCTTTAATATGGAGCTAGTGATGCCTTCTTCAAGTAGTTGGGTGGCCAAATTGAGGCAGGCAGAATACAGAGGTGCTAGATATTTGTAGGAAAACAAAAAAAAAAAACAAAAAAAAACAACCCGAGGAATTGAGTGTGACACCTGACAGAGACTGTGTGGGCATGAAGCAAACTTGTGATAGCTCCGTGGTTTCTTAGGCCACAAGCACCTTGCAGTCGATGCCCAAGCCCACTACACATACGCCCACAAAGACCCTAAATCAGACTGCTAACGTGGAGCATGCGTAATGATATGCAGAGTTCTTAGAAATCCCTGCCTATTCCCCAGAACCTCACATAAATACTCTGGACCCAAGTTATAACTACCCATGAAAAGCAAAATTCCACCCCATTCCACCCCATTCAGATCCTCTGAGTGCATTCACACTTCCTTCTGGAGTTTGTACTTTTGCTTTGTAATAAAGTTTCTTCTGCTACACTTCAACTCCTCCTTGAGTTCTTTGTTGGCTAGTTTAAGAACCTGGAACCAGCTGATGGTTGAGATCTCAGGGCTCAAGAAATCCCTCAGTCTCTGGTATCAAAACGATATGGTTTATGCACTTAATAAAATGTATTTATAATAAATACCATTGTCATTCCCTCATGCATATCTATATTTTAAAGCAAAGCATTTTTTTATTCAAAATATTTATTACTGGGGCTACCAAGATATTTTACGAGGTGACTCAGTCAGTTAAACGATTGACTTCGGCTCAGGTCACGATCTCATGGTTGGCGAGTTTGAACCCCCTGTCTGGTGCTGTGCTGACAGATCAGAGCCTGGAGCCTGCTTCAGATTTTGTGTCTCCCTCTCTCTTTGCCCCCACCCTGCTCTCACTCTGTCTCTCTCTCTCTCAAAAATAAGCAAATATCAAAAAAGTTTGAAAAAAAAGACCACTGGTCTATGTCACAAAATATTTATTATTTCTCACACTCTTACCAAAGAAAACATGTTACCTTCTTCCCCAGCTTGGGCAGAGGAAAGAGTAGATGAATCGAGAATGACCCAAGTGATGAACTTTAAAGAATATCTGTATTGAGACTTTCAGAGTTATTATGTGGTTTGAAAGATATAGCTGAATTCTACTGAATAGACAGTAACTTTTCAAGTCTAGGACAAGAACCCTTCCCCTTCCCCAGGGGAAGGGGAGGAAATGGCACCAGGTAGAGATTTTCTATGTTATGAGCAAAACCTAAGGCTATCTCTCATGTGTGGATGCTATTTTTCTTTTTCTTTTCTTTGTCTTGACTTCCTGATTTGAAAATCTCTTCTTTCTCTTCCTTCTCAAACAGCTGATGCAGTGAAACAGACCAAGCCACACACATAGCTACCACACACGGCCTCTGAAGAGGACTGTTAGTTTGAAAGGCACTATGACATCCTGATAAAGCATCTGAGGTAGGTAGTTGAAGATAACTATCTTCCAGTGACATGAATCCTGAAGCCAGAGACATTCTATGAATGTAAGAGTAGCAGCAGGGAGTGATAATGCCTGTATCCAGCAAAGTGAAGGCTTTGCTTAGATGCTTCCTGATTCTTTTTCTTTCTCTTTAAAAAAAAAAGTTTATTTATTTTGGGGGGGGGAGGGGCAGAGAGAGAGAGAGTGAGAGAGAGAATCCCAAGCAGGAACTAGATATCACAAACCGTGAGATCATGACCTGAGCCGAAATCAAGAGTCAGATGCTTAACTTACTGGGCCACCCAGGTGCACAGATGATCCCTGTGGGGTTAAAGAACTGGAGTGTGTAATATCTGTCTGGCCAGATGGGAATCTGTTTCTCTAGGAGAAAAGTCATGAAAGCTTCACAAATTCATCGAGATGCCCCAGGTTGAAGCTGGAGGGACCAGAGGAGTCCTTACAGATGAGATCACCAATGTTCCCACTCAGTTCTCCAATATAGGACATCATGAAGGGTCTTGGGGCCAAAGACCTGACGAGGTAACACTGTATGTTGATGGATCTGGAGAGTTCTCTGATATGCTTCACAAGCACCTGGAGTGTAGGTGGCTGATCAAGGATTAGGGGATTTACAGTGCTAACACATTTCATAAAGCCAAGTTCCAAAAACAAATAAAATGAAATGTCAAGACTTTTGAGTTATCCTCTGTTTTTATTTATCTATGTCTTAGAGCTCTATTATTACAGCTCTTTCATCTCTGTGTGATTCAGTGATCTACTTTGATTCAGCTAGAATTTCCTGGGTGCCAATACGTTCGAGGAATAGCACTAGCTGCCTTGTCCGGGGGAGTGGAAAATCCCGGGTGATTCAGACATAGCCCCAAATGTGAGGGTTGTAACAGCTAATTGAAGGAGAGTCTAAATAATACTGTGCTTTGTAATATAGTTCAATAAAGGCATGAAAATATAGAATAAGAAAAAAAAACTTGTACTGAGTGAATTGAGGAGAAAACAGGAAGGATTTTGACAGGTAGACTTGAGGAGTTGAGAGAATTTCACAGCATAGTCATTGATTTTCTGCTTGAATGATATTAAGAAACATTGGATGTGTTATGCTTTACATCTAACTAGATCTGTGGCTCTTCTCCCCAAATTCCCTTTTCTATGTCACTAATATATCTGGAAATTACTTTCATTGTTATTTTCTTTTTTATCACAAGGCATAGCTATAATGCTGTGTGCAATATACTAGTAAAGCATAAATTCATATTCCTTGAATACATTTTTCCTTTAGCTAAAATGAGTAGAGGGAGCAATGATGAGCAAGTATGTACAGATTGATGAGAAATTATTATCAGAAGCGATGCTTAAATATAGAGAACAAACTGAGGGTTGCTGGGGGTGGGTGGGAGGGGGGTTAAATGGGTGATAGGCATTAAGGAGGGCACGTTTCAGGATGAGCACTGGGTGTCATATGTAGGAGATGAATCACTAGTTTCTACTCCTGAAGTCAAGACTACACTGTCTATCAACTAACTTGAAGATCAATTTTAATAAAGAATTTTATATCAGAAAAAAAAAGAAATTGTTGTCAGGTGTTCTGTGACAATGAATAACTCCCAAAATATTGCTCCCTATGCTACTTCAACTAGTTACATGTCTGTAATTAGCACAGTATTTGGTCGTCTCTCACAATAACCATGTTAAAATCATTCTTTAGCTCCAGTTAATGGCTTGAATAACCTCTCCAGTTTCATAAAATTTATGTTTTTTTACATTTAAATCACCTGCACAACAAAATAGTATATAATACTTCAGGTGTTTTAAGAATAACTTGATGATCAGATATTTAAAGTTCACAATGAAAATAGTATCTGCATTTATGAAATTAATTTAGGGGGCATTGACACAATGCAATTGACATTAGATTGTTTGTTGTATGATCAGACAGATGCCACAGAAATGAACATTTGATTCATTGGATGTGTACAAACAGATCCAGTGGAAATGCAAGTGGTATTGAAGCTGAAGTGTTAGTACGTTTTTTTCAATAATTATAATAATCATCATTTATTACAAGTTTGCTGTGTGCCACACATATCTTTTGTTTGTTTGTTTGCTTTTTGTTTGAGAGAGAGAGAGAGAGCAAGCTGGGGAGAGGTGCAAAGGGAGAGAGAGAGAATCTTAAGATCAAAGTGGGGTTTGATCCCATGACTGTGAGATCATGACCTGGGCCGAAATCAAGAATGCTCAACTGACTCAGCCACCCATGCACCCCTTGTGTGTTACACATATCTTTAATCTTTATAATAGCTTGTTTGGTTGTTTTTTTAATTGTAGGCATGAAGCCTGAAAAGCTAAGAGAAGTTATGAATCTTGCACAATGTCACAAATATAGAACGTAAGTGACAAGAGTAAAAATCCAAAACCAAAACTATATGGCTAAATAACCTCACCCGCCCCACCCCCCGCCGCCACCTAATATAGCACTGCGGTAGGAAAAATAATGGTTCCGAAAGATGTTCGTGTCCTAATCTCAGAACCCTGTGACTATATTACATGGCCAGGAGGAATTATGGTTATGGATGGAATTAAATTTCTAATCATCTTATATTAAAGAGATTAGCTTGGACAATCTTGACTGTTCCAATATAATCACAGGTGTCCTTTAAATGGGGAAAAGGGAAGCAGAAGAATCAGGATCAGACAGATGGCATCATGGGAAAGGCTCAACTGATTATTACTGGCTTTGAATATGGAAGAGGACCTTGAACCATAAGGAATGTGAGCAGCGTCTAGAAGCTGGAAAAGGCAAGAAAATGAATCTTCTCATAGAGTCTCCAGAAAGGAATGCAGACTTGCCAACACTTTGATTTTAGCCCAGTGAGACTCATTTCTGATTTTTGACCTCCAGAACTGTAAAATGGGAATTTTTTGTTTTTTTAACCCACTAAGGTTATGGTAGTTTTTTTAAGACAGCAGACCAACTAACACAATCACTTTGCCTCTCTAGTATGAAGGAGATAATCTTCTGTGTGTGTCTGATAGAAAGCCAGCAA
The DNA here is from genome assembly GCF_007474595.2 of Lynx canadensis. Lineage (NCBI taxonomy): Eukaryota > Metazoa > Chordata > Mammalia > Carnivora > Felidae > Lynx > Lynx canadensis. The sequence continues at coordinate 120,198,490 of NC_044310.1, forward strand.
GTTTCATAGGGGTACAATTGAAAGTAAATTGAAATTCATCTAAAAGAAGATGATGGGCCAAGTGGAAGGCAAGAACAAGAAGAAAGTCTGGAGATGAAAGATGTGGTTATAAGCCCAATGCCATGAGCCTTAATTATAGTAAGTGTCGAACAAATATTTGTCTAGTGGATAAATAAAATGATAAATGAATGAAAAATCTGCAGACAAGTACTAATTTATATTTCATCAACCTTACAAAAATATAATTGCTAATTTTAAAGGTGAAGATGATGTCCCGTTGTTTTAATTTGAATTTCTTTGATTATTAAGTTGAAAGTCTCTCATATGATTATTAGTTATTTGTATATTCTCTTTTGTGAATTATCATTTGACTACTGGGAAATTAAGGTCTCTAATTTCAATTTTGTAAGTCTTTAGAAAGTGTAGATATTAACCTTGCGTCTGGCAAAAAGTTTTTTGCAAATTTACTTTTCCATTTGTTGATTATCTTTTAAATATGCTTATAATACCTTTGAAATACAGACTGACTAAATATTTTGCAATCAAATCTGTTGAGTTTTACCTTGATGACTTCTTCCATTATTTTAAAACTGTAATAATTCTGGAATTTGTTTTCGAATAATATGGGAAGATAAAAATTTATTTAAAAAAAAATAATTGACTTAATAGTTATGGTGTTATTTGTTAAATAATCTTCCCTCTCCTTGTCACTTTACTATGATACTTGATTTAAAATACTTTAATTCATTTGATGTATTCTTGTTTTTTTTTTTTAAGTTAACTACTTTACTTCATGGGCCTATTTCTTCATTCAGTGTCATCCATTTACCATGCTTAAATTTATGATAGTTTTATGGCATATTTTAATGTCATTTATAGTTTCAACTGAGTCCTCAGGCTCCATTATATCAACCTTGCTTTAAAAATGTTATTTTAGGGGCGACTGGGTGGCGCAGTCGGTTAAGCGTCCGACTTCAGCCAGGTCATGATCTCGCGGTCCGTGAGTTCGAGCCCCGTATCAGGCTCTGGGCTGATGGCTCGGAGCCTGGAGCCTGTTTCTGATTCTGTGTCTCCCTCTCTCTCTGCCCTTCCCCCGTTCATGCTCTGTCTCTCTCTGTCCCAAAAATAAATAAACGTTGAAAAAAAAAATGTTATTTTAGAAAGAAACATCAACACAACTAAAAGGAAACCTACCAAATGGGAGAAGATACTTGCAGATGACATAGCAGAGAAAAGCTTAATATCCAAAATCTATAAAGAACTTATCAAACTCAATACCCAAAAAACAAATAATCTAGTTGAGAAATGGGCTGAAGACATGAATAGACACTTTTCCAAAGAAGACATCCAGATGGTTAACAGACACATGAAAAGATGCTCAACATCACTCATCATCAGGGAAATACAAATCAAAACCACGATGAGATAACACCTCACACCTGTCAGAATGGCTGACATTAACAACACAAGAAACAACAGGTGTTGGCGATGATGAAGAGAAAAGGGAACCTTGCGTTGTTGGTGGGAATGCAAACTGGTGCAGTCACTGTGGAGAATAGTGTGGAAGCTAGGTATTTACCCAAAGGATACAAAACTACAGATTTGAAGGGGTACAAGCACCCTGATGTTTATAATAACATTATCAACAATAGCAAAACTATGGAGAGAGCCCAAATGTCCATTGACTGATGAGTGGATAAAGAAGATGTGGTACACACACACACACACACACACACAGGAATATTACTGAGCCATCAAAAAGAATGAAATCTTTCCATTTGCAATAATGTAGACGGAACTAGAGTGTATTATGCTAAGAAAAATAAATCAGAGAAAGACAAACACCATATGATTTCACTTAAATGTGGAATTTAAGGAACAAATCAGATGAACATATGCGGGGGTGGGGGGGAGAAAGAGGGAAACAAAACATAAGAGACTTTTAGAGAACAAACTGAAGATTGATGTGGCGGGGGGGAGGATGAGCTAGATGAGTGATGCATATTGAGGAGAGCACCTGTTAAGATGAGCACTGGGTTTGTATGTAAGTGATGAATCACCGAATTCTACTATGGAAACCAATATTGCACTTTATGTTAACTAACTAGAATTTAAATAAAAATTTGAAAAGAAAAAAATATATAAAAAATAAATAAAAATAAAAGTATTTTATCTATTCAGATTGTTTAACCTCTTACTACTTCATATAAGCATGAAAGTTTGGGGGGGTGTCTAATATTTTATTGAGATTAGTTTAAAAGTATAAGTGAACTTCTGAAGATTTGTGATAATTACAACATTGTTCTTCTGCTCAAGAAGCAGAAGTATGACTTCTGGTATGACTTTCCATTTATTGAAGTTTCCTTGTTTGGCTCTTGTTATGTATGTGTACATACATACATAACATTAATATTATGTTATGTTATGTGTTATGTTATGTTAACACCCCCTCACTGTTACCTTGTTAAGTAGTTTAAAGTTAAGGTATTGCAATTTAAAAATCATCTTGGGAATTGATTATTACATTTTTAAATTAGTTATTGCCATAAAATATGAAAATTATTAATTTTTCTTATATTTACCTTAAATAGTGCTGAAATTGGGATGTGATTCTCTGATAGCTTCTCCCACCCCAATTGTTGGTGATCGCTCCTGGAAATTTTTTAAAGCCTCAATGCACTGTTGATCATTTAGCAAATGCTTTGCAAGACTTCTGCAGTGACTAAGAATTCAGTAGCCTGCCTCCATTTTTTCTTCTGGGATAGACCCACTGGTTAGATCTGAAACTGATCTCATGCTAGCTCTCTTTTATGCTAGCTCTCTTTTTGTGGCTGGGATTCAATTCCAGTCTCATCTCTCAGCTGCAGAACAAACTTATTAATGTGGACAAGTCACTGATTAATCTTTCTGAGGACCTATTCAGTGGGTTTGAGAGGAGGGACCTGTCCCTCCCAAACTTCCACCTCGTGGGATGGTGGCACTCACAGCAGAGACTGAAACAGACAAATGCAATCCTCCCCACCTCACCAATCTGTTGTTTTCCTGATCTTTTAATACTCTCAAGGGACCTAGGCTGTGGGTGGGAGAGATCTTCAGAGTCATCTAACTTGGGCGATCTGTTTCACAACGTATTTTAGTATTTATATAACTTCTGCCACATTAGGATTTCAGTGGAAGTTTTTACTTCAACATTCTGTGATCCACATCTTCTTAGAGGTGGACATAGGTTCCAAGTTTCTCTGCCTCCAAACACTTTGTTCTTTGTCTTATATCGTATTATGTGGGTTCTTTTTTGGTTTTTTACTTTTATTTCTTTTTAACTTTACAGAGAGAGTGAGTGAGCAGAGGAGAGAGACAGAGGGACACACAGAGAGAGAAATCTCCACTCAGTGCAGAGTCTGGCATGGGGCTCAATCCCACAACCCTGGGGTCATGGCCTGAGCTGAAATCAAAAGTCAGATACCCAACTGACTGAGCCATCCAGGCATCCCTATACTTCATGAGTTTAAAACTCTTTTCCATGTGGTAGAAATTTTCATAATTGTTTCTTTCTTGATACACTCATAGTGGTGATTGAAGTTATAGAAAGTGTGACACTCTGATGGAATAGGTTGGAGTCCTGTCTCTATGCCTAACACTTATGTGAAAATACATCAAGCTCCATGATAGACTCTGGGAAAACTCAAAATGGAAGAAAAGACAATTATATTACCATTCTTTGGGAGGGGGGGTATTAATGATGTTTTTGCCAACTGAAAAAAAAAGAAACCATACATTATTTGGAGCTATGAAATCAATATATGTAAAAGTAGGTCACACTCTGGAGGAGTGTTTTATGTCATATACATTAAAAAATATGTTCTTTTATATATTTAAAGTTGAGGCCCATTTTTTTAATCTTAGAATATTTATCTGCTTCAGGATTAGAATTACAATTACAGAATATTTCCCTCAAGGCATTCTTCTTAGAAATTAAACTACATGAACGACGTGATTTCATTTTCTCCTCATATTTGTATTTCACTGAAACTCAGTTGTCATTTCTCTCTCCCTCTTTGTAGAAATATCTGCAAAATCTCCCTTAGTCCATTTTTCTTCTCAACTGCATTGATTTTCACACTTGAGCCGTATTTTTCTTTTTTAATAAATTTCTCTCCACTGCACTCACAGAGAGATCAATGATTTCCTCCTTCAGAAATCAATGGTACAGCTGGTTGAAAAATTAGCTTTGTTTTTCATTGACAGGTGTCTTTGGCTTGACATAGAATCTTCTTTGGATGAAAATTTCCTTTAGGATCTGGGAGGGTAGAAATGAGGCTTAAGTAGAATAAGGCCTTGGACCTCTGGGAGCTAGTGACCTAACACAAGGTAGAGAGTGTAGCTGGATCTCTGAAACTTAGTGCATGAGAGAAGCAGCTCAGAGCCATTGTCCGTAGGCCAAGCTACTGATCTCCTTCCAGGGACTCAACTGAAGCAATCTCCACATCCCATAAACATGCAAATAATTTGTTTTATTTGGGAATCGTAAGCAAATTTTGGCCCTGATGAAATCAAGCCTTTTTTGAAGGAAAGATCAGGTACTTTGGTTCTGAGCAAGGAGCCTGAATTCAGATGCCTTGATTTGGACTCTTCTTTTATTGCCTAAAGTTTTATTATTGATTTTCTGCTACTCTTTCCTGTGAATATTGATTCTTACTTCCTGAGAAAGAAAGGCCAGGTGCATGGAACATAGGGAAGGAGGGCCTGGGTTAAAGTCTCTGAAATTATTTTGCCCTTGGTGAGAGTTAATGTTCTGGAGACCCTGGACAGACTAAAGCTCATTAAAATTGAATTAGAAGAAAATTGCAATATCTAAAACAAAATAAACGACACAAATTTAAGTATAAAATTAGTAAGTGTTGACGTGTGTATACACCCATGAAATAATCACCACAATGGAGATTGCTAATATTTCCATTACTCTCAAAAGTTTCCTCATGCCCCTTGGTAATCTCCCCTCATCTTCCCCTCTTCCAAGTACCGCCCCCATCCCCCCAACCACGGATAGACTTTCTCTCACTATAGGTTAGTTTGCCTTTTCTGGATTTTTATATCAATGTAATCAAATAGTAAGTATTTCATCTTCTCTGGTGAATTTACCTCAGCATTATTATTTTGAGAATTTTTCATGTTGTTGGCTTTATCTATTGACAGTTCAGTCCTTTATCTCTTTGTTTTATTCCATTCTGTGGATATGCTACAGTCTATCAATTTACCTGTTAATGGCAGTTTTTTGTTTTTTGTTTTTCAGTTTGGGGCTATTACAGATAAACCTTGTCCTGTTTTTTTTTAATTTTTTTAATTTTTTATTTTTAAAAATCAAAAATTAAAATTAAAAATTAAAAATCAAAAATTAAAAAAAAATTAATGTTTATTTATTTTTGAAGGACAGAGATACAGAGTGTGAGTGGGGGGTGGGCAGAGAGAGAGGGAGACACAAAATCTGAAGCAGGCTCCAGGCTCTGAGCTGTCAGCACAGAGCCCAACGAAGGGCTTGAACCCACAAACCACGAGATCATGACCTGAGCCAAAGTCGGATGTTCAACCGACTGAGCCACCCAGGTGCCCCAAGATTTGATTTTTTTTAAGTAAGATCCACACCCAATGTGTGATTCAAACCCACAAACCTCGAGATCAAGAGTCTCAGGCTCCACCAATGGAGATTCCCAGGTCTCCCAAAGCTTGTTGTGTTTGTTTTCTGTTAAATATTACTATCTTGACAACTCCAATTTCATGTATTTTGTCTGTTTTTTGGTTGTTTTTCAAGTGTGTGAGAGGGAGGTGATGTGTGCTAAGTCCAGTCTCTTTTACTTTACTAGGCTAGAAGTGGAACTTCCACATAAGATTTTTAAAATCTATCATTGAACAGATGAAACACAATAGTCAGTCAAGTTAATTGTAGAAAATCCCTCATAATTATGTACAGGAGCCCCACAAGGATATGAGACTCCGAAAAGACAGCAAGCAATTGAGCCTTATATACCATCCTGAGCTAAGGAAAGAGAGAGGGGGTCAGTGTGCTTCAAAAGGTAAGAAGGCAGATCACAGGAAGATGAGACAAGGAAATATTTGGTAAAGAAAATTTACCTTGCCACAAAGGGCTACTCCAAGGAACAAACCAAAGCACACCTGGTGGAGGGTCCAAAATATCACTACGAGTAGGGTAATAAAGTCACCAAAGTCACAACAACAGAGAGCAAGTAACAATCTCGAAAAAAACACCTCCTGAAGGGTCAGGCCCTGGACAGTGTATGACCATCCTTTAATATAGGAGGGCTCACAGGTGCAGAGCACACAACAAGCTTTTAAAGCACATAAGAGACAGAAAACTAGCCAAAATGATGAAATGGAACCATTCTCCTCAAAAGAAATTCCAGGAAGTAGCAGCAGCTAATGAATAGATCAAAACTGATTTAAGCAATATAACTGAAAAAGAGTTTAGAATAATAGTCATAAAATTAATTACTGGGTTTGAAAAAAAGCATAGAGAACAGCAGAGAATCTATTGCTACAGAAATCAAGGGACTAAAAAATGGACATGCTGAATTAAAAAATGCTACAAATGAGGTGAAAAATAAAATGGAGGCAGCCACAGCACGGATTGAAGAGGCAGAGGAGAGAATAGGTGAATTAGAAGATAGAATTATGGAAAAAGAGGAAGCTGAGAATAAGAGAGATAAAAATTCCAGGAGTTCAAGGGGAGAATTAGAGAACTAAGTGATGCAATCAAACGGAACAATATCCATATCATAGGAATTCCAGAAGAAGAAGAGAGAGAGAAAGGAGCTGAAGGTGTACTTGAACAAATCATAGCTGAGAACTTCCCTAATCTGGGGAAGGAAACAGGCATTGAAATCCAAGAGGCACAGAGAACTCCCTTGAGATGTAACTTGAATCGATCTTCTGTATGACATATCATAGTGAAACTGGCAAAATAGAAGGATAAAGAGAGAATTCTCAAAGCAGCTAGGAATAAACAGGCTATAACTTACAAAGGTAGACACATAAGGGTAGTAACAGACCTATCTACTGAAACTTGGCATGCCAGAAAAGAATGGCAGGAAATCTTCAATGTGATGAACAGGAAAAATATGCAGCCAAGAATCCTTTACCCAACTAGTCTGTCATTCAAAATAGAAGGAGAGATAAAGGTTTTCCCAAACAAACAAAAACTAAAGGAATTCATCACCACTAAACCAGCCCTATAAAAGATCTTAAGGGGGACTCTGTGAGTGAAATGTTGCAAGGACCACAAAGTACCAGAGACACCACTACAAGCATGAAACCTACAGATATCACAATGTTCTAAACCCATATCTTTCAATAATAACATTGAATGTAAATGGACTAAATGCTCCAGTCAAAATACATAGGGTATAAGAATGGATAAAAAAACAAGACCCATCTATTTGCTATCTACAAGATACTCATTTTAGACCTGAGGACACCTTCACATTGAAAGTGAGGGAATGGAGAACTATCTATCATGCTACTGGAAGTCAAAACAAAGTTGTAGTAGCCATACTTCTATCAGACAAACTAGACTTTAAGTTAAAGGCTGTAACAAGAGATGAAGAAGGGCATTATATAATAATTACAGGGTCTATTCATCAGGAAGACCTAACAATTATAAATGTCTATGCACCAAATTCGGCAGCCCCCAAATACATAAAACAATTACGCACAAACAGAAGGAAGCTTATTGATATGGATGTAGTAATTGCAGGGGACTTTAATGTTCCATTTACAACAATGGATAGATCATATAGACAGAGAATCAATAAAGAAACAAGGGCCTGAATGAAATATTGGATCAGATGGACTTGACAGATATATTTAGAACTCTGCATCCCAAAGCAACAGAATATACTTTCTTCTCCAGTGCACATGGAACATTCTCCAAGACAGATCATACACTGGGTCACAAAACAGCTCTTAATAAGTATAAAAGAATTGAGATCATACTACGCACACTTTCAGACCACAATGCTATGAAGCTTGAAATCAACCACAGGAAAAAGTCTGGAAAACCTCCAAAAGCATGGAAGTTAAAGAACATTCTACTAAAGAATGAATGGGTAAACCAGGCAATTAGAGAAGAAATTTAAAAAAATATATGGAAACAAATGAAAATGAAAATACAACAATCCAAACACTTTGGGATGCAGTGAAGGCAGTCCTGAGAGGAAAATACATTGCAATCCAGGCCTATCTCAAGAAACAAGAAAAATCCCAAATACAAAATCTAACAGCACACCTAAAGGAACTGGAAGCAGAACAGCAAAGACACCCAAAGCCCAGCAGAAGAAGAGAATAAAGATCAGAGCAGGAGTAAACAATATAGAATCTAAAAAAACAGTAGAACCAATCAATGAAACCAAGAATTGTTTTTTTGAAAAAATAAACAAAATTGATAAACCTCTAGCCAGGCTTCTCAAAAAAGAAAAGGGAGAGGACCCAAATAGATAAAATCATGAATGAAAATGGAATTATTACAGCCAATCCCTCAGAAATACAATCAATTATCAGGGAATACTATGAAAAATTATATGCCAACAAACTGGACAACCTGGAAGAAATGGACAAATTCCTAAACACCCACACACTTCTAAAACTCAAATGGGAAGAAATAAAACATTTGAACAGACTCATACTAGTAAAGAAATTGAATAAGTTATCAAAAATATCCCAACAAATAAGAGTCCAGGACCAGATGGCTTCCCTGGGGAATTCTACCAGACATTTAAAGCAGAGATAATACCTATCCTTCTCAAGTTGTTCCAAAAAATAGAAAGGGAAGGATAACTTCCAGACTCATTCTATGAAGCCAGCATTACTTTGATTCCCAAACCAGACAGAGACCCAGCAAAAAAGAGAACTACAGGCCAATATCCCTGATGAATAAGGATGCAAAAATTCTCAACAAGATTCCAGCAAATTGAATTCAACAGCATATAAAAAGAATTATTCACCATGATCAAGTGGGATTCATTCCTGGGCTGCAGGGCTGGTTCAATATTCTCAAATCAATCAATGTGATATATCACATTAATAAAAGAAAAGATAAGAACCATATGATCTTGTCAGTAGATGCAGAAAAAGCATTTGACAAAATACAGCATCCTTTTTTAATAAAAACCCTTGAGAAAGTCGGGATAGAAGGAACATACTTAAACATCATAAAAGCCATTTATGAAAATTCCACAGACAATATCATCCTCAATGGGGAAAAACTGAGAGCTTTCCCCCTGAGATCAGGAACACAACAGAGATGTCCACTCTCACCGCTGTTGTTTAACATAGTGTTGGAAGTTCTAGCATCAGCAATCAGACAGCAAAATGAAATCAAAGGTACAAAAATTGGCAAAGATGAAGTCAAGCTTTCACTTTTTGCAGAGGACATGATATTCTACATGGAAAACCCGACAGACTCCACCAAAAGTCTGCTAGAACTGATGCATGAACTCAGCAGGATACAAAATCAATTACATAAATCAGTTGCATTCTTATACACTAATAATGAAGCAACAGAAAGAGAAATAAAGAATCTGTTCCCATTCATAATTGCACAAAGAATCATAAAAAACCTAGGAATAAACCTAACCAAAGATGTAAAATATCTGTATGCTGAAAACTATACAAAGCTTATAAAGGAAATTGAAGAAGATACAAAGAAATGGAAAAACATTCCATGCTCATGGATTGGAAGAATAAATATTGTTAATACTACCCAAAGCAATCTACACATTCAATGCAATCCCAATCAAAATTGCACCAGCATTCTTCTCAAAACTAGAACAAGCAATCTTAAAATTTGTATGGAGTCACAAAACACCCTGAATAGCCAAATTGAAGAAAACCAAAGCAGGAGGCATCACAATCCCAGACTTTAGCCTTTACTACAAATCTGTAATCATCAAGACAGTATTGTATTGGCACAAAACCAGACACATAGACCAATGGAATAGAATAGAGACTCCAGAATTGGACCCACAAATGTATGGCCAACTAATCTTTGACAAAGCAGGAAAGAATATCCAATGGAAAAAAGAGAGTCTCTTTAACAAATGGTGCTGGGAGAACTGGACAGCAACATGCAGAAGGATGAAACTAGACCACTTTCTTACACCATTCACAAAAATAAACTCAAAATGCATGAAGGACCTGAATATGAGACAGGAAACCATCAAAACCCTAGAGGAGAAAGCAGGAAAAAACCTCTTTGACCTCAGCCACAGCAATTTCTTACTCAACACATCTCCAAAGGCAAATTAAAAGCAAAATGAACTATTGGGACCTCATCAAGATAAAGCTTCTGCACTGCAAAGGAAACAATCAACAAAACTGAAAGACAACCGACTGAATGGGAAAAGACATTTGCAAACGACATATCTGACAAAGGGCTAGTATCCAAAATCTATAAAGAACTCACCAAACTCCACACCCGAAAAACAAATAATCCAGTGAAGATATGGGCAGAAGACATGAATAGACACTTTCCTAAAGAGGACATCCAGATGGCCAACAGGCACATGGAAAGTTGCTCAGTGTCACGCCTCTTCAGGGAAATACAAATCAAAACCACACTGAGATACCACCTCACACCAGTCAGAGTGGCTAAAATGAACAAATCAGGAGACTATAGATGCTGACAAGGAAGTGGAGAAATGGGAACTCTTTTGCACTGTTGATGGGAATGCAAACTGGTGCAGCTGCTCTGGAAAACAGTGTGGAGGTTCCTCAAAAAATTAAAAATAGATCTACTCTATGACCCAGCAATAGCACTGCTAGGAATCTACCTAAGGGATACAGGAATGCTGAGGCATAGGGGCACTTGTACCCCAATGTTTATAGCAGCACTGTCAACAGTAGTCAAATTATGGAAAGAGCCTAAATGTCCATCAACTGATGAATGGATAAAAAAGTTGTGGTTTATATATACAATGGAATACTACTTGGCAATGAGAAAGAATGAAATCTGGCCATTTGTAGCAACGTGGATGGAACTGGAGAGTACTATGATAAGTGAAATAAGTCAGGCAGAGAAAGACAGATATCATATGTTTTCACTCCTATGTGGATCCTGAGGAACTTAACAGAAGACCATGGGGGAGGGGAAGGGGGAAAAAAGTTACAGAGAGGGAAGGAGCCAAACCATAAGAGACTCTTAAATACTGAGAACAAACTGAGGATTGGTTGGGGGTGGGGGAGAGGGGGAAGTGGGTGATGGGCATTAAGGAGGGCACCTGTTGGGATGAGCAATGGGTGTTGTATGGAAACTTTTGACAACAAATTATATTTAACATAAAAAATAAAAAAATAAATAAAAATCTATCATTGAATACATTTTTTATTGTGCATTAAGTACTGTTCAAAGTTCCTGTTATTAAATTTCAATGATTTATAAGTAATGTGACTGAAACAACGTATTTATCAGGTTATTGTATTTTCCTCTGGATGCACAAGAAGGTCACAGTTCCCAAAGTCCTTTGTATGCAGGTGACATGACACAACAAGTTTTATCAGTGAATTGAACAGAAGAAATGAAAGCCATTTTCAGCTCTGGCTTGAAATTATCTTTAACGGTCCACACCTTTGTCACTTACACACACAGACACACACACACACACACACACACACACACATCCATGCAGCTGAAAGCAGAGGACTCTGACACTATTGAGACTCATGACAGAAAGAGCCCGTGTTCAAGTCACTGCTTGAGAAAAAAAATGCTCACATCATTGAGCCTAGAAGACAAAGGAAATGAGAGTTGATGCTAGAAATACAGGAATATGAGAGACATAGATGTTGAATCAACAGGTACAGATTAAATCATCCAGAGCGAGCGTACATAGGAGAGCAGATTGGAGAAAGAAGGAAGGAGAAGGATATGGGAAACCCTGCAATCTCTCGTATCTTACATATCATGCTTCCTGCTTGACTTAGAACCCCAGAAACATGGAACATCTAGGTATTTCCTCCACATCCTACGTAGGGTTTCTTGCCTGTTATTCCTTGGTTCATGCTGCCCCCTTGCCTACAATGCATCTTTCCTTCCTCTCTTGACTCATCTTAACATCATTTTTTATTCTTTCTGCAGGAAGTCTTCCATAAAAGCCTTTCTCCAGTTAAGCGAGCCATTTCTCCCTGAGGTTCCAAAACAATCTGTTCTCTTTGCAAACCTGTGTCTCTTCCTCGTAGCTGCAGCTGCCCCCTCAGCAGCTGTGGGATCTACGGTATCAGCAGAGAAAACTGAAGAAGATGGGGCTAGTATTGGGGAAACTGAATATCCACATGGAGAAGAATGAAATTGGACCCTTATCGCACATATTTATAAAACAACTCAAAGTAGATAATAGACAACTGTAGTACCTGAAAGAGTAAAATTACTAGAAAAAAAAAACAAAACAAAACAGAGGGAAAATGCTTCTTGCCATTGGTTTGGGCAATGATGCTTTGGGATATGACACTGAAAACACAAATGTAAAAGCAAAAATAGGCAAGTGGGATTGCATCAAACTGCAAAAGCTTCAGCAGAGGGGAAAAACCAATCAGCAGAATGAAAAGGTCACTTACAGCATAGGAGAAAATATTAGCAAAGTATATATCTGATAGGGGTCAATATCCAAAATATATAAGGAACTCAAACAGCACAATAGCAAAAACCAAAAACCAAAGACCAAATTACCCTATGTAAAAAATGAGCAAAAGACCTGAATAGATAATTCTTCAAAGAAGACCTACAAAAGACCAACAGATATATGAAAAAAGTGTTTAACATCACTGATCATAAGGGAAGTGCAAATCAAAATGATGAGATATTACCTCACACTTGTTAGAATGACTATTATCAAAAAGACAAAAAATAGCAAGTGTTGGAGAGGATGTGGAGAAAAAGGAACTCTTGTACACTGTTGGTGAGAACGTAAATTGGTACAGCTATTGTGGAAAAACATTTGGAGATTCCTCCAAAAATTGAAAATAGAACTACCATACCATCCAGAGATCCTGCTTCTGATTATTTACACAAAAGAAATGAAATCAGAATCTCAAAGAGATCTCTTCATTCCCATATTCTTTGTAGCATTACTCACAATAACCGATTGTTGAAAACCACCCAAATGTCTGTCAATGAATGAATGGATAAGGAAGTTGTAGTATATATACAAAAGGAAATACTCTTCATCCCTAAAGGGGAGGAAATCGTGACATTTTTGCCAATAGAGGTGGACCTGGAGGACATTATACTAAGTGAAATAAGCCAGACACGGAAAGCAAGTACTGCATAACCTCATCTATGTGGGATCTGAAACAGACAAATGCACAGAAGCAAAGAGTAAAATGGTGGCTTCCAGGAGTTAAGGGTGGAGTATATGGGGAGATGTTCCTCAAAGGATTTCATTAAAGGATTTCATGTTGGCCAAAATTGTAGTTACAGAAGATAAATACATTTGGAGATCTAATGTACAGCATAGTGACTGTAATTAATAATCATGTATTGTATGCTTGATATATTTGCAAAGAGAGTAGATCTCAAGTATTCCCACCACACACACACACACACACACACACACACACACACAAAGAGATAATGATGTGAAGTGATGGACATGTTAATTAACTGAATTGTTGGGATCATTTCACAATGCATACGTATATCAAAACATCAGTTTGTGCACATTAAATATATAGAATTTTGTTTTTGAACCATGCCTCCATAAAACAAAAAAATATATATATAGTGAATTCCTGCATACCCTTTATCCAACTTCCCCTAATGCTAGCATCTTATATAACCTTAAGACAATAATAAAAACCAAGAAATTAACATTGGTGCAGTACTGCTACGATTATTATATATATTTTAAATAATAAAATTGAGGACTTCTTTATATAATAGGTCATTTGGATAGTCTTTTTGTGAAAACTTCTCAGTTCATTAGCCAATTTTTCTAAGGGGTTGCTGCCTTTTTCTTCTGTTGAAATTTGTAGTTTCCTTATAAGTTTTATCCCATGAAAATTTTTGTCAAAATACTTATGCATTAATTCACTTAAAATAACAACAGACCTATACATGTTAACACAACCAATATATTTAATAAAAAATGCCTATAGTTTCAAAAACAAAAACCAATGTTAAGAGTGACATTGTACAGGAGCACCTGGGTGGTTCAGTCGGCTAAGCATCTGACTCTTGGTTTTGGTTCAGGTCATGATCTTACGGTTCATGACATCAAGCCCCTTGCTGGGGTGTGTGCTGACAGTGCAGAGTCTGCTTGGGATTCTCTCTCTCCCTCTCTCTCTTCCCCTCCTCTGCTTGCATGTGTGCACACACATGTGCACGTTCTCACTCTCTCAAAATAAATAAATAAACTTAAAAAACCGTGATATTGTACACATCTCCAGTGTCTTTAATGCCTGGATTAATGGAAGATAATTGAATTCACATACCTGCTTCTTGGTTCTATTTGTTATGGTACGCTTTCTTATTTGTCTTGTATTCAGCAGTGGTGATACACCAAAGTAGATTCAGCCATTATTGACTGGTGGGCGCTAATTTTGTTTCCAATTTTGTAGGGCTTTGTTGTGATTTGCTTTGTTTTTGCTGTCATGTGTGTGCTTCGGTAAATATTCTTGTACCTTTTAAAAAGGAGGAGGAGGAGGAGAAGGAGGAGGAGAGGAAAACAAAGGCTGGTTGCCTTCCAATATTTAAAAGCACATTATTGGCTTCACCATGCTACTTCACATCATTAAGACATATCCCACAATAACTGAAGCCTAGCTCAAATAATACACTTTCAGACAGCTTTATATATGTTACATATTTCCCAGTTTTATCATCTCCATAGCAAGCCACTTTCCCAAATAATAAATTGGGGACAATGGAGGAGAAAGAGAAAGCAAACACAGTCACCTCAATTATAGAGACTCTCATCCCAGGGCCTGTCATCTCATGATCTTATTTTCTTCTTCTTGCCTCTGGGCACCATATAACTTAGACTACCTACCTATTATCATGGAGAACTTTTCAAGTTCCCTAGGCATTTTGTAACAAAGATATTGCCTTAGTATTCCACATTGGGTGAGCCCTGATAGTATTGAAATCCTAAGAATCCATTCTATCTAACCGTATACTAATCATAAAATGGAGCCTAAGGAATAAAAATAATAGTGTGGGATATGGAGAACATTTCTGGAACACGAGAATCTCTCCTGTTGCCCTTTTAGAACCACTTCCATTTCTGTCCTGCCAACACATTTTACTTAAACCTTGACAAACACTAACCTATGTTGCATTCCTATAATGTAATCATTTCAAATATATAAATAGGATCATATTGTATAGGATGAATGGCTTTTTTCATTCATAATGATGTCCTTGAGATGCATTCAAATTATTGAATTTAATAGCTTAATACTCCAATCCTTTCCATTGCTGATTAGAAATACATAGTATGGATTTATTAATTTGTTTAATCCTTTGTTGAAAAATATCGAGGTTTCCCATTTTCTGCTGTAATGAATACAGCTGCTATGAATATTTGCTTTTTTTTTTTTTTTTTTTGCAATTTGCAATTTGCAATTTTTGTGTGAATAGAAGTCTTCATTTCTCTGGGGCAAGTGTTTTGGAGTGAAATTGTTAGGTTGCATGCTCGTTCGTGTTAAGATTTTTAGTACGTCCTGCCAAAGCGAGCACCAGTTCATGTTAAGATTTTTAAGAAACTGCCAAACTGTTTTCCAGAGGGGCTGTATCATTTTGTGTGCCTACCAGCAGTTTATGAGTGATAGAGTTTCTCTGTATCCTCACAAATACTTTATGTTGTCACTTCTTAAATTTCTTTAGTCAGTTTGATAGGTTTATAGTGGTATCCCATCACGCTTTTAATTTTGATGGCCCACATGGCTAATTTTCTCTCCCACCTATTCTCTTCGATGAAATGTTTTATCATGTCCTCTGCCAATTTTCAAATTGAATTGTTTGCTTGTTTTTACAGTTAAATTTTGAGAGTTCTTCATATATTCTAGGTGCTAGTGCTTTGTTAGGTATGTGATTTGTGAATTTTTTTCTCTCAGTAGGTACCTTGTGTTTTCATCCTCTTACTAGGGTTTTGCCAAACAAACATTTTTCCTTGTGATAAAGTGCAAATTATCAGTTTTTTCTTTTTATGAATTATGTTTTTGGTAATAGGTCCAAAACTTCTATGTATGCCTAGCTTGAGATCTGATGTTCTTTGGTTCTAAAAATTTATAATTTTATGTCTTGCATTTAAATCTGAGACCCATATTGAGTTAACTTCTTTTTGTTAAGTTTATTGATTTATTTTGAGAGAGAGAGAGAGAGTCAGGGAGGGGCAGAGAGAGAGGGAGAGAGATTCCCAAGCAGTTAACTGTCAACACAGAGCACAACTCAGGGCTGGCACTTGTGAAGTGTGAGATTATGACCTAAGCCAAATCCAGAGTCAGATGCTTTACCGACTGAGCCACCCAGGTGCCCCAGAGTTAACTTCTTAATAAAGTGTGAGACTTAGGTTGAAATTCATTTTTTCTGCCTATATATGATCAACTGCCTGCCATAGTGTCATTTGTTTTTAAAGGACTACCTTCCTCCATTGAATTACTTTTGTAATTGGTCAAAGATCTGGTGGGTATATTGTGTGGTTCTGTTTCTGGGTTCTTGGTTCTTTTCCATTGATCTATGTATGTGTCTATCCATCTGTCAAGTTCCATAATAAATTTTAAAACCAGGTAGACTGATTTCTCCAACTTCATTTTTCATTCTCAAAACTGTTTTAGTTATTCTAGTTTCTTTGTCTTTCCATATAAACTCTACATCAACAAAATTTTTGTTAGGATTTTGATAGAAATCACATTAAATTATGTATTTATTAGGGGAGAATGGCATCCTAATTGTTCAATCCACGAACATCATATGTCTTCTGTGATCTTATTTGTATCTTCTTTGATTTCTTTCATCAGTGTTTTGTAACTTTCAGCATACTGTTTACTTTTATTTGATTTATCTCTAAGTGTTTCCTTTCTCTGAGCAATTGTAAACTCACTGCATTTTTAATACCAGTGGGTAATTGTTAACATGTAGAAATGCAATCGATTTTTTATGTTAATCTTGCAACATTTAACCTTGCTCAGCTCACTTATTAGTTCTGAGTTTATGTATAGATTTTTTGAGTTTTCTAAATAGACCATAATGTCATCTGTAAGTAGAAACAGTTTTATTTCTTTCCTTTCAAACTGAATGATTTTTAGGGCCTTTTCTTGCCTTAATGCACAGACTAAAACTTGAAGCCCCATGTTGAATAGCAGTGTGAAAGGACAACCTTGCCTTATTTCTAATCTTAGAGACTCTTATGAGTCTTACTTTTAAACATATTGGCTGTTGTATAAAATGTGTAGGAAATAAATTGATGTTACAGTTAGAAAACATGGATTAGAACATGACTCTTCTTTCCATGTATTTGGGTATAGAATGGTATCCTTCTTTTTTTTTTTTTTTTTTTTTAATTTTTTTTTTTAACGTTTATTTATTTTTGGGACAGAGAGAGACAGAGCATGAACGGGGGAGGGGCAGAGAGAGAGGGAGACACAGCATCGGAAACAGGCTCCAGGCTCTGAGCCATCAGCCCAGAGCCCGACGCGGGGCTCGAACTCACGGACCGCGAGATCGTGACCTGGCTGAAGTCGGACGCTTAACCGACTGCGCCACCCAGGCGCCCCTAGAATGGTATCCTTCTAAGGGTTAGGTTGCTTATTTGTTAAATGGAGATAATTAAATAAATCTCATAAAGTTCTTATAAGGATTATATGAAACATGTACAGAATATTTTTTGTATGAAGGAATTTTTCCCCAATAGATATTACATTTCATAACTGCTTATCTTATTCACTTTTGTTTTATTTATATTTAACATTAGCACTTACTACATATTTGGTTCTCAATATAATAGGACCGTTAACGGATTTTTCATTAAATACTGTTTCTTTTCTTCAACATATTTTTTTTCACATTAGTATCCACCATGGGGCCCACACATAGAAAAACAGTCCCAAATTTATGGCAACCACATGACACAATAACTAACCAATTAGCGTATTGTCTATTGAAATATATGCATTTTTTTCATTTTTAAAATATCTTTTCAAACATGATTGTTTTGATGATACATTGTTCTCAATCATGTATTCTTATTAGTTAATAAGCTTTTTTTAAATTTGAGAATACTCAAAGGCATATTTTTCGGGAATGTACAGTGAGTATTATTCAGTACTATATGTTGAAGACAGAGTTTTATAAATATTAAACTTATTTATTTCGGGTAACTTCTATAATACTAGAATAAATAATAGTTTTTCAGCATAATAACAAATGGCCCACCATGCATATATGCATATCAACAGGGCAAAACTTATGTGGCTGTTCATAAATAAAATAAAAATAAATCCAAACTCATATTCATGCATATATTAATTGTAACTTTGTATTATTGAAAGTTTAACGATGCCCATGTTTTAAAAATGCAAATATGGTTGTCTTTTATTAGGAGTATCTTGTGCTCGCTTCGGCAGCACATATACTAAAATATTAGGAGTATCTATTCATTTTGAAAGGTATGTGGAGAAAATGAAAAATGTTTTAATGATCTTCAAACTGCTCAGGACTGAAAACGTTAAACACTATGGCAAGCACAGGGTGTAGTGTTTACCTTGGAGAAAAGAGGACCCAGATGCTTGAAAAGCTTGTTTTCAAGACAGGTTTCTTTTGTAAAGGATATGAGCCAGGTTATTTTTATCTCTAGAAGATAGAACACAAGCAGATTGGTTTCAATTATGAATGGAAAGTTCTCTTAGATGTCTGGTTATAACTTCAAAAGAGAAACAGACCAAACAAAACAGATTCTAAATTCATTCCCCATCGAGATCATTAAACAGAGAAGGAAAAAAAGCTCCATTGTAAATGCCTTATCTGAAGATCTCGTTAAAAACAGAAAAGGGAGTTCATTAGATCTTTCCAAATTTAGGATTTAAAAAATGCTAAGTGAAATATTCTAGATTAACTCTCCTTTATGTTTATATCATATATTTTTCTGATAATTTTTTAAGTCATATTAATATAATTACTACCCTTGATGTGTGTGTGCTTGTGCTTGAAAAACAATTATTAAGAAAATAAAAATCCAAGTCACAGACTGGAAGAAAATATTTATAAATCATATATCTGATGAAGAATTTATATCTAAAATATATTTTAAAAACCCAATAATAATGAGACATAAAAACCAATTTAAAAATCAGCACAAGATTTGAATAGATATACATTCAAGGATATATGAATGGCTAATAATACAAAAATAATATTTATAGGATCCAGAATTCTGGTCCTAGGTTTGAGAAATTAAAATATATCTCCATAAAGAGTTTTGTACACAAATGTCCATGGTAGCAATATTCAAAAGATACCAAACACAGAAGCAATTCAAATATCCATTTAATGTTAATGAATAAACAAAATGCTATATATATATATATATATATATATCCACAAAATGGGAAACTATTTGGCAGTAAAAAAGACTGAATAACAGATGTAAGTCATAATGTAGATAAATCTCAAAATGATTATGCTATGTCAGAGTTTTTCAATCCTGGTAGCATGGAATTTGGAGGCTAGATAATTCTCTGTTGTGTGTGGGCTACCCTTTGCATTGTAAGATATTTAGTAGCATCCTTGACTTCTGTCTACTAGATCCCAGTAGAACCTACCCCAGTTGTCACATCTAGAAATATTTGTAAACATTGGAGAATATCCCCTAGATGCCAAATTACTCCTGGTTAAAAGGTACTGTGCTAGGTAAAAGTTTCACATATATGTTTCTATTTATAGGGAACATTCAGATAAGTCAAATCCATAGGGACAGAAAATAGATGAGTAGTTTCCAGGGATAGGGGTGAGGTAGGAGGTTGACTACAAAAGGGAACATATGCTCTTTTTGGGTGATGGAAATGTACAAAAACTTGGTTGTGGTGATGGTTGAATAACACTGAAACCTGGTAAAAGTCATTGAATTGTACACTCAAAACTACTGACTTTTGTTGTATGCAAACGACCCATCAATAAAGATGTTAAAATGCTAAAAAGAAAACATACCTTTTAACTAATCTAAAGAATTTAAACACATGGATAAATGAAAAAAAAAAGGAGAAAATATAATTCTTAGAGATGAAAAGTGAAGTTTGTAAATTAAAATTCCACTGAAGGGCATTGAAAGTAGATGAGATTCTGCAGAAGAAAAGAAAACCTTTTTGAAAGTGTACAAAATAAAGCCTGAAGGGGGAGGAAATTGAATAAAATAAGCAGGGCTTCAGTGATTGGTGGGACATTATCAAATAGTGTAATATATGTGTATGTCAACATAAAGTACAACAAACACACACACATTTAAATTTTTGGAAAACGGTTTTAAACAGAACAATTTCAAAAACATAATATGATAATTACTGCAGAGAAGGAGTCAGCAAACTATGGCCCTTGGACCAAATACAATCCATGGTCTGTTTTTGTATAATTCTCAAGCTATGGATAGTTTTAATTTTTAAACATTTAAAAACAACAAAAACATGCAACAGAAACCTTATCTTGCCTACAAAGCCTAAAATATTCTCTACTCTCTAGACAATCCACAGAGAAAGTTTGAATCCTTTTCAATAGAGAAACTAAAAGGAGAAAACTATACTGCTCATCATAAATTATGTGATCCAAGTTTATTGTCTATCCAAGACAATAGAATGATGTCTTCCCCCAGAGTGTTAACACAATAATACTGACAACATAATATTCAATGTCCAGTGAAAATATATGTTCACAAAATGAAGACAAATACAGGCTTTTTAAAACAAAAATTGAATTTGTTTCTAACGTAACTACCCAACGAGAAGTTAGAGAAAATCAAGAAGATCAAAAGCTGATCTTTGGGGAAAATCAACAAAATAAAGAAACCTCAGGTATCCTGATTGAGAAAAAGTAAGCGAACACCCAAATTATATTTATTAGACATTAGAAAGGGGATATCACTACTGATCATAAGATATTTAAAGGAAAATAAGAAAATATTGTGTATGACTCAAAGTTCATAAATGCAGTACTTAGATGAAATGGACAAATTCCTTGAGAGACACAAATAGCTCACTCAAGATATAGTTCTTTATCGATTAAAGAAATTTGATTGTAATTAAAAACTTTTCTATATGGAAATGTCAATTGGTGTAGCTACTATGGAAAACAGTATGGAGGTTCTTCAAAAAATTAAAGAAAGAACTACCATAAGATCTAGCAATTCTACATCGGGGTATTTGCCAGAGAAAAACAAAAACACTAATTCAGAAAGATATCTGCATCCCATGTTCATTGCAACATTATTTATAATAGCCAGGATATGAAAACAACATGTGTCCACCAATGGATGGATGAATAAAATGTGGTATATGCATACAATGGAACATTATTCAGACATAATAAAGAATGGCATCTTGCCATTTGTGACATGGAAGGACCTTGTAGGCATTATACTTAGTTAAATAAGTGAGACAGAGAAAGATAAATACCGTATTATCTCACTGTATGTGGAAACAAAGAACAAAAAAACTAAAACTAAAAACAAACTCATAAATACAAACAACAAATTGGTTGTTGAGAGAGGCAGGAAGTGAGGCATAGGTAAAATGGGTGAAGATAGTCAGATGATACAGACTTCAATTATGAAATATGTAAGTCTTATGCTGTAATGTACAGCATGGTGGCCATAGTTAATAATACTATATTGTACATTTTAAAGTTGTTAAGAGAGAAGATCTTAAAAGATATCACAAGAAAAAATCTGTAAAAATGAGTCGTCATGGATGTTAATTAAATTTATTATGCTGATTATTTTATAATGTGTGCATATATTAAATCATTATGTTACACTTCTGTAACCAATGTAAATTTATATCTCAATTAGAAAGAACTTTCCATGAAGAGAAGTATAGTCTTAACAGTCTTTACTAATGAAGTCTACCAAATATTTAAGAAAAAAAATTTACCAAATCTACATAAACTCTTCCAGGGAATTGAAGAAAATAATATTACTTTTCAACTCGCTCAAACAGGCCAGCACTAGTCTGATGCCCAAATTATAAACAGACATTACAAGAAAAACAAAAACCAGAAACCAGTATATCTTATAAAAATGGATGCAATAATTATTTTAAAAAGTTAACAAAAATCCAACAATATACAGCAAACCTCTACTAACATCACATTTCACCATGAGAAGTATTCTTCCTAAGATCAGGAACAAAACAATGGTGGCCACTTTTGCCATTTCTACTGGAGATCCTAACCAGTGAAATAAGAAAAGAAAAATGATGATAAAACATGGAGATAGGAAAATAAGTAGTATCGTCTTTATTCTCAGATATATGATTGTATCTATAGGAAATCCAAGCCAATGTAAAAACCAAACAAACCAAAACCACAACTACTAGATATAAAATATGAGTTTAACAAGGTTATAACATACATAGTCAACGTGCAAAAAACAATTGTATTTAGAAATTCAGGCAATGAATTATGAAAAATTGAAATAAAAATTTTTTTAATGTTTATTTATTTTTGAGAGAGACAGAGCATGAGCAAGGGAGGGGCAGAGAGAGAGGGAGACACAGAATTCAGAATCAGAAGCAAGCTCCAGGCTCTGAGGTGTCAGCATAGAGCCTGACATGGGGCTCAAACCCATGAACCGTGAGATCATGACCTGAGCCAAAGTCAGATGCTTAACCAACTGAGCCACCCAGGCAGGCTGATAAATTGAAAATTTAAAAGGTAATAATACCAAATACTATTTTGATCCTGAGAGAGATTACAGAATATGTACATTAATGTAAAGATGTGTGCTTTTTAGGAATCAGAAGATTCAACAATGCCAAAGTATCTATTATGACCAAATTGATATATAGATTCAGTGCAATTCCAATCAAATCCCAGTAGACTTTAACATGAAAATTATCATGGTGATTCTATAAGTTATATGGACATGCAGAGGAACTAGAATAGCCAAACGATTTTGTTAAAGAATAACCAAGCTACAATAATCTTACCTGATTTTAAGACTTACTATGGGGAAATTTGTATAGGTCAATGAAACAGAAGAGAATGTAGAAATAGATACACATGTACATGATCAATTTATTTTTATCAAAAGTCTCTACGTACAGTATTTTAATGGGAGAAAATATACAGAGTATTTTCAACAAAAGGTATTGAATAATAAAGACATACTTTGGCAAACATAAACCCTCGCCTTCACCTCATACCACATGACAATATTAATATGAATTATGGAATATAGACCTAAATAAAGGCAAAGTTATAGAAATTTCTTGAGGAAAAAGTAGATGAAAGTCTTTGCAAACTTGGGGTTGACAAATTTTATAGATAAAATGCAAAAAAAAACAAACATGAACCATAAAAGAGAAACAATGTTTTATTAAATGAAGGTCTTATGATATTCAAAAGTATTGTTAAGCAAATGTACATACAAGCCACAAAGTGGGAGAAAGCATCTGTGATGGCTATATCTGAAAAGGGGCTTTTACTTGTAATATATAAAGAACACTCACAATTCAATAATATAGAAATAATGCCCCCGCCCCAAATTGGCAAAGGCATTTGAACACTTCATCTAGAAGATAAAAAATGACCTATAAGCATATGAAAGACACTCAATGCTGTAAATTGCTCTAAAATGCAGCATTAAGCCCCAATAAGTAACAGCACATATCCACTGGAATAGTTGTAATAAAACATACTGACGACATTGAGCAGGAGGGAGGACTGACATGACTGTATAACATTGTATGTTACCAGTGGGAATGAAAATTGCATAACCACTTTGAAAAACTTTCTGACAGCTTCTTAAAATGTTAAACATATACTTACCAAATGATCCCTAAAATTTATTCCTAGCTATTTATCCAAGAGAAATGAAAACATTCTGTTCAGACAAAGGCTGTCTATAAACAAATGTTTGTAGCAGCTTTATTCATAATAGCCAAAAACTCTCAACAGGTGAATGAATAAACAAATTGCCTTACATGTATACAATGGGATGCCATCAACAATAAAAAGAAAAGAACTACTGACACTCATAAAATGGATGAATTTCAAAAAAATGTGCTGATAAAATATGTATGAAAATTATTCAGCCCTGAATATAAGTGAAATAAATGAAAAGACATTTCAAGAAAGAGAAAAAAACATGAATGAGCTTAGGAAAATATGAGCGCAATCCCATTAGTGATCAGAAATCTGGAATTTGATACCACAATAAGAGAGCGTTTTATACCCCTAGACTGCTTAAAACATAAAAGATAACAACACTGAAAAAATCAAGAGTCCTGACTATACTGAATGTTGGCAAAACTATTGAAAATAGGTATATTTTATACTTCTGGTAGATGTGTCATTCACCTTTAGAAAGCATTAATGTAGGGGCGCCTGGTTGGCTCAGTTGGTTAAGCGGCGGACTTCGGCTCAGGTCATGATCTCGCGGTCCGTGAGTTCGAACCCCACGTCGGGCTCTGTGCTGACAGCTCGGAGCCTGGAGCCTGCTTCGGATTCTGTGTCTCCCTCTCTCTGACCCTCCCCTGTTCATGCTCTGTCTCTCCCTGTCTCAAAAATAAATAAAACGTCAAAAAAATTAAAAAAAAAAAGAAAGCATTAATGTATAAAGTTAGACACATTATATAACACAACAATTCCCTTTCTCTCTCTCTCCCTCTGTGTGTGTGTGTGTGTGTGTGTTCACTAGAGAAATGCCTACTGATT
The DNA here is from genome assembly GCF_007474595.2 of Lynx canadensis. NCBI lineage: Eukaryota > Metazoa > Chordata > Mammalia > Carnivora > Felidae > Lynx > Lynx canadensis. Next base: position 120,223,409 of record NC_044310.1, read on the forward strand.
TTCCAGGAGACTGAAAATGAATGTTTGTTGTGTCTTGTCACAGTAGCAAACACAACACCCTGGGCACAAACCTCATCTTTAGGAGAGTGGGATAAGTAAATCTGGGGAAATCCAAACAGTGGGATTTTGTAAAACAGAAATGAATGAGCTACAGCGACATGCAATGTCACAGATGGATGTTAGGAAAATGACTTGATAACATACTTCAAAGCTCAAAAAATTATATATCCCTTTAGAAGTCACCCATGAGAGAACAGCACTATAGCATAAGATAGCAAAAGCATGAAAAACAAAATTGAGGTGGAACAGAAGTGGTGATGGGAGAAATATGGAGTCAGGGAGATTACATGGAGCATCAGGCATTAGTCATGTTGGGAATATACATGTTAAGTTGAGTCATGTGTTCATAGCCTTCCATTTTATAATTATTAAGACATATCACACATTTGTTAACATTATTTTGAATATATTGAATATTACATAAGACAGAATTCCTTTGATGGAGAGCTTACAGTTTAACAAAACACTCAGATATACCTACAAGTGATGACTATAAATTCTATAGTAAAGATATTTAAAAACAAAATAGCTGAATTGTTTTAGTAAAGTATGCACATTCAAAATTCAAACAACAGAGGGGTACCTGGGCAGCTCAGTCAGTTGATCATCCATCCAGCTTTTGATTTTGACTCAGGTCATGATCCCAGGGTAGTGGGATTGAACCTTGCATCAGGCTCTGCACTGAGCGTAGAGCCTGCTTAGAATTCTCTCTCTCTCTCTTTGCCCCCTCCCACACTAGTGCTCTCTCTCTGTCTCTCCCTCCTTCTCTCTCTCTCCCTCTCTCTAAAATAAAAGAATTCAAACAACAGAAAAATTGTAGTTCACTGATTTTAATAATGTGCAATTACATAGTACAGAATCTATGGCATTCCCTAAATCAGCCTTTTTTTCCTAAATTGATTTTTGGAGTAGTTTAGACATGGTTGGAATTCATCTCTCTCATTTGTTCCTTCTTTGACTAACACTTCCTAAGACTTAGAAATAAGGGTTGCATGAAAAATAACTAGATGTTCAGTAACTAATTAGTGTGGAAATACTTGTTAAATATTTATTTTGAGTTACTTAGGATAAGGCAATACTTTTCTATGCTGTATGAAATTCAATCAAGGTACTGTTTATAGTATTATGTACACATTGTTCTCCGGTGCCATTCCTTATTAAATCCTGTTCAAATACAGATTTTTATTGTCGTCCAAAGATTGTCATGGTTGATTATAGAATTCAAGACAAAACCAGTTACTCTAGTGATAATTTATTTTTTGTTATTCATCAAGACATCTTGAAGAAAGCTGAGCAGACCTTATAATACTCCTACTTACAAACACATAATTCTCTTTTGTAAATGCAAGGTTGGGAGGTATCTTAGAAAAATTGCCTAATTTTCTCTAAATACCATTTTTAGAGAGCCCAGTAGATTCTCGCCTGAGTTTATGTTGGCCAGGGTGTATGTAGATCTAGGAATTTGCTGGATGAGAACAAGGGCAGAAAAGTACTTGAAACCTTTCTCCTATTAGAATGGGTCCTTGATAAGTCATTTTTCATGCACATTTAAATGCATTCTACTGTAGTTTATCTGACATTTATTAAGAATATATTCTAGGGGCACCTGGGTGGCTCGGTCGGTTAAGCTTCCAACTTCGGCTCAGGTCGTGATCTCGTGGTCCGTGAGTTCGAGCCCCGCGTCAGGCTCCGTGCTGACAGCTCAGAGCCTGGAGCCTGTTTCAGATTCTGTGTCTCCCTCTCTCTCTGCCCCTCCCCTGTTCATGCTCTGTCTCTCTCTGTCTCAAAAATAAACGTTAAAAAAAAAAAAAATAAAAAAAGAATATATTCTAGAGAATTTCATGAAGATATGCTGTTGAATACTGAGCTATATTTTTGACAAGTGGAGAAATCATTTTATTTATCATACTTCATGGGCATTAAAATGAACATTTACCCTCTCTCTCTGCCCCTCCCCCGTTCATGCTCTGTCTCTCTCTGTCCCAAAAATAAATAAACGTTGAAAAAAAAAATTTAAAAAAATGGGGCGCCTGGGTGGCGCAGTCGGTTAAGCGTCCGACTTCAGCCAGGTCACGATCTCGCGGTCCGTGAGTTCGAGCCCCGCGTCAGGCTCTGGGCTGATGGCTCAGAGACTGGAGCCCGTTTCGATTCTGTGTCTCCCTCTCTCTCTGCCCCTCCCCCGTTCATGCTCTGTCTCTCTCTGTCCCAAAAATAAATAAACGTTGAAAAAAAAAATTTTAAATGAACATTTAAAAATATTTTAGCAGTCTGAAACGGAGGTTCATCATGGAATAGAAGAACACCAATTTTAGCTGTAATTTTTCTTTTCTTAGTGGTGTGTAAACGAATGGTTACCTTCAAAACCAATGATCTCTTAGATCAAATGAAATAAGGTAATAACTAATTATCAAAAAGTTAACAAGAGAGATTTTACCCATTCCATAGTCACTTTCTTCCTAAAATTCATAAGGGACTAAATTACCAAATGCTAAAGAGTGGTTATTAGATATATATCTATAATGTAACACTGCAGTACCTGTTATATGAATTAGTGAATATTGTAAAACACAAATTACCAGACTGTAATTAGGAGAGGCCCCTGTTGAATAATTTGCATTACAGTTTTACAAAGCAATTAAGTTTTTTCTGCTCAGCAATTACCATACTAAGCAAGTTAAGTTGATGGGTCAATGTAGGATTTTAGACTACACGAATGAGGAACGATGCAAATACACTTATAAAGGGCATGAAGACTAAATGGAAAGCCATAAGAAAAGGTTTTGGCTTGCTGCAACCAGACAGAAAAATGTACCACCGGCAGATATGAGCACAGTAGAAACACACAAGTGTGCAGAGTGTACCTCTGTCTAAGAATTAAGAAGGACTTCATGAAAGGAAGAAGGTATTATGTATTTATGAAAAGTGGAAACTCAATAATAATAAGTATTTTTAAATGCAACCAAACTTTTCAGTGTGTCAGGACAGAGGTAAAAGTCAAGGGCCTGTGGTATACTCACCATCCTCCATTTTAATTGTATGCCCTTCTCTACATCAACCTGTATTTTCTGTCTCTTTCTAATATCAAGGTATGTAACGACAAGTAAAACCCTAGCATCAGATTAAAAAATAACATTTCTTGGAATATTTTTGAATTCTACTAAATAACATTGCTTCATTTTCTTAATTTTATTTTCTATTTTTTAAAATTTATATCCAAATTAGTTAGCATATAGTGCAACAATGATTTCAGGAGTACATTCCCTAATGCCCCTTCCCCATTTAGCCCATCCCCCCTCCCACACCCCCTCCAGTAACCCTCAGTTTGTTGTCCATATTTATGAATCTCTTCTGTATTTTCCCCTCCCTGTTTTTATATTATTTTTGTTTCCCTTCCCTTATGTTCATCTGTTTTGTCTCTTAAAGTCCTCATATGAGTGAAGTCATACGATTTTTGTCTTTCTCTGACTGACTAATTTCACTAAGCATAATACACTCCAGTTCCATCCACGTAGTTGCAAATGGCAAGATTTCATTCTTTTTTTGCTTGCCGAGTAATACTCCATTGCATATATATATACCACATCTTCTTTATCCATTCATCCATTGATGACCATTTGGGCTCTTTCCATACTTTGGCTATTGTTGATAGTGCTGCTATAAACATGGGGGTGCACGTGTCCCTTCGAAACAGCACGCCTGTATCCCATGGGTAAATGCCTAGAAGTGCAATTGCTGGGTTGTAGGTTCTATTTTTAGTTTTTTGAGGAACCTTCATACTGTTTTCCATAGTGGTTGCACCAGCTTGCATTCCCACCAACAATGCAAAAGAGATCCTCTTTCGTTACATCCTCACCAACATCTGTTGTTGCCTGAGTTGTTAATGTTAGCCATTCTGACAAGTGTGAGTCAGAATCTCATTGTGGTTTTGACTTGTATTTCCCTGACGATGAGTGCTGTTGAGCATTTTTTCATGTGTCGATTGGCCATGTGGATGTCTTCTTTGAAGAGGCGTCTACTCATGTCTTTTGCCCATTTCTTCACTGGATTATTTGTTTTTTGGGTATTGAGTTTGATAAGCTCTTTATAGATTTTGGATCATAAGCCTTTATCTGATATGTCATTTGCAAATATCTTCTCCCATTCTGTCAGTTGCCTTTTAGTTTTGCTGATTATTTCCTTCGCTGTGCAGAAGCTTTTTATTTTCATGAGGTCCCAGAACTTCATTTTTGCTTTTGTTTTCCTTGCCTCTGGAGACGTGGTGAGTAAGAAGTTGCTGCGGCCAAAATCAAAGAGGTTTTTGCCTGCTTTCTCCTCAAGGATTTTGATGGCTTCCTGTCTTACATTGAGGTCTTTCATCCATTTTGAGTTTATTTTTGTGTATGCTGTAAGAAAGTGGTCCAGGTTCATTCTTCTGCATGTCGCTGTCCAGTTTTCCCAGCACCACTTGCTGAAGAGACTGTCTTTATTCCATTGGATATTCTTTCCTGCTTTGTCAAAGATTAGTTGGCCATACATTTGCTGGTCCATTTCTGGGTTCTGTATTCTGTTCCATTGATCTGAGTGTCTGTTCTTGTTCTAGTACCATACTGTCTTCATGATTACAGCTTTGTAGTGTAGCTTGAAGTCTGGGATTGTGATGCCTCCTGCTTTGGTTTTCTTTTTCAAGATTGCTTTGGCTATTCAGGGTCTTTTCTGGTTCCATAAAAATTTTAGGATTATTTGTTCTAGCTCTGTGAAGAATGCTGGTGTTACTTTGATAGGGATTGCATTGAATATATAGACTGCATTGGGTAGTATTGACATTTTAACAATATTTGTTTTTCCTATCCAGGAGCACGGAATCGCTTTTCCATTTTTTTGTGTCGTCTTCAATTTCTTTCATAAGCTTTCTATGGTTTTCAGCGTATAGATTTTTCACCTCTGTGGTTAGATTTATTCCTAGGTATTTTATGGGTTTTTTTGTGCAACTGTAAATGGGATCGATTCCTTGATTTCTCTTTCTGTTGCTTCATTGTTGGTGTATGGGAATGCAACCAATTTCTGTGTGTTGATTTTATTTCCTGCAACTTTGCTGAATTCATGAATCAATTCTAGCAGTTTTTTGGTGAAATTTTTTGGGTTTTCCATATAGAGTATCATGTCATCTGTGAAGGATGAAAGTTTGACCTCCTCCTGGCCAAATTGGATGCCTTTTTTTTTGAAAAATTTTTTTAATGTTTATTTTTGAGACAAAGACAGAGTGTGAGTGGGGGAGGGGCAGAGAGAGAGACAAAGAATCCAAAGCAGGCTCCAGGCTCCGAGCTGTCAGCACAGAGCATGACGTGGGGCTCGAACTCATGAACTGTGAGATCATGACCTGAGCCAAAGTTGGTTGCTTAACCAACTGAGCCACCCAGGTGCCCCTGGATGCCTTTTATCTCTTTGTGTTGTCTGATTGCAGAGGCTAAGACTTCCAATATTATGTTGAATAACAGTGGCAAGAGTGGACATCCCTGTCTTG